>NW_026521812.1:27560000-28172500 GCF_021234435.1 Artibeus jamaicensis
TGACATACCATTAATGTACGAAAGGAAAGAAATTATATAATTATCTCTAAAGATGATGAGGTCTTTAAAGAAATTTAATAATTACTTCTTGCTTTTGATTGACAGTAATTCTTAAACTGAGCTAGTCCAATACATTGCTTTTTTTATAGATAATATGCTGTTTACCTATAGTCTTTCCCTACTCCACAGTCAAGGAGGTAATCTGTATTTTCTCCTAAAAGATATTATATTAACATCTTTGAAATTGATAGTTGTGTATAGCGTGAGGTAAAAGTTACACTTTAATTTTTTTTACACTTTGATCAATACTTTTTATTGGAAAAGCCATCCTTTCCTCAACTACACTGCACTATTAGCTTTGCAATAAAGTAATTCATATTGTGGGGGTTTGGGGTAAATGGATGCAAGTGATGTTATTTATGAACTACATATGATATTAGTGAGTTTATCTTTGTAGCAAAATAAAGTCTTTGTTATTTTATCTTAAAAAATAAGTTCTGATAATGAATATTGTTATCTCAACTTACTTTATTTATTTGCTTATTTCCATTATTACTTTGCCAGTTCTTCAACTTTGCATGTTTTACCAATTGTACAATGGACTTATCAGTTTATGTATAACAACTTGTGATTTCAAACAGCACTTAGAACATGGCAATTATTTTGATTGAAATAATGTTTTAGGCAATATTGATTCTACTATGCCATGAACATATTATAACACTTTATTCATGTATTTTTTAACTAATACTTATTTTTCTTAATAAAGTTTTAGTTTGCAAAATAGACTTCTTAGAGATAATTTTCCAATTTATTCCTAGGTAATAGATTTCTTATACTATAATAAATTATATCATTTAGAAATAAAATTTTGTTGGATAATTAAAATTAATTTCTATATTTACTCTATACCCAGTGACCATGATAAATTAACTTATTAATTTTAGTAGAAGAGCTGTAGGTTTTTCTGGATCTTTATATAAACAACCGTGCATTAATTTGCCCTTCTACATATACTTATCTCTTATTTATTTTCATTTCCTATTGCACTTTTGAAAAGCCTTTTAATTGAATATTAAATATAACTGATGATAAAGGAGGATTGTCTCATTTCAAATGTTTGTGGAAATCATTTGATATTTTAACATGAAAATAATATTGCTAAAGTTTTGACTGTGCATAAATATATATATTCATTCTTTATCCAATTAAGAAAATATAATTTGTAATTTGATAATTATCACAAACATGTTTAAAATTTTATCAACTCACTCTCTTGCATCTGTTGAGAGGATCGTGTATTTTAAGTTATTTAACTTAGCATGGTAAATCATGTGAGTTGATTAATTGAACGTTAACCTCTACCACATGCAACAAACTTCACCTAGTGTTAATGTATTATTGTTCTCTATATCACTGGTTTAAAATTGCTAATATTTTATTTTATTAAGTATATTTGCATTAATATTAGTTGTAGAGGTTTATCTGACTTCATATATATAATTACCCTTTCCATGATAGGTTTAGTATTAAAATTCAGACGGCCTCAAAATTTATTGGGAAGCATTTGCTCTTTTCCTATTGTCTAGAAGATCTTACGAAAGATTACTATTGTTTCTTCATTAAATATTTGGGCAAATTTACCAATGAAGACATTTGGAATTTCTCTATGAGAAAATTTTAATACTCAAATTAGTATTCCATTTCAAAAAACAATACTTAACTGTTCAATTTTCCTAATTTTTCTTGTCAGTTATTATTATATTTATCTATCCTACATTTGGTCTTATTTCATTCACATATTCTTTTCTTCTTGATATCTTTAAACTCTATAAGACATATGACCATTATTTTATCATTAATATTTATATATATTTACACTATCATTAACCTTTTTTTCTACTTTCTTCTCTTCATCTTGGACCATTTTTCAACTATACCTATATTAATAACCTTTGAAATATGTCTCACACACCTTTATATGCAATTCTGTGTTCTAGTCTTTTCTTTCAATCTTATTATCTCTCTCTGCTTTAAATAGGATATTACCATTAAGCTTACTTCCAACTAACAAATTTCATTTTGCACTGTGTTCAATTTGTTATTAAATTCACTCAGTTTATAATTGAAAATATTTTACTGTTACTTATAGATTCCCATTATATTCTTTTAAAAATATTCTAGATATTTTAACTCCTCGGCACTTAGAATTAGAATAGTAAATACTCTAATTACTTTGTTGAGATATTTTAGTTTATTATTATTTTTAAATATATTTTACTGATTATGCCATTACAGTTGTTCTATTCCCCCCCTTCATTCCTCTCCACCCTGAACACCCCTCCCCCACCATCCCCCCCCCTTTAGTTCATGTCCGTGTGTCACAAGTTCTTTAGATTCTATATTTCCCATACTATTCTTGCCCTGCCCCCTGTCTATTTTCTACCTACCATCTATGTTACTTATTCTCTGTACCTTCTCCCCCCTTCTCCTCCTCCTACTCCCCTGTTGCTAACCCTCCATGTGATCTTCATTTCTGTGGTCCATTCCTGATCTAGCTGTCCTCTTAGATTGCTTTTGTTTTAGGTGTGGTTGTTAGTAACTGTGAGTTTGCTGTCCTTTCAATGTTCATATTTTTATGTTCTTTTTCTTAAATAAGTCCCTTTAACATTTCATATAATAAGGGTATGGTGATGATGAACTCCTTGAATTTGACCTTATCTGAGAAGCACTTTATCTGCCCTTCCATTCTAAATGAAAGCTTTGCTGGATGGAGCAAACTTGGATTTAGGTCCTTGCATTTCATGACTTGGAATACTTCTTTCTAGCCCCTTTTTGCCTGTAAGGTCTCTTGAGAAATCAGCTGACAGTCTGATGGGAACTCCTTTGAAGGTGACTGTCCCCTTATCTCTTGATGCTTCTAAGATTCTCTCCTTCATTTTAATCTTGGGTAATATAATTATGATGTGCCTTGGTGTGTTCCTTCTTGGGTCCAACTTCTTTGGGACTCTCTGAGCTTCCTGGACTTCCCAGAAGTCTATTTCCTTTGCCAGATTGGGGAAGTTCTCCTTTATTATTTGTTCAAATAAGTTTTCCACTTATTGCTCTTCCCCTTCTGGTACCCCTATAATTCGGATATTGGAAAGTTTAAAGATGCCCTGGAGGTTTCTAAGCCTCTCCTCATTTTTTGAATTATTGTTTCTTTATTGTTTTCTTTTTGGTTGTTTCTTTCTTCCTTCTGGTCCACTTTTTGGTTCTGAGTCTCAGTTTCCTTTCCATCACTATTACTTTCCTGTGCATTTCCCTTCATTTCAATTAATTTAGCCTTCATTTGTTTCCCTAATTTGTGACTAAAATCAACCAGTTCTGTGAGCATTTTGATCGCCAGTGTTTTGAACTGTGCATCTGATAGGTTGGCTATTTGTTAGTCACTTAGAATTATTGGCTCTGGGGCTTTGATCTGCTCTTGAGCCATAATGTTTTGGTCTGTTTGCACCTGTTGGGTATGAGGGGCAGGAGCCTTAGGTGTTTACCAGGGTGGGGCAACTCAGTCACTGGGTTGTGAAGTTGTATGTTGGGGTGGGGTCAGAGAGTGGCAATGACATTTATTCTGCTCTCTCTTGGATTTAGGTCTCCTCTGCTGATTCCCACAAACAAACCTGGCCCCCCTGGTGCTGGCTCCTGGGTGTGTGGGCCTGTGCACCCTCCAGGACCCTGTGGGTCTCTCCAACAAACTCTCTATGAGCCTGGGAGCTTCTCCCAGCACCTCAACCTCAAAAGTTTTTCCAGTTGGTGCTTTTACACTTTAATTCCTGTCGCTGGGGCCTAGTCTGCAAGGTCTGTCTTACTACTTGCTCCTTCACTTGGTTTATCTGCACACAAATGTGTGACTGTGGTCAGCCAGCTGCCTTGAGCCCTCACTGGGTCTGCCTGTTGCCACCCCACGCCTGGGATCCGCCAACTGCCACCTGTGCTTCTGGGTCAGTCTGGCCTCTTTTTCCTGCCGGACCCCAATCCCCAAGCCACTGACTCCACCCCTTTTACCTGTCTGGCTGAATGGTTCCTTGTTGTTGGGCTTCCGTACAGTTGAATTTTTTATGTTTTGGCTGAGTTTTTGTTACTAAAACTTTGTTGTCTTTAAACTTGGTTGTGCAAAGAGGCACGGTATTTCTACCTATGCTTCCATCTTGGCCAGAAGTCAGTTTATTATTTTTATGTATTTTGCCCAGCATAGAAGCTTTGGACCTATTTATCCACCTGCATAGTCTCAGAATTCAACAAAAGTATTGTCAAAAACAATTTTTTTAAGTGCACTTCACAGCCTTTAACTCTTTTTTTTTTCCTTTTTGTCACTCTGGGTTTGTACAACCTCTAACAACTTTGACGTTTTATTTTCCCCACCATCAAAATTTTTGTTGGTTGAGCTTCTGGGTTCAGTCCATGGGGCAAATGGCAAATGCCCCCAGAAAACAGAACAAAACAAAACCAAGTATGTCCACCTTTCATTATTTCATCTATTAATGACTCTTTTATCTGTAAAATTTTAGTACATCTTCCACAAGTTGCTGATGGCCTTAAATATATGGTTTAATAATTTTTTTCTCTTCCTCCACTGGTGTTTAGAAATTTAGATCTACTCTTCCCTGAAACATATTACCTGGAAGAAGTTGCAATCATTTTAATGGCTTTTTAAATAATTATGTAAAGTTTAAACTTTTTCTGCCCTCACTAGATAATAAGTTGTTGCTTTTATATTTATGATAAAAATGTGCTTACATACTTAAAACAAGGTGGGAAATTTATATTTAAAGATTTAAAGAAGACAAGCAAGAAATTGAGGCTCCAACACTATTATTGGCAAAGGCAATATTTATGATGGAAACTTATTTTAAATGTTGCCCATAACTCATATCTGATCCAATATTATTTTGGGAAAATGCCATTTAAAGGAGAGTGTCACTATAAGAATTATATCTTTATTAATCACTGTATGTAACACTTTGTTTGGTCTGAAATTCATCCCTGAACTATGGAATCCTAATATACCCAATGTAAAATTGCTTATATTTAAAAGTCCTTAATTAATATATGGTTATAAGTGGATATACTACATTAACCTGGAGTGTCCATTATTCGTATGTATTTTTATTCTCACATATTGAAATACATATTAACAATTGTACTTTATTTTACTTGTTTCTTCTTCACACACTTATTCAACAGCAAAACATAGCAAGATTCTTCTCTTTTTTTGAGACTAAAATATCTTACTATGCACTGTGTTCTTTCCAAATGTTGGCTGAATTAACTCATAATTATAGATACTAAGTATAAAAATATATATTAATTTCATTCCTCAAATACTTTAAAGTCCATTTTTATGTTTCAAAAGTTATAAATTTTAAATTGTATTACTTTATTCCCTTGAAAAATAACCCAGTATTTTGATATATAGCTTTAGGTTCATTATTTTAGTGAAGTATGTATGCTATAAGAGAAAATAACTGAAACTACTGAATTTTAACTTATAGAAACTAGATATTAGGAATTTTTTAAGATACAAAAATTAACATTTAACTATTCTCTTTGATGTAATAAGAATTTTGTATAAAGCACTTCTGCATGCCAAATGACATGATATTTAGAGAAAAATCACTATCGTGATTGCTTTATTTGGTAAAAGAACTATCTGCCTAATGTTTGTTCCACCAAACATTATTTTTAGTAAAAGAAATATTAACAGAAGAAAACTATAATTTTTCAGACTTGGGTGTGACACAATCAGTTTCTTACAAATGCATGGTTACTTTAAGGAAAACAAATGATGATTACACTTGTTGCCAATGTTAAAAATTGAGTTGAAAAGCTATTGAAAAACTTTTATAGTAAACTTAAAATATCCTGGATACTTAAAGACTCTGCTGACAAAATTGGAAGTAAGGTTAACTAATGTTATTATTTGGTTTTATATCAGGAAGTATATGAAATTTTGAAAAAAACTATATAACTGCAAGAACTAATATTTCCCAAATGACAATAATATGTTTAAAAAACACACATGAGTAAAAGACCAATTCAAAGTACTCAATAGACCAATGGGTTATAAAATAACAGATTATACACTTGTCTTTGGTATAGTTTCAGACTCCATATTCTATGGAGTCTTAAACTAACCTTTAAGAAAATATCCCATCACTCTGACCTGTGTGACCTGGGTCAGATGTCATCCTACAAACCTCTAGGTCGCTGTTTCAATTCCTGATTGGGGCACGTGCCTGGGTTACAGGGCAGGTCCTGGGTGATTCTCTCTCACATTTTTGTTTCTTTACCTCTTTTTCTTTTTCCAGTCAAGTCTTTCTAGAAGTAAATATAATCTTAAATAAAAACTAAAAGAAAATAACTAAGTTTTTAAAGGTAATATTTTATCAAATTTTGGTATAATATCCAAGAATAATATCATAATTATTTAAAAATCTATCATAAATGCACCTTCCTTTCCTAAGTACATACTTGAATGAGGTCAGATTTCCTTGCTACATAGAACAACATAATTCAACAGACTGAGCAAAGAAGCAGATTTCAGAATCCTGCTGTCCTCTAATAAGCAACATATTAAAGGGATTTGAAATTATAAAAATATTGCCCCATCATTAATTTTTGTTTTGTAAAATATTGTTTTTAATGAAAATGTTACTTTCATTGACATTAATAATTTCTTATTATTTTAAGTGAATTAATATTTGATTTAGTAGTTTGATTTGTATATTCTAGTAATATAAATTTTGATAGGCTTACATCACATAAAGGTTCTGTGGGATCCACAAAAAGTGCCCTGATTTCCAAATGTATGACAACAAACACAAAAATAAATTATAGCAAAAAGTAACCCCATTATTTTGAAAAGCTACTTCGCTGAAAAGTTGAAAAATAAAGCATCCAGTATCCCACTACCTCACTTCAAATCTTCTCTGCAATTGCCTTAGACAATTAGTTTAGTGACAGTAATAATGCCTACTCTTAACCTGTTATCAGAGGAATATAACAGACATATATTATGTGCTTTAAAAAATAAAACTTATTAGCTATTATTATCATTCATTGTGTTTACAAATATTTTTCTGTTACTGAGCATGGTTTCTGAATAATATGATCCAAGTTTGGAAAGAGGGGATGCATAAAAACTTTAAGGTTTTGATAGAAAAGTGGAAAAGAGGAATAGATGCTGAATTATGAAATTAAAGTGAGAACACTATAGAAGTTAATATATAAGACTTCTGGAAAAAAGATGAAACATTCTTCTACTGACCTTATTTAATTATTTAAAACTCTACAACTTTTTTCACCCAAATGATATATACATTTTATCCTAGACTTGGGTGTTAAGTAACAGTTTCTTCTCTTTTCTTTTGTATAGTTAATCCTTATTTATTAGGTTTTCCCACACTAAATGAGTCAATATCAGTTTTCTAATACTTCCTTTCAGATTTCAAGCAAAAGTCAGAGTCCAAAAGATCCTTAAGCCTCAGAGGTTCTTGCATGGAATTATACAACACAACTTATATTTAAAATATTTAGTACATAGTTTTTTTTCTTAATAGACAAAAGAAATGACATGTTAAATAACTTGTCCTTAAAGTGAGAGCAAAGTGGGAATAGAGGGAGCATTCCTCAACATAATAAAGGCCATATATAAGAGACCTACAGCCAACATCATACTCAATGGGCAAAAACTAAATCTTTTCCACTAAGATTAGGAACAAGCCAAGGTTGTCCACTTTCACCACTTCTATTCAATATAGTATTGGAAGTCTTAGCCACAGTGATAAGATAAGAAAAGGAAATAAAAGGCACTCAAATCAGAAAGAAGGAAACAAAACTGTCATTGTTTGCAGATGACATGGTAATGTACATAGAAAATCCTATAGACTCCACTAAGAAAACTGCTCAACCTGATTAATAAATTTGGCAAAACAACAGGATACAAAGTTAATATTCAGAAATCAAAGGCATTTTTGTATACTAACAATTAATCAGCAGAAGCAGAAATCAAGGAAAAAAATCCCATTCAATATAGCAAAAGGAAAAATAAAATATCTAGGAATAAACCTAACCAAGGATATAAAAGACCTTTATGCAGAAAACTATACAACTCTGAAAAAATAAATCAAGGAAGACACAAACAAATGAAAATATATACCATGTTCATAGATTGGAAGAATTAACATCATCAAAATGTCCATACTACCCAAAACAATCTACAGATTCTATGCAATACCTATTGAAGTACCAATGGCATATTTCACAGACATAGAACAAACACTTCAAAAGTTTATATGGAACCATAAACAACCTCAAATACCTGCTGCAATTTTGAGAAAGAAGAGCAAAGTAGGAGGGATCACAATATCTGATACCAAACTGTATTACAAGGCCACTGTAATCAAAACAGCCTGGTACTGGCATAAAAACAGGCACATAGACCAATGGAACAGAACAGAGAGCCCAGAAATAAACGGAAGTCTCTATAGTCAATTAATATTTGACAAAGGGGGCATCAGAATAAAAATGAAGTAAACATAGCCTCTTCAACGAATGGTGTTGGGAGGACTAGACAGATACATGCAAAAAAATGAAACTTGAGCACCAACTTACAAGATACACCAAAATAAATTCAAGGTGGATAATAGACTTAAATATAAGCCATGACACCATTAAAGTCCTAGAGGAGAACATAGGCAAGAAAATCTCAGATGTCTCATGCAGCAACATTTTTACTAATATGCCCCCTAGAGTAAGGGACATAAAGGAAAGAATAAACAAATAGGATCTTGTAGGGGACCTGTTTGTTTTGGTCTGGCAAATGTGACTCAGCTCCGTATGGAAAACCTACAGAAACAAAGTGGAGGGCAGGAGCCAGACCTTCAAACCGAGTTTTCCCCTGGGAATCAGGCCTAGAAAATGCATACAGACTGTTATGACTTGTTCCTGCTAAAACTCCATCACCCTGGTCTAAAGCAACAGATGTGTATTGTTTATCTTCAAGGTAATTTCCAAAGCCTGTGTGAGCTCTCCCAAGGACAGAGCTAATGAGCTCATTGCCATTCCCCTCTGTATGCTATTTCTATTTCCTTGATTGTACCTAGAATGTAGATAATAATGCTCTGTGTGATAGATAATAATTCTTTCTTTGATTTAAGACCCAAGGGAGACAATAAAAGCCTGTTTAGGCAGGGGGTTGGGGTGCTCCCCTCTTGAGGGAGTGGCAGAGGCACCATAGGCACTCTCCCCTTGAGAGAGTAGTCGTGCCTGTTCCCTTTTTCCTCACAGGGTTGTTGTCACCTGCGCATTGATTCTCATCTTATACCATACCAGGCAGACTCTGCTGCTCAGGGTCTGCAACAGGATCTCATCAAAATTAAAAGGTTCTGCACTGCTAAAGAAAACAGTATTAAAATAAAGAGTATCAACTATATGGGAAAACATATTTGCCAATAATACCTTAAACTAGGGTTTAATCTCTAAAATATACAAAGAACTTACACAATTCCACTGTAAGAATACAAACAACCCAATTTAAAAGAGGGCAAAGAACTTGAACAAACACTTCTCCAAAGAGAACATACAGAGGATCCAGAGACACATAAAAAGATGCTCAATATCACTAGCTATCAGAGAGATGCAAATTAAAACCCTAATGAGACACTACTTTACACAGGTCATAATGGTCATCATAAACAAAGTAATAAACAACAAGTGTTGGAGAGGTTGTGGAGAAAAGGGAACCCTAGTGCATTGTTGGTGGGATTGCAGACTGGTACAACCACTGTGGGAAACAGTATGGAATTTTCTAAGAAAACTAAAAATGGAACTGCCTCTTGACCCAGAAATTTCACTGCTAGGATTACATCCTAAGAACCCTAAAACACCAGTCCAAAAGAACCTATGCACCCCCAATATTCATAGCAGCACAATTTACAATACCCAAGTGGTGGAAGCACCTAGGTGTCCATCCATGAATGAATAGATGCCAGCACTATGGTACATTCACACAATGGAATTCTATGCAGCAGAAAGAAAGAAGGAGCTCCCACCCTTTACAACAGCATGGATGGAAGTGGAAAGCATTATGCTGAGTGAAGTAATTGAGGCGGCAAAAGACAAATATCATATGATGTCACCCTTAACAGGAACCTAAACAAGGAAATAAACAAGCAAGCAAATATAACCAAAACAGTGAAATACAGAACAGTCTGACAGTGACCAGAAGGGAGAGGGGAGGGAATCTCAGGGGAAAAGGGGAAGGGTTTACAGAAACAAGTATAAAGGACACATGAACAAAAACTAAGGAGAGTGGAAATGGGAGGGAGGTGGGGAGCACCTTGAGAGTGGGCTGGGATGGGAGTACAAGACAGAAAACTGTACTCAAACAACAATTAAAATAATTTTTTTCAAAAAAAATTGACAGCATAAAGGGACACGTTACACAAATTGGTTAACTCTTTTTAGTTATGAGTTGACAAAATTATGAAAGTATTTCAATTAAATGGTAGTCTATAGTGGTTATTTATCTTCCAGCTTTAGATATAACTGTTAATTTGTAATGCATGTCTATCAGTAAGAAAATAAAACCAAAGAACAGAAATTCATCATATAGATTTGTATGCTTCATAATTTAGTGGTGGTTTAGTTCAAGCTAACAACTGTAACAAATAAGCCTCAAAATGGGTACTCAATCGGAAATGGTAAAAATTTATCACTCACTCAGCGTCCGAAACCAGTGTTCCAGATGCATGAATGTTTCTTCTCCAAGCAGAACCTGCAGTGTATTAAAATAACGCTGGGAAAGTAATCTACTTGTAGGGGTATGATAAGGTGAAACACACTTGTTAGCACAATGATAGAATCGTCTATAATCTGGTGAAAGAAGGAAAATGACCCCATAGTCAAGAGTTTCATAAGACTTTTCCATCTTTTTTGCTTTGGTTGAACAATTTGGTGTCTACTTAAGGAAGAGGTTATATCCCTGGCTTATAAATATAATTAACTGCTTAAAATTCTAATGTCTGTGCAGCAGTATCTCTATTTGAATTATTTAATACTTGTCTCAGGCTAAATGTTTATTCTTCTAAATTCATAAAGAGTAATAAACTGTGGAAAAAAGGTGAGATTTAGTCAAACTGGCCTCATTAAAATACCCTAGATAAACAGTTTATAAAAGATGCTACAGCTCACAGTTTAATGGTATGCATATATAAATAAAAAAGAACAGTGTGAATGGGTTTGAAAAGTAATAAATATACTAATGCAATATTGAATATATGCTATTTACTCATTTAAAATAGTAGATTATAGCTTATGTTATCTGAAAATTTGCTATCCAACATATTTTCAAGAGGAAATTACAGATGAAATCAAGAAATTATCTTTAACATGTGAATATAGCATTACATTTTTAATTAAAAATTTATTTTGATAAGCATTTTATGTCCTTTCTTACAAAGATGCCTTACTTTTCACCACTTCCTAGCATTCAATAAATATTTAAGCATGTGTCATGTTTTATTTAACCTGTTTGTTTCCAGTACTTTCTTATTACAAAATTTTTTCAATAAAAGTCTGTCTAATTCTCTCTCTCTCTCTCTCTCATCTATCTATCTAATCTATCATCTATTTTTAGAGGTTAAGGATTAGGCCATTCCCCAAGGACAGCATAGTTTTGCAACTAGCTTCCTGTTCAGGGAGAGTAAGAGCCCCTTCTTATATTTCTTACACAATTGAAAAACTTTCAGTCTGGCTGGTATTGGCAGGGCAATTTTTCCCAAAAGTTCATAGATTCAGATCTAGAGCAACCATTTTGTTTCCTGGTTCAACAGCACCCTTAGTCAGAAATTTGTCCTAAAATACTTAAATTAGTTAGGTTTACTATAGGTTTGTGTACAGAGGTCTTTATATAATCTATTTTTTGTGATTTGAAGTCTAGAATTACTTGGCTTTTTCAATCCTGTAAGGACTCCATATTCCAGTTTGCCTCTATTATCTTTTGTCTCTGCTTAAAAACTCTCCAGTCCTTCTCTGAGTTGATCTTTTGTATCTTTTGAAATCCATCCAACAATAGGCATTATTTACTACTTGTTTAGTATTTCAAAACCCCTGAGAGTTAGTCACAACAACAATTGTCTGCTTTGTAAATTTAGCAGAGGAAAATCTGCCATATGTTTCAGCACTAAATGCCATGACTATTTAATCTCTGATACTTTTCTCAGTACCTGCTGCCCAGCCTCAAACTGATGCCACCTTCTGTTTGGTAGAATCCTTTTGGCTGCCCACCATTTCAGATACCAGTGTCTATCATACTTGGATTCCGAATGCTGAACAGATAAATTCCATGCAGATCATGCTGTTTGTATCTCTCCAGATTTCAACTTCAGCACCTCTCAGCTGCCAGGTATGTCACCTAGGTTCCTTGTGAACTGGTTCTGATGGTGGTGGGGAGGGGCGCTTCTTTGCTCCGGATTATATTCTCTTCACCTGGGCAAGTCCATATTTATTGCCAGCTCAACCTGGGAATGGGGCGCTAGAAGGCCTGGCCCTCTTCCTCAATCTGGGACAACTCTGGAGGGTCATCCCAGCTTCATGCACCTGCTATATAATTGGTGAGGACTTTGTTGTGGATGAGGTATTCATTTTATGTTATTTTAGAATATAAAAATAACTTTTAAGTAATATAACATATTCGGTTGTTACATTCATTTTGATAATTATGCAAAGCAATTATTTCTTTTGAAAATAAAGAAAATAATTTTAGTTAGGACTTCAGAGGATGTGAAGCATTTTATTGATGGATAATTTGGCATTTTACCATAACCATGTGTTGCATGGTAATACAGCAGCAATATGTCGAAATGTGTACATAATCATATTTTGGCTGAAGAAAGCACATATTAATAAATTATATGATAGAAAGCCTCTAAGTTATTTATATAATACCACACAATTTTCATTTCCTAAGGTGAAGCCTGAGGTGTGAAGAATATTATTTTTCTTGAATTTCTCAGGTAAAAATGGTGTATACTAGCAATAAAATATCAGCAATACAGTTATTACTATGCTTTGAGAAATTATCTAATTTCTACAAATCTCTATTATTATGTCATTTTACTTTGTCTTAATATTTGTAGACATGCATCATCTTACCGCCTTTTGCTTTATTGTGCTTCACAGATTTATTTATAATTTTTTACAAATTTGAAGATTTTGGGCAACCCTGCTTTGAGCAAGTCTACTGGTGCTATTTTTCTATCAGCATTTGCTCACTCTTGCCTCTCTGTTATATTTTGATAATTCTTGCGATATTTCAAACTTATTCATTCCTATTATATTTTCATGGTGATCTGTGACCAGTGATCTTTGATATTGCTATTGATGTGAAGGTTTTTGAAATGAAAATAAGGATCTAGAAAACTACTATAAACTTAGTAGCTAAGGCAGTGACAGGGTTTGAGAAGACTGATTTCCATTATGAAAGATCTGCTGTGGGTGAAATGCTATCAAACAGCACAGCAGGCTACAGAGATTGGTGAATGAAAGGCAGAGCCAACCGGCTTCGCTGTTGTCTAACGTTACCCCAACCTGTCACGCCACTCTGACCAGTTAGCAGCCTTCAACATCTAATGGAGACCCTCCACCAGCAAAACAGTTTTGACTTGCTGAAGGCTCAGATCATGGTCAGCATTTTTGGCAATAAATTGTTTGTTTAAAGTACTAAAGTGTAGTGTAAATATAATTTCTATATGCACTGGGAAATCAGATAATTTGTATAACTCACTCTATTGAGATAGTCACTTCATCAAGATGGTCTAGAATGGCCCTGGCTGGTGTAGGTAAGTGGATTGAGCATGGGCTGAAAACTAAAGAGTCACTGGTTCAATTCCTGGTCAGGGCACATGCCTGGGTTGCAGGCTGGTTTGGAGGCCACGTGGATGTCCATCAAACACTGATGTTTCTTTCCCTCTCTAACTCCCTCCCTTTCCCTTTTATTTATTTATCTAAAAATAAATAAATAAAACCTTTAAAAAATTGGTCTGGAACTGAACCAGCAACAGCTCCAAGGTATAATTATACTGTATTTTAAAATTTCACCAGTAATTAGAAAACAATTTTAAATTCCTTAATTTTGGCAGTAATTGAAAACCATTTAAACTTACTTGAAAACTTCTTGTAGAATTGAAGAGTCAAAGGTCTGAATCAAATATATATAGAACTGAAAAATCAATTGAGAATTTCGTAATGTCCTTTGAAGTATAACAGATAGCATTTAGTGAGCACTTACTAAATATGTCATAATATGCTTTAAATGACCTCTGTGTGTATGTGTCTGTAAAATATCAAAATGTTCCAACAACCCCCAGAGGCATTTGGTCTTATGGTATCAGGGATACAGGGTATTAAAACCAGTCTGAGAAAGGTTAACCAGTTGAAGAATGGCGACACTGTTAGTAAATGAGGAAGCAAGGGTTTAAACTCAGCTAGTCTGCCAGTAGAGAACATTATTTTATCTACATAGTTCATTTCTTGAAATCGTGCAATGTGTCAGCCACTCTATTAAGTAGATTATATATATTATATCATTTAATTCTCATTACCACAACATGAGGTACATATAATTATCCTTTATCCTTACTTTTGAGAGATTACTGAGGCTTAGAGAATTTCAACAATTTTTGAATTAGCTCTCTACTATGTGGTGCACAGTTGGGTTATATAACCATATCTGTTGGACTAGTCTGCTGTCTAATGTAGTAAAGGGCACTAATTAACACTCTCTCATATTTTACAGATAAAAGAGAATAATAGAGTGTTCAAAGAAACTTGGCTCATACTGGAACAGTAATATTCTACTATTAAACTAAAGAATATCAACATGCATGTGTGATTATCCCCACTGGCTTTCCACTGTAATACTATATTTCAGCAGCCTGTAACCTCTTGGCATAGTACAAAGCCACACAGCATCTTTCCTCTGCAGTGTTACACATGGCAATGGACAGAGCAAGCATAGGAGAAACATGTATTTTGCCATGTTTTATTTTTGTCAGAAAGCTTTGACAACTCCAGCTGCCCAATACTGTCACTAGCCCAACATCTGCTGTATCCTTGCAGGATAGTTACACATGGATATATTTGCATATCTGTAAGCCACAGTCTCTCATATCACTGCACTGTCAAAAAACATAGTTGATGGTAACTTTACAACATTCCCAGACTACTAACCATTTTGAATATGTCCATCCTATATGCCTTAGCATATTAGTTTGCTTTGGAATTTTGTGTATATTATATCTATATAAGCTTTAGTACAAGAAAGAAAGTACTCAGACATTTTTAATGTATGTTTACATCTAAATCATTTGCTTTATGGTTTCCAAAACTAACAAATTTCTTTTTTATTTCTTTATTTTAACCTATTGATTTTAGAGCAAGAAGGAGAGAAAAAGAAAAATAAGCACCTTGTTGTTCTACATATTAATGCATCCATTGGTTGCTTCTCACATATGCCCGCCCTGCCCAGAGATCAAACCCACAGCCTTGGGGTGTCAGGATGACGCTGTATCCAACTGAACACCATACCAAGGAAGGACAATTCTTTTTTTAATGGAGAATAGCTACTATTTTATTAATACTATGTTTTGGTTTTGTTACCTTTTTATTTAATTTATTGGGTGACACTGGTTAACAAAATCATACAGGTTTCAGGTACACAATCCCACAACACATCATCAGTACACTGTATTGCGTGTTCAAAAGTGGAACTGCTTATGACCCAGCAATTCATGTCTGGGAGTTGACCCAGAGAAACCTGAAATGCTATTCCTAAAAAATATATACACATAGACATAGATATAGATTATATAGGTATAGATAGCCCTATGTGTTTTACTTGCTTTTTAATTATTTTGTTGACTTTTAATATGGTAATGATTAGACATTTTACAAATACAAAGGTAAGAAAGATGCACAATAAATGCAACTTTTACTCACTGTGGCTGTGCTGTTTAAGTAACTGAGCAGATGCCATTAGGTTAAGTGGCTCTAACACCTTGACAGTCTGTCTATGCAAGCAAACCAAAAAGGAAAGCAGAGACAACAAACTTGAGTACAACTAAATGAGATTTAAGACCAACCAGCCAACCACAAATGGTTATCTAAGCTTTTCCAAATAAGGCAGTTACTTAAGCTATTCTACAACATGTCATTAGTACAGGAAATTTTGTGTTTACCCCACCAAATTAGATCTCCATCCATCACCATTTATCCCCCCATATACCTGCCTTTACTCCCCCACCTCTCCTCCCATAATCACTACACTGTTGTCTGTGACCATGAGTTTTTTTCTTTTCTTTTGTCTCTTTTTTGCTCACTCTACTGCCCTCTAGCCTTCCTCCCAACAGCTGCTATCCTGCTTTTTATTTATGTGTCTGACTCTATTTTTTTGGCAGTTTATTTTGTTAATTAGATTTGACATATGAGTGAAATTATATGGTACTTGCATATCTGACAATATTTTTTAAATCTTCTATAGTTTCTTGATTTTTTTTTGCCTAGACATACGTTGACAGGTATATGTTTTAAAGGCTTAATACCAATTTTACAGAGATATTATGGAAATTTTAAAACTCAGATATTAATATTTATTAATTTTGATAAATGTTATTATTTTATATTTCCATTATTTGATTCTCTCTTTCAAGGCACTTATTTTTTCATATCTTCAATATGTCTTTTAAATTACATTTTGCTTCTCAAATCAAAAATTTTATTAAACTTTCAGCTACTTTCTAAGCAAATATTCTTTTTATTGGATTTTCCAAATTAAAACAGAACTTTATTTTGCGTGGATAATTAGAAACAATGTTTACAATGCAACAGTACAAATTTATGTCAAAGTGTTGTAATTATGTCTATATTTTTATGTTTCATAAAACTCCAAACCCCTACATAAGGACAAGTTAATGAATAATGGTAAATAAGGCAAAGCAATAGAATTGTACTTCTTTTGCAGACTGGGGACAATGAAATGTTTAACTCTATTTTCCCATACAAACATGAAAGGATGTTTATATAGGAAAAGCACCCTCACAAGTAACTGAAGGGTGATGAACACACATGAAGGTTTACCTCTTTTTTATTTTTAACAGTGGAAATTCTTTCTTTACTCCCTTTTTACTTTTTTCTTCAGCACTGTTTCACAACTCCCCTGTTTTCAGTGTTATCTATTGCTTTTTCATGCCTCTTATATTCTTCATAGGCATCTACTTTTCAGCACTGCCATCTCACTGTCTCTCTCCTTATCTTCCGCACATACATGTATGCACACACACAAAAGTATTCACCAGTACATTCTGCTATTTCGTCTTCATTTTATGTCCTTATTTTATAAATGAGATTGTTTTAATAAATGGTGAAGGGGTGGCAATTTGTTGTCACAGTTTTCATTTTCCCTGTACCACATTTACTTATTTTCTTCAACTACTATCAGTTTTCTTCCTCTTCTTCTCTCTTACAATAAATGTGTATTGATCCTCACCTAATTTCTATTTTATCATAAAGATTTTAATATTTCCTGAACATATTATTTTCTGGATGTTGATGTCATAACAGAATGATTTTATCTTCAAGAAAGAAAATATTTCCTATTGTAACCTACAATTTTGTAGGAGCTCTTTTCCTTCTCACATCTTCACAGTCAATAGATGTAATTCACAAGGATTACACACTCATAAAGCAGAATGTCTCTTCATCTTGCTTCCAGTCAGAAGTTTCCTGCAAGTATTTTTTTATTCATAAAATTTTCTTTAAAACCCTGCCTTTGTTACTTCTCAAAAATTAGCACAAAATTTGTTTCAGGATATATACCCAGCTAACCTACCTATATGTTTTCATGTTTACAAAGAGGAATTATTAGATTTCAAGTTTAGATTCTACCATTTATTTTAAAGAACAATGTTTCATTTGCATTCTTTTATGTATTTAGCCATAAGTTTTCCTACTGAGTATTTTCTCCTTACCAGAACTACATATATACATGTGTAGATACATATATATTTACACATGCTTACTTGTATGATATATGCATGTGTGTGTGAACTTTGGAATTCAGATACTTTCTAGTCTCATGGATGATGGCTTTGTATTTTATTTTTCTATTTATATTGCTGCTTTTGGGTAGTTTTTAGCAAAGAAAAGAAGCTATTGTTTTAATTGATTTGTTGATTAAAACTGCAATGAAAGTTATATTTCTACTTGATATTTAATTTTTTCAATTGTAGTTTACATTCAGTATTATTTTGTATCAGGGTCAGGTGTACAGGCCAGTAGTTAGACAATCATATACTGTACAAAATGTTTCCCCTCATATTTCTGGAACTCACCTGGCATTGTACATAGTTATTACATTATTATTGACTATATTCCCTGTGCTGCACTTTACACCTCCTAACTGTTTTGTATTCTTGTAGTTTGCTTTCTCAAAAAAGCCTAATATTATCATAATATGTAAGTCTGTCAGATTTCTTTTACAAAGAAAATTTCTGTAAATCCCCCCCAAAAAGTGACATAGGTAGTTAGAAGCCTGCAGTTTGATGCTGCTGATAATTATGTTCTGTCTTCTGGGCCACATTTTTATTTGACTTCACACATTTTCATTTGCACAGCAACTGTTGCAAAGCATATGGACTTCCATAGGAATCCCATATGCTATATATAATGGCTGATGGCTATCTGTTTAGGATGAACAATGATGAAATTTTATGATTGCAAAGTGAAAAATTTTAAACTGTTTATCTAGCTTAATGAATATTTTAGTGATTCTAAAGTACAGAATCACTAATGCTTTTATATATATTATATTAAGATTAGTTCATCCCTATATATAATTGAAATTGGAGGAATAATGTTTATAAAATATAAAACACAGGATTCTAAATGAGAAGTATTCTGTATTAAAGGTGAGTAATTGAAATTTCCACTTTTGACCTGGCTGGTGTGGCTCAGTGGATTGAACACTGATGTGGCTTGCAAACCACAGGGTTGCCTGTTCCATTCCCAGTCAGGGCACATACCTTGGTCACAGGCCAGGTCCCCAGTAGGGGGCATGTGAAAGACAACCACACATTGACACTTCTCTCCCTCTCTTTCTCTCTCCCTTCCCCTCTGTCTAAAATTAAAACAAATACAATTTAAAAAAAAATGCCCACTTTCATTTGTGAATAAGAACATCATTTTTTTAAGATGTTCTCAAAATGGGAGAGGAGGAGACCCCTGCTTCCATCCTTCCCCATAAAAATCAACAATTAGACAACTGTGTTTAGACAAAAATAAGAAACTTCAGCGATACAGTGGATCAAAAAAACTCCTGAGAATAACTGCACAAAAACTGAAAGTAATAGCCTCACTTTGCCTGCATTTGTCCATGGGATACATTCTATGATGAAGAGACATGTGTGACCCATGGGAAAGTCCTGAGGAGGAATAAGCTTGGCGTGTTCAAGAAACAAAAAAGGGGCCAGTGTGGCTGAAATAGGGTGACTTGAATGGGATAGCGGTTAGAAATAATGTCAGGAGGTAGCAAGGAGTACAGGTCATTTAGTTCCTTTAAATTTTATTCTCAGAAAGAGGAGAAACTATTAAATAATTTTAAGCAGAGGAATCCGATTCTTTGATTTACAGTTTAAAATGATCACATTGGCTGCTCTGTAGAAAACGGACTGTGGGAGGGCAAGATAGGAAATGAGAAACCAAGTAAAAGCCTCATTAAATAGACTATATGAGAAATAATGGTGGCTTAAAACAGCCTAGCAGAGGTGGAGATAGTGAAAAGCAGTCATTTTTGTAATATGTTTTTCAAGATAAAGCTAATAGGGTTTGCTGTCAGAATGTGGAATTAGTGGACAGGTTTTTGAATAGAGCAACTGGTAAAATGCGGTTAAAATTTCTTAAGATCATCATTTCTTAGTAGTATCTGAGATAAATAGAAGTCATACTATTTCCTCTTATTTTGGTATGCCTGTATATCTATAGTTTTGCTATTTGCTTAGTAAAGAGTCATATATAAAAAATTGTAAATGCCCTAAAGAATTTAAAGTTGGAACAAATCAAGCAGAACTAGTGTAAATAAGTTGCATCTTCCAAACCAGTTGCTGAAGTGTTCTGTTTAGAAACAAAATAGGTTCCCTACTGATTTATTTTGGCATTTTCTGCTGATCACACTGGTTGCTTGAAATTGAAAGTGGTAGCTGAGACAGTTGGCATAAGCGGGACAAATGGAAATGTACATAGCAGTACATAATTGTGTCATAACATGGATACTTCTAGGAAGTGATTTGAAATGAAGAGAGTCTCCCACAGTGGTATTTGTTTTCTATGTGAATTCTGAAGGTTGATCTCATCACTGCATATTGAATACATAGTAAACTATATCTCTTTTGTTCTTAACATTTTGAATTAAGATGACATTTCCATCTACATATTTTATTAAAATTAATTTCATTCAACATTTCTATATCCATAAAGTTATAATCAACAAGCACAAAATCCTAGATTTTAATTTCTTCATGTGTACTTTGGAAGTCCTTACATTCACTCATGTCTTTATTAGATGTTCTTTATCAGTGAACCACAATATTCCATGATTATTTATACTGATGACAATATATGTTCAGATTGTCAATTTCCTTGCATTTTCATTTCACAGTGATTTCTAATTTTTGTCTGTGTTTGTCAATAGACTATGAGTACATTGACATATTCAAATTAATTCTTCAAACATAGCTCAGTACCTTAACAAGTATTTACAAAATAATTTAATAAGTGAGTAAATACATTATCTAAGTCTATAAAGAAAATTATATATGAATTTTTGGAATTAATAAAAAGTAAACTTTGAAGCAAACACCTTTTCAAGGCAGATTTCTTTAAAGAAAAGTTAGTCAGTTTCACTCAGGACTTTTTGTTTAGCACACTTATTTTGAGATTTATCCATACCATGCATGTACCATGAAGACATCCTATATATTGGTGAGATGCATTCCACTTCGTGGTGAAGAAATGAACACTAACCTTAATATTGAAGTCCTTGGCATTTAATTGTCAATGAGCCACACTCTCTGGAGAAATCAAGGAAAATGGGAAACAAGCAATTTTTCTCACATTTTTCTACATAGCTCTTTTAGTTTCCACTTTGTTATTTAATCTGTACTTGGAAGAAAATATCAAACAAACCAAGTGTTAAGTAATGTTAACTTAAATAAAAGTTCTCTCTTTTATGCTAATATAAATTTTATTATATAATCAAAGCTTGAACTACTGTCATCTTATATTTCATTTCTAATGTTATTATCCATTGAATTTTGCTTCCTTTAAAATTATTTTATTTATTCTCACATAATGACTAGAACAGCACAGAATTTTTTCCACTTTAGACTCTTAAATAACACAAATCCTATTTAAAGTAAGTTCTTGACTAATTTTTTAATTTTTTTGGTTTCCTCAAATTTCATATTCGAGAGATTTGGCATGATGTGGGGGGAATGATAGAAACTTTAGAGACAAGTGAGTTTTGTTTTGTTTTTATAATGTATTATCTATGGAAGAAAGGGGATTTTAAGAGTGAAAATGATAATATTTAATAATTAGCAAAAAACAACCAAGATTGACTCCAACAAATTAAGAAAATGGGACCTTCTAGTTACATGGTCAAACATGGAAGTGGAGCAGAGTGGAACTGGAATAGTATGAAGGACTTGGGCCAGGGTGGTAGCAATGGTATTGCTGAGAAGTAGCCATACACTGAATATATCTTAAATATAGAATTTTTAAAAAGTAGAATTAAGAGAATTAGAAGTAGACATTATGTTTTATATTTTAAAAATTCAAGTGAAATGATACCTAAAAGTTTATGAAGTATTTGTAACATAAAAAGGCAAAAAAATTCTATCCAAATGTATAAAGATTCCTAAAAAAATTTAAAGTGATAAAGCACAATAAAGGGGGAAAATAACATACATTATACAAAAAAATATGAAATTTTCTTGGTTAGAACTTTTGTTTTTTATATTTTTATACCGTTTATTCCCCTTATGATCCTTTCCCCCCATCAATCACCAACTGTTGTCCATATCCATGACTCCTCTTCCATTTTGCTCAATCCTTCCTCTCTTCTCCTCCCCTCCCTGCTTAGCTGTCATCCTGCTCTCTACCTAAGACTCTGTCCATTTTGCTTGTTAGTTCAGTTTGTTCATTAGATTCCACATATAAGTGACATCGCATGGTATTTGTCTTTCTTTGACTGGCTGATTTCACTTGGCATAATGTTCTCCGGGTCCAACCATATTGTCACAAAGGGTAAATTTTTATTTTTTATGGCAGAGTAATATTCCATTGTGTAAATGTCCCATGGTTGCTTTATCCGCTCATCTACTGATGGACACCTGGGCTGCTTCCATATCTTGGCAATTATAAATAATGCTGCAATGAACATAGGGGTGCTCATGCTCTTTTGAATTAGTATTTTGTGTTTCTTTTAATATAATCCCAGAATTGAGATCTCTGGGTCAAAAGGCACATCCATTTTTAACTTTTTGAGAGAATTCCATACTTCTTTCCAAAGTGACTGAAGATCTACTCCCTTAGTAAGTTTCAAATATACAATACAGTATTGTTAGCTATAGTCACCATGCTGTACACTATATCCCCTATTTTACATAGAATATTTATGTGAAATGCTTTATATGAAAATATACTCAACCTCATTAGTAATCAGAGGGATATACATTTAAAATTGATTGAGATAGTTTCCACTACTTTACATGAAATTAGACTAGCCCTACCTCCACAGAAAACTAATCTTTGAATATATGAAACTATACTTTCAGATACTGCATAAAAGGTAGTCAGAGCTATAATCCCCAAATTAATGAAACAAAAAATGAGTCCTGTAATTTTTCTGCTTTTAACCCAGAAGTGTTTACCAGTCCCTGGAAATGGGAGGGACATCCTGTAGGGAACAGTAGTCTCCCTGAGATGAGAGTACAGAGTCACATTTCACAGATTCTGGGGTACCTGGATTTGTGAGGCAAAACATTGGAGAAAGAGCTATACAGAGAGAAAGTTTCAGAAATCTACACAGGAGTCGCCATGACTGACTCAACTGTGAGATACACATACAGCTACTAAACTGTTTAAATGTCATAAACTTCAAGAGAAGAAAATAAGAATGATGGCTGAATTATCATCATCAAAAAATAAAATCCAGGAGGTATTGGCTTGACATCTAGAAAACACTGGAGGAAAACCTGTCTCCCTAGAGCTCTAAATGAGAACACAAAGACACACACAAACACAGACACATATGTGGTATTGATGATGTATAATAGTCAAAAATAAAACAGCTCAGTCATTAATTAACTGCTGCATAGCTCAACACACTGTGGCATATCTATATAATGGAATACCACCCAGCAATCAAGACTGATACTATGGATACACTCAATGAATAAAACTAAAAATCATTATGCTGAGTAATAAAGCCTGCCAACAATAGTACCTAGATACAATTCTATTCATTCATATTTTAGAAAAATGTAAACTGCACTGTAGTGATAAGTGAATCAGAGACTAACTCAGAATCTCTCAGAAAAAGAGCACAGGCAAACTTTTGTGAGCGATGGAAATATTTATTATCTTGTTTGTAGCCATGGCTTCACATTTCTAAGTATGTGTCAAATTTGTTCAAATGTACACGTGTGAATCACTATACTTCAATTAAATTTAAATAACTTTATGACAGAATGAAGCCCCAAAACAGACATTTTTAGGGAAAACTCTGAAAAATTCAATTGCCAGGAAACCTACATTGAAAAAATGTCATTGAAAGTTCTTCAATAAAAAGAAAATAACTCCCAATTGAAATTTGAACCTACCAGGAAAAATGAACAGCACCAGAAATAATAAATACCTGAGTAAATTTATTTAAAAATTGTTTTTAGCCCTGGCTGGTGTAGCTCAGTGGATTGAGTGTGGGCTGCAAACTAAAGGCCGCCGGTTCGGTTCCTTGTCAGGGCACACGCCTGGGTTGCGGGCCAGGCCCCAGTGGGGGCCACATAAGAGGCAACCACACATGGATGTTTTTCTTCCTCTCTTTCTCCCTCTCTTCCCCTCTCTCTCTAAAAAAAAGTAAATAAATAAAAAACAATTAAAAATTGTTTTTAATTCCTTTAAAAAGATGTTGCCTGTTTAAATTCAAAACTGTACTCATGTATTGTCAGGTGCGCAACCAATGTAGGAACAAAATGTACACACGCAGGTATCAAATAAACTCCATTTGTTGCATTCAGGGTTGTCCTGAATTGAGGCAAGGGCACTGGGTTTCCATAGCCTTGATCAATGAGTCATTTCCCTGGGAATTGCTGGGTCAGACTCACCTGTGAGCAGCCAGCTGACAAAGTGCCTACGTTCTGAAGGGGAGATTCTGAACACAGGAGAAGGGGAAGGGTAACACGGTATGTACTACATTAACCTTTTCTTGTTTTGAATTGTAGGTTCAGGGTGGTTTCTCATACAATGTTTTAATCCTTCTGCATGTGTATACTTCCTGGTATATATCAGACATTTTCAAATTTTTTTAAATTAGCAATTCAAAGAAACATCAAATGGGTCAGAGAAAATCAGTGCCCACACACTTACAAAAAATACGGACTATCCCCTATAGTGTATACAGGGAACAAGCTACAACTATACTTGAAATATAAGTAATTAAAGGCATTGTGTGCATAATACATCCCTGTCAATATGTATTCCTAATATTGGGCACCCGAAATATGAGACAATATGAGGATTTTACCCATTGATACAGCAGAAAGTATGCAATGCTACAATGTATCTCACAAAACACAATAATGAATCAGAAATTCTATTTATTATGGAATGTTATTTTGTGTTTTACATAATGTTATTATAAGAATCCACACTTCCCTGGCTCACAGCAACTTTTGAAACTACTTTTATTTTGCAAAGAGTTAGAAGCAAATGTAAATAACACGTTTTACTGATTGATGTTTTGAAATCCTGTGACATTTTGAATAAGATTTACTGAGAAAGATACTTGGTTTAATTAAAGGATAGGTACTGCATATGAAAGCACTTGGGATGAAATACTGAATGTCTGTGTATTTTTGATAAGCACTTTCTTCATTTGTCAAATTAAGAAGGGAGGATCATGCTTTATACCTCGCTAATGGATTTTCTCCTGCTAAGTAACTCAGGGCTTGAAGTAAAGGAAAATTGCCACATGTCCTCATTTCCATGATATCCACATCTATTTCCTTGATATTTTATTCTTAAATTGCATATTTGAAATGTACTCACACTTATTCATGCTTTATGCTTGAGGTTATGTTGTATGATTAAGTAACAAACTAAATTGGAAAACCATATATTTTTCTTTTCCTTGATAAAACTATGAGGTTTCAGAAAAAATGAGCTTAAAATTGGCAATTAGGATATCTACATAGTAGTTGTTTAAAGATTAGATAACAACTGAAAAGCCAATAAATATTAGAATAATAGGATACCAAATTACTAGATAAGGCCATATTTTATTCTTTTAATTAATTTTAAACAGATATATTTAAAAGACAGTAAGAGCAATTTTTAAAAATGAATGTTCATTAAATAATATGTTATTCTATTGCCTTTGAACAAGCGACCGACGTGTCTTTTTTATTTTATTCTAGAAATATTCTTTGTATACTCCTATACAATCACTTATATATCTATTTAGTTATCTATCTATCTCTCTATCCATCTATTCATGAATGTATATTCTTTTCTCCCATTATGCATTAACACATGCAAACAAATAATTGCAAGACAACAACCGAGATGCTGATAGGCACAGAAAGTACGTCGGTATAGGAGAGGAAATAACTGAGCATTAAAAAGGAAGGAGTCAGGCAGGCTTCTCAGTGGCATGCAGCAATTATTTTATCTTTATTAAAAACAAAATCAAAGATATATATCCCCCAAGAGCTAGTGATTCAGAAAATCAGGCTCACAATGCACACCTCCTCACAACCATGTTGCCATTCCCGAAAGGCAATTACCTTCAAATGTATCCAGTTTTATTTGGTCTGATGTTTAAACTCTGAAATTCTCTGTAATGTCTATAGACAATATTTACTGACTCCGTAATTTAAAAACTGAGAATTTAGAGTTTTAAACCATCCTGACTACATCCTTGTTTCCTTTTCTTAAGCTTGATAGTGTGTTCTTATTTTATCTTATTTTTTAATAAATTTTATTGATTAGGCTATTACAGTTGTCCCATATTTGCCCTTTAAAGAGAAACAGGGGATATATTCTTATTTTAATTATCTTCTCTTAATGGGAGAAACTTTCAATTTTTCTTTTCAATGTATGTATGCCTTTCAGCTATTTATCTCTTTGTTTTAGGTTTCCATTTTACAATGTTATATTACAAATAGTAAGTATATACCTACAATACACTAAGAGATACACTTATATTACATTAATAGATGTATTTATATTATATTACAATATATCTATATTATAAGATATATTTATATAAAGTGGACATATGCTTTGTATACTTTAAAATTTATTGAGAATATGAAATATTATTTCTCATTAACTTTTATAATACAGTAGCCCCGCCTTATCTGCAGTTTTGCTTTCCAAGGTTTCAGTTAGGCACATCAGCAGTCAGAAAATATTAAAGGGAAAATTTCAGAACTAAGCAGTTCATAAGTTTTAAATCGTTCGCAGTTCTGAGTATCATGATGAAATGTCATGCTGTCCTTTTCCATCCCACCTGGCACGCGAATCATCCATTTGCCCATATATCCATGCTGCATAATCTGCCCGCCTGTTCGTCATGTAGGAGCCGTCTCAGTCATCAGATCAGCTGTCGCAGGATCACAGAGCTTGTGTTCGGTTAACCCTTGTTTTACTATAGAAGTAGTGCAAAGGTAATGACGCCCGCAGTCCAGCCACGCTGAAGAGTAGCTGGGGAGTACTTCCTTCAAGTGAAAAGGTGAGTAGACTACAATAAGATATTTTGAGAGTTAGAGATCGCATTCACATAACTTTTATTTTAGGATTGTTCTATTTTACTATTAGTTTTTGTTGTTAATCTACTATTCTGTCTAATTTATAAATCAAATATCATCATAGATATGTATATGTAGGGAAAAATTAGTATATATGGAGTTTCATACATCCTTGGTTTCTGGCACCCAATGCAGACAATGTGGGACTGCTCTAAATTAATTTTTCAAGAAAGAAAATACTTCCAGAAGTGCATAAAAATCCTCTTACTCAAAAATAAATTTTCAAAAATAATCATATGCTTGTATAACACTTATAAATGTTTGATATGTTTAAAAACACCTGAAAATATGCATTATAATTATTCAATGTTGTATGGTTAGATTTTTAGTCTTTTTCTACTGTATTTCTGTTATAATCAAATTAATAACAGGCATATCTGGAACTATATATACTTTGCAAATCTACTTAGGATAAACTTTTAGGAGCAGAAATGATTAGTCAAATCACCTGTGTACTTTTAAATTTTATATATATATTCAAATCACTTCTAAAATGTGCACTTCAATTTATAACATCATCCTTTCATACATCTCTGGACACTCTGTAAGTCCTTCTTGAAGAAGTGTCTGTTCAAGTCCTTTGCCCATTTTTAATTGGGTTGCTTGTCTTCTTAGAGTGGAGTCATGTGAGTTCTTTATGTACTTTGGAATTCTAACCCTTGCCCAAGGTATCATTGGCAAATATGTTTTCCCATACGGTTGGTTCTCTTTTCATTTTCATGCTGTTTCCTTTAGCTGTGCAGAAGCTTTTTATTTTGATGAGATCCTATTTGTTTATTCTTTCCTTTATGTCCCTTGCTCTAGGGGAAACATCAGTGAAAATATTGCTTTGTGGAATATCTGAGATTTTCCTAAATGAATAGGGGAAAAAAACTATGGTACATCTACACAATGGAATTCTATGCAGCAGAAAGAAAGAAGGAGCTCCTACCCTTTGCAACAGCATGAATAGAACTGAAGAGCATTACACTAAATGAAATAAGCAAGTCAATGAAAGAAAAATATTATACGATCTCACCATTAACAGGAACCTAATCAACACAACAAACAAGCAAGCAAAGTATAGCTAAAGACATTGAAATTGAAAACAGGCTGACAGTGATCAGAAGGGAGTGGAGAGGGGATAAAGGGGAAAAGGGCAAGAAGTTTACAAGAACAATTATAAAGGACACATGGACAACAACGAGGAGATGATGGAAATGGGGGAAGTAGGTGGAGAGGGTTAGGGTGGTGGGGAGGGGGGAGGGGAAAAGGCAGAAAACTGTACTTGAAAAACAATAAAAAAACATAACATCATATACTATCACATCATAAAATCAATTATTTACCTCTTTTCCCAAGTGATAAGCAAAACATGTAATCACATTTGTTTCAGCTCCCATCTGTTGTTAATGAAGGGCAGTATCTTTTCACGTGCTGTTATTTTCTATCTTCCTGTTCTTGTGAACTCCTTCTTCACATCACCTGTCTGAATTGAATTTCTCATTTTAATTTTCTTAACCATAAAACAAGATACTGTTTTTCGTTTATTAAAATAACAAGCAAAAACATATGCTAAGTACTGAAGAGGGTCTATGGAGATGGAAACTTTTTTCTTTTTATATTCCAAATATGAGAGACATCATATGGTGTTTATCTTTCTCTGTCTGACTTAATTTCACTAGCATGACACCATTAAAGTCCATCCATGTTGTTGCAAATGAAAAGATGTTGATCTTTTTCATGGTTGAATAATATTCCACTATATACCTATGTCATGATTTTTATTAATTCACCCATGGAAAGACACTTTGTCTGGTTCCACATCTTGGCTATTATAAATAATACTGCAACAAATATAGGTGTGCATGGGTCTTTTTAAGTTCAGTGTTTTCATGTTCTTCATATAAACACCCAGAAGTGGAATTTCTGGATCATATAGTAGAATTATTTGTAATTTTTTTTCATATTGTTTTCCATAGTGGCTATATCAATTCATATTTCTACCAACAATGCATAACAGTTTGCTTTCTTTCACATCCTTCCAAAAACTTATTTCTTACCTTTCTAATAATACCATTTAACCAGTATGAAATAATAGCTAATTGTGGTTTTGATTTTAATTTCCCCATTGATTAATATAGTTAAACATGTGTCCATGTACTTGTTTGCCATCTGTATCCCTTCTTTGCAAATTCTCTATTCATATATTCTACCCCTTTTAAAACTGGATTTAAGAAATTATTTTAATTTTGCTTTTGAATTGTGTGTTATTTATATATTTTGGATATCCCCTTATCATATACATGATTTGTACATATTTCCCCCACTTGGTTGCCCTTTAATTTGTTAAAGATTTCCCTGTTCTGCAGAAGTTTTTAGTATGATTCAAATCCACATATATATTTTGACTTTTGTTGCTTTAGCTTTGGGTGTGAGATTCAAAATATTGTTGCCAAGACCTATGTCATGTGAGTTTACAACTTCTGATTTTAAAATTATGAGTTTTACAATTTCAGGTCTTAGAGTCAAGTATTCAATTCATTTTGAGTTAATTTTTGTGTAAGCTCTAATTTGGTGGTAAAGATTCATATTTTTGCATGTGGCTTTCCAATTTTCCCAACACCATTTATTGAAGAGCACTATCCTTTCCCCACTGTATAATCTTGGCTCTTTTGTCATAAATTAATTGACCATATATCCACAGGTATATTTCTGAACTCTATTCTGTTCCATTAATCTAGTTGTCTGTGTTTATGCCAATTCCAAGTTGTTTCTATTATTGTAACTTTGTAATATAGTTTGAAATTAAAGAGTATAATGCATCCAGCTTTGTTCTTTTTTACTAAAGATTGCTTTGACTATTTGATGTTTTTGAGACTTTATAGAAATTATAGAATTATATGTTCTAGTTCTGTGAAAAATATTTTTGAAATGTTGATAGTCATTGCATTGAATCTATGGACTGCTTTGCATAGTATGGGCATTTTAACAATTTTTCCAATCATGAGCATGGGATATTTTCTACTTATTTGTTTCTTCTTCAGTTTGTTTTACTAGTGTCATAGTGTTCAATATTTTGTATTTCACCTCTTTGGTTAAATTTATTCCTACATGCTTTATCTTTTTTTTTTTTACTGCCGTTCTATTACAGTTGCCCCAATTTAATCCTGTTGCTCTCATAGTCAATCCCCACCCTGACATCCATATCTATGGGTCATTTATTCCTGTTCATCAATTAGAACTTTCTCCTTTCCCTCCTTATCCCTCTACCTCCTGCCCTCTGGCTTCTTGTTTCCATGCCTCTGGTTCTACTTTAATATTGTTTATTTCTCTTTCTGATTGTTCATTATTAGCATATGGAGACATACAGGTTTTTTCTTACTTATTTTGGAAGCTGCCACTTTACTGAATTTGCTTAATAGTTCTCACAGCTTTTTAATAGTATCCAGAGCTTTTTACATATATAATATCATGCCATCTTGAAATAGTGACAGTTTTACTTCTTTTTTTCAATTTGCATGCTTTTTTTCTTGCCTAATTGCTCTGACTATGACTTTCCATACAGTTTCGAATAAAATTATTAACAGTGTGCATCTTTGTCTTGTTCCTGATCTCAAAGGAAAATCTTTCAACTTTTGAATGCTGAATATGATGTTAGTTGTGGACTTGTCATATGTGGCCTTTATTATGTATAGTATGTTTCCTCTATGCTCATTTTTCAGTTTTTATTATAATTAATATTGAGTTTTTCAAATGCTTTTTCTCCACTTATTAAGATGATGACATATTTTTAAATCATTTTGTTAGTATAGTTTAACACATTGACCGATATGCAGATGTTGAAATATTCTTGCATTCCTGGAATAAATCCTACTTAACCAAAATATTGTTGCATTTGGTTTGCTAATATTTTTTGAGAATTTTTGCATCTGTGTTCATCAGGGATATTGGGTTTTAACTTTTTTTCTTGTAGGTACTTATCTAGCTTATTATCAGGGTACACTAGCTTCATAAAATGAATTTAGAAAAGTTCTCTTCTCTTCTATTTTTTGGAAGAGTTTTAGAAAAAATAGTATTAAAGCTTCAAATTTTGGTAGAATTCAACAGTGAAGGAGTCTGGTTTTGGACTTTTGGTTTTGGGGAGGTTTTTTTTTACAAATTCAATAGACTTACTAATAGTTTTTCTATTCAGATTTTCTACTTCATGATGGCTCAGTCTTGGTTGGTTGTATGCTTCTAGGAGCTTATCTATATTTTGTAAGTTGTCCAATATGTTGGCATATAATTGCTCATAGAAGTCTTTTATGATCCTTTCTATTTTTTGTGGCATCTGTTGTAATATCTTTTTTGATTTCTAATTTTCCTTAATGTTCTCTCTTTTTTAATGGTGAATCTAGCTAAAGGTTTGTCAATTTTGTTTGTCTTCCTCCAAAAAAACAAACTGTTAGTTTCACTGATTTTCTCTATTTTATGTTTATTCTCTACTTCATTTATTTCTATTCTAATCTTTGTTATTTCCTTACTTCTACTAACTTTGGGGTTTTGTTCCTTTTCTAGTTCCTTGAGGTCTACTGTTACATTTCTTATTTAGGACTTTTCTTGTTTCTTAAATTGGGCATTTATTGTGATGGACTTCCCTTTTTGATCTGCTTTTGCTACATCCTGAAATTTTGGTGCTATATTTCAACTTTCATTTGTTTCAAGGTGTTGGTTTGGTGAGAAAGTCCGCCAGGTTTTTCTGTGAGGTGGCTCTAGTAGCGCTTAGTTATCTTCAACTTCTTCCAAATCAATTTTGTTAGATTTCATTGTGATAGCTGTCATATCAGTGTGCTTAAAAAAAAAAAAACAAGGCCCTGGCTGGTGTAGCTCAGTGGATTGAGCGTGGGCCTGCGAACCAGAGGATCGCGGTTCAATTCCCAGTCAGGGCACATGCCTGGGTTGCAAGCCAGTTCCCTGCAGGCCAGTTCCCAGCAGGGGATGCATGAAAGGCAACCGTACATTGATGTTTCTCTCCCTCTCTCCTTCCCCTCTAAAGATAAATAAATAAATAAAATATTTAAAAAAAAAAAAAAAAAAACCTTACCACCACTGGTGAATTTTTGTGGAGCTATTTTAATATTGAAGTTGAAAGAAAATACACAACAACCTCATCAAAATTACAACTAAAATGTAGAACCACCACCGCTTAAAACCACCAGAAATCGGGTTTGAGTAGAAGTCTGACAACTATGGAATCAAAGAAACAACATTCATCCAGATTAGCAGGTGGAGTGGAGATGTGGAGCAGGCTGGTCGCACATTACATGTTGTGGATAAAATTTCAGGAAGGGTGTCTTGGGAGGAAGGAGTCCCAGGCCCACACAGGCCCCCCAGCCCAGAGTTCCAGTGCCAGGAATATAAGTCCCCATAACTTCTGGCTGCAAAAACCAGCAGGGACTGAGTTGGTAGAAGTAACTTCTGGAGTCCCAAGCAGTTCCCCTTAAAGAAGCCACACATGGATTTAATTCAGACTCACTCCCTCTGAGCTCCACCACTGAGGTAGCAGCTTGAAAGGCACCAGTGCCATACAGTGAGGAACTGAAGTGTCTGGCATCAAGGCAGGTGCCAGGGGACAGCTTTCTCCCACACAGAAAGGCAGAAAGAAACCGTCACTTTGAATATATCATGCCACTGGCTACTGGCCTGCTAAGTTTCTGCTGAAAATTCTGCTTATAGACATGGGAATTCCCTTGTATATAACATGTTTTGTTTCTTTTGTTGCTTTTGATATTGCCTACTTATCTTTAACTTTTACATTTTAATTATAATTGGTCTTGGTGTAGGTGTTTAAACTGATTATTTTTATAACACATGTTAAGATTTTATATATTGAAGAATTAACAGTTTGTGCAACACATTTATTAGAAATAATTTTCCAGTTGGCTTCATGTTTTCTTGTCATATCATTTATTAAATATTGGTTTAATTTTTGAGATTTTTCCTTTCTAAACATTGTTTTGTGTCATTTTATTGAAAGCTTATAAATTATCTTTGATCATCTTCTTTCTTTCATACTAGTCTAATATTTTCTATATTTATAAATTTTTTCATTAGAATTTTTAATATGTTGCTATTTTCAAATTTATGTTCTCTGGCTCGACTGCAGTTTTCTAAATAGCAAAGTGTTTACAAAGAACTACAAATGTTATGTATTTTAATCTATTACACATTTGGAACTTCAGCGTTTATTGGGAGTGTATGTTCCAAAGGAGAGATTTTGTGAAATTTTCTGGTTTTCTGTGAAGCAAATTTATTTTGTTTAAACTACCTCAAGTTCCTATTCAACATAGTTACCGCAACTAAATTTTACATTATCAATCTGATGCTTCTACCTCAGAGACATTTTCATCATTAATCAATTATGAAATCATTGATTTCATCCTCTCTTATCCCCAGGGTATTCTTATTTTCCTGTTGACTTTCCTGTATGCTTATATTAACCAGTTTTATTTACTTGTATCTCCCTAACTGACAATGGTCTTCCTTCTTTCACATATTGTTGTTAAGATACTCCTACCAAACCTTAACATAGAAGTTTATTTTTTCATTAAATTAGGTGACATTAGTATAAAAAATTATACAGGATTCAAGTGTACTATTATATTATGCATTATCTGTATATTGTATTGTGTGCCCACCACCCAAAGTTAGATCTATTGTCACCACGGATTTGACCCCCTTTACCCTTTACTACCACCTGCCGCTTCCCTCTGGTAACCGCCACGCTGTTGTTTGTGTCAATGAGTTCTTGTTTGTTTTTCTTGTTTTTTTTATTATTTCCAATTTTATATACCACATATGAATGAAATTTCATGGTCTTGATCTTTCCTGTATGACTTATTTAAGCATGGATGTTCTCAAGATCCATCCATGTTGTCACAAGTGGCAGTACTTCATCTTTTCTTACAGCTGAATAGCATTCTGTGACGTCTGTCCAGAAAACATCCAGCCATTGTTAATAACACAAGAATAGTTTGCACAATCTCGACGTAACCTGGCAGCCAAGGAGACTAGACTGGAATGTGCATACATGAACAGTGATGACTTCACTGTACTAATCAGTGGGGGTGGTAGAGACCATTGAGTGAGCATGTGTACTGAGTGGCCATCATATTCAAAATGACTGAGTAAGCAGAGAAACAAATCTACATCAAATTTTGGGTTAAGCTTGAACATTCCTCTGTGGGAACTATTCAGGTGATTCAGAAGGCCATAGTAATGGGCAACTGGTTATTGGCAGCTTCATCACCACAATACATTCATTCATGCCTCATGTCTCAAACATAGTTTTTTGGACAAACATCAAATCGCTGGTGACTCAGGCCTCCTACAGCCCAGATTTGGCATCCTGCTGCTCCTGGCTTTTCTCAAAGCTACAATCTCCTTTGAAAAAGATGAAATTTCAGACCATTGATGATGATATTCAAGAAAATGTGACAGGGCAGCTGATGGAGATTTCAAAAAAAAGGATTTTTCAGTATTTTGAACAGTGGAAGAGATGCTGGGAGAACTGTGTGAGTCTCGAGGTACCTACTTTGAAGGGGACTGATGCCTCATTGTCCTATATGCAATGTTTCTTGTATCTTGTATCTTCAATTAATGTCTCTATTTTTCATAGTACATGGATGGATACTTTCTGGACAGACCTTGGTATGTACCATGTATTCTTTATTCGGTCACCTATTAAGGGACACTTTAGTAGTTTTCATGTCTTGGCCACTAAGAATAATACTGCAAATAACAGACTTTAAAGTTTTTGTGTATATATCTAGAAGAAGTGTTGGTGGATCATGTGATAATCCAATTCTCAATTTTTTGAGGAACCTCCACACCATTTTCTATAATGGCTGTACCAGTTTACATTCCAGCCAGCAGTGAGTGAGGACTCCTTTTTCTCCACAACCTTTCCAACACTTGATATTACTTGTCTTGTTGATAATAGCTATTGTGTGAGGTACTATCTCATTGTCGTTTTGATTTACATTTCCCTATAGTTCATGAAGCTGAACATCTTTTCATATTTGTTGGCCATTTGTACGTCTTGTTGGGACAAATGTCTGTTAAAGTCATCTGCCCATTTCTTAAGGGATTGTTTATTTGATGTTGAGTTGTATGAGTGTGTAGCAACTGTTCCAGCCTGGACAGGTCCACTCTAGATTCGGGCAGACGGAAGACTATTCACAGAGCTCTTGGGATGGCTGATGTGCCTTTATCCAAGGGTGCGTGATCCCTACACACTGCAAGCTGCGTGTGACACTTCATGTCACCTGTCTGCCTGTGTGGCACCCAGCGGGAAGCCCCTACCCATTTAAATACTAGAATATAGACAAAGCCATCGGGGTGCCAACAGATATTATGCAACAGGTCTTCATACTATGCATGTGAGCCCACTCAAGGCTATAGGAACAGTTTATTGACTCAATCTCAAGGTTATGAGAACACTATTAATCAGGCCCATTCTCAAAGTTGTGGGAAACGGCTCCCCTTAGTTGCCTAGACATCTGGGTGAGGAAGCCAGACTGCCTCCATTTACCCTACAATGAGTTTTTCTATATTTTGGGTATAACCTATTTGTCAGAGCTGTGGTTTGCAAATATCTTCTCCCATTCAGGTGGTTGCCCTTTGGTTTTATTTGTTATTTTTCTTTCCTGTACAGAGGCCTTTTAGTTTGGCCTTTTAGTTAGTACTATTTCTATTTTTACTTTACTTCCCTTGCCTTTAGGGTCATTTTCATAAAGTCTTCTCTAAAACTTAGGTGCACAAATTTGCTACGTAGGTTTTCATCTATGTAACATTATTTCAGGCCTTATATTTAGGTCCTTGATCCATATTTAGTTTTGTATATAGAGACAAATGGAAGTCTAGTTTCATTCTTTTGCATGTGACTTTCTAATTTTTCCATTAAGCTAGAAGTTTAATTGGCATTTCCTAACTGTGAAAGCATACCCTATGTACACTTCTTGAACATATATGTATTAATGTCAGTTACTAACTGGAATGAGAGTTTGCCAGTTTTTTTTTCTAGAAATGACCATCAGAGTCCATTAGATTAATGATCTGGATTTAAATGTGCTGATTGCATTACATTATCAACTCAGAAATATAACATTGTGGGTTCAATCACTTTTGATTGGAGTTTCAGAAGGGGCAATTTCAGCCCCACTGGCATTAAAAGTCTCACATTTACACCTCTGAATTCCTTCCTTCTAACTGTCATCATCCCAGGTGGTACACAAGTGGAAAGAAGGAGACTAATTTCTGAGCACGAAGCAATGGAGACACATTCATGTCCCCCTGTAACAGAACCTGTGTGGATCTATTGCTCTGGGTTCGATTGTCTGCTGCCAGTAAGAGCTGTGGCTGTCTGAAAGGTCACTTGTTTGACTCCCAGTCACGGCACTTGCCTGGGGTGTAGGCTAGGTCCCTGGGTGAAGGCATGCAAAAGGCACTTCATCAATGTATGTGTCTCAATCAATGTATCTCTCACACATTGATGTTCCTCTCTCTTTCTCCCTCCCCACCCCTCTCCCTAAAAGTAAATAAATAAAATATTAAGAAAAAAAAGAACTGTCGCTGTCAGTGCCAGAGTTTGGTAAAAAGGAGGGGGATTATTTAATTTAAAGTTATACAGATTAAGAGTAATGGTGGAGTTTTGCCGTTAAGTCGGACTACCTTTGAATGCGCACAAACACACAGTCCCCTGAAGTCCCCATGTCCCCTTTGCCCAGTCAGACCAGTTTCAGAGCATGCCAGTCAGAGGTACTGCCTCTCAAGAAAAAAACAAACAAAACAAACAAACCCTACAGAAATCTACAACTCACTTCCCCAGGTTCCTCCCAGCAATCTATGCTAGGCCGGGAAGGCCTCCCAAGGTTGCCAGCACCATCAGCCATGTCCCTGAGATCCCCAAGTCTTAATCCAAAACAGCGTGACACTCCTCATGGCCTGAGTCACTCCTCCTGGTGAGAGTCCTTCTTCCTACTTTGACCTGCATGGTCCTACTACCCATGACTGCCTACCTTTTAGTTTAAATCCCAGACTGGATCCTCTCCCATAACCTCTTTTCCAAATCCCCCCACAATTTGCTATACCTGCCAGGACTCCTGCATTTTTCAGCTTTCTTGCCCACCATTGTTAGCCCTGGGCAGGCATGGCCCTGTGGTTCAGAGTGAACCATTTCCAAGCTCTTGCACAGTCTCCGTAACCAGGGGAGCTGCCTCCCAGCTTCATCAAAGGTCAAAGTCATGCCCAGACAAACTCTTCAACATTACCATGAAACTAGCCTGCTGTTACTAGTACTCAAAGTAACTCTTAATGGCCCTGCTCCACTCTCCCATCCACCAGCCTGGTCTATAAGGGATACCCTATATTTCCGGACACCCCAAGTTCAGGACCCAATTTCACACCCGTTCAACCCCGACTTACAACTCACTTCTCACAATAAATTTCTACCTAATTAGCAAAAGATGAATGCCTTTTCTAAAAGTGAGAGAATCAGTAATTTGGGAAGCACTGCTCTGTTTTGAAAATAGAACCAGGAAAGACACGGTGTAGTTGATGAAGAAACATCATGGGATCAGAAGACATTACTTCCCTACCCCAATTTGGTTTTGTAACTTACAGGTTTTTCCTGAGAATCGAATGGACAAGTAAGACAAATTATTCAGCATAGACTCACAAAGAGGGTTGTGTAATGAGCTAATAAAAGCAGAGTCACATTGTGTAAAACACAAACCAAGACCTGAAGGAAGACACAAAGAAAAGTCCTCAGCATACATTAGACTATGCCATGCAAGAAATGAACAACTATAAATCCAAGAGAGAGCCAGTATTTGTCCAACTGCCTCACAGCTGAAGCTAGTAGTGTCTGGATTTATTTCTCGTGTTGGAAGGAATTAGTGAGGGACACTACATTATATTTGATTTTGAGGTATTTATGAACAGAAAATTCATTCACATCCATTTTTAGTATATTATGTAATAATATGCACTCAAGCCTTTCAAGGTAAAAACAACAGTTTTTAGGAAAGTGGTTTAACATCTCGAGCTGAAATTTAACTGTAAATAGCTAATTTTAAATCAAAAAGGCTAATACATGTTTTCCTTTCTTTTATCATTTACAACATTTTAGTTGTATTATGACCCAGACCTCGAACTCGTATTTTAGAGGAAAAAAAATAACACATAACACTTTCTTAAGAAGCTGTTTTTATATGCAGCTAGAACTTTGTTTTTCCAAGTAATTCCTGTCAAAAATTTAAAATATGCACACCTACAAACTACTTCCAGCTTTAGATGCGAATTGTTCTGGTTATTGCATGAATGCAAAACTGTATAGCTATGTCCTAGAAAACTTTCCCAAAGCTTCTTTATTTGCTAGACAATGAAAGCAAACCCTTAATGTTTATTGAGCAGGATTTATGAAGCTGTCAGTGAACTGACACATGGCAATAAAATGTATTGTGGCTGAAGTCTAGATGATCTACAGCTGAATGAATTACACTAATTCCGTTGCTTGCATATTCATGCTATGGAAATAGTTTTCGTAACAGATTTCTTCATTGTCTGCAGGTGCCACAGTGTGGTAAGAAGTAGAGTTAATTGCACTCTAGGACATGTGGGAATTCACCAGTTCGTAGAGTTGGCTTGTTTTCTGGAAGAGTATTCGTGATTTGTGTGAGGAAACCAAAATACCCATAATTAAATTATCACAACTGCAAACACTTAACTTTTTAAAAGACATTCAAAATAGAGGGATTTCTAACTCTTATGTTAATCTCACAACTATCTCCATCTACGTTCCAATTAACATGTACACTTGCATTCCAAGTTTAACGTTCCTCAATAAAATGAAATTGTTGGTTATATCACTACGTGCATTGCTGCTATACCTCCCAGCTAAATGACAGTATCTAGTACTGTAAGCTTAATTAGAAGAGATGTTTTCCTTTATGAGGCATATTAAAAGCAAAGTGTTTTATTTACTTTAGCAGAAGGTACATTAGGGAATCTGTGAAAGAAGAAGAAATTAATCATTAAAAATGCACACACTATTTTCTTATTGTGTTCCAGTATACACAGCTGCATTGCATGATTCAGCAAGAAAAATGTCTCAGTTCTCTGGAATTTGTGCATTGGTTAGTAATTAGGAAATTACCAAAGTTTCTGGGGTTTTTATTTAAATTTTATTAGGAATAATTCTATATGCTAATACTCCATTTTCACCCAAGCCCCTTTTATTTCTTTGCTACAGTTCTTCCTGGGCTTACAGAGCTTGTTATTTGGAAGATTCTGACTCTTTTCTTCAGTAACAGCAAATATTTTGATGACTCTACCAGTATATCAACATGTTAAATATCAGAAAACAAATGAATGATATTTATTATATTATTATAGAGTAAATGTAATAAAATGCATAAAAATGTGTGTAGGCATTTACAGAGAGAAAAGCATGAAATCTGGGGAATTAAATCATATTTTCAGGAAAGGTGACATGAGACTGAATTTTGAAGGAAAAGAGGGCATTAATTATGTAAGTAAAGGTAATGTTATGTTTATTAGAGTGGTAGAATTTTAAAAATAAGGTTGTAAGTTATGGAAAACTCTAAGTTGTCAATTGGTGTGGTAAAGTTTGTAGCTAGGGTTAAAGTAGAAAATAATATGAGAGAAAGACCTGAACAAATATTAGGCCGTGAATCTAATGCTAATGCATTTGAAAGGGATACAAACAGGGACTTTGTAGAATTTTTAAAAAAAGAAATTTGCAAATCTCTCAGATCTACAAATCTCTCTGACAACTGTGTAAAGGATGAATAAGGTAAAAAAGAGGTAGTAACACATCAGTGTTAAAATTAGGTATATGAATGAAAGGAAACACAAGATTTAACATATTAAATAATTGGGGTTACTTTAAGTATTAAAGTAAAAATTGGGAGAGTTACTGTTTTAATTTTTGATGATAATTCATTTAATAGATTGTGGTACAATAAATGAATCAATATATTTAATATAGTTATTGATGTAACTTATTAATATAAATAATTAATATCACTAATAACAGTTCTGTTTTTCCCTAAGTATATTCAAGTGTGAAGTAGATATCTATCATACCTAAATTGTTATTAAACCACCTGAGTTATAAAAAGAGTTTTACTTTGTTTTCAAAGGAATATAATGTGTCAATTGTATGAATAAAGAAATATCATTTGTAACACTTTACTATGAAGTATAACTTCATAGTACAATCATAAGTCAGTTTTCCTACTACAGCTGTAAATAGCTCTTTTCAGTATGAAATTTCAATTTTAAATAATTTTTAGGTGAAGAAATTAATACATATGCATTGTAGAACATGAAAAAGGAATGTAATTTGATAGTAATTAAAATCACCTTAACTGATGTCTTTTTTTCTAAGGTTCCATATTTTGTGAAGACTGTGGGTTCTGGAGGGAGACACTTTCAGACACCTGCTGTTTACTGGGAAATGCTGTGTGCTTAAAGATCAGGTGATAAAGAGCCACAACATAATCATGAAAGATATAAATTACACAAATATATTAAAATTCAACATGTAATATAAATACATGTATAGTACATAATACATATATTTATATTAATGTATATTGAATATATTTAAATGCAATATATTTTCAAACTGAAAATAAACCTCAAATGAGCAAATTTTGTATAACATAGAACTCATAGTAACAAACAATTTCTTATTTTATTTTGAATATAAATTGCAAACATTTCTTTTGGGAAGTAATGTTAACCTCTGAGTATAACTGCAGAAAACTCCTATAAACTAATGATATAGAGAGATTCTATCTACATGGTTCTTATGGAGCAAACAGTTAAAATTGTAGGAAATGCACAAGACACAGGTATTTTTTTAATAAAGTTTTATTCCTCCCGTATTTTGACTGGAAGAAGCAATATTATATAATACTGACTTTTTTCAACATAAAATCAAAGCAAAACATATGCAATATATTTACAGTGATATATTACTAAAACATACATATCTTTCACTAATTTAGATAACAGAATGTTTGTTATTGGTGGGGAACAGGTTGGGGGGAGGAGGAAGACAATAAAGAGTGTCAAAAATATGGTGACAGAAGAAGACACACAGTAGAATATATAGCTCTCATGTTATAAAGATACACATCGACACTTATACAGTGTTATTATTAACCAATGTCTCCCCAATACATTTAATTTAAAATACATTAAAAATATTATAAAGGAGGGAATATATACTAAGACATTATCAGTGGCTCTGCTTGGGTAATGAGAATAAAAGTGATTTTTGTTTTTCTCTGTTATTTTTGCATTTTGTAAATTTTTTGACAAATCCTTTTACTAAAACTATTAAAATTAAATAAATAAGATTTAATTGATTTTCCCCTAAAAATGTCATTTTTCTGTTAACGATAGTACATTTGATTGCTGAATCTTCATTAGGTTATAAGCCTTCAAGAAAATGAGGGTGGAAAGGGGAGGGAGGTGGGGGGCACGGAGGGGTGTGGACTGGGATGGGAGTAAAAGACAGAATACTGTAGTTGAAAAATAATTAAATAAAAAATTTCCAATAAAAGAAAATGAAGCAATAAATAGAATACATATTTTTGAGCAATGTTATTTTAAATATCTTTATTTAGCACCAGTTAATTGACAGTTCTAAACAGGCATACCAACAAACTTAAAACATACATGGATAAATCATTAAGCATTATTACAGAATTTACAAGTGTATTTCATTTCAGATTTATTGTTTGAAATATTTATTGATTTTTCATTCTATGCTTATCTATTAAGTACCACTATAATGTGCCAGGAATTGTTCTAGACATTTGGTATATGCATCAATGAAAAAAACAACCAACAAACAAAAAACAGAAATGTCTGCTCTTTTGGAGAGTTGGATCTCAAATTGTATAAATTTCTTACTTTTGGGACTTCCGCCAAGATGGAGACGTAGGTGGAGGAACCACCTTGCCTCTGTGCACAACCAAATCTAAGAACAACTATTTTTAATAGCAGTCACAACCAAGCCACATGGAAAATCGACAATACGGAGTCCAAAGGACAACTAGATACTCAGCTGGACTGGTACGAGGAGCGAGGCCAGCAGCGGAGCAGGTTAGCAAGAAAAAATTCCCCGGCGGTGCGTGGTGAGCGCGAGCAGCCGAAAGCGCTGATCCAGAGCGAGCTGGCTACGGGAGCGCACAGGGAAGAGGCGCGGAGGGCCGTCTGCGGTCGGTCGCGCACCTGCAGGTCGGTCGCGCACCTGCGTGCGGAGAAACCAGTGAGAAGGGAAGCCAGCTCGGGGCAGCAGGCTCGCACTATTCCGATCGGATAAACAAGCCTGAGGCGTGTGGTGTGACTGAGGCGGGCTGGGCTAGCGGAGAGGACCGCCATTGCTCCCTCTCTGACCACACCCCCACACACAGCATCACAAACCAGCGACCTGGGTCGCCCAGTCCTGGTAAACAACTAAGGCTTCGCTCAGCTTACTTAACAGCACGAATAGACCAAAAATGGCTCTAGGACAACTCAGAGCCCCAGAACCGATAGATCTAAGCGATGAAGAAATAGCCAGTCTTTCAGATGCACAGTTCAAAACACTGGTTAAAAGGATCCTTACAGAACTGGTTGATTTTAGTCACAAATTAGAGAAACATATGGAAGCTAAACTAATTGAAATGAAGGGAAATACACAGGAAACCAATAGTAATGGAAAGAAAATTGGGACTCAAACCAAGGGAGTGGACCAGAAGGAACAAAAAAATGATCAAACAGAAAAGAATGAAGAAATAAGAATTCAGAAAAATGAAGAGAAGCTTAGGAACCTCCAGGACATCTTTAAACGTTCCAACATCCGAATTATAGGGGTACCAGAAGGGGGAAAGGCACAGCCACCAGTGGAAAACTTATTTGAACAAATAATAAAGGAGAATTTCCCCAGTCTGGCAAAGGAAATAGACTTCCAGGAAATCCAGTAAGCTCAGAGAGTCCCCAAAAAGTTGGACCCAAGAAGGAACACACCAAGGCACATCATAATTACATTAGCCAAGATTAAAATGAAGGAGAGAATCCTAGAAGCAGCAAGAGCTAAGGGGACAGTCACCTACAAAGGAGTTCCCATCAGACTGTCAGCTGATTTCTCAAAAGAGACCTTACAGGCAAGAAGGGGCTGGAAAGAGGTATTCCAAGTCATGAAAACCAAAGATCTACAACCAAGATTGCTCTACCCAGCAAAGTTTTCATTTAGAATGGAAGGACAGATAAAGTGCTTCTCAGATAAGACCAAATTCAAGGAGTTCATCATCACCAAGCCCTTATTATATGAAATGTTAAAGGGACTTACCTAAGAAAAAGAAGATAAAAAAGATGAACAGTGAAAGGACAGCAAACTCACAGTTATTAAGAACCACACCTAAAACAAAAGCAAACTAAGAGGACAGCTAGATCAGGAGCAGAACCATAGAAATGAAGATCTCATGGAGGGTTAGCAACAGGGGAGTGGGAGGAGGGGAAGGGGGGGAGAAGGTACAGAAAATAAGTAGCATAGACAGTAGATAGAAAATAGGGGGGAGGGTAAGAATAGCAGGGGAAATACAGAATCTAAAGAATTTGAGACACGTGTTCATGAACTAAAGGGGGAAATGGTGGGGGAGGGGTATGCAGGGTGGAGGGGAATGGAGGGGGGGAATAGAGCAAATGTAATGGCATAATCAATAAAAAAAGTTAAAAAAAATTTCTTACTTTTGAAGAAGAGACTTTGTGTCTGTCTACTGTCAGTAGTTTAAAGAGCATCTTAGATTTTTGTTATTCTTTTGACTTTTATAAAACTTTTTCTTTAAAGCATCATGATTCTAAAAAGGCCATAATGCCATTAAAATATCAATTTTATTTTGTTAACTAAGAAGCCATGTATCTCCTTTGGACATTTCCTAATTTAATACAGGCATTTTAATTTTATTGAATTATTTTTTCAAATATTTAATTTATTTTTTAGAGAGAGGGGAAGGGAAGAGAAAGAGTGGGAGAGAAACATCAGTGCGTGGCTGCCTCTCATGTGTCCGCTACTGGGGACCTGACCTGCAATCCAGGCATGTGCCCTGATAAGGAATTGAATCAGTGACCTTTTGCTACACAGGCCTGTGCTCACTCCACTGAGCTACACCAACCAGGGCTTATTGCATTATTTTTGTAATTAACTTTTATTGAGTTTCCTTTCACCATATTACTTAAGATTGTTTAATTAAAATGTTTGTTTGACTTATTAAATTAGAGGTAAGCAAGTAAAATGTTCATTTTATTCTGCAACAAAGGTACCATAATTAGTGACTCAGTTACGGGTCGATTGATCTGTTATTAGAGCCAGTACTACAGAGAGTGTGTAATATTATTTATGTATTAGTCCCAAGTAAATATTTAAAAATATATTTACTGTTTAAACCATTTTTATTTGAAAATATATTTCTTGTCACCAAGATGAAGTTTATTTGCATTTACTATTTTATGCTCAATAATTCTACCTTTCTTCCAAAATCATTCTTTATATTTTTGTTGGTTTTATGTTTGATTAGTAGTGGCTAAACATTTACTTCAAATGGTACATTTAAAATACTAACAATTACCTATTTTCAATAATTTTATAAATGTTAATTGCACCCAAAATACTTCTCCATTTTCTAATTTGTTTCAAATGTTAATTCATCCAGCAGAGTTTTAAACTGGGTGTGCAAACACATGAATGCAAGAGTGTGATATGGGTTTAATCTTAGTTTCTTAATGAAGAATTTTTCTATGAAATGGTAAAAGTATTGTGAATTTAGAAGATACCTAATATACTCTTTCCCTTTGTCAACTTGAATGGTCAAATATATGTCCCATATTCCTTGAAAGATTCAATAATACCCTTTTCTTTAAAATATTCATCTTGCTTGGCTTCTGGAACACCACATTTTCCTGATTTTTTTAAGTGGTCAATAATAGCATGCCCTGACAGGAAATCCAATAGTTTGCTGCAAAAAAGGTCACAGAATTATAGAAATGTGTAACCGTGCAGTTCTTCTTGTTATGACTTACATCCTTAGGCACCAAACATGATTGATTCTTGTCTAATGTATAAAATTCAGAGTTCCTGGTTCCTTGGCTCCCTCAACCCAGGAAGTTCCTTATTCCCTGAAGACTGTGTCCTGTCAGTTTAAAAATATTGATTCATGCACCGTCATAAGAAACTGAAGCTTCACTAGTGAGATTTTGCATCTATTGACTTAACATTCTTGTTTTGCATTTTCCCTGCACTCGGTGTGTGTTGGTGTAAGTGTAAACCAAAGTGAAAGCAATAAAAAAAATCAACTCTCAGTCATCATTGTTCCCATACTCTATTCTGAAATGGCTCCTTTTGCTCTGGTCTGGTCTACAATACCTCCTTGGGTTATTTTTTAAAGAACTTTTGCATGTTCTCCTCCTCTCAATATCAGAGTTATAACAAAGCTTCTGAATCATTCCTGAATAATATCATCCAACCCAATGACTTCAAAGCCTAACCTCAACCTTGCTCTTAAATCTAGCATCCAATATCTTCGTGGTATATTCACTCAGATACTTATTAGATGATTCTAGGGTAGTATTTGTAAAGCTTTAGTTTGATTCCTTTCTCACTTTCACGGTGCTCCTTCCTTAATGTTCATGTGAGCCACAATCCAATTTACCTGCTGTTTCAGGGCAGGTTCTTTAGACTTTTCTCATAGCTATGTTATATTCTTGTACCCTAAACCCTAAATATTCACAGAATTGATCTACCCAATTAACGTACACATCTTAAATTTAAACTTTGTCACCAATATCACAACCAGTCTTGCACAACCTATTATCATATGAAGTCTGGTGTACTCTAATGTTTTCCTAAATGATTGCACTGTTTCCACCTTTAGACCCCTACTGTAAATGTTCCATACAGCAGCCAAGATAGTTATTGAAAAATGTATAGTCATTACATTCTCTTGCACAAAACCATTCAAACATCCAAACACTTTCATTACACTTAAAATATAATCTAATTACTCTGACACTTGCAAGCTGCACAAAAACTAATGCCTAGTGAATTTTTTCTTGACTTGCTCTCTTCTAATCACACTGAACTCTTTGCTGATCTTATAACTCATACCAAACACTGTTTTACCAAAGGACTTTTCACTTACTATCTCATCTTGCTGGAGAAAGCTTCTTCTGTATATCTAGATATCTAACACATTCAGCATTTCTTTATTCCAAAGACAATTCTTTAGTTTTACATTTCCTAATTTTTCTGTCTAAACACATTCCTGCAACTATCTATCCCTGTATTCTGCTTATTTTTCTTCATGGTGCAATTCATTAAAATTACATATTAATCTTAGCATAACTTATTACTGCTGATACAAACTAAGACTGAACATATTGTCAAACAAAGGCTGTCACTGTCAATTCAGTGCCAAGAGGAATCCCCAATTTGGGAGCCGTGTAAAAGAGGACTTTATTCAATTAAAATAACTCAATTGTAAAACAGCTTGTCTAAGAAAGAGCTCCATTGTGAAATAGCACAGCTGTGAGCTCAGGTGAGTTATCCAGATGAGGTGGCTGTGGGGTTGTAGCTCAGGGTCACTGTTCAGCTCCAGTGACACAGCTCCATTTGGCAAGACAGCTCCCCTCCACTCCAGGGTTACATCTCCAGATTTGGTGTTATGGCTCCAGCAGGGAAAATGCAATATTCAATGAAAACTAAAAGTGCACTCCATAGAGACAGAGGGGAGGTTCACTTACACATAGAGAAGTTTCTGACCATGGTCTCTGATTTCTCTGCAAATGAAGACTTACAAATGCTCCTCGTTTGGTGCAGATAGCATGGTCCTGATTGGTTGGAATAAAAGTCACTCTGATTAGTTGGAGAAGACGCAAATGAGAATATCACGGCACAGTTTTTATTGTATGGCAGACTTCTCAGTCCTATATGTCAAATTTCAAACCTAGGAGCTCTGTCGTACAGATCAACTCAAGTCTGCAGGAGCACATGCAGGAGGCGTGGCAGTCCTGTCCGTGGCTTTTCCCTGAAATGCAGTGCACGTGGGAGGCCTTTGTAAACAATCACTGCTAGACCCTGGTTATGAAATTGGGCTTAAGTAAGCACAAGAAATCCTTCTTGGCAGATATACTCTCAGAGTCAAAAATATCCAATAAAAATTATTTAATGCATGTGGATACTATTTTTGTAATTATAGAGTGAATTATGGGATTTATTCTTTATGGTTGCTCTAGAATTTGCAATAATTTGCTGGCTTTTCTAATGTGTCATAACAAATCAAATTTATTACATGGTAACATCAAAGTTAATAAAAATAAAACTATATCATTAATAAGTCTATTTCTAGAAAACATTTTTACAAGATTAAAAATGAGCAACAGTCCTGAACAGACACCACACCAAAGATAATATATAGATGGGAAATAAACATTTGAAAAGATGTTCAGCATCGTATATCATTAGAAAAATGGAAATTGAGATGCCACTATACTTCTATGAGAAAAACAAAAATCCACAACACTGACAACACCAAATTTTGATGAGGTTGAAGCAACAGGAAATCTCTTTAATTTCTGGTGTAAATGCAGAATGGTATAGCTACTCTGGAAAATAGTTTGGCAGTGTCTTACAAAACTAAACATACACATACCATATGATCCAGTAATCACACTCCTTAGTGTTTACTCAAATGAGTTGAAATTTATGTTTATATAAATATTTACATATGGCTGTTCAAAGCAGCTTTACCCATAATTTCAAAAACTTGAAGCAACAGAAATATCCTTCAGTAGGTGAATATATAAATAAACACAATGTAATATTATCCAGTGCTAAAAATGAACTATCAAGCCATGAAAAGAAATAGAGGAATGTTAAATTCATACTAGTAAGTAAAAAAAGCCAATCTGAGAAGGCCACATACTATATGATTCCAACTATATGACATTCTGGAGATGAAAAAACTGTAGAGACAGTAAAAATATTAGGATTGCCATCAGTTGGGGTGAGGGAGGTATAAATAAGCAGAGCACAGAGGGTTTTTAGTAAGAAAAATGATTCTATCTGACTCTATCATGGTGGACACATCGTTAAAAATACAAAGAATACACACCAAGAATGAATACTAGGTTAACTATGAACTTTGAATAATAATGATGTGTTTACACAGGCCAAGTGATTTTAAAAATATAACACTATCAAATACGATATTGGAGGAACTGCATATTTGATGGATGGAGGTATGTGAGAAGTCTTTATTTTCCACCAATTTTGCTGCGCACCAAAAATTTCTCTAAAACGTAAAGTCTACTAAAAATAACTTGAAATTGATAAGGCACAGTAGTAAAATATCCTAGTAACTACTTTTGTAAATAGAGTAATGCTAAACGAATGATGCATTTTTAAACAAGTAAATTATTTAAGCAAGTGCTATTTACTTAAATCTTTCACCTTGTAATAACATTACAGAGGCAAGCTTTCCCACATGTAGTAGGTTCTTGGCTAAATCTCTCCATGCGTTCAGAAGCCTAAGTAGCAGAAATTTTTAGACTTTTTGAAATAATGTAAATTTTGTGCAAAAACACATAGAAGCAAGATTGTGAGAGAAGTGGAAACTTAAAATTCTATGAAATGTGATCCCCATAGTGGCCCCTTAATTAGAAAATGAGTACAGAAGAGGTAATTATAAAGAATAACTCTATGTTTTATCCAGAAAAGCTGCTGGGTACATATGGCAAGTCAGGTACAGTCGGCTGTGCTGTGTGGTCCAGATGACAATGTATAATCCATAGTTGAGAGATTTTCTTCCAGTTTTGTTTCAGAACACAGCGTGGATCAATTAGTTGAAGTGGGGACTAAATAAACATGTACAGCACTTGGCACATCCAAAATTTTGCATCTGTGAACTCTCAGACAAGTCCCTCATAGTAGGCAACAGCTCTCTCACAGCACAGAGAATCAGTAAACTAGCACTGAAGAGACCATGGAGCTTGAAAAAAAATTGCATGGTCTTTATAGAACTACCTAGAGGAATGTGCCCAGAGAAATATAATAGAGAAACATGGGAGGAGACCTTTTATAAATGTAGAGAGAGTCTCAGAAATATTGTTTTTGGTCATAAAGGGAAAATGGAAAATCTGAGTATGCATATGGAAGAAATGAACTAAAAAATGTTGGTTTTATTACTCACAATAGTAATGTGCACAACATACCCGTGGATCCACAGAATTCCAAGTTACTTAAGTACTTACCCATACATTTGTTGTACTGTAAGGAAATAAAAATCAAATCAAGAAAACTTCCTATAGGAAAACTTCCCAGAAGAAAGAAAATTTTCTCCATTTAAACAGATAATGAGAACATAGGTATCTGTGGCTTTGTTTGTTTGCTTGTTTATTTGTCTAGATTTAGAAACATAACATTTGGATAACTCCACAGCATGTTACCTATGCAATGTCAATACCTAAGAATGAAAGAAGAAATGTTTTATTACTATTTCAGAAAGAGATTTCTTAAGGTGAATTGAAGAGGTACTAATTCACTCTACTGTATGGTTTCCCCAACAGAAGTCGGCAGACATGTAATGGTTGAACAAAATAAGAAAAGAGGAAACATAAGGAGAAGAAGGAGGAGGAGGAGGTACAGGAAGAAGAGGAGGAAGTGAAGAAGGAGACTCCAAGATTGTCCTCAGCATTTTGCTTCATTTTTCTATGTAATCCTTACAAATGTATTAAGTTGATGTTTTTATTATTCCCATGTTTATTACAGATAAAAACAACATAGAAAGATCAAATAAATTAACAAAGTTTTCAGTTAATAAGTGTCCAAGTCTGACTGGGACTGTTTAATGTTACCACAGACAGTCAGGGACACTGCGGAGTCTCCCATGGCCAAGATGGTGCAGGTGGGGGTTTTTACACTAAGTGTGAGCTTGCCAAAAGCTAGAAGGAGGAATAGACGGGGCCCAGCCAGCTAAAGCTAGCAAGATATCTGGATAGAGACAAAAAGCCCTCCCCTCCCTAACCCACTAAGTACCCCTGGGATTGAACAGGAAGCAGGGATGATCTTTGAGACAGGCATTCATCATTCTCCCAGGTGACATGCATCTGAATTTCCTCTTCCACCAACACCTGTCTCATGAATTTGGCTTTCGCTGTGGGAAGCAGCAAAACCTGCATTTCAGTTACAATAAGAGCCAGAATTATAACAAATAAGTATTGTTGCATTCTACAAAATCAATAATGTGAATTGTGCATTTGGAGAAAATGTGTTCTTGACCTTATGGTGGTTAGTTTGAGTGATTTATAACATAGTTGAAACTATAAACAAGAAAGAAGTTTGTATAGGTTACATAAAGTCAAGCTAAGGAGTTCTGTGTTTTAACTTCAACTCCATTCAGAATTGCTGAAAACTTCAGGGTTAAAATAAGGTAACAGGAGTATACAGAAACTTCAGAACATTTAGTCAGAAAAAAAAAAAAAAGAAAGTAGAGAGACAAATAATTAGAGTTCTGTGTTGCTGTAGAAATTTTTCCATAATGGCTGCCTCAAAAGAAATCAATAAATGTTAAGCACAAGATGGCATTCAAATGGCCAAAAGGGACAAAATAGTAATTTTTTTGCCTAACTTAAACATTAAAATTTTATTTATATCAATTTACCTGACTGCTAAATTAATCATCTTCTCCATTTTCCCTCATGTTGATCTACACACTCCCCAATTTTCCAGACTTAAGATGGGTAGACTTAAGAATACAAAGGTAAATGCAATTGATTAAAGAAAACATAAATATATTATTAATACACACTTTAAGCAAATCTATAATTTATGTAACTTATTTAAGTGCCAAAAGAATATTGGTTTAAACATATTTTTCCTGATTATATTAAACAGATAAAATTATATGTATTGTTAAATCTACATGTGTATGTGTGTATACATATATGCACACTTTAGAATTATTGTCATAACTCTTAATATCTATTTACATATGTGTGTATACATATATGCATGCCTTGGAATGTTTGTGATAAAGCAAAATATTCATCATGGATTAGTTTTAAAAATAATAAAATTTATTTTGAAAGTAAAAACATTGCATCAATCTGAGACATCTGTATCTCAAACATCATATGTGAACATGAAGATCTTCTCTCTATTTGAGCTTCACATTTACTGAGTTTCATGAATTTCCCAGCAGCATTGCCTTTCTGAGAAGTATTCCCCACCTCCATTGACACCCATCTGAATGCTCCAGAGAGAACTATGCTATCTTATATCATCTTGAACCTTGTCCCATTTGTTTGGTTCAGAAGTGTGCATTTGATCTAGCCAGGGATAATCAAATCCTAGGAGTGTTAAGAGTTCTTGACAACAACAATGTGAGAACTCCAAGGGAAATAAATCTGATGTACACAGAGATATTCTAACTAAGGACAAAGAGATCCTGGTGACATTCAATTTTAGTCTTAGTCCTTTCTGGGCCCTGCTACATATCTGCCCTTTATCTAGTTTAATTGGGGTACCTTCAGAGGATCTTGCCAGTGAATGGAAGGTCCATTTTTCTATTACTAGTCAGATTTCTGTTACCTGAAACAAAAAATTAATATAAACACCTACTCACTGTTGGACAGTGTATGAGTTAATCAAAGATTGTGTAATGGCAGTTTGGGGTGACATACTTATAAAGAAATAAAGAATAAAATACATTTACCCTTTAAAAATACATTCTGAGTGGTATGATTAAAAATTTGACTTTCATTCTACTTTAAAACACCCCAGGTTATAAAATACTAATGTTACAAAGTAAGTGGAGCTCATCCCTAATGAGCAGATATCAATAGATTAGCATTTTAAGTATGGGATGACAGCATGATTGCAACAAACATCTGTAAAATTATTGCTTTTCATCTACATTAATTTGCTAAATGACTGCCATGCAAATAGCCCCAAACCATAAATAAAAAAAGGCATTCAAGAATCATTAGTAAATTAGACCTTGGTTACCTGATTTAAAAATCAAAAACAAAATTAAATGCATTGATGCGTTACTTACAGTACTAGAATGTAATGAGAAGGTGTAGTTAATGGAAACCAAGGCACTTTTGTGTCCAAAGAGAATTTCAGACAATGACCACATGCTGCTTTTAGTGGTTATTGCTGGCTATTTATAATGAGATTGATGTGTATCACTGTGTTGTAAAAGAATGTTTCACATGCTGTGACACAATGGTTACCTTCAATTTTTGCTTATGAATATGCATCTGTGTATTGAGATTGTTGCATTGTGCTAAGTTTATATAGGCCCCTTAGCTATTGCAACCATGTTGCTGAGAAGTTGATACCAAAACAAGAAAAAAGAATAAAAATGTAGAAGACTAGGTAAATAAATTCTTACGTGGCTCTATTTCTATGCAATACACATGCAAGCCAATCTTTTAAAAATTAAACATATTCAGGTTAAAAAGTCTGTGAATCTTGCTTCATGTCAAACCAACGATTTTGTTCAAATGTAGCTGTATTCACATACTCTATTTAAAGTGAAATTCAGAGGACTTCCGCCAAGATGGAGGCATGGGTGGATGTGCCGTGCCTTCTCACACAACCAAGTTTAGAGAAAACTAAATATTAGCAACAGAAAACACAGCCAGAACACGGAAAATTGAACTTTTCAGAAGTCCGTTAACAACAAATTCTTCAGCCTGACCAGTAAGGGGCGAAACCAGCGGCTGGTGAGGGGTTGCACAGGAGGACTTGGTCAGACGGACTCAGGAATCCAGCCGCAGAATCCAGACTCGAGGAATCCAGGTGCAGGGTTGGACCTAGTGAGCTACCCAGCGAGCCACCAGGCGAGCGACTGTGGAGGAGACAGCGGGGAAGCGGTGCTGCATGTTGACTGTGGTCCCCCATTTGTGCGCGAGCGGACCTGAGAGGGAGTGGGCGGTTGGACTGGGGCCGGCGGGTCCCCGCAGCAAGCGGCAGTAGAGGGTGCCGCCATTTCCCCGCTCTGACCACGCCCTCACATACAGCATCACAACCCAGCGACCTGGGAGTTCAAGGCACCGCTTCTCATACTTAAAGGGCCAGAACAGACCAAAAATATCGCAAGATCTCAAAGCCCCACAGCCCATAGATCTAAGCGATGAAGAAATAGCAAAACTCTCAGACACACAGTTTAAAACACTGGTCATCAGGATCCTCACAGAACTGGTTGATTATACCGACAAATTAGACAAATATATGAAGGTGAAACTAATTGAAATGAATGGAATTGCACAGGACACCAATAGCAATGAAAAGGAAACTGGGACTCAAATCAATGGAGTGGACCAGAAGAAAGCAAATAATGGCCAAACAGAAAAGAGTCAAGGAGAAAGAATTCAAAGAAATGAGGAGAGTCTCAGGAACCTCCAGGACATCTTTAAATGGTCCAACATCCGAATTATAGGGGTACCAGAAGGGGGAAAGGCACAGCCACCAGTGGAAAACTCATTTGAACAAATAATAAAGGAGAATTTCCCAATCTGGCAAAGGAAATAGACTTCCAGGAAATCAAGGAAGCTCAGAGAGTACCAAAGAAGTTGGACCCAAGAAGGAACACACCAAGGCACATCATAATTATATTAGCCAAAATTAAAATGAAGGAGATAATCCTAGAAGCAGCAAGAGCTAAGGGGACAGTCACCTACAAAGGAGTCCCCATCAGACTGTCAGCAGATTTCTCAAAAGAGACCTTACAGGCAAGAAGGAGCTGGAAAGAGGTATTCCAAGTCATGAAATCCAAAGACCTACAACCAAGATTGCTCTATCCAGCAAAACTTTCATTTAGAATGGAAGGACAGATAAGGTGCTTCTCAGATAAGATCAAATTCAAGGAGTTCATCATCACCAAGCCCTTATTATATGAAATGTTAAAGGGACTTACCTAAGAAAAAGAAGTTAAAGAAACATGAACAGTGAAAGGACAGCAAACTCACAGTTATTAACAACCACACCTAAAACGAAAGCAAACTAAAAGGACAGCTAGATCAGGAGCAGAACCATAGAAATGAAGATCTCAAGGAGGGTTAGCAACAGGGGAGTGGGAGGAGGAGATGGGGGGAGAAGGTACAGAAAATAAGTAGCATAGACAGTAGATAGAAAATAGATGGGGGGGCAAGAATAGCATGGGAAATATAGAATCTAAAGGACTTGAGACACATGGTCATAAACTAAAGGGAGGGTAATGGTGGGGATGGGGGGTAGGGTGGAGGGGAATGAAGGGGGGAATAGAACAACTGTAACAGCATAATCAATAAAAAAAATTTAAAAAATAAAGTGAAATTCAGGCAAATCCTTTATTATTTGAAATGGCATTTAGGTTTTTTAATAGTTTACTGAATTTAAAATTTTTAAAATAAGTTTGATTTGGTTGTAGGCCAGTCAGGATGGCTATCATAAACAAAGAAACAAACAACAAATGTTGGAGAGGTTGTGGGGAAAAGGGGTCCTTAGTTCACTATTGGTGGGATTGCAGACTAGTACAACCATTATGGAAAACAGTATGGAATTTTCTCAGAAAAATAAAAATCGACCTGCCTTTTGACCCAGCAATTCCACTGCTAGGATTATATCCTGAGAATCCTAAAACATCAATATCAAAGAACCTATGCACCACAATGTTCATAGCAGCACAATTTACAATTCCAAGAGTTGGAAGCAACCTAGGTGCCCAACAGTAAATGAATGGATCAAAAAATTGTGGTACATATACACAATGAAATTCTATGCTGCAGAGAGAAAGAAGGAGCTACTACCTTTTGCAACAACATGGATGGAACTGGAAAGCATTATGCTGAGTGAAATAGGCCAGGTGCTGAAAGACAAATACCATATGATCTCACCTTTAACAGGAAGCTAAACAACAAAACAAACAAGCAAGCAGAAAAAAAAAACAAAGACACTGAAATAGAGAAAAAGGGGATAGTGACCAGAGGGGAGAAGGAAGGGAAGTTAAGGGGAAAAAGGGGGAGGGATTTGGAGGAACAAATAGGAAGGACACAGGGACGAGAACTAAGGGGGGTGGAAATGGGAGGGAGGTGGGGAGCAAGGGGCGGGGGAGGCTGAGAAGGGAAAAATAGACAAAAAACTGTACTTGAAAAATAACTAAATAAAATTAATTTAAATAAATAAATAAATAAGTTTGCATATGTGAACAAAGTTCAAAATATTAGGTAGAAAAATTTAGCTTCCCTTATTATCTCAGACTGAGTCCTTACATGAACAAAATACATAGTGTATGAAAATATTAATAGTAATGACAACCACTAGTCACAGTATAAACACTGTTCTAATCTCAGTGAAACTATTATCTCATCTAAGCCTCCAAAAGTCATATGGAAAAATCATTATCATTTTGCAGAAAACTACTTCTTGAGGATTTATGTAATTTTTTCTTATATTACAAAGAAAGTTTGTTGATTGGTACTTGCCTTTGAACTAATTCCAATGGCCGCACTCTCAACCACTCTACAGTCTTAACCTAAAGCCAGACACCTATGTAACCAGATTTCTGCTCCTTCCCAAACTCAGGTGCCCTGAGATCAACACACTAAATCTTTTGAATTCCCTGATTCTGTTATATATCTCACATATGCATATTTTAATTAGTGCTCTTCCTCTTTTCTGAAATGCACTTGCATTTATGATCTTAAGGATTATTTTCATTCATCCTAAGAGGCTCAGCAGGAAATATTTTTACTTACATTTCCAAAAACAAACCAAAATCAATTAAACTAAATCTCTCTTGAGTAAGATGGTGATTTCCCCCATTACTGTTCTTTATATGTCATATTGCCTTACATTCACTTATTTATGAATCAGTCTTTCTTTAAATAGTAAGGTCATGAATGTAAAGAGATAAGAGCTTCCTATCCAATATCCTAGTATTTGCATGGTATCTACACACTGAGAATTCTCAATAATGCTTTGGTAAATGAATTAATGGATTATGTGCTTGATTTATCTACCATAATTGATTATCATCAGATAATATTATCATCACATTGCTGAAAATTACTCCATGGCACTTAATCTTTTCTCGTATTGTAGTGCAAGTTCATATCAACATACTACTAGCTGCATCACATACTTATGGCCATGTAAGTCATGCAATCTATTTCACTTGAGTACTCAGGAAGTTTTCTAGTACTCCTATCTTTATTTTATAGCTGTCAAGATTATATCTTTCATATAACTATGTAATTTACTTTTATAGAAATTAATCCCAAATAATCACATGCTAAATTGAGTAATATTTTTATGTCTATTTTTTCCAAATTTCTACATATTTCTTGATTTGGTAAAAATTTTGTCCCTAGAAACTACCATAAATTATGACTAAGATGTAGAAATCAGCATAAATGGATATTTTCTGCATTTTGAGTGTGGAGAAGTCAATACAAAAATTGTTTGGTTTAAAGTGTGGAAAAATGTGCATAGAGTGGATCTTCTTAATGTCAAACCAAGATTAATAATTACATTCTAAAAGTACTCCTTAACTATTAAGCTTCACTGGACCCAGATACAATAGACTTACTTTTTTTTTTTTTTAATTTTATTTAGTTACTTTTCAAGTACATTTTTTTTCTCTCCCCCCCCCCCCCCCCCCCCGGCCCGGTCTCCTCCCTCCCTCCCATTCTCCCCCACCCCAGTCCTCATCTCTGTGTCTTTCATACTTGTTCCTCAAAATCCCTCCCCCTTTTTCCCCTTAAGTTCCCTTCCCTCTCCCCTCTGGTCGCTGCCCACTTGTTCTCTATTTCAGCGTCTTTGTTTTTATTCTGTTTGCTTGTTTGTTTTATTCTTTAGCTTCCTGTCAAAGGTGAGATCATATGGTATTTGTCCTTCAATGCCTGGCCTATTTCACTCAGCATAATGCTTTCCAGTTCCATCCATGTTGTTGCAAAAGGTAGTAGTTCCTTCTTTCTCTCTGCTGCATAAAATTCCATGGTGTATATGTACCACAATTTTTGGATCCATTCATTTTAGACTTACTTATTTATAAGTGTTTTCATGATAAAAATTTTGTATTGAAATTATAGTATAATTAATAAATCATACAATTGAATGTTGAGGAATAGGCTTTCAACATACCAAATGTTTCATAGTTCTGTCCACCTGAAAGAAGTTTCCTAAGGTTTAAATGATGGTAGAAATACAAATATTGAGTTCGGGAGTATTGCAATGTTATATACCATGTAAGTACTGAAAATAATACAATGTACTAAAAGAGTGCTAGAACATGTTAATGAAAAGGATAATATTGAGCAACATAAGGTAATTTAAAGGGACTGAACTAAATAGTGCCTTTTTTATTAGTTTAAAAACTAATAAAAAAGGCCTAGTACCACAGTTACAATTACAGCTTTCCCAAAACACATATTAAACATACTCGTCTTCTAAAAGAAGTTAATTGAATTATAAGACTAGAAGTATGATTATACTCTAGAATAGCTTTGTGATATGAATTCTTTAGCTCCAGTTACTACTTAACAAGGAACATTTTTCTATTCATAGCAATCTAAGTTGGTGAAATAAATAGAAAACAATATAACAACGTAATTTAAATTTATGAAAATTCTATTATCAGTATATGCAGACACATACATATATATACATATATGTATTTAAACAGCCTGTTCAGAAAGTAGACAGCCACGTGCTATAAACAATAAAGATATTGACTGAAGAAGATATAAGATACAAGAAACATTGTACATAGGACAATGACATCTCTGTCCCCTTCAAAGTAGGTACCTTGGGAATTCACACAGTTCTCCCAATTGCCACCAGTTGCCCCATGATATTTTCCTAAATCTTTTCAACAGTCTGAAATCTCTTTCCTTTCAAAAGTGATTTTAGTTTTGGGAAAAGGCAAGAATCACAGGGCATGAAATATGGACTTTAGGGGAGCTGAATCACCTTGATTTGATGTTTCACCAAAACACTGCACAAAACGTGTTGTATGAATCAGTACATTGACATGATGAAGCTACTGATCATCAGTTATCCATAGCTGTAGCCTTCTGAGTTGTCTAAATAGTTTCCATGGTGGAATATTCAAGCGTAATACAAAATTTGATGCAGATCTGTTACTCTACTCACTCAGTCATTTTGAATGTGATAACCACACAGTATGCATGCTCACCCAATGGTACCTATCACCCCCCCGACTAGTGCAGTGAAGACATCATTGTTCATGAATGTACATTCCAGTCCACTATCCTTGACTGCCAGATTACATCAATGTCATGAAAATCATTCTCTTTATATTAACAAAGGCTGGACTTTTTCCAGACAGACCTTTATATATATACATATGGCCATGTAAGGCATGGCCTTCATATATACATATGAAGATATGTTTTTACAGAAAGATGGGAAAGGGGATAGATAGAAATGTCACTGTGAGAGAAAAACATTAATATTAGAGAAAAACATCACTTGATTGCATCCCATATTTGCCCCAACCGAGGATCAAACTATAATCTAAGTATGTGCCCTGACTGGAAATCTAACCTGCAACCTGTTTGTGTATAGGATTACACTCCAACTAAGTCACCTGGAGAGGTAATATATATTTTTATGAAAAAGGTTCAAAGCACCAGTGAAAAATATTCATAGATAGGTAGTAAACTTTTTTTATTATAAAATTACTAATTAAATCTATATCCTCATGCAGAATAACATGTAGAAATATTTATATACAATTATATACACAGAAATAAACATGAGGTATTAAGGATGTCTTTACCTAGGCAAAACCAACATGATAAGAACTGAAAAGATCATATATATGTATATATGTGTATATATGTATATAAATTTGGCAAATGAAGTTAGAGACTATAGGTGAAGTTAACAGGTGTATATTTTTCTTTGTTTATGGGATAATTTTATATCATTATCCAGATCTTTCACATGGAAGAATTCTTTTATTACAGAATATTATTTGATCTGGAGTTATTTATAATGATTCAATCTGCTGTAGAATCCCTCTGAGAATAATGCAAAAAAATCTCTCTTAAGAAAATAACAGAATAAAACTCTCAAAGTCCGAGCTGAGGAAGTGTCAAAGGAGATAGCGTGTTAAGAGTTTTTCCACGGGGCATTTTCCTCCCCTGTCTCTCAGTCCCCCTATTTGGATTCCAAGCCCTGTAGGCTGGTCCAGGACAGCAGGCCAGAGTTGGTTGGCCTCGCAGACCCACGGCAGGACTGCCACAGGAGGCCAGTGCTCAGTGTCTTCTTGGTGGAAGCAGAAGTCCTGGAGTCTTCACATTCTATGTATGTATGTATCTATTAAGGTATTTATTATAAAGCAAGCACAGTTTACTGCTAAACTAAAAAGACAAGAGGTATACACATACATACATAGGTACATAATAGGAATATATAAGAATATATGTATATATGCATATATATTTATGAAAAAACAAACTATGATTAGCATTCACTCTCAGAAAATAACTAAATATGCTTGGAAAAATTTTTGTACCATATTACATCTAATTGTTCATATAGTCAAAACCATATAGATGATCTATAACCATCAGAATTCTATGTATTTAACATTATTATAAGTATAACAAAAATGTTATAATTAAATGACTACAGTATCTAGAAGAATATTACATCTAATTAGGTGATTAATATCAAACACTTTTATGGTGATAAATTACATTTTATATTGGAACAAATAATTTTAAGATCAAATTAACATAAAAATAAAATTAATATCAAATTAAGATAAAAAATGATACCCATGAATTATTATTTTTATGTGGGTCATCTTTTCCAATCCTGTGTCACACAAGCACCTGATCATAGCTACCATCCATTCATCTGAAGAATGTTTCAATCTTATTATAATATTTAGTTCCCAATACTATTATTTCACAAATAAAAGGATCCTTGATAAGTGCTCAACACTAAGTCCCTCTGGGCATAGACAAATTCAAACAAATTGCAATGCTCATCAATGCCAGAGAACAAATCATTTTAAAAGTGTGCAGGTAGTACTTAAATAAAAATCAAACCATTTTAAATATACTTAGACTTCTTTAGCCAAATGGGGAAAAATGTGAACACTCTAATGAGAAGAATAATTATAACTAATTATAATAAATTAAGTGAGATCAAATTATGTGTCCTTAATCTTAATGGAAAAAGAAGTTACTGGTGTGAAAACATGTACAAAAAGATATCTGGAATATGGAAAGGAATGAACTTTACAGATGATTGGTATTTATATTAAATTTTCACCTGATTTTAACATAAGAGCATTCTATAAATACTTCTCTTAAGTATGGGTTGGATTATACTACACAGATTTGCAGTACACTTGGCTGGTGGTCGGGAATGGGAAAAATATCAGGGGGAGCTGTAATTGTGACAGGACAGTAAAAAGCTAGGAAAACCCCTGGACAGGTGGAATGGGGAAACTGAGACAAAAAAATTAAACGAGGCAAAACAATTTGAGCAACTTAACAGCCAACCGGTACATCCCAAGACCTTATCTCCCCTAACCCAGGACACCTGGAGCAAATGGTTCACACCTCTCCTCTATAACCAGAGAATAAATAGCCTGTAGGGGCATCCAACCCAAGGCCCACAGCCACATGCCGCCCAGGATGGCTATGGATGTGGCCCAACACAAAACTGTAAAGCTACTTAAAACATTATGAGACATTTTTGTTTTTCTTAATGCTTGTGTATTTAAAGTGCGGCCCCAGACAACTCTTCTTCTTCCAGGGCATCCCAGAGATGGCAAAAGTTTGGACACCCTTCACTCTGGTCTGGGAAATAGAAAACAGGAGACCCAGTTAATGCCATTTGTGCCAGCTAAACCCAAGGACAGTAGTCAAGGGAACAAATAACAAAAGCCATATTACAAGCTAGAAAGACCCTAAATTAAACTAAAACAGTATAGCAGACCAAAGAATAATCCCAACCCCCCTTCATATACTCATTTTGATGTTTCAGCATATTAAAAATACACCCAGAAATTGGATGCATTTTTAGCTGAAACCCTCCTCTAAGATCTTTGCCCACAGGATGAAAGATAAAAAGCCCTCAAGACAAAAACTCAGGGCTAGCTCAGCTCACTCTAGAGCTTGTCCATACCTCTTCCCTCTTTCCCCCTTCCTCTCTTCCCAGGCATGAACTTTTTACTTCCTCCAGCAGTGGAAGCTTGACCCTGACTTACCCTCTGATCCTGTCTCCGAGGCCCCCTTTTGCTCTGACTTCCCAGGGAGATAAAAGCAGCTCCATCTTGGCTCACTTCTATCTCTGTGACCTTCACTTCTCAATGAGCTAACAGCAAGCTGTTCCTCCATGGCTCACTCCTCTCCTATTGGCTCCAGTTTCTAGGGAGCCAAGGCAGGGCACCAGCTAGGTCCTCTCCTGTTGCTTCTTCTGCCCTAAGTCCTTCCTTTGTTTCACTTTGCCCAGCTTTTATAAATGTACTCTCAAAATCACCTGGACCCCTACTGTGAATCTTCCCTACAGGAAGTCAAACACCCACATACTACAGGCCAGCCTGAGTCAGATCTGCTCTGGGACTCTCCCTAATAGTCTGAAAATATCATGAATAAAAATTACTAGTGATTACAGTATACATCATGTAGAAAGCTGCTCGAACAGTACATCGTAAATAATGGGTTGACTAAATGCCCAAAGAGAAATGCTGAAAGTATAGGCTCAATATATCTAATTATAAAAGAAAAAAGTCTAAATTTTATTGCTTACTATAAAGGATAACTCAAAAAGAATACTGAAGTCTCCATTAACATTTCCAGATGAGGTCAAAAATGTAATAACAGTTGTACTAAAGACAATGTTACAATGAAGGAGTGATATTTGAATAACCCAGTGTGTGGGTTTTAGGAAAATAATTCTTATCGAAAAGAAATTGGATTAAAGAATCATGTTTCCACTTTCAGCCAAATGTGGCTAAATATATCAACAATTGTTTTGATGAAAATAATTCAAAACAGCTTTAAAATAACTAAATATGTGTCCATATATGTATTATCTGCATCTATCATCTATCTATCTATCTATCATCTATCTATCATCTTTCTATCTCCCAACACACCTCATATGTGATCAAAATAAGAGATGAATAGAATGGTAGAACGTGTAGATGCCAAAATTTGTGTATAATATCATACATGACAGGGCAGAAGTGCAGATAAAAGTGGCAATAATGATAAAAGGAGGTCAATCAGAGAGAGAAACCAAAACCATCAGTCTTCATAGAAAGGCCAAAACAACAACAACAACAAAACTAAAAACGCGTTAAAAGAGGTATATATACCATGAGTTATAAATATTATATCTTGTATTTGCCACAAAAGGAACTTAAGTAGGCTGTTGGAGTGAGATTAGCTAACAGACATGGAGGAGGGGCTCACAGAGATGGTCTCGGATTTCAGGAAGCAGTCTATCTTTGTAGTAGTTAGAAATAGACTATTTGAACTTGAAAACCCATCTTTACTGGTAACACATTGTGCACTCTATAGAGGAAACTGTTAAAAAATCCTTCAGTTATTTTCCTGATCAGAGCCTCCTTAGATTATGTATTGTGCATTTTTTTGTACTCCTGTAATGTTGTCTTTGGTCTATATCTCTCTACTCTCCATTTATTATTGAAACCCAAATAACTGATCACATTCTTTTCTCAGTCTTCCATGACTATTCAAAATCTCATTGACTTCTCCCAGTATTATCTGTTATAAAATATCATTGAATTTTGCCTGCAGTCACATCTTTTCTTTAGGTACTAGTTGTCTAGTTTTGACACTGCAACAGAATGAAACCACCCAACACTAATGCATAAGTTTTGCTTTTACTTGGAGAAACATAAATGCTCAAATATTATGGAGAAAGGTATTTGTTATAGGAAGTGGCCTTACACAAATGTAGGAAAAGCCCCAGAAGGGAAGACCAGGAAAGGTTGGAGGACAGTTGAGGAATCAGACAAGTCATCAACCAGTCTTTATGAAGAAGTGGCAGGAGTAAAAAGATAGGGCCATGCTGGAAGCCAAAAACATGCAGTCAAAATCAGGCTACAAATGGGGAGCTTGTGCAGTGGTTTATGGGAATCTGTTGCTCTGTGTATTCCACTGGTTGGGAGTGTGGATGATGTACAGCAGAGACAATCCAGGCAGAAAGAAGAGCTGGCTGGATATGGAGCAGAAAAGCCAGCAAAAGGATTCGCCAGAACCCAACTTTCTATCTCTCATCACCGTCTGACCACAACACAGATTTATGGGCACTGTATTATTTTACCTTCTGAATCAAATGAAAATTATTTTTTGGCCATCTTTACTCCAGCACCAGATAGAAAAATGGATTCTTTGGTTTATTAAATTGACAATAGGATTTACCACAAGAGAGTAAAAAGTTCCATCTGAGTCTCAACTATACTTAAAACTATACACACAGCTGGTTATTTCTTTGCATTTATTACTTATAAGCTTACTGATTGCCTCCATATTTATTTGTACTCTCAAATGGAAATAATCACTATACAGAAAAACACGTTGTGCAGCCTGTAATGTACGTACACTGAAAAAACAAATCAGTCATCAATGCCTCACATATATAAAGTTTTGCACTGCATATTTTATGTCAAATATTTATAGAAAATTAATTATCCATCAATAGTCTGCATTTATTAGGAGCAACATTTTATTTGTTATTCTTTTTTTTTTAAATTAGGCTTGGAGAATAATATAGTCATTTAAATCTGTGATGGAAACATAGATGCGTCTCTCAGTAACCAATTTGTCCCAAACAAACTGTTTATACAGAGAATAATTCTATTGTATTGAATCATCTCTCAGTATTATGTTGTTGTCAAAAAGTGATGAGAAGTATAAGCAATCAAACATGGTAAATTTGTTTTCATTAGAAAGATTTTCAGTTGTAATTTTGTTTTGCTTCCTAATCTTCTTATATGTAATCTCTAGGAACTGCTGGAAGATGAGAGGCACACAGATTGCCTGTCTGCTTCTCACCTCCTCCCCAGAGACTTTTCTACTGCTTCCAGCAAGCTTAAAATAATCTTTACATAAACAAACATATTCTTTTGTCTTTCTTAGCCTTATCTGTCAAGTCCATTTCGAGAGTCTGAGTATGAAGGAAATAATATTATGGACTGAGAGATTTGCTAAGACTTATACCAGACTTGAATATTAATGGAGTAAGTAAGTGCTTTGCTTTTGTAGAGGCAAATCATAGGAGAGGGTCATATTGACATTTCTTACAGTGATACTAGGTCTTATCCTGGTGTCAGTAAAATAAATAAGTAAATGAGACAAAACAGGCCAGCTTTTACATAAAGTGTAATAGATTTACTAGTGTTACAAAGTGCCTGAAAGCATTTTCCTACGCTGTCTATGATGTTAGAAAGTTTAGCAATATATGTTTCATACCCACAACTTGTACTGGGACAAAAGTAAGCAAGATACTCAGAAATAATTTAACAATATACTCACCATATCATCAGATTATATAAGGCCTTGAGACCTGAGTTGGGCAATTTCCAGAGTATAGATTAATTGAATAATCTTGCAGGTATAAGCATTCTTTTAAGTTTATATATTTTAATTTATATGTATTATATTTATACATATATATACACACATACACATATATACATATACACAAACTTAAAGGAATATATATATATATATATACACACACAATATATATAATATTACACTTATGGACATATACAACATATCTACTCCCACGCACGTATCATTAAAATAGAGTAAAAATTGTGACAAAAATTAATGTACTATATATATAGATGTTTACAAGATAAGTTCCTAAAGATGACATACCTATATTTTATTATAACTTAGGTGATATTTACATTCAGAGACAAATGTTTATATGTTTAATACATATAGATCCATACATTCCTATTTTGCTTTATTTTTCTTTTAGATTTTATACTTTGCTATAGTACTCTAAGGACAAATTCTAAACAAGACTCCAAATATGTTATAATAGTAATGTAGATATATTTATAATTATTCATATAAACAAGTAGTAAATCTTTAGTAAAAATTTATTAGCAAAAGATAATCAAAGTTGTTACACTTCTTTCTTTAAAACCAAAGAATAATATATAGAAAGAGAGATTTTGAGTTTATGAACGAATTAACAAACAAGAGCTGAACATAAATTTCTATGTAAGAAACGTAATTCCAAGTTCCACCTTAAAAGAAGAAAGCAAAAATTTAAAAATGCAAAAAAATCTTATGTTCACTCTTTAAATATTTATTTTCATCAACAAAATTAGCTGATATTTATTTCTGATTATGTTTCTTTCAATGAGTATAGAGCAAATGAATTTATGTAAATTGTTGTGTCTTCCTCTATACTTTGTTCCTCTCCTTCCTTTTTCCCTGTTTTAGTCCTTCTCACAGTTACAGCTTTTCCTCCCTTCTCCAGCCTTTTTGTTTGTTTGTTTGTTTGTTGCTTTGTTTTCTTTTACCCAAAAGAGACACAAACAACTGGGAACTGCCAAAAGACCAGAGTAGGACCCAAAGAGGGGCATCTCAACAGTAGAGACAGAGAGACAAATTTCACTTTGCTATAGCAGAGAAGCCACAAGTTGCTGCATATTTTTTCATTATTCTCACTTATATTTCAATAGTATCTCTGTATTCCTCCTCTTTCTGTATAGGCTTCTTAGTCTTGAGTGGTTATATTGTATTATTAGACAGATTTCCCCTGTTCTTTCCTCCACAGTGTTTTGCTAATCCTCTATACTCCATGCCACTTGTTTTCCTTTAGCACACTACCTAAAGCTCTATACCCCCTACTCAAACAGATTACATAGTTTGTTATATGATTGCTGCTCTAATATTAGTGTAAATAATACCTGTTCTATACAACTGTAAATACTTCACAACCCATCTCCTGGATCTTAGCCCATTATACAGGTCCCTGAATTCTATTACTGTAGTGATTAACTCTATTTGCTCACACACTACACCTATTTACTGTTCCTTACTACAACACCTTACCTCAAAATCTAACCATCTGCAACCTCACTGCTTTCTACTTCCAACTCACAAGCCTTCCTTCCCCAACAAGAGGCTTATCATTTGTCCATCCTTTCATAAAAGTGGCAAGTTGGGTTGAAGAATACGGTTAACACTATATATAGCTTAAAGATTGTCTATCTCCTCTCTACTGGCTATGACTGTAAATATCATAAAATACTCTTCAGCTGTCATAAACCATTTTGCCTCCCCCTCCAACTGATTACACACAAACAAAAAAGGAGTAAGTGGAAACGAAGAAAATCAAGATACCTGAGGGAGTCTGTACCACTAAAATTCACAGGTATTATATACCACAGAAGTTCACACCATAAATCCAGGGAGTCAGAGATCAATTTTAGAAGCTGAGGCTAACAAGAAGAGTCTCACAAACAATGGGAAGACAAAGAAACAATCCCCAAATGAAAGAAAAAGCAAAAGCTTCAGAAAGAATGTTAGATGAAATAGAGGCTAATCAACTATCAGATAGTGAATACAAAGCACTGGTTATCACGAAGTTCAAAGAGCTCAAGATGAGCTACCAGAAACTACAAGGGAGCTACAATGATCTCACTGCAAACTATATCAACATGAAAAAGGGAATAGAAACTATCAGCAAGGGACAAGAGGAAATAAAGAATACAATTTCCGAGTTGAAGAACACAGTAGAAAGTTTCAAAAGTAGAATTGACAAGGCAGAGAATCAGATTAGCGAGTTGGAGGACAAAGTAGAAAACATCTCACGGAAAGAGCAAGAAAATGAAAAGAGGCTCAGAAAGAATGAAGAGGGATTAAGAGAAATGCAAGACAATATGAAACGTAATAATATCCGAATAATAGGAATATGAGAAGGAGAAGAAGAACAAGGGATAGAAAACCTATTTGAAAGAGTAATGAGAGAAGATTTTCCTAATTTGATGACAGAAAAAGTCACACAAATCCAGGAATCACAGACAGTCCCAATCAAGATGAACCCAAAGAGGCCCATTTCAAGACACATCATCATTAAAATGGCAAAATTCCAAGACAAAGAACCTTAAAGACAGCAAGGGAGAAAAAATAAGTAACATACAAGGGAGCCCCAATAAGGTTAGCTACTGACCTCTCAATGGAAACACTCCAAGCAAGAAGGGAATGGCAAGAAATATTCCAAGTAATGAGAACCAGAGGTCTACAACCAAGGCTACTTTACCCAGCAAGGCTCTCAATCAAGATAGAAGGCCAAATAAAGAGTTTCCAAGACAAAAGAAGTCTAAAGGAATATGCCTCCACCAAACCAGTCCTACAAGAAATACTAAAAGGACTGCTTTAAGGAAAGAAAGAAAAATAGAGAGACAGAGAGGAACACAGGTACAAAAATGGCAATGAATAAGTACCTATCAATAATAACCTTAAATGTAAATGGATTAAATGCTCCAATCAAAAGACACAGAATACCTGAATGGATAAGAAAGCATGACTCACACATATGCTGCCAACAAGAGACTCACCTCAGGACAAAAGACCATCACAGACCAAAAGTGAAAGCTGGAAACAAATTTTCCAAGCAAACGGACAAGGAAAAAAAAAAGCTGGAGTAGTAATTCTCATATCAGACAAAATAGACTTTAAAAAAAGGGCCATAAAGAGAGACCCAGAAGGTCACTTCATAATACTCAAGGAAAGAATCCACCAAGAAGACATTAACCTCATAAATATATATGCACCCAACATAGGAGCACCCAAATATATAAAGAAAATCTTAGAGGACTTCAAGAAAGATATTGACAGCAACACAATTATAGTAGGGGATTTGAACACCCCACTATCAAAAATGGACAGATCTTCCAAACAAAATATCAACAAAGATATTGTGGCATTAAACAACACCCTAGAGGAAATGGACTTAACTGATATATATAGAGCCCTTCATCCCAAAGAAGCTAAATATACATTCTTTTCAAATGCACATGGAACATTTGCAAAGATAGACCACATGATAGGACACAAAACGAGCCTCAACAAATTCAAAAAAATTGAAATCATGCCAAGCATCTTCTCTGACCACATGGGACTGAAATTGAAAACCAACCCCAAAGGAAAAAACCCAAAGCACTCAAAATCATGGAGACTGAATGGTATGCTATTAAACAACCAATGGGTCAATAATGAAATTATGGAAGAAATCAAAAAGTTTCTGGAAGCAAATGAAAACGAACTCACAACAACTCAAAACTTATGGGACACAGCCAAGGCAGTCCTGAGAGGGAAGTTTATAGCAATACAGGCCTACCTAAAGAAGATAGAAACATTTCAAACAACCTAACCCTACGCCTGCGAGAACTCAAGGAACAACAACAAAGACAGGCCAGAACAAGCAGAAGGAAGGAAATAACCAAGATCACAGCAGAACTAAATGGCATAGAGATTAAAAGCACTATTCTAAGGATCAGTGAAATCAGAAATTCATTCTTTGAAAAGTTAAACAAAATAGACAAGCCTTTAAGTAGGCTCATCAAGAAAAGAAGAGAGAGGACACAAATAAACACAATCAGAAATGAAAGAAGAGAGATTACAACTGATACCACAGAAATAGAAGGGATTGTAAGAAATTACTATGAAGAACTGTATGCCAAGAAATTTGAGAACCTAGGGGAAGTGGACACATTTCTAGAAAAATATAATCTTCCAAAACTCAGTGAAAAAAAAGCAGAAAATCTGAACACACCAATAACAGCAAAAGAAATTGAAGCAGTAATCGAAAAAACTCCCATCACACAAAAGCCCTGGACCAGATGGTTTCACAGGAGAATTCTATAAAGCATTTAAGGAAGAGCTAACCCCTATTCTCCACAGACTATTCCAAAAAATCCAGAAGGATGGAAAACTCCCAAATTCTTTTTATGAAGCCAGCATCATCCTGATTCCAAAACCAGATAGAGACACAACAAAGAAAGAAAACTTCAGGCCAATATCCCTGATGAACATAGATGCTAAAATCCTCAACAAAATATTGCCAAATCGCATCCAACAATATATCCAAAAGATTATACACCATGACCAAGTGGGATTCATCCCAGGGATGCAAGGATGGTTCAACATTCGCAAATCAGTAAATGTAATACATCACATAAAGAAAAGCAAAGACAAAAACCACATGATCATATCAATAGACATGGAAAAGCCTTTGATAAGGTACAACACCCATTTATGATAAAAACACTCAGCAAAGTGGGAATAGAGGGAGCATTCCTCAATATAATTAAGGCCATATATGAGAGACCTACAGCCAACATCATACTCAATGAGCAAAAACTAAAAGCTTTTCCACTAAGATCAGGAACAAGACAAGGATGTCCACTTTCACCACTTCTATTCAATATAGTACTGGAAGTTTTAGCCACAGTGATCAGGCAAGAAAAGAAAATAAAAGCCATCCAAATAGGAAAGGAGGAAACAAATCTATCACTGTTTGCAGATAACATGATAGTGTACATGAAAAATCCTATAGACTCTACCCCAAAACTGCTGGAACTAATTAATGAATTTGGCAAAACAGCGGGTTACAAAGTCAATATCCAGAAATCAAAGGCATTTTTGTATACGAACAATGAATCAGTGAAGCAGAAATCAAGAAAAAAATCCCATTCGATACAGCAAAAACAAAAATAAAATATCTGGGAATAAACCTAACTAAGGAGGTAAAAAACCTATATGCAGAAAACTACACAGCCCTGAAAAAAGAAATCAAGGAAGATACAAACAAATGGAAATATATACCGTGTTCATGGATTGGAAGAATTAACATCATCAAAATGTCCATATTACCCAAAGCAATTTACGGATTCAATGCAATACCTATTAAAGTACCAATGGCATATTTCACAGACATAGAACAAACACTTCAAAAATTTATATGGAACCATAAATGACCCCGAATAGCAGCTGCAATTTTGGGAAAGAAGAACAAAGTAGGAGGGATCACAATACCTGATATCAAACTGTATTACAAGGCCACTGTAATCAAAACAGCCTGGTACTGGCATAAAAACAGGCACATAGACCAATGGAACAGAACAGAGAGCCCAGAAATCAACCCAACTCTCTACAGTCAATTAATATTCGACAAAGGGGGCAGTAATATATAATGGAGTAAAGATAGCCTCTTCAATAAACGGTGTTAGGAGATCTGGACCACTACACGCAAAACCATGAAAATCACCAACTTACACCATACACCAAAATAAATTCAAGGTGAATAAAAGACTTAAATATAAGCCTTGAAACCATTAAAGTCCTAGAAGAAAACATTGGCAGAAAAATCTCAGATATTTCACGCAGCAACATTTTTACTGATATGTCCCCTAGAGCAAGGAATATAAAGGAAAAAATAAACAAATGGGATCTCATCAAAATAAAAAGCTTCTGCGTGGCTAAGGAAAACAGTAATAAATTAAAAAGACAGCCAACTGTATGGGAAAACATATTTGCCAATGATACCTCAGACAAAGGTTTAATCTCCAAAATATACAAAGAACTTACATGACTCCACTCTGAGAAGACAACGAACCCAATTAAAAAATAGGAAAAGGACTTCAACAGACACTTCTCCAAGGAGGACATACAGAAGATCCAGAGACACATGAAGAGATGCTCAATATCGTTAGCTATCAGAGAGATACAAATTAAAACCACAATGAGATACCACTTTACACTGGTCAGAATGGCCATCATAAACAAAGCAACAAACAACAAATGTTGGAGAGGTTGTCGGGAAAAGGGGACCTTAGTTTACTGTTGGTGTTATTGGAGACTGGTACAACCATTATGGAAAACAGTATGGAATTTTCTCAGAAAAACAAAAATCGACCTGCCTTTTGACCCAGCAATTCCACTGCTGGGATTATATCCTAAGAACCCCAAAACATCAATTTCAAAGAACCTATGCACCACAATGTTCACAGAAGCACAATTTACAATAGCCAAGAGTTGGAAGCAACCTAGGTACCTGTCAGTAAATGAATGGATCAAAAAATTGTGGTTCATATACACAATGGAATTCTATGCAGCAGAGAGAAAGAAGGAGCTACTACCCTTTGCAACAACATGGATGGAATTCAAAAGCATTATGCTGAGTGAAATCAGCCAGGGTTTGAAAGACAAATACCATATGATCTCACCTTTAACAGGAAGCTAAACAACAAAACAAACAAGCAAGCAAATTAAAAACAAAGACACTGAAATGGAGAACAAGGGGACAGCGACCAGAGGGGAGAGGGAAGGGAATTTCAGGGGAAAAGATAGGGGAGGAATTTGGAGGAACAAGTATAAAGGACACAGGGATGATAACTAAGGGGAGTGGAAATGGGAGGGAGGTGGGGAGCATGGGGCAGGGTGGGCTGGGATGGGAGAAATAGACAGAAAAATGTACTTGAAAAATAACTAAAGAAAAATTTTAAAAATCGAATCATAGGTTAAAAAAAAAGAAAAAGAAGCTAACCAGCTCCCTCCATTAATCAATACAAAATTCTTTATTTCTATAAAGAAAAATATACACATATGTCATATTTTTCTCATTGAAATGGAACAAGTTGAATATTAATTGTTTGGTAAAATATATATTACTCCTCAATTGATATGTCAGAAATCTCTTCTCAAATTTTGCTTAACATTTTATTCTTGAGGGATTTAAATACGCCTGTGGGTATCATAAAAAGTTACTGAGTTCGTGCTTCACATTAAATGTTTAATGAGTGTCAAGAATTATCACACTGATTCAGTTTATATATTTATGTAACTAGCTACATTTAGAATATATATACATATGACACTATACAATTATTTTTGGAGAAATTTAAAATCTCATTTCAGTTTAGTAAAATAATCACATTCTCAATCATCCATTATTAGTGTTTTTATCATGTATTTAGTTTTGCATGTAGAGACACTAGATTAATTTTACTTATCAAAATGCTTTCAAATTATTTAGAAAATTGTTTAATATGTACATAGATTTTTCATAAATATGTACCTTTTTATTTTAATGTATTTCATGGCAATCTGTTTTTCTACAGAGTTGTGAAAGTGGCTAATAATTTTTGTGTATATAAAGAAACTAACTTGGAGTAAACTTTTTTTAGTCCTGCAAAAAGTTAAACTATTTATGTATTAACACATCAGTGGCTGACAAAGAAAATAAATTATTCCATTAAGTTCTCTCCTCAAACCTTTTTACTGTTCTTTTATGATATTTCAATTACCTCACAGCATAATATATTAGGTTTAATTTATCTATTTCTTTGGTGCCATTTCATCAAAATAAATAAAATGCAGACCCATTAACCACCAAATACAATGTATTAAATTATTTAACTTAGTTCATGTAATGTTGATTCTTCTCAATGTGTATTTTCTTTCTTTCATAACTCATAAAAATTAATTGAGCTTCATTGGAAATATTCAGTTTCTTTATTTCTGTTATAGTTTTAGTTCTAAAGAGCATTGTCCATACCACCCAAAGCAATCTACAGATTCGATACAATCTCTATCAAAACTCCAATGACATTTTTCACAGAAAAAAATGATAAAGTTTTTAAATGTGTGTGAAAGCATAAAGACTCTAAAAAGACCAAGCAATCCTGATAAAAAATAACAAAGCTGGAATTACCCTTCCTAATTTCAAACTATATTACAGAGCTGTAGTAATTAAAATACTATAGCATTGGCATAAAAAAGGAACACATAGATAATGGAACACAATAGAGACCCCAGAAATAAACACATGCATATATAATCAGCTGATTTACAACAAAGGGGCCAAGAATATATAGGGAGAAAAAACCCTCTCTTCAGTAAATAGTGCTTGGAAAACTAGACAGCAACATTCAACAGAATGAAACATGACCAATATTTCAACTCTATACAGAATAATTTTTAACAACAATTTATCCTTGAACATAAGATCTAAATCCTAAAAATATCCACAGGAAAACAGGTGTTAAGCTCCTTGACATCAAACTTGGCAATGAGATGTTAGATTTGATACCAAATAGAATGGCAACAAAAACAAAAAATAGAAAGAAAAAGTGAGGTTACATCAAACTAATAAGTTTCTGCACAAAGAAAACCATTAACAGAGTGAAAAAATAACTTACTGAATGGGAGAAATTTTGAAAATCATTAAGTCATATATTTGATAAGGGATTAATATTCAAAATGTATTAAAAATTCATACTGCACACTAGCAAAAAAATCTAACAAAAATGAGACATTATTCCAAGGAAGGCATACAGCTAGCCAACAGATAAATGAATGATGCTCATATAACTAATCAGGTAAACTGATATCAAAACTACAATGAGATGCTACATCAAAACTGTTAGAATGACTAGTATTAAAAGACAAAAAATAACATGCTGGCGGGATGTGGGAAAAAGGGAATCCTAGTGTACTCACTGTTGGTGGGAATGGAAATTGGTACAACTACTAGGAAAAAATAGTATGAAGTTTCTCAAAAATGTATAACTACCATACAATCAAGTAAATCTGTTACAGAACAAGAGGTTGGGGGGGTGGTAAAGGCAATATTTGGCCCACCTAGGGATGCCAAAAACTGCTACACAACAGGGGCCCCTCCCAAGGACAAAATACTAATATCTACTGGCCTCTTATGTCCACCGCCAATTGGAAAGACATCTCTCAATGCCAGAGATTTGTGAAAAGGAAACAAAATGTTCATTTAATGCTATTCAGGCCTAATGCCACCACTAAAATAGCAAAGTCCTTTAGGGTATACACCTACACCCACACAGCTCTCCCTTCTCCCCCTGTCTCAACTCTGGGTACCGTAAATCAGGAAAGGAACACACGTCTGTGTTTTAGGCCACTGGCACTGTCAGCTGTGTCACTGTGCAGGATCTCGAGTTAATCCAAAGTACTGTGGTACCCTCTCATGGTCCACTGGCAAGAGTTCTTTGTACCCAGTTCCAGTCAAAGTCTCTCTTGCTTTCCAGGCCACGTGGCCAAAGGGGGCACCCCAAAGCTGCGTGGGCCTCTTCTACCAAAGCTGCAGGGGTTCTCACTCCACCAAAAGCATGTGGCTTTCTTCTTCACCTGGCTGCAGGGATCTCCATTCTGGCAAAGCTGCGTGGTTTTCCCTTTCACCTGGGCAGTTATCCCCTCATGTCTCAGAGCCCATCTTTTCCAAGCTCTCACACAGGCGCTCTCACTCAGGGGCACAGTCCCTGGTTACATCCTGGGTACCAAGCCACTCCCTTCTCCCTGGCTCAAAACTTGGCCACAGATATTTAGCATATCTATGAAACCAGTTAAAGGTTATAGATATGTTAAATAATCATTCCAGAGGTTAGCTGCAAAACTATTGCTATGCAAAACAGCTCTCAATGGCCCTGCTCCATTCGTCCCTTCCCCCTAGGAGGGGGGGGACATTGGTGAGGACATCTTATATGTCTCTCCAATATTCCTATACACTTTGAATTCTGGACACCATTCCAAATATTTTTTGGGCCCCCCCTTGGCTGAACCCTGTATTAAATCCACTTCTGGGTATTATCCAAAGAAAATAAAAACACTAAGTCCACAAGATGTGTGCACTCACCTGCTCATTGCAGCATGGTTCCCAGAAGCCAAGGTATGGATGGAAACAATCAAAGTGTCCGTTCATGGAGAACAGAAGAAGAAACTGGTGGCTACTAAAGGGTGTTGGGACTAACAAAATGGCTAACAAAGTAAAAAAGTACACACTCCCAGTTATAAAAAATTAAGTCTGAGATGTCATGTACAACATGATGACTGTGGTTAATATTGTACTGCATATTTGAAAGATTCTAAGAGAGTAGATATTAAAATTCTATCATAAGAAAAAATTTCTTGTGTAATGACAGATGCTAATTAGACATTTGTTGTGGTCATTTTGATACAGGGGGGCAAAAAAAAGATTTGGAATGATGTCCAGAATTTAAAGTGTATAGGAATATTGGAGAGACATATAAGATGTCCTCACCACCCCCCCCAGGGGGAAGGGACGAATGGAGCAGGGCCATTGAGAGCTGTTTTGCATAGCAATAGTTTTACAGCTAACCTCTGGAATGATTATTTAACATATCTATAACCTTTAACTGGTTTCATAGATATGCTAAATATCTGTGGCCAAGTTTTGAGCCAGGGAGAAGGGAGTGGCTTGGTACCCAGGATGTAACCAGGGACTGTGCCCCTGAGTGAGAGCGCCTGTGTGAGAGCTTGGAAAAGATGGGCTCTGAGACATGAGGGGATAACTGCCCAGGTGAAAGGGAAAACCACGCAGCTTTGCCAGAATGGAGGTCTCTGCAGCCAGGTGAAGAAGAAAGCCACGTGCTTTTGGTGGAGTGAGAAACCCCTGCAGCTTTGGTAGAACAGGCCCACGCAGCTTTGGGGTTCCCCCTTTGGCCACGTGGCCTGGAAAGCAAGAGAGACTTTGACTGGAACTGGGTACAAAGAACTCTTGCCAATGGACCATGAGAGGGTACCACAGTACTTTGGATTAACTCGAGATCCTGCACAGTGACACAGCTGACAGTGCCAGTGGCCTAAAACACAGACGTGTGTTCCTTTCCTGATTTACGGTACCCAGAGTTGAGACAGGGGGAGAAGGGAGAGCTGTGTGGGTGTAGGTGTATACCCTAAAGGACTTTGCTATTTTAGTGGTGGCATTAGGCCTGAATAGCATTAAATGAACATTTTGTTTCCTTTTCACAAATCTCTGGCATTGAGAGATGTCTTTCCAATTGGCGGTGGACATAAGAGGCCAGTAGATATTAGTATTTTGTCCTTGGGAGGGGCCCCTGTTGTGTAGCAGCTTTTGGCATCCCTAGGTGGGCCAAATATTGTATTGCCCATCCCTTGGACCTCTTGTTCGGTAACAATTTTGCAATATACACAAATATCATTATATTGTTCACCTGAAACTAATATAATGTATATCAAATGACCCATCTCCATTTGCCCTTCTGTGGAAAAAGTCCAACTTTGTCCTCAGAAAGCCCAAAATAAAAGCCAGTGTCCAGAGTCTCTGCTTCATGTTAAAGCCGAGGCTTTTGGATCCTGTACCATCTGCCCTGGGCCCTGGCAACTGCCAGATCCACATGGTGGTGTGTCCTGGAAAGACACCACACACAAATGAATGGGGCCAGGGCAGGTTCCTGCGGGAGGAGAGGGGAAGAGAGAGAGAAGGGTAGGGCAGAGGAAGAGCTTTTTCATTCCCCCAGAGATTATCTTAGTTTGGGTTTGGGAAGGACCAGGGACGTTTTCAAAATATCCAGTCAACTTCCCAAGTTTTCTCAGGCATTTGAAAGGTCCCCACCCCTAGTTAGATGGACAGGCCTGTGTGGTTCAACACCTCACCCTCTGGCCCTCAACAATCCAGTACTGAAGAGAAGTACTGAGAGTACTTCTCAGTACTCTCAGTACTCTGCGTGGGCCTGTTCTACAACAGAGAGTACTGTTGTAGAACAGTGCTCCTGGGAGATTTTCTGTGCTTATAGGATTGTGTCCTTTGCAGCAGTTCCCTGGAGTGTGTGAATGAGTTTGTAAATGCTATAGCTTTTTGGCCAAGAAAATAGGCCTATGCTTCCCAGTTTATTAAGCTCAATTGTCTTTGCTATTTTTTTTATTAAAAACTAGTAACTACTTACTCTAACAAAGTCATGCAGTATTTGTCTTTTTCCTTGTGATTTATTTTACTCAGCAAAATACCTGCTAGGTCCATCTGTGCTATCCCAAATGATAATATTTCATTCTTTTTTATGGCCAGGTAAGATTGTATAAATGCACCACCACTTTTTTTATCCACTCATTTATTGACACAGAGCTGATGTCAGCTAGAAATGGGTGTGACAGGGTGGGTCTGGCCTAAGATCTCTGGAATGCAGTGTATCCCCCAGATCTAGCACAGAGACTGCTAGTGAGGAAAGGCCAGGGGTGGGGAAAGCTGCCCAGGCTGCAGATCAAAAGCACCCTGCCTTCTCCAAGGCAGGGAGGAGCCAATGGAGCAGAAGATAGAGTACTTAAAGCACATTGCATAACAAAAGGCAGCTATCAACTTTAAAGGGCAAGCATGTGTAACCTTGACAACCAGGCAGCCTGTACCTTCCCAGCAGAGTGGGCTGCACTAGGAAACTCATTAGGCAAATATGGCCAACACTGGCTCTCATTGGTTGGAAAGCTGGACTCTCCCACTGGTTTCAGTAGTGCATTGGATTCCAGGAAAAGGGACTTTTTAAACAGAAAGTGGGAAGAACTTGCTCTCTGGCTATGGTGCTTGCTACAGACTCTTGACTTTTGGCACTTTTGCTTGGGACTTTTGGTCATAGATGAACTTTGATGTTCTGGGTCTCTGGCCCTTGCTCCCCACATGGACAGGAGCCTGCCCATGGGTTCTGACAGAAGCCAGTCTCACCAGGGGCTTAGGCCCGCATGGTTGGAGGCCTGTTTCTGCAGGCAGGCTCCAGCCTCCAGGACACTATGATCCACTGCATCATGGCATCCGGGTCCTGGACTGCTACATGGAGACTGAGAGCAGTGCACCCCAGGTCCTGAAAGAGAGAGCTGCTGCAAGAGGAGGGCAACTCTGAAATCCAAGAATGTGACCTCCAGAGAGAATGGAGATCTGTTTGCTTGGCTGGCCTAAACTCCACAAGAACAGAAAAGGAAAGTTCTGGGCATGGATTTGGTTTGTGCCTTTTTAGAGAGCAGGAGAAGTTCTGGGTCTCTTGGCAGAGCAGGGCTCAGAGCAAGAGTCCTTTCAATGATCCCCCCATATCGCAACCCTGTTAGGAAATATCTGTTTCCTTCAGTACAAATCCTTAAGTCATGTATCAAGGTAATAAGCAGCTGAACCCCATGCTGCACAATAACATGCATTCAAATAACCTGAGAATATATGACAAAATATATGTATTATTTATAATTGCTAAATAATTGAATCAAGTCAAATGCTCATGAAAATTCGAATATAATATAAAGCATTCACTCAAGAAAATACTATGTTTCAATGAAATAAAATGAACTCTTACTATATGCAAGTAGGATTGTGAGCTTCACAGAAAATATTTTGAATGAAAGGCATACAACTTCATGATTTCATTAATGTGAGCTTTAAAAAAAACAGAAAAAAAACGTAATATACAATCAGGTTTCTGACTAGGAAGGGACTGAGAGAGGTTTTTGAGGTTCTGGTATTGTTTCTAATATCAACCCTAATTTTGAAAATTAATTTGGTTGTGCACTTAAATGTCTGCATTTTATTTTATCCATGTATTTTAAATATGTAAATGACACATTTCCAAATATATTTTAATATCAACTAGTTTAAATGTGTGGCATTATCAGAGGGATAACATGAAAGTTCCTATCATAAATGAAACTCATAACTAGAAAAACATATAAGATTTTTAAAAATACACAAAAAAACAAAGTATGAGTTTCATAAGTACTTGCACTGTAAAAAATAATATTTTATGAAAATACAAAGGAAATATCAGTTAATTCCAAAGTGGGTTCAATAAAAGATCCATAGAGTATAGTTTAGACTTGTAAATGAAAAGATGTTTAGAAGTTCACAAAGTAAAAAAGCATTGGTAGGACTTAAGATAAAATCAAACTTAAAAAAATTGTAGGCTGCTTAAGCCAGACAAAGTGTGCTTAATTGTGTAACAAATATGGTCATATAATCAATGACTTTGGTAACTCTGACATTTCTAAATGTGGAAATTTTACTTTTCCAACCAAAATATAACCACTTCTTGGATAACCTTTACAATCCACAGCAGAACTCAGAGTAACAGAAAAATCATCAGAGAAATACAACAGAATGTAGAGGCAGAAATCATCTCCAGAAAACTAGGGCCTGGCACTTTTGAAATCATTAGAAAGATACTGACTTTTCCTATAGACTGCATAGGGTTTTAGTGTCTATTGGCAAAAATAGTTTTTATGTATAAAAATACCTTGACAATGAAGACAGTGGAAGTATGAATACTGAGTAGTACTTGTAGTCACAGGAGCTGAGAAGCCTCTGCAGTCGTTACAGAGTCTCTGATACATACATGGAAAGTGACAAACCTGTCCTGGAGTACAATGTGATATAGACAGTGTGAAGCACAGAGACTGGCAGTAATGCAGGACGATGACTGAAAAGATAGAACCATTTTTCCTAAACACATGTGCAATATGTCAATGAGAATGGAATGTATTCAAATTAGATTCTCTTGAATGATTTAATAAACTGCAGTTTATTCCACTGTGTACCAAAAAAAGTCTCAACAAACTTTTCATGCAGCAAAAATGTTTGATCCTGAAAAATGGAGAAAGATCCGTATGCGGGTGATAGAACTGCAGAGAGAAGGCAGTCAGTATAAGACCTGAAACTTGGTCCCATTCACATGAAAACCCTATCCTGAATGTTTACAAGCAAGGGGGAGCAGTTCAGCCAATAATACACCAGGTACCTAAGCCTCAAGATTTAGGATGAAAATGGCTGAGTACTGCAGTGTCCAAAGGCAGATTGATCCTATCTGTAGATCCAATGTCATTTAGATAACACTCACTAGAATTTAGTTATCACAGGATTGGACTAACACAGAGGTGATAAATCATTAGCCATCATGGAGGGATAAAAGGACCTCACTCTTGAGGTACTGTGAAGAATAAAAGAAAATGAGAAGGTGTAGAAACTTAATAACTGCTTACTCTAGAGCAAGCCCTTTGAGAGAGAAACTCCTATGGAGTGATATTCTAGGTTATTGAATCTCTGATAATAAAGGTATTAAGGTAAATTCATTTTTGTAATAGGATTAGCATATTTACACTGAGAGACCTAAGAATCAAGTATTGACAGTTGAGATTTGGTCAAAGCTACTGCATTTGAGGAATAGAATTAGACCTGAGGAAGTCAGTAACAAGATAGAATATACAATTTTAAAAAGCATTAATTAATTAATTAATTAATATATTAATAGAAGGGAAGGGAGAAAGAGAGGAAGAGAAACATCGGTGTGTGGTTGCCTCTTGCTTGCCCCCTACTGGGGACCTGGTCTGCAATCCAGGCATGTGACCTGACTGGGAATTGAACCTGTGACCCTTCAGTTCACAGGTCTATACTCAATCCACTGGGCCACACCAGCCAGGGTTTATTTTATTTAGATTTTACCCAGTTTCTCTCAGCCATGTTTTATACTTTTCAGTGTAAAAGTTGAGAACATTTCTAATTAAATTTATACCTATTTGGGGGTTTGATGGTATTCCAATACAGTTAGTCCTTGAAAAATTTGTGGAGTTAGGGGTGCTGACCCCCAACTCAGGCAGTCAAAAATAGATGTCTTTTTTCTCTTTCAAACCTTTTGTTTCCTCCAAACTTAGTTGTCCCTAGGTATTCTTGGGGGATGGGTTCTAGGACCATGGATAGCAAATTCCTTGGATGCTCAGATCCCGTATATTTTCCATTATTTTCTTCATTAATGGAAATGATTATATAGTTTATCTCATATGTTGTGTTAACTTAGTTAATATACCTTTTGTTTTTTTAATGTTAAATCAACTTACATCTGGGCAAAATATTATGTCTATTACCATATAGGAATTGATGTGCTAATGAGCACTTTATTGAGTACCTGTTCATGAGGAATATTCACTGGTACTTCTATTTTTATTTTTTGGTAGTATTCTGTTAGATTTGGCTATTTAGACTTATACTAGCCATATAAAATTAATTGAGAACTGTTCATTCTTCCTACATTTTCTACATTGCACCAAGATTTGTGTAAAATTGTTGTTTATTTCTTAAATTATTGATAAAATTTGTTAATAGTATTTACCATAATCAGCCATCTTTATTGTTTTTCCCATTAGATTTTCCATATGTTATAATTTCTCTTCACCTTAAGAATTCCCTTTAATATTTCTGGTACTGTACAAGTGCTAGTGAAATTCTTAGTTTTCTTTATCTGCAGAGGTCTTTATTGTGCCTTCATTTTTAAAAGGTAGTTTTGCTTTACCTAGAATTCCATGGTCTGCTGCAACTCATCATAGATTTGCACAGGATTGGGATCCACCTTCTTGAAAGTGATAAAGATTCCAACTCATATGAGTTTTTCCACCTTCCAGAAGGAAGGAAGTGTTTCCTTCCTTTCTGGGTTTAACTCTTCACATTTTAGTGTCTGTGCTCTCTCCAAATTCTGATGCCTGGCTCTTCAAACCAATAAAACTGTGCCTTTTCTATTTAAGTTATCCTCTCTGCTTGGAAAAGTGACAAACCTTAAGAGTAGACACTATAAATATGAGAAATTTACCTGTGTCATAACCTTCTTACAGACCCGTGTGTGTGTGTGTGTGTGTGTGTGTGTGTGTGTATGAACAGGGGCAGATTTCATAGTTATCTGCAGTATGCTATGTTCACCAGAAGCTTAATTAGCTTTACGGCTTCTCAATTTTTTATATCACTCATGCATAGCTTATTTTCTATTATGTTGACCTATAATACTATTTTTAAGTGAATTTTTAGAATGGAATGATATAAACTTGTATTTTGGATCAATCTTATTTTATCAGTGTCTACAATATTGGTTTCCTCCCTTGCATGTGTGTCTATAAAGGCAAATTATATCAAGCACTTTTCTCCAAGTTTTACTATTTTTAGGCAATTTACATTAATTCTACTTATCAGAAAACTACTTTGTAACTTTTCTTTTCCAATAGAATTAGCTGCTTTTCTCTTTTATTGACATCTCTGTCTTTCCTATATATAGGAAATGGTTACACTGATGACGGGAGAGACTAAGAAACCATTCAGGAACAGGTAGTTGGAGAGGAAATTAATGGTGTAAGTTTACAGAGACCATGGTAGAGTTCAGAAGAATTATTGTGGAGCATATCCTTTCCAAGATCACCTACTAACTCTGACTTCAGGAAACCTTACAGCTTTTCAAGCCTCCCATGGACCCATACAAAACACAATCATCCCCCACATCCATACACAAGTGCATTCATTCAAACAGATAAACAAACCCAAGTGTCAAGAAATAGGACTGTGCCTATTGCCTACCACTGTGTGGCTCAGGCTAGTCACAGTAAAAATTTGTTAAAGAAAAATTATTAAATAAAATGACTAAAATGTCACATATCCTTTGGAACATTTCTGAAATAGAGAGCTTTTGGGGGGGCTTAATTACAAAACTGAAACCCTTACAGAGGAAGAGAAGCTCAGGAATACCTCAAAGTATGTCTAGGAACGTTTAGATAGTGAAATAGTAGCAAAGAAATCCCAGTTAACTGAATTATGTTCGTCTAGCAACAAGAAGATATGCTTCTTTAGAGATCTCTAAAATGCAAGTAAAAATGCAACTAGTCATGCAGAAAAGCAGCATGATTTCTTTTCAGACCCAGGAAGGAGGAATTGTCCTCAACATCTTTCCTCAGTTCCCACAGACCTGGTCTTTATTTGAAAGTCTTGAGTGTAGCTAAGCAGCATTATTTTTAGTCAGGACTCCATAACAATTATTTATCTATCATCCATTCAATGTATCTATCATCAATAGTTATCAATTTATATTTACATTTATATATATATATAATATATATCTTGTATTTACTCAACTTCTCTTCCTCTATTTTTTAGGAGAAATCGTAAAGCTAATACACTGTATTTACAGCTTCCTTTGCTGCTAGGGTTCTGGATATAATTTAGGTTCTGTCAGTTAGTTTCAATCACATAATATTTAATAAACAGAAGGGAGGCGGAGCTGATTTTTCACTAGCTACTGACTGATAATAGAAGTAAGTAGGGTCACAGCTTTGCAGCACCAGAGTCAGCTTTGTGGCAGGAACATAGACACCAAGACCCCAAATATGGAACTGAAGCACGTATGTTAAATTAAAACTGCATCTGGGGGAAAAACACTCAGAAATAAGAGCAAGTACAACTGCTGTGAAATAGGACACACAGAAGCCTAAGTGTCTGTGCTTCTTTATTAGCAGGGAGGATGAGCGGTGGAAGCCAAACCCATTTTATGTGCAGCCTTGCAGCCCATGGTAACAAGGAAAATTATTACTTAATTTTTAATGGAGACTCACTGTAAATTCAAATAAAAAGGTACTATGATCTGATATATATATATATATATATATATGTGTGTGTGTGTATATATATTATATATGTTATTTCTGAAATAGTTAACATATATATATATATATGTTACAGAGAAATTCAGAGAATAAAAATGGCATCAATTCATGCTACATGCCCATGTACCAAATCTAGACTTAATATCTGACCTAATTCTAATTGGACCTAATTCTAATTAGATTCCAATGTGAATCTGACCTAATTGCAGTTTCAACCTCTCCCAGAAATGTAAACTTAATCAGCCAGTCTGATTTTTTTTTTTTTTTTTGGTTGAGCACCAGTAATCTTACAGGGATCCTCTCCATCCCCTGGAGAGAAAAGGTAATCTGCACGATAAAACCCTGTATCTTTCTTTTCCCCACAAAAGATATCTGAGTCTAATCATAACCCTTTCTTTTCTTAATAGTTCCCTGCCCTAACTTTTTTCTTACAGCCTCCCCAGAGCACCCTTCTAGTTGCTACATGGCAAGTTGCCCATTCTCGAATTGCTTAATAAAGTCAGTTAGATACTTAAACATACTTGGTTGAACTTATTTTATAACATATGAAAACAACTGGTCATAGGAGGCCTACACAGGACACAGGGGAGACATCAAGTTGTCATATAAATGAACGAAAATATGGTTCACATTAAGGTATTGGTGATGGAAATGCTAAGATAGTAAAAATTCAAAATGCATTTTATTTATTCCTTTAATTTACTAGTTTGAGAAATGATTGCTTTCTGCATTTGAATTTCTTCAAACATTTATATTTTCTAACAATTCTATAATTTTTTCATAATTGCATGTGATTAACAAAAATATACTTGATTTTACAGAGTTTGATTTATAGGATATTTCTCCAGTGGTAATCCAAAACTTCATTAACTGTGCTCAACCTAGACTTCATAACAATAGATAATAAGCGATAGATTTTGGATACCAGTATTTTTTCCTTCTGATATCAAATTCCTAAATGAAACTACTTAATCTGATTTTTCAAAACATGAACTCTTCAGTATTGAGTTCAAGATTAGAGATAAAACAGGCAAAACAAAATGATACCATGATTCATCCATTGCATTGTGACAATATGTAAACTATGTAAAAAAATTTTTCCAACAATACCGTGACTTCAAAGACTGTTGGAAATAATAAATATTATAAATGACATGTAGCAATTAGAAGCAGGTATCTTGGGGAGTCTGGGAATTATGTTGATGTACCTAACCCTCCCTCCCACTCTTAAAGTAGAAAAGAAAACACATCTTTAAATATTAAACATGCTACAAGGTATTCGAATGACATATCGTAATAAGATATACTGCCTCTCATAAAAAAAAATACCAAAAGGAAATAGAAGCTAATTATGAAGCGCTGTTCTGTAGCATTTTCTGTGCTGTCATATTAAAGAAGCTTGACAGATAAAGTTAAATGATGTGCTATGGCAAAGCAAGCAGTTAAATATCCTCTCTCTGAGAGTTGCCCGCCAGTCAAGTTATTGATTGCTAATGAGAATAATGAATATTGCTAGCAAACCTGACAGAAACATCCTGATACATCATTCAACAATAAATAACATGAACTTGTCAAATCAGGAAAATGTTTTCTTGACACTTCAGTGCAATAGATCTTAATGACTGTAATCTATGGAATGAATTTTCATATAGTGTGGCTTTTAAAGGGATAAAATACACTGATAATATTTCTTAAGCTGTGTGGTATGTAAGGTATGCTTTAAATTAGAGTTGTAAAGTTTCCAATCATATAATTAATCTTAGTATCAGAATATATGCAGGAATATACTGTCATATAAATATATTATTCAAATGAGGTATATTTTTGGTGGTGTCAGTCTTTTTTTTTTTTTTTGGTGTTTCTCCACATCTAATAATTCTTGGTAATTTCTCTTTAGGCTTATTAACTAGGCATTAAATGTTGACAGGAAGCTTAGATGCGTGAACTGATTTGTCCACTAATAGGCCTTTAAACCCACTGTGCACAGTGATACCAGGTTGCATTATGTGGAACATAGATTCCCATCTCCATTTTTATCTAAATCTGTGTCACTGGGCTTTTTATCTTGGATAGGTCAGTTTCCTAAAGAGGACTCTAAGTTTGGCCTGGTGAGATTAATGGGTTTAAGGTATAGAAAGAGAGTTTTATAAAGTAAGGTCTTCCCACCTTCAGCAGGAACCCAAAATAGCTTCTCTTATTCACCTTTCCTAGGAAGTAGATTTCCTTTTTCAACAGGAGTAAAGGAGGACAATTCCTTAGCTAGCAACAGAGATACCAGTTCTCTTCACACACTTTCAGACAGTACTGCTCTCAGCATCTCTCCTTGGCACGCATACTTTCAGAGAAGTGCAGTGGCCCCAAACCACCGAGAATTTTTAGGGAATTCTGTGTAAGAAATCTACAGGATCCTTGGACTACCCTTCACCTAATCCTGACCACTGATTTAGCATTCATCCAGTGAGGAGATTTAGGTAACCCTATCTCATTCATTATTTGTACATTGTCTTCTTGCAAACTTTGTTGGTATTTCTTATTTTAAAGATCTTATTTTTATTTATTTTTAGAGAGAGGAGAAGGGAGGTAGGAAGAGATGGAGATAAACATTGCTTTACAAGAGAAACACTGATTGCTTGACTATGGTATATCCCCAACGGGGGACCTGCAACCTAGTCATGTGCCCTGGCTGGGAATCGAACCAGTGACCTTACAGTTTTCAGGCCAGTGCTCAATACACTGAGCCACACCAGCCAGGGCTGTTGGTATTTCTTATTTGCGCTTATTTTTGCTTTCTATACCTATCCTTGTGCTTATTCTTTTTTACATGCATTCACTTTTGTTTTATTGGAATTGTAGAAGGAATAGAGATAAATCTATGTATCTAATCTAAAAGTTTATTTGAAAAAAATCTCAATTTCATATTTATTTTATTAAAAATATCTGTAAATTCTGTTTCCTTTATAATTTAACATATTAACAATGTATCATTTTTACAAATGGTGTACAAAAATTCACCCACTACTTCTATTTTTACTTTTCCCCTGAAATTTAAAAATATTTCTGGTGTGATGTTTTTAACTTGAATATGTATAACTATCATGTATTTATTAATATTTATCTTAAATCACCACATTGTCTAATGGTGTCAAACTAATATTCACTTGAATTTGTTTATTTCATTTTCTCTACCAACTATGTCTATTTTACTATTTAATTCTATTGTAAATCTATTATTTTATCTAACTACTCTGGTTTTATGTGTTATTTATAAAAAACGGAAGGTATTTCACTCTAAATTTACAAGTTTAAATCTTTTATATTAATTTTATAACAGATATACTTATTTCTAATTTCAATGTCCTATTTTTCTTGGTTTCCCTCATATTTCTCATTATTATTATCTCCTCTGTTTTGCTGGCTTCCATGCTTTTCAGAATAATTTGGCAGGCAGATACCTGGCTTTTCAAATCCTAGATAAAGTGCATTTATCAAGGACACATATATCAATATATTATAGTGATTAAATAATTATATTTACAGCATTATCAATGTTCCCATGTGGATATGTTATTATCCCTGCAACCTCAATTAAGTCACTTATCTTTTCTGATCCTCATTTTCCTCTTCTGTAAAATGAATATAATAATAGGTGATTCAGGATTGTCAAAGCACAATGAGACCACCACTGACTATCTGAAATAAGAAGGCTCAGCTAAGTTTACTCCTTGTTATTTCAAGCAAGTACTATGCCAGTTAGGTACAGTATCCTCGAATCTGCAAACAGACTTCTTGTCTTATATAATTTCTTTTTTAGAAAATATAACACTTTGGGATTCATGAACTTTCAAAGGCATCAGTAGGATGATATCATCTATAGATGCAATTATTACTCAGGTCAGATTTTTGCTAATTGGCTGGCACTAACAAGTGCCAACAGAGTTGTGATTGGCTAACTTTAAAAAAGAGGAGCTGTAATTTATTAGTTGGTGTGCAAAAGTGGAAAAGTATTTTGGTTATTTTATAAATAGGTTTAAAACTGATTTGGATTGCTATCTACTTGTGTCATGGTTGTAAGGCAATCAATCTTTTTCTAGAAATATAGGAATATTTTTTCAGAAATATGTAAACAAGCTAAATTATCTCCTACTCTAAAGTGTATATCTGTGTTATTCTCTACTAATATAAAATATAAAGTATTAATATTCTATGCTTTTTAACTATAGTATTATTCATTTATCATTTATTTTCACAATGGACTTTAACTGCATGATAACAATGAGACTATGTGTCTTACATATCAGCACACAATGAAATACACACACACACACAGATAGGGAGGAAGAGGAAGAGAGAGTGTAGAGTCCAGAAAAGAAATCATATTTTCAGTGAAAATAATTGCACAAATAATTCTTTAATATTGTCATGAGTGCTAAAATGAAATGCATGATATCATGAGTTTTGGGGAGCAATGCCATTTCAACTTAGGCATAAGGTATAAGTTAGAGTTAACTAAGAAAGGAAAGGGTGGTTGACAGAGAATCAATTACTCCAGTACCGGGAAGGGAGCACAAATTCAGATATGTAAGGATCACATCCCAGTAACTTAAATTCAGCCAGTGTGAGTATGAAGTGAGAGGAAAAAAATAATAGAAATCAATGCTGGGATAATTGAAAGATTCTTGGAACTTGCCCTAGGAGCAGTGGTATGACACCAAAATGCATCGTGTGAGAACTGAGTGAGTGAAGCTTAGACATTTTGAACTGAGCAGGCTGTTAAGTGAGGAATGAATAATAAAGAAGTAAAAGAGGATTTGTGGTCATGGAGGTGGCTGTTTTTGTAGGTACACACTTCTGGTGGTTTATATGGAGATGGTGTGGTACGTGGCATTCAGCATGTGTTTTGAAAGCAGAGTTTATAGGATGTAATGAGCACAGATTTGGAAGAGCCTGATTTACCCAGTAATGAGAGCTGCAAACAAGATGTGGTAGTAATACCCATTAAGAGACTTTTCTATCTGAGAACAATCAAGGTTTTTACTGGAAAACTTTCACCACTTTTCCTTCCATGTTTTAATTATAAATTGAGAGAGTGGTTTTAACTTTTTCCTTAAAAATGCCTTTTTGAAGAATCTGCTCTGCTGCTGAGAAACTAATAACTTCACTTGAAATATATTAATCTCTGTTTCTCTGCATTCTGAAAATATTTTGCCCCTGCATTAAATAGAATCTTACAAAATGCAAATAAACTTTCATCCAGTCTTTGCCTCATCTCAAATTTTATTAATAAAAAAAGAGGTAGGAATTGAACAGTGTGCAGAACAACAAACTTACCTGTAAGTAACACAAGCTATTAATGATTTTGTTTTTATGGTAGGACATCTATTGGGCATCTACATATAACTCTAGCTTTCACTTTTTTTCAATAAGTAATCTAAAGTTAACCTTTGTGGGACCTACAGTAATCAATTTGTTTGTTATGAGTATCAGAGAAATTCTGTAGTAGTGTAAGCATCCATTCCTGGGAATGGGACTGCTAAGGGTCAGTTTTATTCAGTATTTTCATCCTAGTTTTTAGTCCTAGAAGTCATTTTTTCTGGGTTGTTTTTTGGTTTTGTTTTTTTTGCAAATTGCTTAAAGTTGCAATATATAGCTGCCCATAGTTTATTGAAGCAACCATTCTTAACAAAGGAGAGACATGGTTCTCCAGTTGCAATATTATTTATATGGCCCTAACTAATACTAAATGACTCCATAATTTACTAATTTCATGATAGTATGTGTTGTGTATTTCCTCAGGCAAGTCCTTGAAGGCAACTCGAGTCTTGGGAAACTTGCATTTTAGCATTCAGCATCAGGTTTTTATTCTGTTATCTTTATGCACAAATTTTGTCTGCCAGTGTGGTTAAAAATTCTTCACCAAGACATAAAATAAATAAAAGGGTGAGCAGCCACAAAGGAATATGCAACATATGTTGCAGAATGTAGCCAAATGAGAACAGTGCAGCAGAATGATTGCTGACCGCTTTGTGTTGTTCACAATGTGGTTTACTAGTGCTCTTTGATCAACAGTGCAGAGTACATCTGCTGTTGTAGCTTTCCTATGCGCAGACCTTTCAATGACCTTATGAGAACTGAAAACAAACTTATCACCTTGGCAGTTTACTGCTTTTCAGTATATTGCTACTGCTTTGTTTGTTTTTAAAGCAAAATGTCTTAAAAACAAATTGAGTTATAATGGGCCAAAATAGTGAGAGAAAACAATACTAAGTAGGATATATTATAAATGGATTGAAAGGTAAAGTACGTAGATTTCTAAAAAATGAGAAAACAATAATAAATTTTATGATTTTATTTTGCCCCACTAATGAATAGGAAAATATAAATTTCTGGATGCAGATAAAAACAATTTGAAATGAAAGATTCGTGTGTGGTGAGTGATATCAAATTGGTGTAATTAGCTTTTTTTTAAAATTATTGTTATAGATACAGGCTTAAATGTCTCAGATGTTGAATTTCTTGAGAGGTACAATATATCCATGTCATAAAAAGTATTCCACATGGGCTCATTGTGAGCCAAATATATTAGCAACACTAAGAATTTAATTATGATGGACAGCATTCCTGACCTCCCTATTTTACGTGAGCATAGACTATTCTCCACAGTTTAATGTTTGGCTTCATAGAGACATAATTAGATGTTAAATAGGTAGGTAAATAGTTAGACAGAAGGTGCTTATATGAGGACAGATCATACAAGGGAAATCAAATGATAACAATGCAATGGTTATACAATTAAATTTTTGGTCTTCTTTTTTTGTGTTGAGGTATATGTGTATTTGTTCATTCGTATCCACCATAGCTAGGGGCTATAGAAAGAGCGTAGAATTTGGACAGACTATTATTTACTTCTTCTCTTTGGTTCCTAACTTTTTAAATATCATTACTATATTTGTAAGTAGGCTCTCTTTGAGAACCTGATAGCCTCATGGTTTTGCTCTTGAAGGTTTTTTGATTCATCTATTCATTTAGAAACACATAATAGATGAGGCATAAAGAATGTGAAGAATATCTGTTTATGTAAAACTCTAACATAAACCAATCCCTTAAATAGTGCTTGTCATTACCACTTGTCAAAACCACTTCCTATTAATACATAATGAAATACTGAAAGTCTACATATATTCCATGTAAATTATAAATTGACATATATTGGAGAAAATTTAAATTTGTTTTAAAGCAGAAAAATGAGAAAGATCATACAATGCATTCTAAAATTATGTCTAAATGCAATTAAATGAAGAATCAATAAGAAAAATTCTTAGTTTATTACTAATGATTTTTTTCTGTAATGAATTTTTCTAATGGAATTATAAAGAAGTTAGTTTTCCCATGCTGATTTTTCAAATTAAAAGTTCATCAAGTGATAAATTTTAAAAAGTCACCTATCTGTACCATATAGCTCAACAAGATAACCAGTAAAAGAAAAAATAGAAAAGATATTTTGGAAAGTCAAGTGTATAAATTTAAAAGACTTAGCCTGTACTGTAGAAATGCACTGTGCTGCTATAATGTTTGAGACATTACTATTTATCATTTGTGTAGCCACAGAAAAGGCATAAAGAAGACAAGCCCATACCCTAGGGGCCTACAATCTTAGGAAGGTAAGTTTAGCAAGTAAAGTAGTTGAAAAAAGGAATTGCTGCACAGGAAACTTTTATTCCCATTCTCCCTTTATCTTAACCATCTGTTACAACAGCGATTTGAAATGTAGCCTTGCTTTACTGGAATGATCAGTTAGCTAGAAACCTTCATGCTATAGGTACTGGAAGTTTGTATTTAGAATAAAAGGCACCCATGGGCTACAAAAAAAAAGCATTAGTAAGTCATTCTTTCAGAAGGCAAGATTTTACGGTATTAAATTATTTTCTGTAACTTTGAATGACTCTGAAATACACAATTGATCACTGTGGCTATAACATTTTAGTTTCAATGGAGACATTGTTCCACAATGAAAATTGAATACAACAGCATGGATTGCACCTGGAGAAAAGAATACCAAAAATTGCTAGTGAGACCAGAAGTCAGTAAGAAATAAGAAAAAAGAAAGAAAAAAACATAGAAAAAGTGACACTTGAAGAAGAACTGGGACAGAAATTACCATAGTGTGTTTGAAGGGAACACGAACAGACTGACCTGGGTATGATGCAAAGGTAATTTTGGAGAGAAATGGGAAATACATTTGGAAGGCAAAATAGAATAGCAATATGGTATATTCTAGAATCTGGGCAATGAAATTAGGGGAAACTCCTCTTACCCCTCACATTCTCAAATAAATGGATAAGTAATATTCTAAGGTAACAACAACAAGTTAGTCTCATATTAAAATAAATAGATATTCCTTGAGTGTCAGATTTCTTAGATTAATATAATAAAAATTATTGTAGGTGAATTTGAGTTGAGGTAGATGAATTGTATTTTAGCACAATTTTAATAGCTAGGACAGCAAGCTATTCTGTGGTTAAAATAGAATGATAGAGGTTGTGCTCAAACAAAAATACCAAATTGATTCCGAGCCACCCAGAAACACAAACAAGTATGCATGCACAGAAATACATACATATAAGAGATATTTTAACAGTACAAACCAATTGGCAAATTGCATCATAAAAATAGCTTCATATGATTTTGTGTTAATTATATGAAATTGGTGTAACTAGAATAAGCAACTGAATTGAATCGATATGTAATACTATGATTTATATATCTATACATACAATATATACCATATAATTAAAATAGATTAGTATTGCACAGCCTGTTCCTGTAATGAGTCTGTGCACTATATTAATATGATTTTTTGAGATAGGCAGCCCTGACTTCAAAGCTCAGTCATGTACTACATTTGCGTTTTATTTTCTTAATTTTTATATGGGAATTTTAGTAGATAATATTCAGTAAAACTCCATTTGGTAGCAATTAATTCCCATATATAAATCTACTTGACTATGTATCATCTTATATTATTTCTTAGTTGTTTTACATTTAAAACTTGCCTTCCTGCTTAACATGCAGGGTTTTAGTATTCACAAACAATATTTTCTGATCTCTTTCCTTGCCCAGAATATAGATGTTCACGTGCTCCACACGTCTCTCCCCCACCATCAATTACAGACTTCATTATCCTATTACTGATTCATTCAAAAGTACCACCTTGGTCTCTGTGAAGTGCCTGACACTATAATAGGTTCTGGAGCTCTAGGAAGAAAAAAAAAAAACCTCTTGTGAAGGATATTTTCTAGACGGAGACAAACAAACAAAAACAAAGAGATATGTAAAAAGGTTTTTACCTAAGCCTCATGTAGAAATAATGTATAATAGAGCAAACTATGATATATGGTTTATAGGAAATATTACAAGGCTTTAGTAAAAATTCATGGTGATGGTTTTCAAGGAGAGTCTACCTAGATAAGATGGCCAGAGAGGGCCTCTCTGAGGCTATGACAACTAAGGAGTGATGAGGAGTCAACCATGCTCGGAAATAGAGAAGACTGGTGCTAAGGAACTGAAAATATTCAGCTGAGACAACCAGGGAGACTTGTAGATGGTGAGTTTAGAAAAACTATGATGAAAGTGATGTGATGAGCTCTATAGCTTTTATTTCCACATTTTTCTTCAAAGATATGTTGCTTTTCTATTTTCAAATTCACCCCTCCCCTTCCTCAGCCATGAAGTTTGGAAGGGTTTACCCGACCTTAACCTCTAGGGTTAGGACATGAATACCTTACAGCAAACATTTTATTCTCTCCACCGTGATTATTTCAGGAAGAGTATGCCCTGTTCTGGTCCATGAGAGAGGAGAATTGCACAGAATTAGAGAAGACAGGGAAAAGTATCTCCCTTTCCCTTGTGTTTGCTGTTTGTGGCAAATCATCATATCGTAGCAAAAAGGGACTGGGTGGGAGAAGACTGACTTTGAAGAGCCATACTAGCTTTGAGGAAAAAAAGAATTTGTAAATTATAGCTTGTATACCTTAAAACTATAGTTTAACTCCAGTTATGTTTAAAGCTTCTTACTTAATATGACCATCAAAATTATCAAATAGTGTAACAGAATACTGATTTTGATAATTTTTCACATATTTAATCAGTTGGTAAGCCTGTCTTTAATACTTAGTTTGGTATTTTCCTGATGATGTAATTTTTAACCTAGAATAATCATGTTTGAAATTTTCATAAAATTTTCCTTTCCAGCATTTTTTCTTTTAAATTTTCTTATTTTTTTAATTGAAACTATATGTAATGTCATTTCCAATACAACTAAAGCACAGAGAATAATATGACACAATACCACCATTTCCCACATTTAACAACAAAGACTGTTGTGGCCTTGTTTGTATGTGTTTTTTAAATCTTTTTGGTAATGTGTATTTTTTACAGTTTTGTTGAGGTACAACTGACAAGATAAATATCATGATTCCTTGATATATGTATACATTGTGAACTAATTACCACAATCAAGCCAGTTAGCACATCCATCACCTAATGGGTAGCTCTTGTGTATGTGTGTTGAGAACACTTAAGATACTACTCTCATAGCAAGTTCAAGTATACAATTTAGTATAATTAACCACAGTCATCATGCTCTACTGCCATCACCAGAACTTTTCATCACATAACTGAAGTTTTGTCCCCTGGAATCAACATCTCTCCATTTTCCCTTCCCCGCCTTTTTATAGTCCACTCTGAAGAGTTTGACTTTTTTGGATTCCACAAAAAAGTGAGACCATACAATACTTATCTTACTTTGTCTATCTTGTTTCACTCAGTATTATGTCTTCCAGGTTCATCCATGTTGTTACAAACAACAGGAATTCCTTCTTTTATTTGACTGAATATTATCCCATAGTGCATGTGTGTGCATGCACATTGTGTGAATGCTGCATTTGCTCTATCTATTCTTCCATTCATGAGTATTTGTTTCTATACCTTGGTGGTTATACTGAATAATGCTGTGATGAATATGGGGGTGCAAATATTTTTTTGAGTTAAGGTTTTCCTTTGCTTCAGAAAAAATACCACAAAGAGGGATTGTTGGGTCACATAGTAGTTATGTTTTTAGTTTTTTGAGAAAGTCCCATACCGTTTTTCATAGCGGCTGCATGGATTTACATTCCAATCAACAGAACACAAAGTTGACATTCTGTAAGCATCCTCATAAATAATTATTTTTAAAATTTTTCATAGCAACCATTCTAACTGGTATGAAGTAATATCATCTCATTATGGTTATGATTTTTATTTTCCTGGTAGTTTGTGTTATATAGAACTTTTTCATATACCTGTTGGTAATTTGTATGTCTTCTATAAAAATTACCATTTATTTAGGTTCTTTGACCTTCTTTTTAAAAATCGATTGTTTTTATGCTGTTGAGTTGTACTAGTATGTATACATTTTGTATATTAATCCCTCAGATTCTTTGCAAATATTTCCTCCCATTTTATAGGCTGCCGTCTTACTCTGATGACTGTTTCCTTTTCTGTGCAGCAGCTTTTTAGTTTGATTTAGTCCCGGTTATTTTCCTTTGTTGCCTTTGCTTTTGGTGTCATATCCAAAAATATATATATAATAATTTCCAAGGCCAAGGTCAATGAGATTTTCCCCCACTTTTTTCTAGAACTTTTAGCCTTTGAAGACTTACATTTAAGTTTTTAGTCATTTTGTGGTTATGTTATTGATGCATGACTGTTGTTCCTTGCACTCTGGTTCATGTTTGTATTTTGCTGATGGAAGAAAGTGGCAGATGAAGCGAGAGTACTTTCCCCCAGTTCTTCCTCAGGCTGCAGATTTTATAAGGCTCCATTCCTCTTTCAACAGCTGGAACTCCTGGCAAGGGTCCTTAAATTTTCCCAGGGTCTAGTAACACCATTCTATTTGCCTTCTGCTTATAGGAAGTAATAAAGTTCCTGGATTACTAGTCATAGGCACTTCACCAATCTTGGTCTGTCCCTTGAAGCACAACCACAAATGTCTATATGGAATAGCTCTTTATTTTCACTAATCTCGTAAGATTATTAATATATCAATGGAATCTATTTGTATTGAGGTATGGTTTCTATTTTTGCTGAATTTAGTTTTATAATCTCTAAGATTATTATTAAATTTTTATATAGTTTTCATTTAAAAAAATTAAATCATCTTGTTTATCTTTCTTTCTTTTTGCAATATTTATTTTTTCTCCCTTTCTTCTTAGTTAATTCAAGTTTCTATGTAGTTATTTCATTTATATACATTTTCTAATAAAATATTTTGGTTTTGTTGATGAGTTATATCTTCAGATTTTCATTCACATAGATATATGTTCTTATATTAATTTACATGTTTCTTAAATTTTTATATTTTGTTACATTTTTCCAACTTCTTTAACTAATGTCTTTGGTAAGTTATTTTTTTCATATTTTTCAATAAACATTTGAGTCTATAGATTTCCACAGAAGCTCGGCAATATAGTTTGATTTATGTCTAGCCATTTCAAAGTTGGTTTGATTCATTTTTGTATTTGATATTTGGCTTCTACCTATTTTTGCATTAAGTATCTGACTGGGAAGGTTTTTTGTTGTTTGATTATCCCTTTGTTGTTAATGCTAATTCCAGTGAATTCTGGTTGGTAAATTGTTGATTTTCCTGTTTGGAGATTAATGGTTTATCTTCATGACCAAGTACACACCTTTTCTCAGGATAGCTTATGCATTTTTGAGTGCAAGCTTTGTGTTTTTTCTCTACATCTTTATTTATTTTGGGTCCAGCTGAACTTTTTCTGAGGATAGTAGTAAAGTTACCTCACTTAGTGATAGTATGTTTTTCAGGTTTGTCTTCATCTCACTAATTTATGTCTCATCAAAGCTATATCACTTAGTAAACAAAGTTCATTTATCTCAAGTCAGGACCTGCCTCATTCCCAGGTAGCTTTAGAATACTTTAAGGAAGACCCTTTGTGAACAAGGACTCAAATGGTACCAATTTGGAATACATGCTTGCCTCTTTAAAAAAAATCATTTGACTTGATTTTGAAGAAGAAAAAGATCACTGGTATATTTTAAGGCTCTTAATCAATAAAAAGGCTTACCTCCTAATTGATGAAAGATTATCACAATTGCTCTTGTTTTGGAAAGGAATCTCAGTGAGGAATAGTAGATGCACTTTAGGCCTGCTCTGCTTTCTGACTCTTTCTGGGTCTCAATCATAGCCAATTATAAAATACTTAGCTACATAGTTCAATGAACTACTTCATGATTTAAAAGACTTATTCGAAGATTTCTCTTGCAAATTTATGCAATATCAGAAGCAGTTACTTGTGCTTTATACACTCAGGAAACTCTCACCATAACATTGCCCCTCTATTCTCAAACACACACAAAAGTCCTGCATTTTGTGAATCTCATTGACTTCTTCTCACTTAGCTTGGAAATAAAAAATTTTGACAGCCAATATAATATTTGTAGGGCAACAAACAAGTCAATAAAGTATTTCACCAGATTTGTGACATTACCTATGGAACTATCAGAAAAATGATTTCAAATGATCCCATTCTCATACATAATTGGCATACAATGAATTCTTGTTGAAAAAAAATGAGTGGATTAAAAATGTAGCTTTGTATTATCTCAAAATACAGTCATACCTTGGTACTTGTTGGCTCCAGAACTCTTCAAACCCTGTACTTGTGCGTTTTGACAAGAAAAAATGTCTCAGCACTCGGTTCTTGCTCGGGACTCGTGGTACTTGCTAGAACTTGTATGAATCAGGAGCCCACCCTGCAAAAGAAAAAGCTTCATCCCTCCATACTAGTGGGTTTTGGCATTCATCATGAGTTCTGGAACAAATTAACAGTGAGTACCAAGGTACCCTTGTATGTTATGGAGGATGTGAGTAATAAAAAAGGATTTATATGAACAAGTGGCAGGGAAAAGAACATTTCAGTCCATTGGGTAGGAAATGAAAATATCTGGAGCTTAACACAAAGTATCCTTTTATGTTGCTTCATATACTGTTTCTTGATATGTATGCTCTCCTTCACAGTGCCAGGCCACCTTTATCTGAAGTCCCTTCCCAACCCCTAGCCCTGAGACAGGAAAAGCAGACAACAGAGATCCAAGGAACCTCTCCCCCAAAAAGGCCGGCAACAAAGACAAGGGTGCTGGGTAGAGTACACAAGGAGCTCAGGCCTGTTCCTACTGTGATGAAGCCATACTTGTTCTTTACCGGATGGTCTCCAGAATGTTCTCAAAGTGCTGGATGTTCTTCTCCAGGATGAATGGCCTCAGACCCAGCAGCAGGAACTTACAGCAGGTTGGCACGAAGCTGGTGCAGGAGCTATAATAATAATGCGGCAGCACAGCAACTTGCTAGACTTCTTGAGAGAAGAGCCTAGTATATAGCATCCATATGTGATCCTGCAGATGCTGGGCAGAATGTCTCGGTGCCAAGCAATGTTTGCGAGTGCAAGGGCCAGAGCCAGACACCGCCTCTGTGAGCACATGCAGGGAAGGAAAAAGTTCAGGCTTCTTCTCATGAGACTTCTCATTGTCTGCTTTTGTGGGTGAATCAGTCACTTTTTGTGAAGGACAAGTGGTGGATGGGTGGGTGCCCAGAAATTCAATGGCGGACTTCATGTAAACATCCTGGAAGGCTTGGCGGATCTAGGAGCACAGATGTTGTGCAGGGAAGTGGTTCTCCATGGCAGGATTGCTTTCATAGCCACCTGCCCCAACTCTAGGATGAGGCGCCTGCCCTGAGGCCTCTGAAACTTTTTTCACACAGACTCTGCTGGGGAAATGATGGGGCCCTGGGCTGTGCTCCAGACCACAGGTAAAGGTATCATCATGGAAATAGGAGAGGACAGCATTGTCATGGATAGAGACCCTGAGGTGATGTTGTATGCAGACAGGTTGACCAGGGCACTGTGCTCCTGGGTCAAGTGTCAGGGAGCTGATGGGCATTCTTTGTACCATCAGTGAAGTGCAGAATGTCATTTCTACTGGAGAAATTCCAGTACCCTGGTAGGTACCTTAACTGTCTTTACTACTTCACTTTCTTCCCAATAGAGTCACTCCGTAGAGTTTATTGGGCGCTCCACACACTCAGGTCGGGAGAGGCCACAGTGTGCCTAAGATGTCTCTCCGTCGCCTTCACCTGAGCTTTTTTTACTCTTTTCAACTTTTAAACGATACTCATTCAAGTGTCAGCACAATTCCAGGGCTCTTGCCTATTTGCCTGCCTTCACCATTTCACTGCAGGCAGCCCACATCAAAATTGAGTGAGATTAGATTACATTTTATTCACTAAATTTTAATGCATTAACCATGCCTGTCTCAATGCAGTGTTTAATCCCAGTGGTTAATCCTGGCTTTATTATAAGGAGAATTATTTTCACAGCTCTTGTATATAAAAAGCAGTGAAAATAGTTTGCCTGATTTGTAGTTAATAAAAACTCTCCATTTTAGGAGTTCTGCATGTCTTATACATTATTTTGGGCATACAGATTTAATATATTTCAAAGCATAATAAAATAACACACACAAGTGATTTCTATTAATTTTAAAAGGTATTCTTAGATTTCAATATTTATTATGATAAATCTGAAATTTGTACTTTTCTAATTTTGTACTATTTTCTAAGAAATATTATGTAGAATAGCTTACAAAACACTTCTCCAAAACCACTGATGAATTAATATATTTGGCACCAAAACTGAAGTTCCAAATATCTCAATTCATTTGCAGAAGTATTATTTTATGCATGCTTATTGTAACAAGATAATACGTATAATTTCCTCTTCCACTGAAGTCCCTCAGTAACCAAGTCTAGAAAACTCAGGAAAGATAAAGTACTATTAAAATAAAATTATCAGGTAATTAAAAATGATGGTAACATGTTTCAGTTCATATTTAAGTTATTTATTCCAACATTAATAAAATATATTTAGCTAATGAAAAAATTGAAATATAACATACTCGGTTATTTTTCTCATCTTTCATGTAACTTTGATAAGTTTTAATGAAAATTATAGTATTTAAATTATAGTAAATGATTTAAGCAGCACATATTTATATGACATAGGGTAGTCTTTGAATAATTATGTCCAACAGTAGCACATTATTGCACATCACACATATTTGTGAGTCTTTTCATATCCTTCTTATTCCAAATCATTTTTTTGGTTTTACTGACACCATCACCAAGAATTTGTAATAAAGCTTATGTTTATGAGTAATTTTTAGTCTTACTTACTTTGCTGTGATTTTGTAATATTAGTGAAATTTTCCATCATGTTCTATATGCTAATTTATATTTATGCAGTATTACTTTAACTATTTTTTAAAATGTTACAGAAATATGTAATTTCAAAACATTTTTTCAAGTCTACATTTATGCTTTAGTAACAACTATAATTATAATAATAAAAGTGTATTTTGATGTTTACATTTATTTGATGATTTTTTATGGAGGAAATAATATTCTGTTTTATGAATTATGTTAATAAAGATGCAAAATGTATCTGAACAGATGCTAAAAGAGACAATTCATAAAGTTCTCATATCTATGAATAAAATATAAATTCAGAATATTTTTAATCATAATGTTATATTTTACTTTCAAAATTATAATATGGTATATCATTCAACAAAGCTACATTAATCTTTCTGTGATATAGAGTGATAAAGACATGTTTCAGAATAACATTACATATACTAAATGAAATCAGAGATGCTAGACAGTATAGAAGTATTCATGCCATTACATTTCCACCTTTAAACTTCACCCTATTTGATTACTAATCAGTTAAAACTGGTTTTGGTTGATTTCTTTATGCCCTTTGCACTTTTACCTACTGAAAGGACAAATAAATAACAAAGTTCAGAGATAATGTATGACTTTGGAAACATTTTCCAAAGAATCTTATTCTGAGAATGAGACCACTGAATGTTCAACATGTCCAATCATAATGCAAATGGCCAAACACAATGTGTATTTCCCCCACTGAATCTTCTGTACATTAAAAGGTGTATGTATGGAGGAGGGACCAAAACTGCTGAAAAGTCAAAATTTAATACACATCTAGAGAATTCAAATTCTTATTGCCAGTTATTATTTTTAAATGCATCCTTAATATAAACTTTGGGCCAGATATGGGGCTGTTAAGGTCTGTCTTACATGCTTAAGATTGGTTTAACAATAACTTGAGATTAAAATGATTCTGCATAGAAGCCCAAAATCAGGGTGAATCATGTTCATATTGTGTAGGATAGAGTTGATTTACAGCTGCTCTTGGAAATATCTATCTTTATTTCCGGGGATACTGAATGTTGGCTTTGACTCTTGGTCAAGTTATGGGCTATGGGATTTACTCATTCATTCATTCATTCATTTAAATTATTATTTGAGTACAGTTTTCTGTTGATTCATAACGTGCATTTTGAAATCTACAACTCCCCTGAACATGCTCAGTGTTGAATTTAAAGGTGGTTTTTTACCCTGTGAAGCTTGTTAGACACCTTGGCTTAACTACATGGGCCAGAAGTACATAATCCCCATTTCCTAACTTCTGCTCTGAGCTCTCATGAGGCCAAGATTCCTTGCACAGACCTTGGTAGTTCAACTGATGTGAAAATCTAGCCCATAGGACATTAAGGTTCCTGGGGAGACTGCAACTGGACATCTTTCAGCCCTTACTCTCTATTGCTGGATGTTATTTTCACATTTAAATAAAAAGCATTATGTGAGTACGCTTTGGGAAATCTGGTGAGTCCTTCGATATATCCAAACTTGGGAAATCTTTGCAGTATTTAATTCAATTTTTCAAGGTCAGAGCTGAGACAAGCCAAGAGCCTAAGGCACAAACTTTAAGGAGGCATTAACTTTTAAGAATCTGAGTGTAACTCCTCTAATTCCATGCTGTAAGTAGCTCATTTTCTCCATCTTAGTCTAAAACCCGTTATGGTCAGAATTTCAGATATGTTTCTAATTAAATACATGGGGTAACTCAGACTCAGACCTCTATCACCAACTTGTCTTCCTTGTCTTTCCCACCTCTATGTTTTCCCACAAGATACTCTATGGATTTTTAATCACATCTTCATTAAAATGTGCCATATCTATTAATACTCTCAGTAGCCATTGCCATTAAAACAATTTTAAATACTCTTTTGAAATAAATGATGGTAAAATTTTAGTGAGAAAAAATGGATTAGAGACTGCTTCATTTTTTTTATTTCTAGAAGTCTTGCAAGATTAGGGCATCCTGTTTGTTGTTTGTTCCCAAAAATTGGATGATAATAGTGGCAATGTTTTTTAAATTCAAAGGATTAGGAATACTTTGGTGAGTAGTGTACAATTCCATACATTACAGAAGAGTCAAAGCCTTGAAGTACAAGTAATTTTCTTCACTGTAAGAGCCTTAACATTTGTTTTTTGTGCTTTTTAAAAACATGGACATAATATTTAGTTAATGCATAATATAATGTGGTAAAGTATCAGAGTTCAAAAAGATGCCACATATTTATTTGCATTATTTCAGACAATTTCAAGTTTGAAATATTTTTGTAACCTTGTTGATATCCTCCTTGAATTAGTCTCCACAAGGATTCATAAACTTAAAAGATTCATTTTAACTATGATGATATTTTCCCCCATGAGATATCCCATTAAAATTACATTGAGTAAGATTGGAGGTAAAGTGCTCAAGTGTTGGTTAATTCTCAAGCCAAGATAAAATGATCTAACTCCAAATATCCTGCTATGATTCAAAGTAACTATCTAAAACACTAGTCAGAGAAATGTGAATCTGTTCAGTATTTTCTTCAGGACTTGGCTTGATATCTAGCACACTAATATATTTTCACTCTGAAAAAATATTGAGAGTAAAATTCTAGGAAAATATATTTCCTTTTTTGTTTATGGTAATAAATCTATTCATAAATCTGTAATTAATATTACAGATTACTTCAATCTTTATTTTTACTTGTTAAAAAACATAATAAAGTAGTTTATACTGATATTCATATATTATGTTTGAGACCAATATTTATACTGCATAGAATGATGTTCTAATATCCACAGTAAATCATTTCTCACTCATGAAGAACTATACATCCCAAAATGATTCATGACATTGATAGTCTTATTGTTAATTGTATATTAATCAGTTTTATAAACATGTCATACAGTTCATCTGTATTTTATTTTTTACAATGCACTATTACATAAAGTATATAGTAAATAAGAAACAAAAGAATGATTTTACAAGATTTGTTTTTTACTTCAACCCATATTTTCTCGGTAAACATTATCAAATTTTTTTTCCTTGAACATTTACTTCATCTACAAAGAATACTCCTTCTATATAGGAATACTTTTAGATTAGGTTTTCCATGTTGCAAACCATAAGATGTAACAATAATGTCAGTGAAGCTCATGAAACAAATTCCATATGAAAGTATACAAAAGGAAAATATTGACCTAATACAATAGGCAACATTCATTGAATCTGGTTATACATGCTTGATGGGCTACATCAATGTTTCAATCTTGTTATATAAGCTTGTTAAGATGTATGCATAGACTTCCATCTTCTACCATAGTTTTAGAGATCTGGAAAAAGTGTTGCCAGTACTCTTTTAATAAATATAGATTAGAAAAAACATTAAATCCATTGACAGATGAATGGATTTAAAATATGATATATAGATATACATATATACACAAAAACATTATCTCTCTATCTATCTTCCTGTCACTTACCTATTTATCAATGCTGTCCAGCCATAAAACAGAAATCCTGTCATTGCCAGCCACGTGTGTAGACCTTGAGGATATCGTACTAAGTGAAGTAACTCAGAAAAAGAAAGACAAATACTGTGTGGTCTCACTTATATGTAGAATCTGAAAGAACCAAACCCATAGCAACAGAGATCAGAATGGGGGTTCCCAGAAACTGAGGAGTAAGGGGATGGAGTGAAAGTGGTCAAAAGGTACAATATCCAGTTATAAGATCAGTAAATTCTAGGGGTGTAATGTATAGCATAATAACTATAGACATCAATACTCTACTATATATTTGAAAGCTGCTTTCTTGAAAGTCCTCATAAAAAGAATTATACATTTGTAACCATGTGAGATGACGGATGTTAACTAAACTTATTATGATAATCATTTTGAAATATAAAATCAATTAAGTTTATTGTATACCTTAAACTTATACAGTGTTACAAGTCAATTATAGCTCAATAAAACTTGAGGGGAAAATTCCAAATACTGATAAAAGAAATCAAACACCTAGTTAAATGGATAAAAGGTTCTGGCAGGGGAGCTCAGTTGGTTATAGTATCATCTTGATATGCCAATGCTGTGGGTCCAATCCCTGGCCAGGGTACATACAGGATTCAACCAATGAATGCATGGATAAATGGAACAGCAAATCGATGTTTCTCTCTCTCCCCCAACCCTCCTGCCTCTCTGAAATCAATTAAAAGAAGGAGAAAGTCATGTGGATGGATTTAAAGATTCAATATTACTAGTATGTTAATTTCCATCATTTGATCTCTAGCTCCAGTGGAACTTCAATTATATTCTACCATATTTTTGGCTTCCTAACCTAAGCAATATGTATCTCTAGCCAAGGGCATTCTCTATATATGATAATGTGTAGTCTGTAAGTGTCTGATAATTAATGATCCCAGAAGCAGCCCTTAAAGAATGAAGGGAGTTATATACCACAACCTTTTTGACTCTAGATAAAATAATCTTAAATTGATTTCTACAAGTCTCTCAGAGGCTCACTAATGGCATAAAACCTTATTGGTCAGTGTGCTAACTCACTTATTAACGTTTTCCTGAGTAACTATCTCACTACCCCAATCCCTCACTGTGTTCCTGGGATGATTTTTAACTAAACCATTTGTACTATATATGTCATTTTAGAATAAAACACTAAGAAAGCCATCTTATGAAAATATGTCTTTAAAAATATTTAAATATAATTCCTGGGGGGAATTTGATCTACTTAGAAAAATGAGATAGTTTGACTCACCTTCTTGAAATTTAGTTTGGATTGGATTAGATTAAATTGCCTTGGCTGAAACTATATCTTTATAGAGAGACTTATAATAATCATTGCTCTATAAAACCAAAGAAAATCAACCTAACCTTTTAAAATAACAGATTCATTAAAGTATTTATAGGTTACTTAAATATATGCAACTATATTTATACATTAACCAAAAAATATAACGAAAAAGATTTCTCATTTCAACAGCAACACCAATCACAAAATATCTAAAAATAACAGTATAGTGTTTGGTATCTACAGTGTAGGGCAAAAGTAAGTTTACAAATGTTCATATGGAAAATCGAAGGGGACACTAGCCCAAAGTGTCCACAGCATTATGGATGAGATACGAGACAAATTCACACGGACTACTGAGTCCTGTGGAGGAAAAGGGACGGAGTGGTCACTCTCTCAAGAGGAGAGGGGCCTGACCCTTGCCTTGACAAGTTTTTATTGGGTTCAATTTGCACAGGTATAAAGCTCATCAATTATTGTCAGGCAGTAAGGATCAAACAATAGATGACATTCAAAGAACTCAGCTTATTTTGAGTCAGGGTCTGTTAGCTAAAGGACTTAACAAAACTTTGGTAAACAAACTTATTCTTGCTAGGACACTTATTATTTAATTGAGAATATTCTTAACAAAGCGGGTCAGGTTTCACAAGATTTTATATATTCTTTCTTAGGCCTGATTGCCCTAGGGAACCAGCCCTTTCCAGCCTGGGGCAGCACGCACCTCCACCATTGTTTCAGGCTTAAGGCATTGTTTCAGGTTTAAATCAGGTAGGGAAATTAGGCAGCCAAGAGATTAGGAGACTTCTTGAAGACAGAATGAGGACTCAGACTATGTCAAAGCCAAGAGGTGAGGGTCCATCACCCCCTTTTTCTGTGGCCCCAAGTTCTTCCCTGGGGACCCCCAGGATTGTACCTGTCTTAGGCTGTCCCTCCCTTGAGGACTCTTACCTGTCATTGGCTAATGGATCAAGCACTGGGGGCCAGTTATGGGTGAAGAAAAAGGAGCAGAAGCAGTGTGCCTGCCAGGGAGATAAGCTTTGTCTCCTTAGTGGCTTAGGGTCCCAAGGTCTCTTTACTCAGCCTTAGCCATGGCAGGGTTACAGCTTCTGAAACCAGGCAGGACAGTTCCCAACAGAAAATAATACAATAATCAATAAATAGTAATATGATAATAAACTCTGCACTCACAATTGTAAACCTGCTTCTGTCCCAACCTATATATGAAGAAAACAACACAGTTTTGTTGGTTGTTGTAAAGAAGTCTAATAAATTAGACTTGGGTAAAAGGCAGAACATGTCACTAAGAATGAGTAAACTACGTTGTATGTGAATTAGAGCTGCAATATATTCAACCCATAGTTTGAAATGGATATGGGCTCCTGTTGTGTTCTTGGCCCAGTATATTATGTGTCAACCCTGGCCTACAGTGATGCTGGAGAGAGAGAGAGAAAGAGAGAGAGAAATTGAGATTGATTTTAAGGAATTGTCTTCCTACTGTGGAGCTTGAAAATTCAGACTCTACAGGCAGGCCTGTGGTTTGGAGACCCAGAGAAGAGTTTCAGTTTGAGTCCCAAAGTAGCCTCTGGAAAAATTTTCTCTTTTGCCAGGGAAATCTTTTTCTATTAAGGCCTTGATATTTTTTATTTAATTTAAAATTTTCATTATTATTTATTCTATTACAGTTGTCTCAATTTTTCCTTTACTCTCCTCCACCTGGACTACCCCCCACTACCAAAGTCAATCCCCTTCCCCATTGTCCATGTCTATGAGTCATTCATATATGTTCTTTGACTAGTCCCTTCCCCTTCTTTCCACCATTATCTCCACCCCTCCTCTATGGCTGCTATCAGTCTGTTTTATGTTTCTATGTCTCTGCTTCTATTTTTGTTCATTAGTTTATTTTGTGCATTAGATTCCTCTTATAAGTGAGATCACATGATATTTGTCTTTCACTGACTGGCTTATTTCACTTAGCATAACAGTCTTCAGTTCCCACCATGCTGTCGTAAAAGGTAGGAATTCTTTATTTCTTTCTGCTGCACGGTATTCCATTGTGTAAATGTACCACAGATTTTTAATCCATTGATCTACTAATGGGCACTTAGGCTGTTTCTAGTACTTGGATTGAAACACCAATTCAAAAAAACTTATGCATCTCTATGTTCATAGCAGAGCTGTTTACAAAAGGCCTTGATATTTATGTTTTAATAATTCCATATGATTAACTCATTGGATCTAAGCATCTTTGTGTGATTTGTACCTTATCATTAAATGTAGAAAAATGATTAGTCTAAGGAAACAAATGGAGAAAGAGGTTTTAGGAAATTATTTTTTAACGGTCAATTTCATTTTTAGTTGTATTTATAGTATCATAATGACTTTTATTTCCATTAATATTGTAATCATGTAAGTAATTTCATAGTGTTTTTGAAATTATTAGAATATAATTGTGAATCATATATTTTTAATTTTAAATTACCTCTATAATTTTTACTAGTAGTATTTATAATTTTATTATTGAATTAAAAAATTCTACTGAATTATATTTGTTTAGAAGAGATAAATAGTGCTTAAATATAATAATTTATTTTTTATTCTTCCTATTAATATATGTTTTCTGTTTTCATCTTTATTTTTTATCTTGCTTTTATTAAGAAATTTTATTGTTTCTGTTGAATTATTATATTTTCAGGTTATTTTCATTATTCTTCAGCAATTAACTACTAAATAATTCTGGATGCATCTCATGAGTTTTGATTCATAAAATATCTACTTTCATTACTTTAGCATTTTGTTATTTTTATTTTTTAGTAGAAAAAAGTTATTTAAAAAGTGTAGTTTTAAACATTGAAAAATTATTAGTGTCTGTTTTTATTGCTTTATGACTAGAGGACATGCACTCTTTTTTCATTAACATTGACAGGTTGCTGCAAACTTTTGGTTAATTCTCAGAATTCTAAAAAAGTTTACTCTGACAATTTTTGCCAGTCCTCATTGTTTTTAAGGAAAGGAGTTTTGGAGGGCCTTACTCTGTCATTTTTATTGATGTCACTTATTTACTATTTAAGTTCATGTTCTTTCCATTGACTTTTGAGGATCCTTAATATATTTCCTTGTCAGATATGTCCTTGGAAAACAATGATCTTTTTCTAATCTTTTCAATTTTAATATAATCTTAAGTAAAATAAAACTGTTATAATAAAAATACAATTCAATTGATTAGTTTCTTTTGTCCTATCATAGTTTGTGGATTTGGCATTTTCTTGTGCAAAATCATGAGAACTTTTCTCTGTATTTTATTCTAAAAAGTTGTTTTAATTTATAAATTTACATGGATGATTCATTTTTGTAACAGTGGGGGACTGTGACTCACTCTACCATTCTTTTGACATTGTTCCTGTAAGTGCTGGCTCTGACTAATATGTAATTTATAGATAAACAGCATGTTTGTATAAGAATCCTAGGAACTAACTTCAAAAAATACTCTGACCTTCAGGATTTCCAGCTATGGGAGATTTGTTGACTTTCAAATATAATACCATGATGACATAAAACCAGGATAACACACACTGGACCACCCCTTGAAAAGTTTTAGGGTCCTTATTGCAATAGACTGTGGTAGTCTGCATGTAGAGAATTCTTCAACACCCTCCCCTAGGTCTCTTTGTTTTGCTTTCCTTCTCCCTCCTTGTAAAAATTTCTTTGTGCACTGAGATGTTAAGATGGACTTTCAGACAAGAGTCCCACACCTTCCCAGAATGTGGGCATCTGAATAAATGACTTTCCTTTTTCACCAGCACTTGTCTTACAGGTTTGGTTTTGTTGTAGCAGATGGCCAGATCTGTGTTCAGTTACAGCTTTTGGCTACTGTGCTCAGACCACATGGACCTTAGTAAAGCTGGGAAGCCTGGGGTGAGTCCCAGCTGCTTGTGGCAGGCTAACCTCATGGCAGAGGTTGCAGGAACTTCCTAGCAGCTGCTAAAGGTTTGTTTGGGTGTTTTGTTTTGTTTTATCTCAGGGACTCTCCCTGATCTTTGTTTCAAGGCATTGGCCACCTGAAATACTTAGTTGGTAAAAGGAAATGGGTAATTGGTGGGCTGTTGAGCTTAAGTCTGGATAATACCCTGGTGTGCATGAGTAGAAGTCTTCTTCTCTACCATCCAAGTTTTTTGAACTGCTCTGGGAGGTGTGGGAATCATTTAGTTGGTGCCAGTTGGAGATAGGCAAGGCTTTCTGATGGGAAAAAGTTCCAGTTCTGCTGCATGGAATTTGGTTAGAGTATTCTTTATGGTCTGGTTACATGGTTTTCTGAGTACTAAATGTTTTCTTAATTGCATATTTGTTGTGGAGTATTCTTATTGTTGTGTTTTTGACATTGCCTGTGATTGCCTTGAGAACTTTGTGTAGCAAAAATACTATTCTTCAACTGTCTGTTAGCTTTTCACAAATCTTCCATAGGAGGAAGTTAGTTTCAGTTTGAGAGCTCTTGTCTCTCTGAAATGAAACTGTGGTTGTGTGGTCTGTCTGAAATGAAAGTTTGGTTACAATCGCTCTTTGCTTGCTTTCTTAACTTTTGGGGACTTGGTTTGATCTTCGCTCTTTGTATACACCTGGAATTCTCTGTCTCTGCAGTTTGGGCTTTGGTGTCATTTGGACCTCATTGAGGTCATTTGCAGGATCCATTACTATGAGATGAGGTCCTAAGACTAGTGTCTCATTCTCTCCTTTTAGAAGATATAGTTGGAGAGTACTCATTTATTTGAATTTTGTCTTTGCTTTAGATTTTGTTTTTGTTTCTGTTTTGAAATGGGTGGCTTGGTCTGGATTCCATGACAGAGTCTATTAGGTCACATTTTAGACCAGATTTGTTGTGCCAAAGATCTGGTAAATGAGGTAAGACCTCTTATGTGCAAGATTTCATGTTGTTACATCATAAGAATTCTACCCCAAAAGGATTAAAATTGATGGTTCAAAGTGGGAGAAAAGCTCTCAATCCCTCCCAGACTGTAAAATTCCGAGGGGGAAAAAAAGGAGAAAATAAACCTTTTACACACTGAGTGTTCCTCTAGGAGGTCTGGGAACTGCTGCAGACCTAGAAACCACAGGGCAGCTCAGGCAGCTAAAGCTTGACACCTTCCCTGCCTCTTCTCCAGCCTCCCTAAAAGTTAAGGACACTAGGTAATTAGACAGCTCACTTTTGAGCACACTAAATGAACGAAGCAATCATGAAAACCCCAATTGGGCAGTTTAAATTTAATTGAAGTCTTTTAAAGTTATTAGCATGGAATATATGTTTATTATGTCTGGGTTTACAAAAAAGATTCATGATATTTGTGTTATACCTCTTAAAATATAAGTGTATTTACCAATGGAAAAGAAAGTTTCAAAAGTCATGAAATGTGTTCATAAAAGTATCGATCTAAATAATGTTAATTACTTACTTTTAATTGTCACTAAAATGAGATTTCTAAGAATTCAGAATGCTAATTAAGTCAGAATGAGACTATATAGTTTAAAAAAAAAGAAGGGCCAACTAAAAAGGACTCAGGAAGTTGTGAAAGGATTATATATATTGCAGGGTGTCTGTAAATTGAAAAGGTTTTGTGTAGTTGCAAAGGGTTTGTGCAAGTTGAAGAAAGATTGTATACAGGGAAGAAGCAAAAAGAAAATAGAATTGAGGAGGTGCAAAAAAGGCAAGAAAGGGTAAGGGAAAGTGACATACATATTACAGGAAAAAATATATTAGAGGAGGAATTCTCAAAAGGGAAAAGCAAATAAGAAGAAAAGAAGAAAGGAAAGGAAATGCACAGATGATAATGTGGAGTGGTAATTTTATGAAAAAGCTGGGAAGCTCCCTTTCATTTTTCAAAACTCATCATTACTTCCCCATAGACAACTCAGGTACAATTGACAGTGGGGAATAAATAAATTGATTTCTTAGTCTTATATACTGCAATTTTGAGTGTCATCTTAAAATGTTGTTATAAAGAGAAATTCTTTTGTCAATTGCATTGTAATCTGATTTATAACCATATAATTTCATTTTTTGTCATTTATAGACAATCGTTTTACTGTGATGCATTTGCAAAAATGTTACATCTTCAGAAAGATAAATACTGGCAAATAATAAGGATAAACAAGAATTAATTCTGGGACTGAATAAACTGAGGATAATTATTATTCTCATGACTTTGTTCAAAACATTACTGATTTTTAAAAACTTGTTTTCTTTGAACAATTTGGTAAATTGTACCTTAATAAGCAATATTGAAATATTTATATTTTTACCTACTTCTCCCTTCTGAATTTAAAAACAGTTAATAAATATTATATTCATGGCAATATGTTTATTTACATCAACAGATTCTTATTCCAGGATGAAACTTATTCCTTCATAACAGGACCCTTGAAGCCAGTTTCCAATTGTGGTTTTATTAAGCAAAACTTTGTCTGGAATATCATGTTTGAGAAAGACATGCCAAGCCTCTGCATGTTAGCAAAAAGCTTTAAGGAATAAAGATTGCCATTGGAACTGATAAAAGCCCTGTAGAGAAATGGTTTGGTACCTTGCTTATTTATATGGCTCATGCAGTCAATTCCAGTAAAGAGTGAAGGTTTCTTTCCTTGGAGATAGCAAAGAAGAACCTCAAGACATTTGGGGGACCTCAGGAACTTGAAGAGTTTACCCATACCCATTGGTATTGTAGGCAAAGCCTGATGGCAACTTGTGGCTTGACTTTTTTGGCCTGTGAATCTAATTAAATTTCTTTTTTTTTCACTTTGTTAATAATTTTTATTTTAATTACATGCAAAATGATAGTATTTTTGGTATATGAAGTATAAGTTCTTATAGTCACCACTAATTTAGTGTCATGTACAAAATATATGCACCTGTTGAGTTTCTAATTATGCTACTGTTGTTTATTTCATCACATTATCTATTATTAAACTCAAATTTTTGTACTGGTTGTAGTTTGTATCATCTCTACCCTTTGACCTGCATGCTAGGCCCCCCTGCAGCATTAGGTAGGATACATGGGCAGGGCTGCGGGACAGCCATGAATGGGACAACAAAAAGAGCCAACCATGTAGTTCTAACTCAACTGTGGCCATGACACAGAAACAGAGATACCACTCAGATGACACCGTTCCAGAAGCCAGGACAGTCTAATTAAATTTCAATCAGAAAATCCCTTTTAAGATTCCAGCAAGGCAAATTTAAGATGAATGACCCATGAATGAACAACATTTTGGGAATTGACGGTGGGCGTGGAGGGTGGGATGGTCAGAGGAGGCCAAAGGGGGAAAAACTGAGACAACTGTAATTGGATAACAATACAAAAAAGAAAATCTGTCTATATGATCAGTACCTATTCCTATTGTGTTTATGCAAACAATCAGGCAAAACCTGAACTGGACTTAATGTATTAAATGAATTGGTCTTGATTTGGCTGTTTTATAAAAGTGAAGGTGATTTTAGGGAGAAATTTGAGTTGCAATAGAAGCTATAACACTCAGTTATAGATATTAGACTAGTACAGTTCATTGTCTATAAAGTTTTATTTTTCATTTATAAACTAGATTGAATCATGAATTTTTCTTGTTTTCTTAAATGTTTTGGCTACAACCCTCTAATTTCCTTGGCAATGGAAGAAAAATTGACAGTGGAGAATTGAAACAGTGGGGAATTGTAAGCTACCCCACCATTGTTTTGACATTGTTGCTATAAATGCTGACTCTGACTAATATGCAGCTTGTAGACAAACAGCATGTTTGTATAAGAAGCCTAGGAACTAACTTCAAAATATACATATTTTTAAAAATCTGATTGTTTTTATTGTTATTCAAGTACAGTTGAATAACAGTACAGTTGTCTCCATTTTAAAATATATAGATTCTGACCTTCAGTGATCTGAGCTCTGGGAGATTTGCTGACCTTCAACCGTAAAACCAGGATGATGCAAAATAGGATGACGCACATCAGCCCATTGCTTGACCAGTTACGAGATCCTTACTGGAATAGGCTGTCTTGGTCTGCATGTGGAGAGCTTTTCGACTTCATTCCTTTGATCTCTTTGTGCTATTTCCCTCTCTTTTCTATGAAAACTTCTGTCTTCACTGAGATGTTAAGATCTGCTTTGGGGCAAGAGTCCCCCATCTTCTCAGATTACTGACATCTGTAAACCTCTTTCCTTTTCATCAGCACCTGTCTCATGAGTTTGGCTTTTATTGAGGCAAGCAGCCAGACCTGTGTTTGGTTGCATTTTAAAATAATTTTTAAATAATTGTGTATATTACATTTATTTTTGAATGTGCATATGTAAATATTTTAATACCCTTCTAAAAAGGTTATTCTTTCTTTATTGCAATAATTTTTGCATTGTTGTAGAAAACCATTTAGCTGTATTTGTGTGGGTATACTTTTTTCTCCAATTTGTTCCATTCATCTATGTATATATCTCCTTCACCAATATCATACTGCCTTTATTCCTGTAGAAAAGTGTTTAATCACATAGTCATTTTTAATGATTTTATTCTATTCTATCTTCTTTGGTTTATATATAAACTTTAGAGTTTATTTTTTAAATGTGTACAAAATTCTTGCTGGTTTTATAGATTAAGTTGAGAGGGATTAATTGAGGCTTCTTCTTTCAATACTAGGTTAAATCTTTCAACCCATGAATTACTGACATGTCTCCATTGCCCAGATATTCTTTCATTTATTTAATCAATTATTATCATTTTAAATATGTAGTGATTATAGCTTGTTTTATCAGAGACAGTAACAGATAGGTTTTTAAAAATTATTATTTTAGTTTCTAATTGTTAACATATAGAAATATTATTTGTGTGTGTTTTAATCTTCTATTTTGTAAGCTTTCTAAACTTTTTAATTTTAGATTTGTTGATGTTTTTGTTTTTCTGATAAATTCCCTGGATTTTGCTCTACAAAAAAAAAGTATGTTTTCTCCAAAGAGGGACAGTTTATCTCTCTCTCTCTTTTTTTGCAATCTGTATGACTTTTTTATTTTTCTTCCCTAATGGCACTGGCTTCTAGTATAATGTTGACTCGGAGTGATGAGCAAGTACAGCTTTGCATTGTTTCTGAACCCAAGAGAACTGAATGGAGTCATGTGCCGTTAAGAATGTTAATACTAAGAGTTTTTGTAGATTTCCATTATTATGTTGAGGAGTGCTCTTCTATTCGTGAATTGATAAGAGTATTTATCATAATTCAGTGTTGAGTTTTGTCAAATGCTTTCCTTGTGTTAATTGATATGATAATGTCCTTTTTATCTTTAGACTGTGAATATGGCTATTTTATTGGCAGATTTTCCAATATTGAATGGACTTACTCTCTGGTAATAAATCTCACTTGGTCATGGTTTATTATTCTTTTATGTATTGCTGGATTTGATTTGCTAACATTCTGTTAGGGACTGTTACACATCTGTGTTCATTATAATTTTAGTTTTTATTGTTATTTCAGGTTTTTGTTGTGTTAATTCTTATGTTTTTATTGTTGTACTTTCTTGGTGTGGTTTGGGTATTAGAGTAATACTGGCCAAGCAAAATACTTAACTTTAAAAAAAAATTTTTATTGTTGTTTAAGCTATTACAGTTGTTTCTCCTTTCTTCCCCTTCCCCTCTCAACCACTCTTTTTTTTTATTTTCTAGAGAAAAGATTATTGTTAAATTGTTACTGTCTTCTCTTTAAATGTTTTACAGAATTTACCATGGGAACCTTCAATGACAATATGTTGTTCTTCAAAATATTTTAATTCAGTTTAGTTTGCTTAGATATATAAGAACGTTACATTCTTTCATGTAAATATACACATGAAAGTATATACTTATATTTTAGTAAGTGTATGTTATTTGTTTCATTTCAGCAATGTCTGTAAGTTTGTGATTTTTAGAATAATTGGTCAATTTAATTTAAGTTGTTGAAATTATGAGCATGGAATTGTCTATGATATGGTCTTATTATGCTTTTATTGCCTATGCAATCGAGTTACATTTTCTTTTTTATTCCTAATATTGGTAATTTCTGTTTTATTAAATCCTTGGATCTTTGTAAATAACTCAAATTTATTGTCTGTTATGTTTTTTCTTCATTTTATGTTTGGTGTCATATTACATTTTCTTCATTACTTACTTCTTTGCACTTCATTTGGCTTAGTTTTTAAAGCCTCAGGTAATAATAAAGAGTAAATTTTTGTCGTAATCTTTTACTGTGAATGTGTATTTCTTTAGTAGCTTGAGAAATTGTTTGGACTGTTAAAGACAGAATTTGAACTTGCTTGAGTTAGCTAGCAAAACGTCACTGTAAAACACCCTCATAATGAACTTTCCCATACTTCCTCAGCATATATAAACTTTTATACATGCCTGAAGCAATATGCAGTTAAAGGTTGTGTTTCACATGAGTATGGTCAGTATTTCTCAGCTGTGGCTACATATTCAAATCATCTGAAGAGATTTGAGAAATTTTGAAAAATGATTTTACCAGTAATGATTACGTTAATCAGGATATTGGTGATACCCTGGAATCAACAGCACTTAAAGCTCAAAAGATGTTTATAGTGGGCAACAAGTTTCATAATAACTAATGTATATTCTCTACTCCTCAGTAAAATATGTATAGATGTGCTTTATGAAATAACAAAGTTTTAAACATGATGTGATTCTCTAAAGAATGAAGTAAATGTATTCATATGTCATCCATTTTTGTTTGTACTCTGGTGATAATTGATTATTTACATATGTAAAACACAAGGGTATTGTGGCCTGATATTACTAACCAGTTAGGATGAACTTCTGCTTGGAGAAAATACAGCCTTAAAAGGCTTTAATTCTGTGCATCTGCCTCTATTCTGAGACTAATATTTGAAGAGCAGGGAGAATGAGGAGCAGTAATAGCATCATTAGGAAGCGGTGTTTGTAACTGCATAAAGTATATGAAGCAAGTTCGCTAAATGTTAAAAAATCAGAAAGACAAGAAGAAAAGACTTAAGTTCAAATAAAGAAAAAGCAAATAGAATTTTTGAGGAATTATCTTTTTTGATTCATTTTCTTTTATTCTAGAGAAAGGAAAAGAAAAAAAATAATTGCTCAAAGAACTGAGAAAATGACCCAAGTCAAACTAATTTATTCTCAAGTTAATATGTTACTCTATTACAGTAGGCCTTTTTTAAAAAAAATTATAGTCTTTGAACATATTCTTTATCTGAGGTTCAATTTTCATTATATGGAGACTCTCAGTTTCTTCTCCAAAATCTCGATGTGAATTGGAAAAATGATTATAATTCTCTGTCATCCCTTTTTTGATGTCCTGGAAAACTTGTCCAGTATGTGTGATGCATATTGACTAAGTTCCTATAATGACCAAATCTTTGCTAAATATTAACAGAAAAAAACTAAATATTACCATACTGTTAGGAATTTAACCATGCTACGTACAGAATCAAGATATATATGAGACCTCAAATGTTAGTATGATTGATTCAGACCATGAGAAGAGTGAATAAGCAAAGTACATTGATGCCTTAAGGATAACATGGATCCCGTTTTATTATTAGATACTTCTAGTTGTAAACTTCAATTAAAATGTGTACTCTTGTAATTAAGAATGAGATATTCACATCTTACTATGCACCATCTCAGCATACTGTACATATAAGAAACATAACAATAATATTATAATCATTTGTTTGTCTCCATGTCTAGACTAATACATGATAAAAGGAGTTAGGAATTGAAATTTTGTGTTTTTAGTGACTGATGGACAGGAATGAGTTTGCTAATTTTTCTCATAGAAATTAAAAAATGCATTTCTTCAGTAAATTATGTCTAGTTAAAGAATCCTTATAAAATGTTTTTAAATCCTAATGTATATAATATTTGAAACAGTATTAGATCAATGATACTTCTTTATTTATAACTATTTAAAATTAATTTATGTCCTGCATTGGAAAAGGCTGTACTAACTCCAGGGAAATCAGGAATTGATCTGAAATTATACAACTGAAGAGACAAAAGGAGCTACCTGCCCGTGGAGGAGGGACCCTGTGGTTAGTTGATGTATGTCAAGCTACAGACATTAATTAGTAGGTCTGCAAAACAAAAACAAACACAATATATGGCAACACTAGAGAGAAGAAGTGGCAACATGTGGTGGTTGGTTTTATAGGCAGCTAAAAAATGGATAGGGAAAATGTAACTCTTTGTTTCTTACATTTTCTTTTCTTAGTGTATCCCTAAAGATTGAAATTTGTGTCTGACCTATTTCTTTTCTTTTTAACATACCATCCGTAGGCAATTCCATGTTCCCTTTTCTTCTACCACTTATGTGTGCGTACATCCAATTAGTATTTCTAGCCCAGACATTATATTGAGTGCTAATCAATTTACCCTAAATAACCAGTGGTCTTCTGTACTTAGATTTCTATCAGGAACTCCAATTCGACACAAAAAGGAGTTCATTATTGAACTTTCAAATCTGGTGTTTTTTCACTCTTGTTTTTTCAGCATAGAGCAATAATATTTATTCAGAATGAGGGAGGATTATGTTCATATTCATGAGGAAATTTTTCATTTTTATATGTTTACATGTTTTTGTACATGTCAACTTCTGATATTATTACAAATCAACCATGAAAATAATCCCTTATATAGAACAAAATAAGGGACTAAATTTCAAATAGTATTACAGTGAAGATTAAAATAGTTGACAATGAATAATTTATTTAATTCTTTACATATTTAATCATTGATAACACTTTTGACAGAATTAAGATTTTTTAAAAACTTTTTTAAAATTTTATTTATTTGTCTTTAGAGGGGAAGGGAAGGAGAGAAAGAGAGAAACATCAATGTAGGTTTGCCTCTCATGTGCCCCCTGCTGGGAACTGGCCTGCAACCCAGGCATGTGCCCTGACTGGGAATTGAACCACGATACTCTGGTTCTCAGGCCCACGCTCAACCCACTGAGCTACACCAGCCAGGGCTAGAATTAAGATTTTTAAAAGTGAAATAATTATTCAAATTATTGTTTCATTTATTGTTATTATCCATAATCCTACATCAACTCTAATCTTGGTTCAAATGTTCTTGGCTGCCAGTATTTTCACTGATATTAAATATTTGATTAAAATATCCAACATTTTAAAGCATTTCTTGCTCATTCCCTTTTCAATTGTGGTTTAATACATTAGGTTATTGTCTTTGAGGATTCAGCTGCCATAACATGATCTCACTAAAAGGCAAAGAAAGAGTGTTTGTTATGTTGACAGTTGATTAGCAGCTTTAGGATTGAAGTGGTGTAGAGATATTTTAGAAATAAGGAAAACAAACATGGGGAAATTTGTTTTTAAAGAGAATTGGAAAACAGAAAAATTTTCATTATAATTCAAGTGTTCCTACAGATAATATTTTATATTACATATGAAGTCAAATACTATTCTATTATGTCATCTCATGATGTAATGTTGCACATTATAATTTCCAAAAACTGCAAATTACACTGTATTCTGATACATAAGACATGCTTTATTTTTACCTTGGTGTATGTAAAACTCAGCAGTAGTGTTGGTTTTTTATCAACACATATTTTAAGGTATTTCATAGAAAATTATGACAATAATGTAGGAAAAAAGGGCAGTTCCAAAGATGATAAGATGATTCTAAGTTCATCAATGACCACTTAAATAAGATAAATTTTAAATGTCTATCAAAGTTTATAATTTTGTTTACAAGATTCTCAACAATTTCAAAGCTTTGAAATATTATTTATGTAAATCAAAGATCATGAGCACAGAAAATTATATCACTATTAGGGGAAAATAATTGGATTTTATGCATGATTCAATGGAACTACAGTGTTTGTTTTTAATTGATTAGATTTCACTATTAAATTGTTGCTTTATTGACATTTGGAATAAATATTTATGTTCAGATTATTAGAGATACATATGAAATTATTTCAAAACCATCTCACATTTATAGAAAATTAGCCCACTTGTGGGTTGCACCCCTACTAAGCAGATTTAATGTATTCATAAAGAACACAAAAGTCAAAGCTGGATACAACAGGTATTCCTATTTTTACCATGGATTCTACTAAAACATGAGTTCTAATCTATCCACAGAGATGTTCTTCTCATCAACCTGGTGCATGGCTGGTGTTATATGGAAGCAATTATCATATAATGATAATATTTAGATCAGCCTCTCTGTTATTTTTCTTATATTCATAGTCTTTCTCACCATGGTAAGAAACTCCTTTTTATACTATGTTCTCCCATGCCAACTTTCTTGTTTGGCACAAATGTCATTTCAACTGGTTTATCTACTTTTCTTTTACTTCCAAAATTCAGATAAGTCATATTAGTGATATGCCAGACCTATTTAATACATGTCTATTCTTAAAGACCTATTCTGTAACTCTCCCATCACTCTGGTCACCTCTCTTATTACCGTACATTTGTTTCAATCTTTGAATTTAAACTATGCCCCTCTCTAAAAGATTATTCTATTTCTCCCATTGAAGAGTACCATTATAGACTGTTTGACATAGTTCACACTGTCACTCAATCTGGGCATTTAAAACAGGTGGGTAGGGCAGGGGAGAGTAATAGGGGGAAATGGAAACAACTATAATTGAACAACAGTAAAAAATAAAACATCAGCTGTGTATATTCTAAATACAGCATCTGTTTAAGGAATTCCATTCTTATTAATGAGCTTAGCCCACACTATTTATTGTTATTGGTGTTGTTGTGTTCCATCTCACAGCTGCTAATTTCCTTTAGAGAAGTTGGGTTTTCCAAGTTATTAGTGAATTTGAGGTGATCCACTCACTCCCTCCTCATGACTCCATTTGTTAGCATATTTATGCTGAAGGCTCTAGTCTCTGTAGCTGTTATCAAGACATCATAAAAAGCTAATGGAGCAATAGAGCTAGAAATATTTTGCTAAATATCTATGCTAAGTATAAATACAATTTTTAATAAAGTTTAATCTTTAGTAAACTTTAAATAGTGCTTCTAATCAACAATATCTTTGTTAATAAACACAAAATATAATGAGAGATTTATTTTTTAGGGAAAGAAAAATCATTAGGCAGGTTTTGTACCTAGAATTTGTTTGGTATTTTTATTTTTTCCTTAATTACCATTTACTTAAATTTGAAATTTGACTTCAGTATTTTCATAATTTCTATTATATGCTCTCTCATAATTTGTGTATAAAGACTTTTGTTTTTAAAGAATTTTTATCTACCACTGCTCTGGTAATTGTTTTATACATTACAACAATATTGAAACTGAGAACTAAGAGAAGTACTTCAGCTATTACTAATGAATATTTGTATTTTATTTCTGAGATATTTTAAAATATTCATGATGTAATTTCACATTTTTATTGAGAAGACAAATATTACTTCCTCTGAAATAGGTGGCCATATATTTTAAATTATTCATCAATAAATCACCAAACAAGTGTTGGAGATGATGTGGAGAAAAGGGAATCCTCATACACTGTTGATGGAAATGCAAATTGGTGCAACCATTATAAAAAAGAGGAAGTTCTTCAAAAACAGAAAGTTCTTCAAAACGATTAGAAGTAAAACTACCTTATGGCTCAGTGATTCCATTTCTAGGTATATATCCAAAGAACCCCATGCACTAACTTAAAATACTATATGCATCCTATATTCATTATGGCATTATTTGCAACAGACAAGTTGTGGAAGCAATCCAAGTGTCCATTAATATATAAATAGATAAAAAGTTGGTACGTATGAAGTTCTGTCCAGAAAAAGTCACGACATTTTTAATACAATAAAAGTGGTTTATGTGACATCAATGTATCCTGGTAGCCATGGAGAATGGACTGGAATGCACATGTATGAACAATGACAATTTCAATGTACTAGTCAGTGGAGGTGGTAGACATCATTGAGTGAGCATGTGTATTGTGTGGCTGTTGCATTCAAAATGAGTAAGTAGAGCAATGAATTTGCATCAACTTTTGTGTTAAGCTTGAACATTCCTTCACAAAAAAAATTGGATTCAGAAGGCTACAGCTATGGGCAAATGGTGATTGGCAGCTTCATCACAACAATGCACCAGCTCATGCATCATATCGCTTGCAGAGTTTTTTGGGAAACATCAAATCATCCAGGTGACTCAAGCCCTTCATGGCCCAGGCTGGACACCCTGTGAATTCTGGCTTTTCCCAAAACTAAATCACCTTTGAAAGGAAAATATTTCGGACTGTCAGTGACATTCAGGAAAATATGATGGGGCAGCTGATGGTGATTCCAACAAAGGATTTTGCAGAGTGTTTTGAACAGTGGAAAAGAAGCTGGGGGAGCAGTGTGAGATACTAAGGTGCCTACTTTGAAGGGGCCTGAAATGTCCTTGTCTTATTACAATGTATTTTGTATTATCTTCAATAAATGTCTCTATTTCTCATGTTACATGGCTAGACACTTTCTGGTATCTATGTTCTATTGTGGTATCTGTATAACAATGACAATTTCATGGAGTTCAATTACATATTTATTTTCCTTCACAAACCTTTGAGTTCTCCAAGAATTTCTTAACATTAATTTGTTCTTTAAATGAACAAGGATGTTTAACTCAGAAAAATATGATGGGCAGCTGATGGCAATTGGGAGAACTGTATGAGGTCCCAAGGTGCTTACTTTGAAGGGAACTGAGGTGTCATTGTCCTGTGTATAATGTTTCTTGTAACTTGTATCTGCAATAAATGTCTCTATTTTTCATATTACACGGCTGGATACCTTCTGGACAGACCTCATATAGGCAATGGAATATCACTCAGCAATAAAATTTTAGTACTTGAGACAGCATAGATTGACCAACAGGGTATTATGCTAAGTGAAATAAGTCAGACAAAGAAAGACAAATGCCATATGATTTTGCTTGTATGTGAAATCTAAAGAGCAAAATCTTAAAAAAATAAACAAAATAGAAATAGATTCATAGATACAGAGAACATACTGATGGTTGCCAGAAGGGAGAGGGCTTGAGGGTCTGGGTGAAAAAGAGAAGGTTTGAGAACTATGTAATGTTAGTCACAAAATATTACAGTGATGTAAAGTACAGCATAGGGAATACATGAATAACATGGTGCCAGGGGGTACTTGAAATAATGGGAGACTCACTTTGTAATATATATGATGGTCTAACCAATATGTTGTACCCCTAAAACTAAAAAAATTTAAATGCAAACAGAAAAATAAAATTAAACAAATCAAACTAAACTATTAAGCTCATTTTACTTTGAAGTTTTCAGCACAGATAATATTCACATTTTATTGAATTTGGATGGTTCTTTAGATACACACATGCACACATACACACACATACTTACATGAACTAGTCTATGATTACCCAAATTAACGACAACCCAAGTCAGTGGCAGCCAATGTATGAGAGAGACTAATTGTCTCCTTCCAAAGCTATACATCTGTTTGTGCTCAAGGAACTAAAGCATATTTTTTGTGTTGCTGTCTTTTAAAATACACACTACAATGAATTTATTTTATTACTCTTACTTTCTTAATTTCATTAAAATTTATCAGTTACTATTCGTGTAAAAACAGAGATGACTGGTAATGAGTTTTATAAATAATTCTGGAATGTCACAATGACATTTCACTGCAGCATGTTACTTGGTTGTAAATCCTTTTCTGTTCTAGGAAGGTTCATACACAAAAACATTTCTTAGGAATGATAGCAAAGCTTCCCATGACAGATTGGATATTACATCTTTGGCAGAATCTTTTTGTCTTGATACCTAGCTTTAAAAAAGCCAAATGTGTCTAAAATGTTAAAAGAGAAGACTCTTAGAGGGCATTTTAAAGAAACTTCAAGTCTTTTGAAGGTTTAACACGTAAAATATTTACCATGAAAATTTGTCAGAACCCTAAGACTTTTCATTTTTATGTATGCACCAAATGTTAATAAAGTAGTGATGATATATATATATGCACACACATATATATAATATATACACATATATACACACATATAATAAAACCTAAATTTTGATAAAATTAAAAAGAAAGATAAGTCCAAACACAACAAAGCTTACTTTTAAAGTGAACAATTCTCAAACACAATAATATTGACAGCTTTTACAAACCAGTTTCAATTTAAAAATAATCCTTAATCTCAGTCATAAATTCATAAATTTTATGGGTTTGTCTTAATCTAGATCTACATTAGGGTTAATTTTCTACAATTTCCCTGGACAATTACTTTAAAATCTCTTATATTCCTTCAGAAAAATTGTATTTCAATTAGTGCATCTCTTTATCTTTTGACTTATTCTAATCAATGTAGTCCAATTTTCAGTTCAACTTTATGTTTTGAAAAATATTTTTATATTACAACTTCTAGTTTATTTTAACTGCAGTTTAGGAGTCCACTTATGTATAATTCTATTATCTATTATTTTCTTCTCATTGGACATGATTTTATTTTAATATTTACTATTGAGAATAATGTTATAGCAAACATTATTTAACTTGAAACCATACAGAAGTCTCTAGAGTTTCTGAAAGACATACATCTCAGAGAATAATATTGTAAGTTTACCAAATAATGATAAATCACTTTCCAGAGAAGTTGTGAAAATTACTTTCTCACAGCAGTGTGTAATTCCCACTTCATCACATCTTTATACACCTTGTTATTGAATTTCTGTCAGTTACCAAAGAACCCCAAAAGATGAAATAAATGCTGAGATACCTATGTGGTGCTCTGATTACCACAGTGATTCAAATTGTGTATTCATATAGCCATCCATGAGTAATGCTAAGTTTAAATATATAGCTGACAATTTTTAAAATTCATAAGGGGAGTACCAAGAGTCTAAATGACCAAGGTAAAAAAATCATTAAATATTCTATATATTTGTTAGCCTCGAATTTTCTAGGCCAATCTATTATGAATTAAAATGTGTGCTTTACTTTTTTTATTACTTATAATTTATAGGGCCTTGTTCAAATACTTAAACAGCAATAATAAAGCATAAAGTTTCATTCTTAAATTTACATTGTCTCAGAAACACACTATTTAAATAAACTCCTGTTTTAATAAACACAGTTTCTTAGATGTTTATCTAAACTTCATATTTTACTGAGTAGATTTCAAAGTCAATCAATGTTGTTTGGTAAAGAAATCTATTGAATCACTAAGCATGACACAAGATTAATAATATCCTATTAGAGACCTAAAGTTTCTACTGTAAAATTTTGGGGAAAATCATTTGTCTGCCATATTTGACTCAAACAATGTGAAACCTCTTCCCAGTTATTATCATTATGTTTTGATTTCTCTATACATGAGATTACTTATGTGAAAGGTTCATTGCCACTAAAATACCACTTTTCTTCCTATATACTGTCGCAGTTTTGAAAAATATAAATATTGTCATATGTTTGCACTATGTTTTGCACATGACAAGAGTCATTTACTGAGCAATAGACAGTCAGCAAATGACTCATAATTTGTAAAATTTTTCTAAAATTAAGCATTTTTACACTATTCTTGTTACTTTAGTAAGGATATTTTAATTATTCATTATATGGAGACGACTCATTCCACTTAAAGAAATTCACAAAAACTATAAGTAGGTGATTGAGAAATGAGGAAGATTTATACCGGTATACCACTGAGCTTTATATATTACTATTGCCTACATCAAAACACTTGCAACTTCTCTCTTATAGGATATCATAATAAAATCCATATTTAAAATGGTAAGTTAAACTATATATTAATATTATTATTGAAGTTTTAGTAGTTTAGAATCAACTGCTGAACATAGTTTTAAATGAACTAACATTTGTAGGTCTTAGTTGGAAAGAGGTATCATTACATTGTACCAAGATGATTATCTCAACTCAATATTGCTAAGATGCTACTCCTCTCAGACTTGATAAGAATCTAAATCTGTATGGACATTCAAAGATTATAGAAGTAGTTGAACAATCTTAAAAAGTATAAACTTTTAAAACAAGACTTACCATAAAGGTACACTAAGAGAGGAGTTATCAGAGTAAGGTTGGAAAAATAAATCAAAGGAATAAAATAAAATTTTCATAAACATGTCTTTACATGCATGGTTAGTTGATTTTATAAAAGTTTTAAAACACTTAAAGGGAAAAATCATTTTTCTACTGGAAAAAATATATATATACACATACATACATACACATATATATGTATATACACATATAAATATAAATATATGCACACATGTTCAAAACAAATGTCTTCAACTTCTGTCTTACACAATATGAAAACATTAGCTTGAAAAGGATTATATACTAAAGATACAAGCTAAAATTATAAAGCTTAAGTAAAATAAAATAAGATGATTTATTTATGACATTGTAGTAGCTAACAATTTCTAAGGCAGAAGAAAATCACTTTCTCAACTTGGTAAAAATATCTACAAAGGTCTACAGCTAGCATCATCTCTAGTGGTGAGAAACTCAAAACTTTCCCATTATAATAAGGTACAAGGCAAAGCTGTTTTCTATTACAATTTTTCAGCATTTTACTGAAAGTTCTAGCTAAAGTAATAAGGTAAGAAAATAAAATAAAATGCATGCAGATTAACAAAGAATAAATAAATCTGTCTTTGTTCACAAACAACATGATCATTTATGTTGAAAATCTAAAAGAACAAAAAAAACCCTCCCTAGCATTAATATTAATAAACCAGGTTGTAAGGTACAAGGTTAATGTATAATAGCCAATTGCTTTCATATATAATAATAAATGAGAGCAATTTGAACTTAAAAACAAATTACCATTCAGAATAGCATAGAAAAAATAAAATACTTACATACAAATCTAGCAAAATATGTACAAGGTCCTTAAGAGAAAAACTACAAACCTCTAATGAACAAAATTAAAAATCTCAATAAATGAAGAGTCCATATTCATGGATAAGAAGACCAAATATTGCCAAGATGTCAGCTCTTATCAATTTTATTGTATAGATTAAATGTAATTCCAACCAAAATCTAATCAAGCAAGTTATATAGTAGTTATTGCCAATGTTTATAAGGTTTACATAAAATAGTAAAGACACAGAGCAGCCCAAATACTATTAAAAGAGCAAAATTAGAGGATTGATATGTCCTGACCCAAATACGTATTATAAAGCTATACTAATCAAGTCATTTTGGTTTTGGTGAAAGAGTAGAAAAATATATCAATTGGCATAATAGAAAGTATACAAATAGAACCATATAAACAGTTAACATATTTTTTGACAAAGAGCAGAGGCTATATAATAAAGCAGAGATAGTCTTTTACACAAATAGTTCCAGAATAACTGGACATACCCATCCAAATAAATTACTTAAACACAGACCTTACATCCTTCCCAAAAATCAATTCAAGATAAATAACAAACCTAAATATAAAATACAAAACTACAAAACAGCTATAAAATAACATAGGAGAAAACCTAGTGACCACAGATATGGGGGTGCTGGTTTTGGCTAAAACACCAAAGGCCCAGTTCATGAAAGAAATATGTGAATGATCTGGATGCTATTAAAATGAAAAGTTTGTGTTCATGAAATACAATGTTAAAAGAGCAAGAAGACATCACAGCCTTGAAGAAAGTATTGCAAACACACCTCTGATAAAGAATTATCTAAAATATTCTAAGAAGTCTGAAAACTTAGCAATAAGAAAACAAATAACACAATATTAAAAATGGGCTAAAAACCTTAAAATATATTTCACCCAAGAAGGTTCATAAGCATAAATAAAGTTATGAAAAGATGCTTCATGACATGTATTATCAAGGAAATTCAAATCCAAACAACAATAGGATATGTACCTGTTAGAATGACGAAACTGGAACACTGACACCACCAAATGTCTGGGAGGATATGGAACAGTGGTGACTTTCATTTGTGGTTGGTAAGGTTGCAACATGATACAGCCTCTTTGGAAGACAATTTGGTAGTTTTTTATAAAAGTAAACATATCTTGTCATATGATCAAGCAATCACATTTCTTGGTATTTGCTGAAAGGAGTTGAAACTTATGAACACAGAAATCTGCACATGGGTATGTACAGCAGGTTTATTCATAAGTTTCAAAACTTGCAAATGATCAAGATGTCCTTAATCCCGTAGGTGACTGGATAAAACTGTGGCTAATACCAACAATGAAATGTTGTTCATCTTAAAAGAGTGACCTATCAAGTCTTGAAAAGATACCTAAGAGAATTTAAGTCACATTACTAAGTGAAAAAAGTCAATATAGAAATGCTACATACTATATGATTCCAACTGTATGACAGTCTTGGAAAAATAAAACTGTGAAGTCAGTAAAACATTCAATGGTTGCCAGCAGTTAGAAGAAACAAAGGGATGGAGAGGCAGAACAAAGATGTTTAAGGCAGTTGAAATATTCTGTATACCATAATGATGGGTACGTGCCATTATACAGTTATATGAATCTATGAAATATACACCAACAGTGAACCCTAATGTAAACTATGGACTTTGGGTGATTATAATCTGTCAATATAAATTCATCAGCTGTAACAAATGTGCCATGGTGGTGCAAGCTAGAAATAATGCAGGAGGTTATGTCTGTTGAAAACATGAGGAATATGGGAGATCTCTGTAGCTCCCTCTCAATTTTTTTACAAACCTAAAACTTCTCTAAAAAATTGTCTCAATTAAAAAAATAGAAATATCCTACATATATGCAATAAATCAGTAATCATATTAAAGTATTGGTAAAATATTCTGCCCTGGCTGGTGTAGCTCAGTAGATTGAGCACGGGCCTGTGAAGCAAAGGGTCACTAGTTCGATTCCCACTCAGGGCACATGCCTCAGTGGCAGGCCAGGTCCTCAGTTGGGGACACATGAGAAGCAACCACACATTGATGTTTCTCTCCCACTCTTTCTCCTTCCTGTTCTCTCTCTTTAAAAATAAATAAATAAAATATTAAAAAATATTCTTTGTCAAAAAATAAATGAATAAAAGTTCTAGTCTTTAAAAGACATCATTAAGAAAACAAAAGCAATCCAAATACTGGGATAATATGTAGACAATATAGAATATGTATCTTTAAAAATCTTAAAATTCATCAATGAAAAGAAAAACAGCCTTGGCTGGTATAGCTCAGTAGATTGAATGTGGGCCTGCTAACCAAAGGATCATGGTTCGATGTCCAGTCAGGGCACATGCCTGGGTTGCAGGCCAATTCCCAGCAGGGGACCCACGAGAGGCAACCACACACTGATATTTCTCTCCCTCTCTCCTTCCCTTCCCCTCTAAAAGATAAATAAATAAATTTTTTTAAAGAAAAGAAAAACAGCCAATTTAGGGAAATAAACAAAACAAAAGCCTGGGAAAAACCATTTACAGTAAGAACATATTTATTAACAACACATTTTTTAAAGTGCTCAATATCATTATTCATCAAAGTAATATATATTAAAACAGCATAATATCAGTTCATACCCACTAGAGTAGCTAAAATTAAAGCAACACATAGCACCTAAATTAGGCAGGAATACGGAGAAATTGAAAATCCTACATTTATTTGGTGAGACTGAGTATAAACTGGTGCAACTATATTGTGAAATATTTGGTTGTTTTATGTAAATTTAACATAATTTGTGAATCAACTATTCCACTACTGATTATACCCAAGAGAATTGATTACCTGTGTTTACCAAAACATATATAAATTTATTACAGCAGAAAAAACAAAAAGAAAAAAGCACGTGTTGTAACTGAAGAATGTATTTAAAAACTGAACACACAACAAATATCAGAGACTATCAAATGTTTGATGAGTCTAAAGAAGGTTTGAAATTGTCATTGCAGACAATGGTAGACTGAATCCAACCTATGGACTTTGTGATATGTCTCAGCACTGTTGTTAGGGCTCGTGTGAAATCCATAATCACCTACACTTTTCTTTGTGATTTTTTTCTATTCCTAAATCTTTAAATGAGTCACGGAGACAGCAAAAGTTTGAATTTGTTAAAATACAGTTTTGATAGACATATGCAACCAAAATTTAGAGAAGCAAGGGAGTTTACATACTGGTGAGGACGTGTTAATCGAAATGAGATCATTAAGCTATCTAATTAGGAAATAAGTGAAGAAAATAAAATGATTTGTCGGGAGAGTGAAAGTCAGTAATTTTGTGATAGTGATCTAAATTTTAGCTGAAGGCATGGATTACTAAAGTGGAAAAAAGAAGTCAATTGACATGAGATTGTGAAAAGATGTTGACAGGAAGCAAAGCTTTGGGATTTGTAATTTACAGTTATTGGAGTCCCTTAAAATAATGGTGAGTTTGAAGTGATGAAAACTGAGCCAGAGCTCAAAGGATGTGGCAGACTAGGGTACCGCCCTAGAAAACATGAGAGAAAACAACACAGAATGGAAAGTTGTGATAGCTAAAGGTCTTTCCTCTCAACACAACTGGTTTTTATATTTATTTTAAGTGGTGAAGTAATGGAATCTAAGGAGCAAGTACAGTTCCTAACCCTGAGACAACACGTAGATCTAAGTACTCACCATCTAAAGAGATTGCTGGGAAGCACTTTCCAAGGAAAACAGGATCCATTTCCTGCAGGAAAGAAGAGAGGGCCTTTGACATTGAGAAGTCTACAGTTTGGGAGAGCAGTTTCAGAGGTGGGAGATGGAGAAGGTGAAGTGGTTGTGAGTGGACCGATCATATAACTCAGGAGGATTACTGCTGTGATGGCTGGGTCTAGAGGAAGAGGACTGCCGATCATGATGAGGGACTTGACCCAGCATCCTTTACAAATACTTTGAGTTATGAATAGTCTGAATAAAAACAGTGTAAAATTAAATGTTTAACCACCAAACATTTTTTGTTATCCAGAATATCCTAGAGAAAGCCTGGAACTTTCGTTTGTACAGATTTCTTTTGGTTTCAACAATGCTCTGTACAGATTTGTTTGGGAGGGAGTCCTACTTAATAAAGGTAAATTTTGGTTGAGTTCTTCCTCCAAGAATCAGGCTTTACTTTTTTCAGCTATTTCTTTTGAAGAGAGAATGAGAAAAGACAGTGTGTCTTGGCATAGGCGGGGGGTTTTCTTCTCATTAAGTTGAAAATATAAACAGATGTCAAACTATGAATAAACACAGATATAGTCATAGCAAGGTCACAGAGAAGGGATTTCTCATGAAAATTTTCCAATGTTTTTATTTCTTGTTAGAAAATGAAAGACTTTATTTGCAACTTAGACAACTTCAATAAAAATACACTGTTCAGAAACTGACATATTTTTAAACCTCCAAAATAAGCTCATTTATCTTTAAGTGGCATCTGTACTTATGCACACAGCCTCTTCTCCCACCACTCTCATCACTTCCACCATGTCAGTCTTGCTGTGATTCTGCAGCTGGAAAACATGCCTTTCCCGCTGCTATATTTTTTTTATATCTCCACAAAAAGGCAATTTATGAGAGTGTCTAGGCTTTCAGACATCTAGTTCTCATCTTGATCTCACAACCCACTTTCAGCCCTCTATTTTCATCTAGGATTCCTTTTATAAGGTAGCTACTTCCTTTCCAAAATTAAATGCTCCATGTATTCTATGCATTTCTAAACTCTCAATCTCTTTACCTATATTTACTCATGATCTCTCTAATGGTTACTACACTGTTATCTTAGTTATATCTTTATATTCTTCCTACTTAAAAACCCCAGTACATCTTACTCAATTTCAAAACTGTGGTACATTTGTACAATGGAATACTATGCAGCAGAAAGAAAGAAGGAGCTCCTACCCTTTGTGACAGCATGGATGGATCTGGAAAGCATTATGCTAAGTAAAATAATACAGGCAGTGAAAGACAAATATCATATGATCTCACCTATAAGTGGAACCTAATGAACAAAAGAGACAAGCAAGCAAAAATACAACCAGAGACATTGAAATAAATAACAAACTGACAGTAACCAAAGAAGAGGAGGGAAAGTGATAATAGGAGAAGGGCCATCAAGGAGCAGATATAAAGGACACATGGACAAAGCCAAAGGGGGTAGTTTTGAGGGTGTGAGGTAGGGATGGGTGGGACAAGGGGTCTTGGTGGGGTGAAAATGAAGACAATTGTACTTGAAAAACAATAAAAAAAAGTTTCTATGAGATATTTGTTCACAGTGAAAGACTTCCCTTTTTCTTTACATTCATGTAAGTAACTTTTCCAATGTTCTAAGTTTAACTCACTCTATAGAATATATTTACCCTTTATTACCTTTTTGTGTTCCCTTCCATTCTCTCTCCAATGGTCTTTATCTTTTCACATGTCTTCAATTATTCTCTACCAATTCCAATTCCATTGGTTTCTCTACCCAGAACATGTTATGCTTTATTGAATTCACTATGCATACTTTTACCTGTGACATTTTCCTATAGGTTCCAATGTCATCTAAAACTTAATGTGACAAGGTAGGTCAGAGTCTTGAAATTTCCTGCTAAGAACCCTTCCACACCTCCTAAATCCATTATTCTCTCAATTTTACCAGTGTGAAACTTGAGCATTAACTTTAACACTTTTATAATCTTTCTCTCAAGGCTTTATTAACTGTTTTGCTCCATATAATTTCCATAAAGATACTACTTTCTTTATCCCTAGATTAAAACTGACAAATGTCCAGATTTGTCAGTTCTTAATTGAAGTTAATACTGCTTTTCCATAGTTTTATTTTATTATTCTTAATAGTCTTTTGAAGAAAAGAATGAAAGAAAAGACATGTCTTCATTTCTTTATTTCTGCATACACTTATATGCATTCTTATACCTATTAATATTTTCTAATACTATAGCCTTCAGTATCTCATCGTTACTGTTGTTTTTTAACTACATATTACTAAATAAAAGGGGAGCAAGGGGAACTAGATATTGAGCTTAATAAATGGATAAGTATTAGCCTGTTTGCTTCACCAAGAAGCTACAGCATTTCACACTCTAGGGGATTCCAATACTGGTCCTCCAAGAGGATTAACAATCTTCTCTCTCCACCCCCACTCCCCACATTTGGTACAGGATTCTTGAGGTTGCAGAGGGTGCTGCTTGACCATAGAGGTCTGTTTGTCTAACTAGAGAGTGTGGACCCATCAAAAGCCCATTAAAACCTGGGAATTTGACTGGTTATCTTGAAATACTCCTGGTTATAATTCCAGGGGAACAAAGAATCTCTCTCTCTCTCTCAACCAGTACTCACTTCATGTGCTTATATGTCCTCTCTTCATATGGAATTAGCATCCATGTGGCTAGTGGCCATGCCAACTCTGCTAACAGAGCAGCTGCAATCGAGCTAAGCTACCTAGATGGAGACTGGCACCACTTAGTAGTTGACCAGCTCCAAAGGACTAAGATTTAATATGAAGTAAAAACTCTGGATGCAGGCTTTGTTTTTGACCTTGCTAGGAATAATGTTGGACATTTTCTATGGTGGGAACAGAGGGAGATGGGACCCAGGGGGCAGCTTCTATATCCACAAAAATAAGCCATGCCACGCACACCCTCCCATGCATGTGTACTTGGGATGCTTTCCTCACAATCCCGTGGAAGGGCCTAACTTCCCATCTACAACATCATGATCCCTGAATATATGTCATCCACAGTTCACTCATTTTTTGTTGATAAGTTACATTATTTCAATGAAGATAAATAGCAAGTTAAACAGTGATTTCTAGTGGATGACATCTTTAAACTACCAAAAAATTATTTTAGAAATACACAACATTATTTGGCAAAGCCAAGAGTATATTTTGTACTCCATACACAGGTAAAGAGGGATATGCACTTGGCTCCTTTTTTATTTAAATTTATGTTTTGAACATTTATTTTTTTAAGAATTTTTTAATACTTTTTTAAAGATTTTATTTATTTATCTTTAGACAGGAAGAGAAGGAGAGAAATATCAATGTATGATTGCCTCTCATGCATTCCCTGCTGGGAACTGGCTGCAACCCAGGCATGTGCCCTGACTGGGAATCAAACCATGATCGTGTGGTTCGCAGGCCCACGCTCAATCCACTGAGCTACACTAACCAGGGCTGAGTATTTATTGAAGATAAGTAACTCTACTTAAATGGTTTTCAGTGAAAGAAAAATTCAACTAATTAAATTATAAATCAAAATTTTGACTTTCTAGTCTTGACCTCAACCTTCACACATGACATGACTTTAACAAATTATTTAACTACCCTGAAATATAAGCTGTACATATCACTTAGAAGTTTGTTTTCTTGGATTTGCAAGTTCTTGTTATCATAAAATTGCTAATTTGCTGTAATCCAACACACTTTTTGATGTTACATTATGTAAAAGTTCCCATAGAATACCATTAACTTTCTAAAGTTAATCTAATCTATAGGAAAAACACAATAGAAAGAACATGGATGTTTATTTTTCTCATTGTATTAAAAAAATGGATAAGTGGTCCATAGAAGTAAGAGAAGGAAGAGAGTAATATGTAAAATGTATTTTAAAAGACTTAAAGAATCAAAATAGGTTAATGTTCACTTAGTTTGGCATTTTTTTCCAGGCATAAGCACTGTTAAAAACAAGACCACTTATTCAAAATGGAGTAGCTTATGCTAAGCTCCACATCACCAGTCTAAGACTTACCCTCATTACAGTTTCAGGTCTCCCCAAAATGGAATCTTAAACCACTCAATTGGTAATAACCTGATCAGTACCAGTTACTTGATCTGCCTGTAATACACCAACCATCTCCTAAAGGAAAATAACTTTGCAATAACAAACCTGACGCTTTACCTAATATGACTTCATTCTTCCCTGGGGTACATAGGGATATGGAAGAATGTCCCTTCTACCTATATCAATCTTTATTTTCTAGAGTTCCTTGGACCTCCTTTCTATGTTCTAGGTTGAATTCTGAATGCCTGAAGTCACTTTTTGCTCAAATAAATTTTAAAAGTTCCCATATGCCTCAGTTTATATTTTAATAGTTCTTGTGTCAGAAGGGGAAACCAAAGGATACTTCTGATGATCCCCAGGTACAACAAGCAACCAAGCAAAGGTACTACTGACTCTGCTGAGCTTGCTGTATTGTTACTGCCTCTGGAGGTCATGAGTAAATTCCTCTCAGATTCTAGTTCTTACACTATGAGCTTTTAGACTTTATTTAAGTATTTCTTTTTCCAGACTGGGTTCAGACACAGACTAGAGTTGGACTGTGTCTAACTTGGAAACTAGATTGGATCATGGGTGGAACTGGCTTTGCCATAAGCTGGACTGGGTTCAATGTGACCAAGTTAAATTTACCAATGGTAATCCTGAAAGAGAAGCCTAAATTACACTGATCACTATGGAAAACTTCTAATTTAGATAAGATTAACCATTTATGAAGTTTCAGAGAAGACATAAAGGGTAGAATAAAATTTATTTTTTTCTCCTCTACAGTTTCTGGTGACTAAGGTAAGACCCACAGAGACTCCTCACTCACTTAGAGCCTGTGGATGGGATCTTGGGAGAACTGGCAGAAGGTGGCAAAGAGTAAGATTTCTTACCAAAGTCAGCTCTCACATAAACCTATCTGTGGTATTTGGTTGAGAGAGGAAAACACAATTTCATTGTGCTCCTTCTTTTCCAAATTAAATTGGCAGGCAAAAAAAAAAAGAACATTTGTAACAATTAGAGCTATGGATAGTTATTCATGGGTTTGCTTTTGGGTACCCATTTGGGTACCCTTTTTCTCAAGGAGAAAAAGGATCAACAGCCACTGCCTTCTTGTTTTTCTCATTTGGGGTCCTGAGAACTTAACTTGGTGACTGTTGGGTTGAGGGCCCAAATCTGGTAAGACAGAAATGTGGACTGCACTCCATTTGCAGTAAGTTTCCTACACACTTCTGCCTACTCTCAGGGTGATTGTCTAAATCTTTGTCTCACTTCTCTGTGTCTGTCTTTCTGTATCTCTCTCTCTCTCCGTTATCTTTGATCGTGGCTCTGGATCGTAGAAAGTAGTATCTTTGCACACTCATCGAGGTGCCTTTTGCATTCAAGGGGTTGATTAATACTTCTAGGATTTCTTACTGTTTGTCCTGCCTGAAACCTAGCAAGATATCTGAAAGAATTTAAGAAGCTCTATGGTAAGAAGTTGGCCAAAATAGATGCTAATATTCAGAGCCGGGTGGAAAGTTTTTTAGGCCTTCTCTGTTAAGCTTGAAAGAAACTAGATACCCAGAGAAGAGAAAAAAAAAAAAACACTCTGAAGCCTTTGTGGAGATATTCACAAAAACATTCCAAAGACACACCTCTCTAAACCTTTCCACCCTAGTTAAAGATCATTTCCCTGATCTAAAGAACCCAACTGAGAATAATGTACTTAGATTAAGTGGTTCAGCCGTTTGATATTTTTAATAAATTAAAAGCAACTGTCTTTACAGGTCTTCACAAAATCACAACTGCCACTCTGCAAACAATTCAATTTCACTTAACTCTACCATATCCAAACATGACTTATTCTATTCATCTCAAAATTCTTGAAGATATTAGAAAAAAAGATTAGGGCTTTGAAACAGAAATGTCCTGTTTTTAAGAAAATTAAGGACATTTTAAATAATAATTACCCTAGACTTCTGATGATAGACAATTATACCCCAAAATTCTTAGGAGAAAACTTGCATCCTCTCTCTGTCTCATGAAGATGTAAATCTTACCATGCCCTTAAAATGAAAACACCCCAAGAAGTAACTCTGCTTACAAACACTTGACACAAAAAAATGAAGAAGACTTTAAAAAATACAAACTGTTATAAGAATCCGTCATCCAAAATCTAGTGCACAGCCTCAGTAAGATTACTTGTCAAGGAAAAATACAAATCTGAAAAATTTCTTCCACAAAGTTAGTAAAAAGCTTTAGCCACCTATTATCTGAGCAATAAATGTATTTTACCCGTTAGAATTGAAACTTTATACAACCATTTATTCTTTCATAAACTGGTGAGTTTTGCACTAGTTTACCTGTCTCACAACTAAACTTTGAAAATAAAAGCTGTAAGATTTCTGTAAACATCTTTCTGTATGTTTATGTATGATAAACATCTTTCTGCATGTTTATGTATGATATGTGTATGTGTGTGTAGGGTTATAAATGTGTGATATTTTCTCTACCCCTGGATAGTGTTTTCAGACTTAATGCATAAAGAGCTTTATTTATTGGTTTAAAGGTAAAAAGCATTTATATAAATTAAGTGTACTGTCAGAAATACAGACACTAACCCAAATGTTTTCAAGTTCTCATGATTAGGATATTCTTTGGTAAACAAAACTTAGTTTAAGTTTGCTTGTTGAATTAAAACAGTCATATTTTAGAGTTATTAGTAATAAATACAATATATTTTTTCTATCTAGGTTTATATAAGTTAAGTAAGCTTACAATATTGCTTACAGAATTTGTCAGCAAGGAAAAAATTAAGATGATGAATAGTGTTTTAAGAATTTAAGATGATGATTAATGTTTTAGAATTTAAGATATATGAAGGACACATGGACAAAGCCAAAGGGGGTGGGTTCAAGAGTGGGAGGCAGGGATGGGTGGAGCAGGGAAGCACATGGTGGGATGAAATGGAGACAATTGTATTTGAACAACAATTTTAAAAAGATGATGATTTGTTTAATGCCTTTTGAAATTTTCATGTCTAAACATAGTTGTTAACAAGTGAACAAACTGAATTTGTTACAGAAAACAACTCAGCTGCTTTCAGGTGTACAAAGTGGAAGTTTATTTTATGTGCACGGACCCAGAGGAGTCAATCTCAAAATTCTGGGTGCTGAGCAGCAGGGGAGCAGTTATTTTTATAGAGCAAGGGAGGGCTCTTCCTTCAGACTATTACTTCTGGTGAGAAAGCAGGAGGCAGCTTACAGAAGCAGAAGGAGCAGAGTGTTATCTCTGGCATGCAGACAATAAGCAGTCCAGAGATGCCAACAGAAAGACAAACCACTCTCTAATGGCTGTGCTGTGTCTTAAAATAGCTATCAGTTTCCCCCAACAAATTAACAAGCAAAATACAGACACACTCATAGATATAGAGCAGTCTGACAGCTCTGTGGAGGGGTGGGAGGATAGTGGTGGGCAGAGAAGTCAAGCAAAATTAAAAAGGACTCATAGACAAGGACAGCAAAGTGGTGATTACTGTCCACACTGGAGGTGAAGGCAGGAGAGAGTGTAAGAGGAATTAATGGTAATGGGAAAAAACACAATAAAAATAAATAAATTTAAAAAGAACAAATGAATTCAATAGATGGAAGTATAGGTTTATAAATGAACTTTTTAACAATAATTGTACTATACAGTATGTCTACTTAAAAGTGGTTTCTGAAATCTTTTTGGTATCTTGAAATCTTAAACTGAGAAAAGGTAAATGATAAAAGTCCACCGAATATGTAGAATATTTCCAAATAAGATAAAATACTAAAATATTAATTACTGAACACATGTTTATGACTTTTGATTTTCTTTTATGTAGGAACTAAAGATAATTGGGTCCATTAGTCAATATGTTTTGTGCCACATTGGAAAATTTACTATTAGAATATACTTCTTGAAAGAGCTGTCCTTGGGAGAGCTCACACAGGCTTTGGAAATTACCTTGAAGATAAACAATACACATCTGTTGCTTTAGACCAGGGTGATGGAGTGTTAGCAGGAACAAGTCATAACAGTCTGTATGCATTTTCTAGGCCTGATTCCCATGGTAAAACTCGGTTTGAAGGTCTGGCTCCTGCCCTCCACTTTGCTTCTGTAGGTTTTCCATACAGAGCTGAGTCACATTTGCCAGGCCAAGACAAACCAGTCCCCTACAATTTGTCTTTAATATCTTCTATTATTACTTTGGTTGAATAAATAACTAATTATTGTTTCATAATGATATGTGATCCTATTTAATCAAATGTCCAAATCTGTGACATTTTCTAATGGTGTCTTTTTGGCCTCACATTGACTTCAAGATTTTCCAGAGTGTCTTAAAAATCTCAAAAGATTTGCCTCTGGTCCTGTATGAGAGAGATGTTAAATTGATTAGATTTATTTGGAATATTAAATAACACAGGAAACATGGTCAAATAAGTGATCATAAACCTTAGGTTATGTTGTATAGATAGAGGTTTTTAACATGTGTTACAGAAATTGTACAAAATTTCCAGAAATCTGATGTGATCTGGTGCAGTATTATCAATCATTATTCTGGTTATTATTGTAAAATGTTGTATGCCACAGAAATAATTACATTTTCTCATAAAATGAACTCTCATCATCTTTAACCATCTTTAAGCCTTCTGTCACTTATAGACAATTAGTCTTTTACTCTGACACTTACGAAAAAGTGAGATTCAAGGATAAGAACCTAGCATGTCTTCATTTCTTTCTGAAGGCTTTCTTGTATTGCACAACACGTTAAATAAATGTGTGTGCTTTTATCTTGTTAATCTGTATTTTTTACAGCACCTCAGTCATGAACTGAGAAGGGTAGAAGGCAAAGCTTTTTTACCCTTTACTACAGTGTATGTGATATTAGAGAAATAGGAAGTCATCATGAAAACCTTATTGTTATAACTGTTGTAACCACAATTCGTTGGTGAATGAAAATATTAGTGAACAAAATTAAAAGGGAAATTAGCTATTTGCATGCCCTAATATAACTCCCTTGAAATTTCCTAATTACTCTGATGGTTTTAAAAATTATCATAAATTCCTTTATCTGTCTATCAGGAAAAGAAAGTTCAATGACCTCAATTACTGTCCCTTCTATGATGGGCTAGGCATAATAAATATTTTCTAATAATAGATCATAAAAATGAAAAATTATTGCAGATTTGAGGAGATACAACAGCAAAACGCAATGTGGGACTCAGAATTATATATTGGGACCAAAAGAGTATTTTAGGAAATAAACTCTGTCATTTTACTGGTGTTGAATATTGCAAGAAAATTTGCATGAGGAGATGAGCAAAAGTTGTCTGTGAACTTTACTATTTTTTAAACAGTTTGAGCTATAATTCATATTCTGTAATTCTGCCATGTACAAGCCAATAATTTTGGTACATTTATAGAATTATGAAAATATCATAAACCTAGTTTTAGAATATTTCATCATCCCAAACAGAAACTCTGTATTGATCACCAGTCATCTCTCATTCCTTCCCACTGCCACCCCTTCCCAATTCTAATCAATCACTAATCTACTTTCTGTCTCTAAGTTTGCTTATTGTGGATGTCTCACATAAATGGAATCATTCAAGCTACAGCCTTTTATGACTGGCTTCTTTCTCTTAGTGCAACGTCTTTGAGGTTCGTCCCTGCTGCAACATATATTAGCATATACTTTATTGATTTTCATCCCACAGTACATCCGTTCTGTTAAATAAAGGAAACACATTTTTGTCTCTTCATCAGTCGCACATCAGGGTTTCTTCCATACTTTTTGTCTATTATGAATAATGCTACTATGACATCAGTGTACAAGCTTTGTGTGGATATATCTCATTTTGAGATTTTATCTCAAGCTGGAAATGCTAGGTCATATGGTAAGTTTACATTTAACATTTTGAGAAGTTGACAAATTTTGAAGGTTAGTTGTCTTGCAGGGCAGGAACCTTTTCATTGATTTTAAGTGAAAAAGTGTCAGCTTTCAATAGAGAAGGCTGAGCAACTTCAGCACACTCAGTATTTGGGGACCATGTTTCGAGTTGAGTTTCTTCTACATTTCTTCAACAATGACTCTGACCTTGGCATAGCAAACGTGAATTGGTTGTGCTTTTAAACTTTTCTACCTCAGCCATTCCCATGATTAAATCCTTGGCCTGGCCTCAGCTTTTCCTGTCCTCCAGCTTCAAGATGAGAATTACATTACATGTTGCCATGGGGACCTTCTGGTTTTCACACTTGCTTTCCAATTACATATTAGTCTCCTGCAGTTTTCATTACCATTTTGTAGAGTATTAATGGTGCCTAGCAATAGCTATTCTATCCCATTGTCTTTATATTTACTATTTCCCTTATGCCTCTAAATTGTACAAGCTAACACATTCCTTTTCACTGTTACACTCTGCTAATTCACTACTTGTGTGGCTGGTGAGAGATCTGGTTATAAACAGCATCACCTTATTTCCTGCACCACTCCTGAGAATTACTGTGTCTCGTTTGTTTCTGAAGAAGCAGAACCTGAGACACAGTTTGTCATCCTGAGTATTAATTCAGGATCAATACTGGGGGACACATAAGAAAGGAATAACCCTGGGCACAAGGAGAGGTCACACTGATACAAGGAGGCCTAGAAAAGTTGGCTAATTTCCCGAGTACCTTCAGAATGAATATGTTCTATCAAAATTGTCCGACACTGGAATTGACTAGGTTGATCCATTATCACACATGGCCCACACAGGAAAAACAGGCCCTGGGTGAAATGTTCTCTGTAGCAGAGTCAACCCTAATGGAGATGCCAGTCGAAGAGACAAGCCCTTCTCTGAAGAGGAATCTGAGTGGTGTAACATAACTATAGCTATGTATCTAACATGGGGTAGTGTTCAAATAGAATATTTATTTTTAACTTTTAGTCTAATATTCTGTTTCGCCTTGTTATTCCAGGCAAAGAAATGGAATAATACTTGCCTATGATTGAGAACTAGATAAAAGATGGGTTATATTTTTTTGGTACTTTGTCTTAAACCAATACTGCTCTCAGTGATACCATTATTCTATAAATTCTAATGGTGAATAAAGTGCCTATCATGTGTTTTGCAATTGTGTATGTATACTGTCTTTTCCAACTGTGTTTTATAGCCCTAATATTTGACTCTGTACACACAGACTGCCTATTATAGTATCTGCACAAATTATACATGTGAAATTATAAGGTAATCCAGGCTGAAGAATAAATTTTAAATCACATTCCTATTTTTCTGTGACAAAGTAACATATATATTTTTACTTTTAATAATTTTGGAAATTACTTTTTAAAAAATTTTACTTAATTTTTTAGAGAGAGGAGAAGGTGGGAGGGAGAGAGAGGGAAAAACATTGATGTGTCAAAAAAAAATCAACTCATTGATTCTCACATGTCTCTAACAGGGTATCTGGCCCATAACCTGCACGTATACCCTGACCAGGAACTGAATTGGCTACCTTTTTGTTCGTAGGCTAGTGCACAACCCACGGAGCAACACTAGCCAGGGCGAGAAATTACTTTAAATTATATGTATATTTTAAAAGTTGTAAGTCCATTCCTTAAAAATAGCAAATTTTCTAGGTATTATTGGCTTTGTTTGTTTGTTTTCTAAACTTTATTTATGTATTTCCTTATCTGGCATACAATATTTTGAACAGATTGACAGTTCTCTGGTTAAGAAATGAAACATTTTACAGAACACATACTGGCTGATAGTAATATATTTAGAGGAGGTGACTGAAGACATAAAAAATAAAAGATCTTTTTAAAAATATACAGTTTTGTGGAAGACAACATAAAAGCCTAGTTTTGTCATTTCTAATTTTTAAAATCATGGGATACTAAAAGACAAATAAAATATATATGATGTATGCAAATTTAGATAACAGATGAACGAAATGATTTTAACCCAGCTGTGTTTATCATTGTAAACATCCTTAAACTAATGCAATTCACTCAATAATATTTCATTTTTTGTTGTTTTACAGCATCTATAATGTCAGTTTGATGCATATAGTAAATTTTTCTTTAAGTTGAATAATATCTTTATGTATGTGTAGCAGATGCTTTTCTACACCAAATGATTCTTAGTCTGTTCTCCTCAGATACATAAAGCCATTTCAGAATTGCATGCATGTAAATGAGAATTATGTGCATGCACATTTGCATTTGAAATGACTAAATTCTCTTCCCATTTCTATTCTTTACTTTCAACAAAAAACTATTTTTCATATCTTATATCAGTGCTAAGCTCAGGATGTTTATCACATTAGAGCCAAAACAGATGTTTACATCTAAGTAACAGGACCAGAATATTTGTTATAATGACCTAGTTGGCATTTAAACTCAAAATATTTTAGAGTAAAGAATATGGAAGTCCAATAGGTCCAATTTTTATTTGAATTTTTTTCCAGGGGAAAATAATGACAACTATCACATCTAAACAACAGGTATTTAATGCAATGTATTTTTAACAAAATGATGTTACTTTGCATTATCAAAAGCAAAAATTTCAAAGATTCATGAAATTTACCAGGAAAGATATGCTTAATGTTAGAAATTATTTCTTCAAAGATTTTATTTATTTATTTTTAGAGAGAGGGGAAAGGAGGGAGAAAGAGAGAAACATCAATGTGTGGTTGCCTCTCCATGTGTCCCCCACTGGGAACCTGGCCTGCAACCCAGGCATGTGCCCTGCCTGGGAATCGAACCAGTGACCCTTCGGTTCACAGTCTGCACTCAATCCACTGACCTATACCAGCCATGGCTGTTAGAAATTATTTTAAATGATGCTTTTATTTCTAATTAAGAACATTTTCAATTAAGTGCTTCAGATTAAGAAAATAGAGCACAGGAAATTACCTAGTGTCTTATGATGTACTAAAAGTTTTAATTATTGTCTTAAAGAAATTTTAAACGTTAATACATACTTGCTATATTTAAAGAAATGCAACCTCACTTTTCATTGCAACAAACAGAGAAAAGTATTAATTACATTTTCATTTGTAAGCATACCAAAATTTTTAGATGAGAATGGTGATATATACTAAAAGTTGATTTATTTCTGAAATTTTTATTTTGTTCCGTTGACCTATATGTTTATTTTTATGCTAGTATTATTGTGTTTTGATTACTATGGCTTCATAGCATAGTTTGATATCAGGTAATATGATTCTTCCAACTTTGTTTTTCTTTCTCTCAAGACTGCTGTTGCTATCTATGGTCTTTTGTAATTCCATATAAACTTTTGTAATTTTTGCTCTGGTTCTTTGAAATATGCCATTGGATCTTGATAGGAATTGTATTCAATCTATAGACTGCTTAAATATTATAATGTTAATTTTTCCTATATGAACACAGTGTAAGCTTCCACTTATTGTCATGCTTTTCAATTTCTTTCTTCAGTGTCTTATAATTTTCCAAGTACAGGCATTTTACAACCTTGGTTAAATTTATTCCTAGGTGTTTTAATTTTTTGATGTAGTTGTAAATAATATTATTTACTTGGTTTTCTTTTCCGATAGTTCATTATTGATGTAAATCCAACTGATTTCTGGATACTTATTTTGTATACTGCTACCTTACTGAATTTATTATCAGTTCTAGTAATTTTTGATGGAATTTTCAGGGTTCTTTATATACAGTACCATGGCATCCGAAAATAGTGACAGTTTTACTTCTTCCTTTCCAATTTGAATGACTTTTATTTGTTCTTCTTGCATGAGTGCTGTGGCTAGGACATTCAGTATTATGTTGAATTACAGCGGTGAAATCAGATATGTTTGTCTTGTTCTGATCTTTAGGGAATGCTTTTAGTTTCTGACTATTTAGTATGATGTTGGCTGTAGGTTTGTCATACATGGCCTTTACTAATTTAAGGTATGTTTCCTCTATTCACACTCATGTACACTGTTGATAGATATGCAGATTGATTCAGCCACTGTGAAAATACTGTATTAAGAGTCTGCAAAAATTAAAAATGAAACTGCCTTATGATCCAGTGATTCCACTTCTAGGAATATATCTGAGGAAACCCTAAACACTAATTGAAAAAATATATATGTACCCCTATGTTCACTGCAGCATTATTTACAATAGTCAAGATTTGGAAGCTGCCCTAATGTCTATCAGTAGATGAGTGTATAAAAAAACTGTGGTACATTATAGAGTAGAGTACTACTTTGCCATAAAAAATGAAATCTTACATTTTGCAATGGCATGAATGAAAATGGAGGGTATTATAATAGTGAAGCCAGTGAGAGAAAGACAAGTACCATATGATTTCACTAATATGTGGAACCTAACAAACAATAGAAACTAACAAACAAAATAGAAACAGACTCATGTATACCAGCTGTCAGAAGGGAGGGGGTTGGTGGACTGGGTAAAAAGAAAAGAGAAGAAAGTAAGCAAAAAATCACACAGAGAATAGATTGTTATTACAAGAGGGAAAAGGGGTTGAGGAAGGTGAAAGAGGGTATAAATGGTGACAGAAGGACAACTGACTCTGGATGATGAACACAGAATACAATATACAGATGATATAGAATTATACAATTGAAACTTACATAATTTTAATAACCAATTTCACCTCTAATAAATGCAATTAAAATTTAAAAAAATAATAAAAGCCTTCTATAACTTTTATGCCCATGAAAAAAATACTAAAAGTTGATGCTGAAATACCCCATCCTCCTCACCTTAACCTCAAAGGTAACAAACAGTAAGCTTCAGCATGCCATAGGGGAAGACACTTCTTTGTTTTACTTCTCAGAGCATGAGAGAGGAGAGAGAGAGACCAGGTAATGGGAATGGGGAAAAAGGGGAAATGATAGACTGACAAGAGGCCTATATTACGTTCAAGGACAGTAAAATTTTCATGTTTGTAAGGGTGGAAGACATTTTAATAAATATGATGCTTCTGGTGCCTGTTTTGTTGTTTTATTACTATGATATAAGCCCTTTTCCATCTGCATGATAAATTGTTAAAAATTTAAGATACAGATGCATGCTAAAAGGGATTGTTGTAGAAGTTAAATTGAGCTTGATAATCATATTGATAACAGGAGGCCACAGATGAAAGGCAACAAGAAAACAAATGTTAACAAACCTTGATGAGACATAGAAACACAGTGGTATATGAAATTGAGGTCTTGAAGCAACATTAATAGGATATCCATAGATAGAGCCCTCATGAGTAATTTATGTATACAGTCAAAAAGCCCCATACTTACAGTCCACAAATGAAATTTGTTCACTGTGCACTGACAGTGAAAACATTCTACCTACTTACTAAACAAAGAGGCTGAGTCAGAGGAGAAGAAAATGTAATAATTTATTAATTATACTGGAAGAAAATATATATGGATTTTGTTAAAGTTTATACAAACTTATTCCATAATTTTTCTCTCATTTTTAAAATAACTTTCCAAATTTATTTTTTATAGATGTTGTTATTTATCTTTAGAGGGGAAGGGAAAAAGAGAAGGAGAGAAATATCAAAGTATGGTTGCCTCTCGTGGGTCCCCTGCTGGGAACTGGCCTGCAACCCAGGCATGTGCCCTGCCTGGGAATCAAATCACAATTCTTTGGTTTGCAGGCCAGTGCTCAATCCACTGAGCTACACCAGCCAGAGCTTTCTCTCATTTTTAATCTTTTAAATATAGCCGCATTTGCAAATACAGACTTAATTGAATATTAAATATAAACAATAACCAAATGTCAAAGAATGGATTTTTCTGTAGATAAAAACGTTTAAGATCATATGCTAATAAAATGTAGTTAATGGTTCTTTAGCGACAATATTCCACTGTATGTTCATACTTCTCACTAGTTCATACAGCACTTTCAATATGACAAGTATGCCGTAGACAGTCAAGCCCCTTGTTCTTATTCAGTTCTAGTAAATTTTTAAAAATTGTGTTTTAGTTATAAAGATCCTTTTATGTTTTGAAATGTATAATTCTAACTCAAAGAAATAGAAAGTTGACAAGCTGCTGAGAAGATGAGTGCAGAGATGAGGTAGCATTTAAAATCTGGAACAGAAAACGAGTAGTGAAAATTCTTTACATGTTTACTTAGAAACCAATCTGTCTTTACAACTAGTGCAATCTTATTATTGAGACCAATCATTCACGTTTCTCTTGCATTTAATTCTCTATTTCACAACTGTTTTGTTCACTTTAGGAATGTCTCAGAATTCTGATGAAATTATGACAAGCAGGATAAAAGAAATTACAGAAAACATGAACCACTTATATATTTGTGACATTCACACTTGAGAATGTTAGACAAAAAGAAAATGCTCCCTACAGCTGGCATATGAGTAATTATGACAAAAATGTGATTAGTATGATAATGTATCACTTTTATGGTTAAAATATGCAACTAAATTTATATCAATCTTTCAATTAGAAGTGCTAAGGATGTAGTTGATCATTATGAAAGTAATATTCTAAGCAGAATTTTTTGAATGAAGATCTTGAAAAATATTCTTTCACATGCAAAAAAATTATGTCTAATAAACCAGCAAAAAGAGCAGTATAAGTTTAAAATTTTCCATATCTTAGTTCACTAACTGCCAAAGTTTATTTTAAAACTATTTATTTTTATAACATATTTTACCTTAGTAATTTTAAACAGAAGAGTTCAACTACTTTCAAGCTTAATTAATTTAAAATGTTATGTGTTACTTTTCTGAAAAATCCTACTTGACTTATGATGTGAAAACTCCTAAATACATGTAATTTTAAAGATTTCTGATGTATGGGGAGATTCCCTAACCTTTTCTGAAGCAACCAAACAACAAAGTTCTGAAGTAAACCCAGGGCATCATATCACTAATATGTCATTCTCTTCATGACAAGCAGGCCAAAAATCTTTCTTGAAGTATTTAATTATATTCAGTATTCACACCTCACAGCACAGCCTTGTCTTCTCCATTGGTTGAAAGGGATGGACAGAAAACAGATGATTATGATTATAATTTTAGAAATAAACAGGTTAATTTTACTAATTTTAGTTTTAATGTGCTATATAAATGGAATTTACTTTGTTCCATTTTTAATCCACTCAATTGAACAAGTATTTACTGAAGACTTACTTTGGATAAAATATTATATGAGGTGCTGAGGGACACAGAAATAAACATCTTTTCTTAATAACTGATGATCTGCTTAACATATGATTATTTTTTCAAATAAATATAACACAAGTGTAAATTTTTCAGTACAAAAGAGTAAAAATGTTGCAGGCTTTGACAATGACAGTTAATGTTTCTAGTTGAAAAAAACAGAAAATATCTTAAACAACTGGCATCTTAGGATAATTCTTCAAAGATATGTAGGATTTCACCGTGTATCACAGATTATTTGATTTTACTTTAGGCAGATTTTGCTAAAGGCTCATGAGAATCTAAGGATTCAGCAACATGTATAATTCTGATACCCCAAGTTAACGTAGCTTGCAGATACAAGCCGTCTGGTTGAGATATGAACAAACTGCGTTATTAGTATTTGTTTAAAAAGTATGTCACCAATTTATATACAATCTCCAAATATTATTAATTCTAAAACATTCACTTACAGAGTTTACCATTTGAAGACAACGAAGACAATAAACTAATCAAATGCAACAGTGTGAGGTGACAATGCAACAGACAGAAATGATGAAAGTTATGACTAATTATTTGGATTTAAAAAGTGAAGTGGTTAAAAGCAAGATAATCTAGTAATATAATTGTCTGCAATCACAATTCCATATTGTTACATACTCTTGGTGGTATTGTTGATAAGTTACTTCCTTTCTCTGTGTTTGTTCCCTCATCTGTAATAGCAGCCCTGCCAATGATCCACCCATTAACTAATTATCTGTTAGGAAATTAATAAGTACCGTTTAAGGCGTCAATGAACAAAATAGGCAAGAAAAATCTGCTCAGGAGGAACTTACATTCCAGTATAATGGACAATAAGCAGTAGTGAAGATAGGTAAAATATATAGTGTGCTAGAAGAAGTGCTATAGAAATAAAATAATCTAAAGAGGTTCGGAAGTATTCAAGAGAGTTTTACAATGTTTCTAGTACAATCCAAGTAGGCTTTATTGGAAAAATAAAATTTTATTTCATTTTCAAAAGATATAAGGCAGAGAGGGAGCGACACTAGATAGGAAAAGAATATTCCAGGCAGGGGAGCATGCCTGGCCTGTTTCAAGAAGATCAAGGAGGTAGTGTTCTTGGAAAGACAGTAAGAGAGGACATAAAGACAACAGGAAGTCGGAAGTTGGGTTTGTGTCAGGCTTTTCAGGGCCTTGTTATCCATCTTTTAAGCATTTGGCTTTTATTATGAGATAAGTAGAGGGTTCCTGAAGGGTTTTGAACAGTGATTCAATTTGACTCACTTGGATGATCTAGGCTCAAGGGTACGACCAGAGTGGGTGGTAGGGTAGTTGTGAAATATTACACACTGAGATAGTAAGCAACAGATGGGGATGCAACAGAGCTGGTGAATGGTGATCAGATTCTTGAAGTAAAGTTTGTAGAATTTCCCATGGAAATCAGACATTGAGAGAATAAGAGGAGAAGAATGAATCCAAGAATTAGAACCAGAGGATATGGAAAGATGGGTTTGCCATTCATATGGGAAATATCATTGGTGGAGTAAGTTCAGAAAAGAAGTTCAGAAACTTTCTTTGGTGTATGTTCAGTTTTGAATGTCGAACATGAGATGTGAAGTTGGATGTATGTGTCTGAAATTCAGGAGAGGCTGTGAGTCAGGAGGAAGATATAAATGTGAAAGTTGTGAGTAAAGAGCTATTATTTAAAGCTATGAGACTTAGAGAATTCATTACATTGAAAATGTAAGTAGAAGATAAATGTTTAAGGATTAAGTATTGAGATATTCCAGTGATTGTAGAGTTTAAAATAAAGAAGATAAAAACACCTAAAAGCGTCTAAAAGAAACAGCCAATTCAATAAAAGTAAAAAACAAGAGAGAGCCCTGGCTGGTGTAGCTTAGTGGATTGAGCATGGGCCTGTGAACCAAACAATCGCCGTTCGATTCCCAGTCAGGGCACATGCCTGGGTTGCAGACCAGTTCCTTGCAGACCAATTCCCAGCAGGGGACGCAGGAAAGGCAACCATACATTGATGTTTCTCTCCCTCTCTCCTTCCCTTCCCCTCTAAAGATAAATAAATAAAATCTTTAAAAAAAAAAAAAAAAACAAGAGAGCATAGAATCTTAGAAGCCAGGTGATAAAGCCACAGTCTCCAAAATAATTTATTTGTAAGTGGGTGTAACAGCTACAGATAATGCTACTGATAGTTAAAATAAGATAAGGACTAAAATTTGACCTTTGAAGTTAGCACTATATAATTAAGTAGTGACTTTGACTAGTGTAGTTTCAGTACAGTGATGGGAACAAACCACTGATTAGAGTTAGTCTAAGAAAGGATGGAAAGAGAGGAATTTGAGAAGTTTTATATGGAAAATTATTTTGAAGGAATTTGCTATGAAATGAAACAAAGAAATGGACCAATATGTGGAGAGTAAATAGCTGGTCAAGGAATGATATTTTATTGAAATTGGTAATATCATATCTGTAAATTGATGGAAATACTTAGAGGGGTGTTCAGGATCTGGGAGAAAGGGTAGAAAATTCTAGCCAGGCTCTTGAGTGAAATAGGTTGTGATTTAGTGCACAATAGGAGGAGCTGTTTTAGACCGGTGCAAAATCAGTTCATCAGTACAGGTGGCAGTGAATTACAAAGAAAATATTATAGAGTAGTTTCTTTGTGATTTCTGTCTCATTAATTTTCTTTTAGAAATACAAAGCAGTATCATGTACTGAGAGAGAAAATAGAGATTGGGGTATCAGAAGTTTTTAAAAGAGATTATTAAAAACATCCTTGTAGAAAAATGGAAAAGTGGACAAGGGAAACTGTTTTGGGGGCTACATGAAGGGGCAATTTGAAGTTTATGGTAATGAATTTAAAAGGAGAAAGATTTACATGATCTGAAGAGAAACTGTATATTATGACAATGAATTTGAAATAAGAATATCCTCTTGGGATATTTATTCCTCTAGCTTTAATCAGCTACATAGATGTAGAATAGACAGAAAATTTATTTTAATTATATTATAATTTTGATGAGCTAGTTTATAGAACTAAAAGAAGACTTACAAAACCATCTGCTATAGCGGCAAGAATGATTAACAAAGTATTCTAAACAATTTATCATTTGTATGCTAATATTAAATTGAGCTCTGTGTTTATGTGAGCAGGGACTATTTCTTACATATTTTTAATTTAAGTTGTCAAATTCTTCACCTATCAGAAACGATATGTACAGAAAAGATGCCTGGGAAGCTTACTTGGTAGACTTAGTGTTCGAGTGTCTCAGATACATTTTGTGAAGGCTTGAACATCCACTACCTCTTGAGATGCATTTGCTGGAAATAATAAGCGGGTTTCAATACTGTTTGGATTATTTCATGGGTCCTGTGATGGAATAACTTCTAGAGAAAGCACAATGTTTAGGAAATATTGAGTGACTGTAATCATTTCACTGTTGCCATAATAAGTTCATTTTGAAGCATTTTTTTTAGTGAGACTGATGTTGGCTAGGCAATCACAGGTCTGTCTGTGTTAGTCTTCCACCTTTGAGAGTCCTGCCCCCATCTCTAGATCAGACTGGTTCTTTTATTTACCATGACACAAAAACTTTAGGACATACAGAATATAACATTTAGGACATTATAGTGTATTTGCATTCTGTATTCTGTGTCTAATGCAATGCCCAAATAATATTAAAATATTTTTTAAAATAAAAGTTAATTTTTGCTTGTCTCCATTTATTTCAAATAGTGCATGTCAAAGTATGTAATATTTAATAATTCAACCTATATGTTATAAAAATAGCACAAGTGATGACTATTATTTATATGGCATATACCATTATAACAAAGTGACATGTATTTTGTTGATGAAAACCTTGAGATCTACTATTTTATTGGAAAAAATCCTTATTGAAAATCTATTTCATTTTATTTATTTTTATTATATTTATTGATGTGAACATTGGTCAAAGGATCATATAGGTTTCAAGCACACATTTCTATGATATGTGCTCTGTACGCTTTATTGTTTGTCCACTACTCAAAGTCAAACCACCTTCCGTTACCATGTACTTGGCCTCCCCTACTCTCCACTTCCTGCCCCCTTTTCTGGTAACCATCATACTGTTTTCTGTGTTGATTAGTTTCAGTTTGATATCCCACGTAGGAGTGAAATTGTATGTTTTTTAGCTTTTTTTCTGATTTATTTCACTTAGTATAATATTCTCAAGGTCTATCCATGTGTTACAAATGGCAGTATTTCATCTTTTTCTATGGCTAATCAGTATTCTATTATATATACACCACCTCTTCTTTACCCAATACTATTTGTAAAAGTTAAAGCAATGTAAAAGATACCGCACTTTTTTGTCCACCTCAATACCTATTTTTCTCATTCTTATTAATTCTAAGAAGTTTTATGACTCTGGACAATGATTTTTTATTTTAGTTAATATATTTTACCTAAGAACTCTGAAATTGATTTCATTGTGCTATGAATACAAACAATAATAATTTATAAATATGCTTTATATTGGGAAAGACCACAATCTCCAAAAAATACATAGATAACTAAACATATTAAGTTTATTTTTGTGATTTTATGTTGTTAAAAGCATTAAAGCAGTTGTTTTTTAGTAAAACAAAAATAATTGCCTTATAATTAGTTTCCAATGTGCCTTTACTGTGAATTAGGAATTCACCCAACTCAAATTGCTTAGACAAAAAAAAAGAAGTTTTCATTCTACATATTCTAATAAACAACTGGCATGATACTATTTACCTACTAAAAAGGACAAAATATAAAGAAACCCAAAAAACTAGTTTACAACAATATATACACCCCGCTGCCCATTGCAGTATTATTTACAATAGTCAAGATTTGGAAGCATCCCTGTGTCCATCAGTAGATGAGTGAATAAAAGAGTTATGAGACATTTACACAATTAAATACTTCTTGGCCATAAAAAAGAAGGAAATTTTACACTTTGGGGCAGCATGCACGGACCTGGAGAACACTAAGTGAAATAAGCCTGTCAGAAAAAGACAAATACCATATGATTTCACTCATATGTGGACTCTAATGTATGAATTGAACTAACAAGCTAAGCAGAGACAGACTCAGCAGGCTGACAGCTCAGAGGTGGGGGTCAGGGGTCGGGGTTGGTGAAGAAAACGAGCTAAAGAGAATAGATAAATAACTCATGGACATGCACTACAGCATGTAAGTCAGATGGAAAAATCAAGAACCATATTTCATTCATAGGTGGGATATAAAACTGAAAGCAACAAACAAAAACTCATAGATTCGGACAGCAGTATGGTGGTTACTGGAGGGAAGGAGGAAGGGAGGTAGAAAAATGGTAAAAGTGGTCAAATATACGATGACAGAAGGGAAGTTTACTTTGGGTGGTAAACACACAATGCAGTATACAGAGGATGTATTATAGAATTGTACATGTGGAATTTATATAATTTTGTTAGCCAGTGTCATTCCAATGCATTTAATAATAAATAATTGACAATAACCTCACCACTTTCATTATACAAGTTTAGAAAGGCTCACTGGCATGAACAGAATCCAATAATAAATACTCCTATTACTTTCACCAAAACTTTAGCATTAGTAACAACCATACACATCTGTTAGTGTTACACAAACTTATCAAGCACAGAACGGTGTCCCACAGCACAACATTTCCTCTCAAGATAAGTACAACTGAAAGAAATTCTTCTTGAAAATCTTTTTGACAGTATGCAGAGAACAGGGGATTCTCAAGACATATTTCTCAACTCTAAAATAAGATTCTGGAGATTTTGTGTTAGCTCACTCAGAAAAATGACTACAATGTTGATAAACACAGTTTCTAAAGTTTCTGTGAAAAGTCATAAAAATATTTTATGAAAAGATAAAAGTGAAGGTGTTATTTCATATAACATGAAATAAATATATGTAAGAATGAATGTATTTAATATTATAAATGCATATTAAATATTTTAAATAAATGACAAATACCCTAACACCCAAAATGTTCATAATTATGTTTCCTTAACATGACTAATTTTAAAAGCTATTTTTTTAAATCCAATGTTTGGTCTAAGGGGAACTTACTAGCATGTTATTTGCTCATTATTATTGCCCCTACCCACTTATGTGCAACATAGTATACGTTGTATTTTTTTTAGTGTGTACTCATTACATAAGTTTAACTCCTTGTCATCTTTCTATTTTACTTTTTATATCTACAGTCACAAGGTGAACTTATTTAGTCATATTACTCTAACCAGCATTTTTATGCTTGTATTCTTATTTACATCTCCAAATATTTCTCTCCAAATGTCAAATTCTGTATCTAAAACTAAACTCCTGATTACTCACAAAAACCTTCTCCATTTGCAGACATTTTACCTCGTCGATGGAAACATCATCTCCCCATGTGTTCTGTCCAAAAGCTTTAGACTCATATTTGAATCATATTCCTCCTTGCATTTCCTTCCCTTCTCTCCCTCTCTCCTTCCTTCTTACCTCTTCCTCCCACTCTTTCTCCCTGAAATCAACCAAGCATAAAATCCTGTATAGACTACCTTCAAAATATTTCCTGAATCTGACTATTTTACCCTTTTTATACTTTTGCTTCCCATAGTAATGTATTACCTGCTTATACCCTGTATTACTTATTTACTGATAGTTTTAATGTTTCAATCTTTATGCTAAAATATGAGCTGTAAGAAGGCAATGATCTTTGTTAGATTTTTTCACTGATATATTCAAAATATATAAAACAGAAGTCAATGAATAATGTGTCTTGAGTGAATGAATAGAGTTGTTATTTACACTATGTTGTCACTATTTGGCCAGTGTTGAACACAGGGACTGAATGTAACAGTGGCTTAAAGTATTTATGAAAGAGTTCAGTGCACAAATACAGTGAATTGTGTGAGCATTCCACACTGCACTGCATTTGAGTAAAATGCAGTTAGACACACAAACCACTTACCAAATATGTTTTCTGGCATCATAAAACTTAGTATTCCTTTTTTTCTTACTTGATTAAAACTATCTATATTCATACTCTAAATTAGAAGATCTTTCCTTCTCTGACTTCTTTCTATTACTGTTGGTGTTCTCTTCCACTATATTTCATTTGTTTAGGCAAATACTGAGTTGGCCAAAACGTTTTAGTTTTTTTTCATAGCTCCAGTAGTGCTTAGTTGTCTTTAACTTCATCTGAAACAATTTTGTTAGATTGTACTGAGACAGCTGTCATATGACAATGCATTAAAAACAGCTTTTCAAAATTGGTGAATTTTTGTGTAGCCATTTTAATATTGAAAATAGAAAATATGCAACATAAATGGCAAATTATGCCTTATTATCTCAAAAAAGGTAAAAACATAACCGAAATGCAAAATAAAAAGATTTGTGCAGTATTGGAGAAGATGCTGTGACTGATTAAAAATGTCAAATGTGGTCTGCAAAGTTTCTTGGTACTATTAACATTGTGGCCAAACAATCCTTTGCTGCGGGGCTGTCTTATGCATTATAAGATGCTTAGCATCTCCCTTGGCCTCTACCCACAAGAAGCCAATAGTGGGAGATAGCCAGCATACTGAAAATATCCAAATCAATAAAGTTATTGGTGAAAATTAAAAATGTGTCTTTTATTTTACGAGAAAAAACTAAACGGACTCTTTGGCCAACCCGATATTACCAAGTACAAATGATACAGGCCTTATCTCACCAGGCCTCATGTTTCCAAGCACAATAACAGTCAGCTCTTTGTTCAGATGCCAATCTCTTACAGAATCCCTTATGTTTACCTGCTGATTATGAGAAAATGGACAGAAAAAATGTAAATATTGCTATGCTCTTCAAACTGAGGTTCTCTTACCCCAAGAACCAAATGGTTATGTATTCCTCTCTCACTTACATGCAGTAAAGTGCTATGAAAACCGCCCTGGGTCCTGGTGCCATTTCAACATAATTTACAAGATAATTTCTTTTCACATCAGAATGGAGAATGCCATCTGTACTTAATTTAATTTTTTTCTTAAACTTATTCATTTTAATTATAAAGAGCTTAATTGATAGTTCCTTAATTGGGTATGACTAGCATAGACCATCAATCAAAATGATCTAAGAGCTTCTAGTTTTTAAAAATTGCTCATTAAAACAATGCAATCCCTCTCTCCCCCTTCTTTCTTTCTACCTGTCTGCTATCTAATCTATCTATTTTCTATCTATCTAATCTATCTACATATCATCTACTTACTTATCTATCTATATTGCTTTTCATAAAACATTACTTTGAAATTTCCTTACAAAAAAGGACAATATTTGCATTTAAGCTATGCTTTTTTTCTAATAATTATTAGTCAGGATTTAATACATGCTGATAGATATTCAATGACTTTAGTGCTTTAATGTTCCAAAACTAAAGATGAAGAAGCATAACATTTGGAATTTATGAAATCTTGAATGACATTATCAAAGACCGAATTTTCAAATTGAAGAAACCTAAAAAAATTAATATTAGTGTAAAGGCATATAAAATTTTACTGAATATTTTCTGTACTTTTTTCCAATGAGTTACATTGTATGTCAAAGTTCTATTATTATACTGATGGCTTTAGTCTATGAGTAAAATATATGGGCCTAATGATTGACAATGTACTTGTTAGAAACAAGACACATCACTTTCCCTGTTAGACCAGATACCATGGTAACACCTGGTTAGTGAAAGTTGAAGAAATATTTTGTAGTTTTGCATTTGTTAGAGCTGCTGGACTGTAACAGATATGTATTAATTGGAAGTCTATATGACAGCTTGCAGCAGTTACGAAGAGAGGAAGCGTACCATCAGCACCTGTCAACCCTAAGGACTGAAAAAAGATGAATCAAATGCTGTGATGTGTGACTTCAAACACAGTGTCACTTTTGTGTACTCATCATTTGTAAGAAGTGTTGGGAAATGTGGGATTTTAGTATATAAATATTTTCATCAGTGTCTTAAAGATATGAAAAGGAACAATCACCTGTCAAGTTAAAAAGGGGTAAATTATAAATTCAAAAGAGCACATAAAACTTTGACAGTTCTAATCATATACCATCACATAGTTTCACAGTGCACAATGCATGGATGCATGAAAGATATTCCAAATAGAAATTGGCAGGTTTAGTACAAAAACAGTATTGCCCCTTTTCTGACAGCTTAAATGTCATTAGACAGTTTTAGATAACAAAACCCTCCAAAAGTACAGTCAAATGTCTGTGGCCTTCAATAGTGGAAAATTAATGTTATCAATAGGGTCACTTTTTCAATATGCTAAAAATCATAAGATACTGTTTCACCTCTTTGGCCAGTGCATGTTTTACAAGTGTACCTAACAGTGTACTAGGATATATAGGAAGCTCTTATGGGTAGAAGGAAACACGCAAATGCTTTCTGTTGAACACACTTGCTGTTTTCACTTCCCATATGTTTTTACTCTGATAATACAGTAACTTTTTATTTGATTGAAACATGCCATTAAAATTTTTAATATAATTGAGAATAGTTTAAAAAGTAGAAAAAGGGATGATGGGGCAGACTTGCAGTTCTAAATATATTCTTCGGACCTCTTTAACCAAATAAAATTTGAGGTTATTATTAATGTGTAACTGCTAATTTTTTTCAGTGAGCCAAGAGCAATGAACAAGACAAAAAAACATGCATAGCATACTTTTATATTACTTGGTGATTATGTCTTACAAAAATATTTTTAAAAGAATGTATTTTATATTTTATTTTATTTTTATTGAATTTGTTCATTGCTATTTGTTTACAAACATATACAGGTTTCAAGAATACAACTCAGTCAAACATCATCTGCACACCACATGGTGCACTGATCACACCAAGCACAATCTCTTTCCCTTTGCCTGTTCCCACCTAATCCCACACCCTCCACCCCCCTTCCCTCTGGCATCAGCAAATTGTGTTTTATATATATAAATTCACACGCATATACATACAGGTGTATTTAGATATATAAATACACATATATACATATAGGTGTATGTATGTGCATTTATAACACGTGTGTATACAAACATGTATGTATGTACATGCACACATGTATATTTTATGCATGTGTATATACACACATATACACACACAATGGTTTATATATCTATAAATCTTCTATAGTCTTAACCTTCCTCCCCTCTGACAGCTGTCAGTTTTTTTGGATATAACCATGCTTCTGTTTCTATTTTGTTCATTAGTTTATTTTGTGAATTAGAGCCCACAAATAAGTGAGTTGTATGATATTTGGCTTATATGATAAGCCAAATGATACTGGCTTATTTCACTTAGCATTGTAATTTCCAGATCTATCCATGCTGCTCCAAAAGGTAACTTCCCTCTTTCAATGTCTGAGTAATACTGCATTTTGTAAATGTACAACAGCCTTTTTATTTACTCATGTACTGATTTTTCCTTGGAAATATCACTTCAATAAACAATAGTGTGCATATATTCTTTCAAATAAGTGTTTTAAGTTTCTTCATACGTATTCTCAAAAGTGGGATCGTTGGGGAAAAGCAATTTATTTGTAAGACCCTCAGTCATATGCCACTTTGGAGTTGACCATGCACCTGATAAACAGCAATGCATCCACTAGTTTTGACCTTACATAGGAAGCTAGCTTGCATTCTGAGGCCATGCTGTCATAAAAATTAAAATATAAATAAATAAGACATATATTTAATAAGCCAGAAGCTTATCTGGCCAAGTTATATACCACTGTATATATGTACTGCAACTTTTTTTATCCACTTGTCTATTGATGGGTGCTTGGGTTGCTTCCCTATATTTTTTTTAATTTCTGTTGTGACAACCCACGTGTTCATGGGTGGATGAATGTACAAACATTATATACATACAATGGAGTTTCTTCCTTTCTCTTTCTTTTTTCTTATTCTTTTCTTTTCTTTTTCCCCCTATCATTTTTTCTTTTTCTCTGTCATTCTTTTCACCTCTATCACTACTTCTCTCCCTCCATCCCTCCTCTCCTCTTCTCCTTCCTGTCTTGCTCTTTTCAAAAATATTTTATTTGTTTAGTTTTTATGAGATGGGAAGGGGAAGAAAGAGAGAAAGGGAGACATCAATGTGAGAGAGAAATATTGACCAGCTGCCCTTTGCAGGCACCCAGATCTAGGGACAGAACCTTACAACCCAGACATGTGCCCTGACCAGGAATCAAACTAATGATTTTCTCCTTGCAAAATGGCCCCCAACCAACTGAGCCACACCAGTCAAAGCCCTTTCACTCTTCCCTTCCCTTCCCTTCCCTTCCCTTCCCTTCCCTTCCCTTCCCTTCCCTTCCCTTCCTTCCCTTCCCTTCCCTTCCCTTCCCTTCCTTCCCTTCCCTTCCCTTCCCTTCCCTTCCCTTCCCTTCCCTTCCCTTCCCTTCCCTTCCCTTCCCTTCCCTTCCCTTCCCTTCCCTTCCCTTCCCTTCCCTTCCCTTCCCCTTTATCTCTCCTTCCCCTTCCCCTTCCTTTCCCTTTTCCGGCCTCTACCCTTGCCTTTCCCTCTCTCCCTCCCTCTTTCTCTCTCTCCTCTCTCTCCTTTCCTCTCTTCTTTTTAATAGCTTCTTATAAAGGAGATGCTGGGAGAATCACTTGTTCCTCTTGTGTTGATTAAACTATCAAAGGTATACAAAATCATTTATTAATTATGAAATATACATTAAGTCTCTTTTATTTTGTAACAGTATTAAATTACAACAATACAATCACTTCTAAATTCCAAGAAATAGCAAAACTAAAGGTAAATTATTCTTAATCACATATAACTTAATGACATTGTAACTAATTAGTAATAATGTGTCTCTCAAATGATAAATGGCATTAATCCACACAGAGGCTAGAACTGTAAAGGCAGGTTCCATACTAAAGGCTCTTTTGAATCTGGCTGCCTTCTCTGATTTTAATTTCATCACAACACTACTTTCTCATAAAATATTTTATTCTCAGAATTCTTACTCCCATCGTGCTAGCATACTGATCACTATTTACCAGTGCTATTGGGAAATCAATTCTTCTATAAAATATGTAATTTTAGAGACCTCAGATATCTTCTCCATCATACTGTACCCCAAAGTCATCCCCTGTCACATTCCATATCTTGAAGTTTAGCCTGTATGCTCATTTTATCTCCCTCCTATAATTTTTTATTCACTATAAACCTGATATATCCAAATACCTACTGAACCCTTCCATTTGGACATTTAAAAGTATTAAAACTATTCTGTGTACAAAACTAAATTATTAATATTTTTCTACCAAAACCTCCACCACTAATTTAACTTTTCTTTAAGATTTTTTTATTTAAACATATAAAGTCATAATTTCCCTGGTTATGGTACATAGAATAAAACATAAATGTGACATTATACGACACCCATAATTTTCTAACATCTCAACAATTTTTTTTCTTATTGGCCATAATTATGAAACATCCAAATGTGACCACATACCTAGCTCCCCTGATACAACCTGAGTATAAACACCAACAGCAATCACTGAAATATGTCAAACCTTCCCTAATATCTGTCTTTATTTGGGGATCCCCTCCCCCATATTCCATATCCTATATGCATGCAAAGTCATATTCTGCAAGTATGAATTAAGTAAAAATAATTCTTTAAAATTCTTTTAAAAACCAGATTGTACTTAGAGGAAAACCTAATTATATTATAGATGCACACAAAGTTTAAATGATTCAATTCTTACCTAACTTTGATGTTGTCTCAGTTCAGCCTATCATTCCTGTAGAATTTTTATGTGAAATTTCCAGAAAGAAAAGATATTGCTGATGTAGACTTCAGTACTTGGCTACAGTTTTGTTTATTTCTTTGTGATTTTGTTTTCATTTTGCCATTAGACTTTCTGCTAATTGGATAAAATGATTATTCTCATTTTTGTGTTATTTAACTTTACACACAACTGTGAAAATTCTCTTATAGGTTTGAGAGAAAAATATATTTTAAATGACATTTTCCTGGCTAATTCCTAGATACTTAATGGTGTAGCAAAGTTTATTTGATAATTCAAGGGGACCAATAAAATTTCTCTGAACTGAAGATGTTAGTAAAAAAGTGCTATGGATTCACAATGGGAGAAAATTTTGGAATGCATCAACATTTTCACAAAAAGCTGAAGTTTTAAAGTGTATTGCCTTCTTGCATTTTCTTTTGTCTCATGCCAAAAATAAAATGTTTCTGAGAAATCAATGTATTAATGACTTAATATTATTTTTTTTTTATTTTTTATTTTTTATTTTTTTTATTTAGTTACTTTTCAAGTACATTTTTTTCCTTCCCCCCCCCCCTCCCGGTCTCCCCCCCTCCCCCCCCTTCCCCCCCCCCCCCCCCAGTCCTCAACTCTGTGTCTTTCATACTTGTTCCTCAAAATCCCTCCCCCTTTTTTCCCCTTAAGTTCCCCTTCCCTCTCCCCCTCTGGTCGCTGCCCACTTGTTCTCTATTTCAGCGTCTTTGTTTTTATTCTGTTTGCTTGTTTGTTTTATTCTTTAGCTTCCCTGTCAAAGGTGAGATCATATGGTATTTGTCCTTCAATGCCTGGCCTATTTCACTCAGCATAATGCTTTCCAGTTCCATCCATGTTGTTGCAAAAGGTAGTAGCTCCTTCTTTCTCTCTGCTGCATAAAATTCCATGGTGTATATGTACCACAATTTTTGGATCCATTCATTTACTGATGGGCACCTAGGTTGCTTCCAACTCTTGGCTATTGTAAATTGTGCTGCTATGAACATTGTGGTGCATAGGTTCTTTGAAATTGATGTTTTAGGATTCTTGGGGTATAATCCTAGCAGTGGAATTGCTGGGTCAAAAGGCAGGTCAATTTTTATTTTTCTGAGAAAATTCCATACTGTTTTCCATAATGGTTGTACCAGTCTACAATCCCACCAACAGTGAACTAAGGACCCCTTTTCCCCACAACCTCTCCAACATTTGTTGTTTGTTGCTTTGTTTATGATAGCCATCCTGACTGGTGTAAAGTGGTGTGTCTCTGAATGTTCTGTATTAATGACTTAATATTATTAAAAATTACTTCAGTTTAAACTAAATGCTTGAGTGGATGCCATTTTCTAATTAAATCTGAAAAGACTACTGGAATATGTTTAATGGTAATTAACCTAAATCATCAGCACAAAATTATAGAGGGTTAATTAATACTTTCTCTAGGAGCCATAGATATTAATTAGAGAATACAGAGAAAAGGCATGTGCAAACAAATATCTTTAATAAAATTGAAAAGGTTTTGCTAACATTCAGTGATTAAAAATATTTTAATTTAACAATATTATACTAATATGAACTCATAATTTGTGTCAGGTACCACCTTTTCAGGAGACATCTTTCAAATTCTGAAGGGAAATCTTTTAAAAGACATTTATAAAAATCACCATCAATTTATATTAACAGCAAATTTTCTTATTTTATCAGGAAAAAAGGCTCATAATGTTGTGGAATCTGGAGTATACATTATAATAGATACACCATTTTTAGGTATTGAATGGAGTGTTTACATTTATTACATTGAGAACACTAATTAACTCCATATAATTTTTTGGTTTGTTGCATCAGTAAATTGTATTAAAGAAACAATGAATATAGGCAAGTTCATGGCCAAACAGAGAAATTGAATAAAATAAAACTTTAAAAGTTTTAAAATATAAACAGTTTCACACTAGAGTGTTTTACACTTAGCAGTATTTTGCACTAAATAACAGTATTTTACATTAAATATGACTGAACTGATGGACTGACTTAGTGCTATCATTTTTTTGTTTTAAATATATAAGAACCATAACAACTAATAAATGGTATAAACAATATTGTCAACAAAATATAAATTAGTACAGATATTTTCCTTTTAAATGAGCAAGAAAAAGACAAATCTTTGGTTGGTTTAAAAAGTTGTCATCCTTTGTAAACATTTCAGTTTCTGTCATTCGAGAGCCTTGCTGTCAAATATAAAAAGGCGAAGACAAACCATCATTCTTCTAATATGCTGGTGTAAACAGACCTTCTAGATAATGTCCCTGAATTTCTGTTTTGCTGAGGTTTGCTCCTATTACTACCTTATCCCAATACAGTTTTTAGAATAGACTGAAATGTAGCTGTGGAGGCAGAATAAATGATAAAGTATTATACACATTGATAAATGGTGTATCTCTATTAATGATAATTATATTGTATCCAGCACTCTGATGCAGAGTGATACATTCTGCATCTAATACATTATGACAGAAACAATATGAAAAATCAGACGAGTAACATATTCACTTAAGTTAAAGAGAGATGGGTGAAGATAAAAATGATTAGGTAGGTAAAGAGATAGCTAGATAGGTAGATAAAGAGATAGCTAGATATAGAGGTATAGGGTAAAAATGTACATATTCCAGCACTAACAATGAGCAAACTTAATTAATGTATTAAATAAAAGACAACTGCATTTGTGAACCATTCAAGAAGCTGAAGTTGCAAGACAATGAACTATGATTAAATACGAGTGACAAAAACAAAACAAAACCAAGAAGAGATGGCATGCAAACATGAGCTTACCAGAGTCGCAGCAAGTGAGACATTTAGTATTCTTTACCTCAGTCTATTTGTTATCCTACATACAATGTTGGTTTTAATTCAAGATTCATGAGATAAATAAAATTTTAAGACAGAAAAAATATCAATAGACAAATCATTTAACACAACAGGATTCAGATAGACATCTCTGATGAAGCTATCAGAGAAAGAAATTAGTTACCTGTAAGTGATAGGTTAGATGTTACATGGAAAAGACAATATTCATGGATAAATGGGGGATTTTAACAGAGACACACAAATTATAAGAATTAATCAAACAGAAGTAAGAAATTAAAAATAGGGTAAAACATATTAAAAATACATTTTGGAGTGCTCATCAGTGAACTAAACGTAACAGAGGAAAGAAGTGAAGAAGTTAAAGATAGACTGGTAGTGATGGTCCAAACTGAAATACAAAGAAATAGAGTAAGAAAAAATAATACTTTCCGAGAGCTACAGTGCAACACCAAACTGTCTAACGTATGTGTGATTGAATTTCTAGAATGCACAGAGGAAGATAAAGATTGAAAAGAAACATCTAAATCAATCACAAGAGTATTTTTCAAAAATAAGTACATATCTAAACACAAGTTCAAGTATCCAAGAAACCTAAAGAAAACAAATCAGAAAAATAACAAACAAATGAAACAATGCAATTAAAACAGCATTATAAGTGAAAGAGGCTAGACTAAAAGTGAAAATACTGTATAATTTAACTTATATAACTTTGTGGTATATTCAAAACTAAAGCAAACAGACAAATCAGTTATGCCCCACACTGCTACATTTAAAATAAGTATTGTGGGAAAAATCTGCAGAGAAATGTACTCAAGACAAGCTATATCTATGTTGAAAGAGCTCTGTCAGAAGTATCTAACTTTGTAATACTCAATATATTTATAATTAGAGGAGATCAGCTAGTTGTCTATGAAAGAACAGGAACTACCTAATCAAGAAAATGGCATTGTTAAGACTAACTTGGATACTGGCCCCAGTTTATTCCTTTATTAATCTGACTCAGACCTGCAAACAGCTTAACCTTAACGTATCGATATAAGTATTAATATCCCAAGTTAAATGTCAGTTTATTATTTTTCTTCAAATAATGTTATACTTTGCCTTATGGTTTATATTGTATTGCTTCTCATATATTTATTTGCAAATACTTGAGGGTTGATCAAGTTGAATATTCTCTTCAGCTTTAGAATATTGAAAACACTTATCAAAAATTAAGAAGTAATCAGAAATTCAAGTTACTATGTCAATTTAATTCTGAAACAGTTGTTTTATTACTTCTTAATAAATATAAATACCTACTGTGAGACAATTACCATGACAACGACTATGGGTACTAGAACATGACCTACCCTTCAACATCTTTTTTTTTAAGTTGTTCAATTACACTTGCCCAACTTTTTCCCTGTTGCTCTTCCCTGCTCCTCACCCCGCACAGTCAATTCCTACCTTGTTGTCCATGCCCTTTATACATGCTCCTTTGCTACCCTTCCCCTTATTTCCCCCTTAATCCCCTCTCCCCTTCCCTGTGGTCACTGTCAGTTTATTCTTTATTTTAATGTCTCTGGTTATAGTTTGCTCATTTATTTTGTTGATTAGGTTCCACATATAGATGAAATCATATGATATATGTCCCTCATTGCCTAGCTTATTTCACTTAGCATAATACCCTTCAGTTCCATCCATGCTGTCCTGAAAGATAGGAGTTCCTTCTTTCTTTGTGTTGCATAGTATTTCACTGTGTGAATGTATCAGAGTTTTTTGATCCACTCATTTTCGAATGGGTACTTAGGCTGTTTCCAGTGCTTTGATATTTTAAATAATATTGCTATGAACATAGGGGTGCATAGGTTCTTTGAATTTGTCTTTCAGGATTCTTAAGGTCCAATCCCAGTGGTGGGATCACTGGATCAAATGGCTGTTCCATTTTTAGCTTTTTGAGGAAATTTCTTACTGTTTGCTCCTCCTTAAATATTTGGGAAAAGTTTATCAGTGAAGCTATCCCATTCAAGGCTTTTGTGTGCTGGGAGTTTGTTTTTTTATTATTATGGCTTCAATTTCACCAGCTGTTATTGTTCTATTTTAGCTTTCTGATTCTTCTTGACCCAGTTTGGATTATTTTTTCCTAAAAATGTGTCTGTTTCATCCAGGTTTTCAAATTTCTTGACATAGGGTTATTCATAGCAGTTTCTTATAATCCTTTGTATTTCTTTGGTATCAGTTGTAATTTCTCCTCTGCTGTTTTTGATTTTATTTATTTGGGTTCTCTCTCTCTCTCTCTCTTTTGGTGAATCTGGTTAATGCTTATCAATTTTATTTACCTTTTCACAGAACCAGCTCCTGCATTTATTTATCCTTTATATTGCTCTTAAAGTCTCTAGGTCATTTATTTCTGCTCTGATCTTGATTATTTTCTTCCTTCGACTTGCTCTGGGCTTTATTTGCTGTTGTTCCTCTTGTTCTTATAAATGTAGGGTTAGATTGTTTATTTGAAATGTTTTTATTTTTTGTAGGTAGGCCTGTATTTCTATGAACTTCCCTCTCAAGAATGACTTTGCTTTGTCCCATAGGTTTTGGGATTTTGTGTGTTCACTTTCCTTTGACTCCTGAAACATTTTGATTTCTTCCTTGATCTCATTGTTTACGCAGTCATAGTTTAATAACATGTTATTCTGTCTCCATGGATTAGATTGTCTTTGGGTTTTTTCTTGTGATTCATGTCTACTTTCAAGGCATTGTGATTAGAGAAAATATTTGATATGATTTCAATTTTCTTGAATTTGTTGAGGCTTGTTTTGTGTCCTATCATGTAGTCTATCTTTGAAAATATTCCATGTGTATTTGAAAAGAAGTTACATTTTGCTTCTTTGTAGTGAAAGAATCTGTGTATATCAGTTAAGTCTATTTGATCTAGAGCATCATTTGGTTCCGCAATATCCTTGTTGATTCTTTGTTTTAAAAGATCTGTCCACTGTTGACAGTGGGGTGTTAAAATGACCTAGTATAAGTGTGTTGCTGTCTATCTTTCTTGAAGTCCTTGGAGATTTGCCTTATATATTTGGGACATTAGTAGATACTTTAATACTGAATGAAAAGATTTCAATGTGTAAAAAAAATTAGGAATTTGATTGTTTTCCAAAATATTAGTGATGCTACCCTTTGATGTGATTATAACAGATATGATTAAGTTAATATTTAGCCAAAGTACAAAGAAATTCATACATGAATGAATAAGTCTTGTATCCCGTACAAACTTTTGTATGGGAATGTACTTGAAAAGAAGAAAAATGAAGGGAAAACAAATCTGAAGGCTTAGTTTTCTGTAACTTGTTTCATTGTGAACTGTTTCCACTATAAGGTTGATTCCTGAGTGCTTCATTTCATAATGTTTGCCCCAAAATGTATATTCATTCACAAAAAAATACCAGGACAATTTTTCTTATTTACAATTTAACACTACATTAGAGTACATAAGATATTAATATTTGAATATATTCCGAAAATGGAAACATTATTAATGGGGGATCTGAGTCTTTTAAATCAAATGACAAAAAATGCAGCAAAAATAAACATGCATATTATATGAATCTCATAAATATTTCATTTTGCACATAAAATCTCCTACATTAAGTATCTTTTAATTAATTAATATTCATATAGAATCCTTTAATATGATAACATCATTTTTAAATACAATAAAACCATATGCTTTTTATTGTCTTATCTTCACTTATAAAATACAAGAACAATCCTGGCAGTATCACATAGATTTAAGATGTATTTCAGGAAACATTCACTTCCAAAAAGCCATCCTCTAAATCAAGATTGGTGAAAGTCTATGAGAAAAATGTCTTTATAAAAGACTGAGATGACTTCTTATGATTCTTTGTTATTTTCCTGACATTTACCATCTCTCAAAATACATATTGCTTTTCCCTGAAATTGAACATAACCAAGGCATAGGTGACATGGGTAAATATCAAAAGAAATGGAATCATTCAGAAAATATTACAGTTGAATAAGTAAAGGTGATTTTAAAGGATTCAACATTGTTGGTGCAGACACTGTGTATTATTACCTGATACATTTGGTTGAGGTAATAACCTTTTCAAAGTGATATATTTTAATTTGTTTATATAAAATGGAAACACTGTCATAAATAAAAATCTGTTACCAAAAGCTAAGGCAGCACACCCAAGTTCCCTGCCATGTTTTGAATTTAAATCAATTCAGATAAAATAACAAACACCTGCTCTCATTATTACCTGAAAATACTGGATGTATACACATATATAGATATACATATGCAAACTTATATACAAAACTTATAAGCAACACAAAAGTAATTGCTTATAATTAATACTATATGGTGAGAAATATAGCACAGTAAAATTATAAGCATCTATCACACCCAGACATATGTGTATGAAATAATTATCCACTGTCAAAGTTTAATAAATAAATAAGTGCAGTATATTTCAACCAATATATTTGTATTCAAGGTATTTTTAGAAATACTTTCAATTTTTTTACTGAAAACATTTTTCACATGTTTTTTCTTATTCAGTGCCCTATATTATAAGTCATTTTATATTATAACTAAAACTTTACAATATTCATGAAATAATGACATTTATAACAAAAAACAATATATGTAAAATTTAAACATGAAGTTTCTTTTTTAACTATTACTACTTTGAGGTTTTTATTCAGTTAAAAATCATTTAATGTTTTTTTTTTACTCCAGTATTTATGGTTGCTGGTTGACAGCTTTGTTCATGAAGACCCAAAACTTCACATTTTCAGAGGCAAAAAGGTTAAGACTAAATGGTAATTGGGACCTATGGACTTTATGTCAGTGTTGAATCAATGCATCTAGAAATTCAACACCATTTGGTAAAAGCTAGAACACTTTATTTCAGGAATATTATACAACTCTATTCTTTTCTTTATTTTTTATTTAATATTGTTCAAGTATAGTTTTTTGTCTTTTACTCCCATCCCAGTCCACCAGCCCTATTCTTCTTTTCTAAATCATCTTTTTTAGCTCTGTGAAATGGCAAGTCTGAATAGCTATTAAATTCTAAATCACTCACTGTGATTTAGGTTAAAAATTCATTATGAAGAACTTTTTTTAATTGGTAAAATTTCTGATAGTAAGAAAATTAATCCTTTGCTGGGGGTTAAAGCAGGCTTCTACTACCTTACTTCTCTCCAAAGTACATGGTGACTATGCCTTCCCACGTGGTCAGGATGCTATTGATACCAAGTAAATTTAAAGCGGACTTCTGATAATTAGGGAAATATTTTAATTATGATGTGTCTTTGAGTGGGTCTCTTTGGGTTTCTCTTGATTGGGACCCTTTGTGCTTCCTGGACCTGTGTGAGTTGTTTTCTCATCAAATTAGGGAAGTTTTCCATCATTACTTTTTCAAATGGGTTTTCTATTCCTTGATTCTGTTCTTCTCCTTCTGGTATTCATATTATATGGATATTATTACATTTCATGTTGTGCTGAAGCTCTTTTAACACCTTTTGATCCTTTCTGAGTCTCTTTTCCTTTTCTTGTTCTTTTTGGAAATTCTTTTCTACCTTGTCATCTAGCTCACTGATTCAGTTCTCTGCTTCATCTAGCCTGCTTCTGATTACTTCTATTGTGTTCATCAGAAATTGTGTTATTCATTTCCTCTTGGCTCTTGTTGATAATTTCTATGTCCTGTTCATGCTGATGTAGTTCACAGTAAGTTCCTTGTATCTTCCCTGTAGTTTTTGGTTCTTTTCACTGAGCCCATTGAGCTCCCTTATAACCACTGTTTTGAGTTCAATATCTGATAGTTTACTTGCCTCTATTTCATTTATCACTCTTTCTGAGGATTCCTCCTTTCCTTTCAATTGGAGGTTGTTTCTTTGTCTTTCCATTATTTTTGAGACAGTTCTTGTTTGCTTCTGCTTCTTAAATTGATCTGTTTTTACTCCCTGACTTTCTGGTGTGAACTTCTATGATAGGAGATCTGTCAGATTCAGTGGTGTAGTCTCATTGAGCTTCTGAACTTGATGCTCTTGGGATGCCCTTTGTGCTGTATATGTTGCCTCTCTTGATGTCCTTGGGTTTTGATCGTTGTTGGGTCATTATTTGGTGGGTCCTTCCCTCCAGTCAGTAGACTGAGGGTCACTTCACCCACCACATCTTGTGTGCTGTTGTGCAGGTGCTGCCAGAGTAAAACTACAAAGCCCTGATAACAAACCTACACCTGAAAAAATAACTCTCCTCCACAATCTCACTACCAAAAACAAAAGAACCAGCATTACCAAGGGTATAAAGAGATTAAGACTATTATAGGAAAGGAGAGCAAATATGAGATGACCTATTGAAAGAAAAATTATTGTAAGAGGGTAGAGAGAGGGAGGAGCACTAATAACAGTTGGGAGTCAGAGCCATGAGAAGAGAGGAGGTAAAATTTACATCATGAATAAGAAGGGGAATGAAAAAGGTGGAATGAAGTAAGAGAAGGGAAGCATACAGTATTGGGTTTAAACAGAAATTAAAATAAAATAAAATACAATGATAGAAAGAAAAAAGGAAAGATGAAAAGTAAATAAATAAAAATATAGGAGCCAAATTGGATACAAAAGATCCACCACAGTCCTATCACCAACAAATGAGCTAAAACTGATATGGGTGGTATGGGAATAAGAGGGGAAAAAACAAAGAAAAGTCTAAGAGATGTTTAGAGAAATGGGAAATGATTTTGAACTGATAGAGGGAGAGGGAATACTAAGAGTGAGGAATGAAACCAGGATAAGATAAAAAAAATAAAATTTGAAATGGAAAGAAAAGCAAAAATTCCAAGACATATCTCCAAACATAATAATGTCACATAAATATAGGAAAGGCAAAAATCATATGATCATATCAATAGATGCAGAAAAATTTTGAAAAGGTACAGCACCCATTTATGATAAAAACATTCAGCAAAGTGGGAGTAGAGGGAGCATACTTTAACATAAAAAGGCCATATGAATAATCTACAACAAATATCATACTCAATGGGCAAAAACTAACTTTTTCCACTAAGATCAAGAACAAGACAAGGATGTTCACTTTCACCACTCCTATTCAACATAGTATTGGAAGTCCTAGCCACAGTGATCAGACAAGAAAAAGTAATAAAGGCATTCAAATTGGAAAGGAGGAAATAAAACTGCCGCTGTTTTCAGACAATGTGATAGTGTACATAGAAAACCCTATAGACTCCACCGAAAACTACTCAACCTAATAAGTTAATTCACTTATTAAGCAAGATTCAAAGTCAATATTCAGGTATCAAAGGCATTTTTGTACATCAATAATGAAATATCAGAAACAGAAGTCAGTAAAAATAATCCTGTTTATAATACCTACAAGAAAAATAAAGTACCTAGAAACAAACCTAATTAAGGAGGTAAAAGATCTGTACTAAAAAAAACTACACAACACACTGAAGAAAGAAATTAAGAAAGATACAAATAAATGGAAGCATATTCTGTGTTCATGGATTGGAACAGAGGTGTCAAACTCATCTTCACTGAGGCCACATCAGCCTTGCAGTTGCCTTCAAAAGACCAATGTAATTTCACCTCCTTAACATATAAGGAGTAGTTACATGTATACAGTCCTAAAATTATTTCAGCCCTTTGAAGGCAACTATGGGGCTGATGTGGCCCCTGGTGAAAATGAGTTTGACATTGCTGAATTAGAAGAATCAACATCACCAAAATGTTCATACTACCCAACACAATTTATAGATTCAAACCAATCCCTGTTAAAATACTGACATATTTCACAGATGTAGAATAAATATTTCAAAAAATTAATGCAAACAACTATAATTGAACAATAAATATAAAAAGAAAAAAATTATAGACAATCATAAATGACCCTGAATAAACACAGCAATTTTGAGAAAAAGAACAAAGTAGGAGGGATCACAATACCTGATATCGCTGAAAACCACTGTAATCAAAACAATCTGGTACTGGCATAAGAACAGATGCATAGATCAATGGAACAGAATAAAGAGCCAAGAAATAAACCCACATCTCAATGGTAAATTAACATTCAGAAACAAAAAATGGAGTAAAAATAGCCTCTTCAACAAATGGTATTGGGAGATCTGTACAGCCACATGCGAAAAAATGAAACTCAACCACCAACCTACACCATACACAAAAATAAACTCCAGATGCCTGGATTATATCCTAAGAAACCTGAACTACCAATTTGAAAGAACCTATGCACCCCAATGTTCATAGCAGCACAATTTATAATAGCCAAATGCAAGAAGCAACCCAAGTGTCCATCAGTAAATGAATGAATCAAAAATTTAAAAAAAAAAACTGTGATACATTTACACAATGGAATACTACACAGCAAAATGAAAAAAGAAGCCCCTACCCTTCCCAACAGCATGGTTGGAACTGGACAGTATTATGCTAAGTGAAATAATCCAGTAGGTGAAAGACAAATACCATATGACCTCACCTTTAAGTGGAACTTATCAACAAAACAAACAGGCAAGAAAAATATAACCAGAGACATGGCAATAAAGAACAAACTGTCAGTAACCAGAGGGGAGTTAGAAGGAGGATAACACAAGAAAGAAGGGGAAGGGCTGTAAGGGAACATGTATAAATGACTCATGGACAAAGCCAAAGGTGAGTAGAATTGAGGGTGGGAGGGGGGTCTTTGTGGGGCAGGGGAAGTTGTGGTGGGATAATGAGGACAACTTAAGTGAACTACATTAAAAATAATAATATTCAGGGAAAATAATTTAATGCTATTGATGCTGTGATCTGAAAGATTTCCAGTCATGCACTTTTATGTATACTTTTTAGGAGAAGCCAAGAGAATTGTCATAAGGCTGTCTCAGTTACTGTACAAAGGCACTGTATAATGGGAACAAAAAATATATATGCCATCAATGCCCTGGCTAGTATAGTTCAGTGGATTGAGCACAGGACTGTGAAGCAAAAGGTTGCCAGTTCGATTCCCAGTCAGGGCACGTGCCTGGGTTGCAGGCCAGGTCCTCAGTGGGGGACACATGAGAGGCAACCACATACTGATGTTTCTGTCCCTCTCTATCTCCTTCCCGTCCCCTCTTTCTAAAAATAAATAAATAAGGTATTTTTTAAAAACATATATGCCATCAAAATAAAAGGAGAACAAAGGGAGAAATAAGAAGAAAAATAAGTGCCATAATTATGTGGAGTTTTTTGATGGATTTTGAAGAATGAGTTGAAAAACATGAATATGCTTGGGATTTCTAATATGAAAGTTGATAGCACATGATAAAATTTGAGGGAAATGGAGATGTTTCATCAGCACCCTGCCTATTGTGTTACAGCAAATTTATTGTATCTATCCTAATTTGGGGATTTTCAAATAAAATTATGAAAATCATGAATCAAAATGAAAAATGCTTTAACAATACTTCTGATTTCAGCTATGCATGTAAAGAGCTCGGAAGTTGTAATTCTCATCCTACCAATAAAAGGCTGAAAGTTGAGAAATCAACATCCTTTCTAGACCCATTAGAGGGCTGATGTGACATGGGAAGTCACCACATGGAAGTCTGAAGATATTGGTAACCTAGAGTCATAATAGAGAGTGCCTGGACTATAAACTTGCAGGAATACTTAAATGCTAATTTGAATGATATTCCAGAGTCTCAGTGAGGACAACCTTAGAAGTAGAAACCCCCTAACATTTTTGTAAGTTTTACCTCTATGAAACCCACCAGATTCTCAGGGTGATAAGCCAATAAGCCCCTCTTCTAGTCCTGGAAAGGGAAAGAAGGAGTCAACTTAGAGGGAAAGAGTCTACCACAGCCTTATTCTACCCTAAGGAATAACATTTCTCCAAATCCAGCCAACTCTATAGACTTCTTACCACAGCTAAGGAGAAAAAAGAAATTATGAAATACATATATATCTCACAGCTCAGGCCCACAGGCACACTCAGAGACTGATAATGTATTATACTATAGTAAGATCTATTTTCTCCCTCACATTTTACTACCATACCAGTAGGATCCAGTATAATGAGAGTAAATTATAGCTGGAAGGTCTGCAACATACAGACTGTATCTGAGGACGAGTTCCTTAGGAAGCCCAAAGACAACATGAACAAGTGAGTAATGTAAGCCTAGAGAAGGAATTTCTAAGAAAGAATAACAACATGGCAAATGGACAGATACAGATTTAAAGCCTCTGGCATGTACCATTATAGAACATCAAACAAATCACAATTCATAGCCAAATTAACATAACCTCACACTAAAAGACTATCACATTTCAATGGCCCTGTATATCATATCTGGCTTTCAGCAAAAAATTATAAGCCCTATTAAAACATTAAAAAGAAAAAAGATTTCTGCCTGAGATACAAAGTAATCATTTTAGGTAGACTCAGATATGACACAGGTTTTTGGAATTCACAGAAAATTTAAAATAGTTATGATTCACATGTTAAGGTATCTATAGTAGTCCTTCCTTCACTGTGGTGGATACATTTCAAGCCCACAATGGATGTCTGAAACCCCAGATAACACCGAACCCTATATAAAAATATATATATATATATATATATTACAATATAATACATATATTAAATATATGTAAATATATATATACCTATGATAAATTGTAATTTGTAAATTAGGCAGATAAGAGATTAACAACAATGACTAAAAGTAAAACAATTATAGCAATATACTGTAGAAATGTTATGTGAGGGTGGACTCTCTTTGTTCAAGTCTTCCACCCACAAATACAATGCCTTTTCTATTTTAAGCACTTATTATGCACTGTGGCTGTAACTTTTGTAGTTTTAGAGTTGCAACAACAAAATTAGCATTAATTTTATTTTTATTTGTCATTATTTCGTAGATTTGTTTTTAGCATAGATCTTAGCAACCTCGGCATACAATTTTCCTTAAGTTGAGCACTTATTATGCACTGTCGCTGTAACTTTTGTAGTTTTAGAGTTGCAACAACAAAACTAGCATTAATTTTATTTTTATTTGTCATTATTTCATAGATTTGTTTTTAGCATAGATCTTAGCAACCTCGGCATACAATTTTCCTTAAGTTGAGGACTTCCTCCTTCTCACTTAAAAGAAGCACTTCACAATTCCTCTTTAACATATGTCATTTGCCAGCCTCACTACTCTTGAGTTTTAGGGTCCTCATTCTGCAAAACAATGGTTACTTGAACACAACTGAGGTACCACAACAATAGATTTGGTAATCAAATGGCTACTAATTGGCAAGTAGTGTACATAACCTGGGTACACTGAGCAAAAGGATGTTCCAAGGCAATAGAAAGCAAGACTGTGGGAGATTTCATCAGGTGCGATTTAAAACAGGATATAAACAAACTTCTTTGTTTATGGAATATTCCATTTAATATTTTCAGGCAGTGGTTTACTGCAGGTAACAGTAACTATGGAAAGTAAAACTGTAGATAAGTGGGGAATGCTGTAAAGGAAAAAGTAGATAATGTGCAAGAACTGATTGATAGGTAATGCAAAGAAAAGGAAATTCTGACAAATAATAAAAAATGATAGAAATAAAAACATTAATATAAATGATAAATGCCTTTATGGACTATTAGGATTAAAAAGTTTCTTCGATGGCCTCATTAGTATACAAGTCAATGCTATGAAAGAATCACTGAACAAAAGAAAAGGTCAACAGAAACTTTAACTAAAAGGAAAAAGGAAAATTGTTATTGTTATCAGAGCATAACATACAAGAACTGTGAGGGATGTGAAAAGTTATAATAAACACGTAATTGGAGTACCAGCAGAGGAAAAGAGAGAAAATTAAACAGAAGAACTCATTGAAGTAATAGTAGATGAATAAAAAATAATGACAAGAATAAATGCAAAAATCTAGGAATCGCAGAGAACACTAAACAGACTATATGCCAAAAAGTCTACACTTGGATATATCATATTTAAACTGTAAAAAAACAAAAACAGAAATAAAATCTTAAAGGAATATGGAGGAAGGGGCACATCTTATCTATCAAGTACCAGGAATAAAAATTAGAGCAGACTTCTCAGAAAGCACTCAAGCAAGAAAAAAATGAGACAAATTATTTCACCTAGAATTATTCAAGTGTATAATCCTTTAAATGTGAAGGAGAAAAACAATTTGTCAGAAAAACAGAACAAAAAAAAAGGCAAGAATTCATTTTAAAAGAACAGCTTTAAAAAAATGTTTAAAACAAACAAACCAAACTTGGTAGGAGGAAAATGGGATTAATCAAACACTTCAATCTACGTAAGAGTGAAATAGCATTAGAGATGAAATAAAAGTAAAAGAACATTTCCTACTTCTCTTAATTTATTTAGAAGATAAACTTAGTTTGGGGTTAAAATATTATCAGTCTATTAGTGATTAAAGCATATGAATATGTGAAGTAGATCACTGCACCATTACAGTGGATTGGAGAAAGGAATTTGAAATACTCTCTTACACAGTTCCTACGCTACATTTGAAGCAGTATATTGTTATTTGAAAAGAAAAAAATTAATTGATAATGTGTATTTTAAATACTAGAAAAACTACTCATCAAATTTTTAATAAGAAATATAACAAATAATAAACAGAGTATAAAATGGAATACATAAAATGTTTAGTTCAAACATGCAAAGGCAGAAAAGGGGGGAAATAGAACAAAAACAAATGTAATAAACTTAAAGCCATTAAACATGTTAAATATGAATGTAATTATATAATAATTACTTTATGACAAAAATTTTAGAATGAATAAAAAGATCAATATATATGATGTCTAAATTAGTCCCACTTTGACTAAAATGACTCAGGTTAAAAGTAAAGGGATGGAAAAAGATACACTTTGCTAACACTAATCAAAAAAGCTGGAATATCTATACTAATGTGAGACAAAGCAGGCTTTAGAGCAAGGTAAACGCTAAGGGATAAAAAGAGACTTTACATAATGATAAAGGAGTTAATTCTCTAAGACATGCCTATGCCTGTATGTATATATATACCCGTATGCATATGTATACATATAATTAGGCCTGTATACCACATATGTACTTAAGTAAGCATCAAAATACATGATAATGATAGTTCTGCAAGAAAAAAATCACAAATCCAAAACTGTACTTACAGGATTGAATATCTTTTTGTCACTCAATGATTGCTCAAATGGGCAGAAAATCAGCAAGGGGTCAGTTGACCTGAACAGTCCAGACAATCATCTTGATGTAATTGACATTGATAGAATGCTACATCCAGCAACAGTGGAATGCACATTCCTCTGAATGTGCCTACATGAAAAATTCAGCAAGTTAGAATGTATTCTGAGCAATAATGCACACCTTAGCAATATTTTAAAGATGTTGCCATATAGAGAATATTAAACTACAATGGAATAAAATATAAATCAATAACAGAAAGATAGCTTAAAAACCCCACATTATTTGAAGACTAAGCAACAAACTTCTAGGTAATACATGGGTCAAAGAAGAAGTTTTAGAAGGTTTTTTATAAGCACTTAAACTAAAATAAAATGAAAACAGACCTTATCAAAATATGTGGGATGCAGCAAAAATAGCATTTAGAAATTTGTAGCATGAAAGCATAAATCAGAGAATTAGAAAGATCTAAAATATCCTTCATCTCCATCTTGGGAAACTATAAAAAAAGAACAATTCAGTAAGGCAAGCAGGAGAAAATAAATAATAACAATTAGAGCTAGAATCAATAACATTTTAAACAGGAAAGCAATAGATAAAATAATTAAACCCCAAACTTGGTTCTTTAATAAGATACATAAAACTGATAAACTCTATCAAGGTTAATAAGAAAAAAAGAGGACTTCCAGCAAGATGGAGGCGTAGGTGGAAACACTGTGCCTCTGCGCACAACCAAGTTTAAAGACAACAAAGTTTTAGTAACAAAAACACAGCCAAAACACAGAAAATTGAACTGTATGAAAGTCCGACAGCAACGAACCTTTCAGCCAGACTGGTAAGAGGGGCAGAGTCAGTGGCTGGCAGAGCAGGGTCGGGCAGAAAAAATTAGCCTGACCAATGCAGGAGGGAAAGCAGGGGTTGGTAGGTCCCAGGTGTGGGGTGGTAACAGGTGGGCCCAGTTAGAGCGCAAGGTGGCTGGCTGAACCTCAGTTGCACATTTGCACGCAGATAAACTAAGTAAAGGAGTGAACAGTGAGACAGACCAGGAGCAAGCAGTAAGACAGACTGTGCAAGCTAGGACCCCAGTGACAGGAATTTAAACCTAAAAGCAACAATTGGAAAGACTTTCAGGGTCGAGGTGCTGGGAGAAGCTCCCAGGATCACAGAGAGTTCTTTGGAGAGACCCACAGGGTCCCGGAGGGTGCACAGGCCCACACAGCTAGGAGCTGGCACCAGGGGGGCCAGGTTTGCTTGTGGGAAGCAGCAGAGGGGACCAAAATTTGAGAGAGAGTGGAACAAACACCATTACCCCTCTCTGACCCTGCCCCCACATACAGCATCACAACCCAGCAACTTGGGTTGCCCCACCCTGGTGAACACATAAGGCTCCACCCCTCATATGTAACAGGTACAAACGCACCAAAACATTATGGCTCAAGAACAGCTCAAAGCCTCAGAGCCAATAATTCTAAGCAACCAAGAGATAGCCAACCTATCAGATGCACAGTTCAAAACACTGGTGATCAGGATGCTCACAGAACTGGTTGATTTTTGTCACAAATTAGAGGAACAAATGAATGCTAAACTAATTGAAATGAAGGGAAATGCACAGGAAACCAATAGTGATGGAAAGGAAACTGGGACTCAAATCAAGGGAGTGGACCAGAAGGAAGAAAAAAATTACCAAACAGAAAAGGATGAAGAAACAAGAATTCAAAAAAAAATAGGAGAGGCTTAGGAACCTCCAGGACATCTTTAAATGTTCCAATCCAAATTATAGGGGTACCAGAAGGGGAAGAGGAAGAGCAACAAGTGGTAAACTTATTTGAACAAATAATAAAGGAGAACTTCCCCAATCTGACAAAGGAAATAGACTTCCAGGAAGTCCAGGAACCTCAGAGTCCCAAAGAAGGTGGACCCAAAGAGGAATACACCAAGGCACATCATAACTATACTAGCCAAAATTAAAATGGAGAGAATTCTAGAAGCAGCAAGAAATAAGGGGACAGTCACTTACAAAGGCGTTCCCATCAGACTGCCAGCTGATTTCTCAAAAGAGACCTTACAGGCAAGAAGGGGCTAGAAAGAAGTATTCTAAGTCATGAAATGCAAGGACCTACATCCAAAATTGCTCTATCCAGCAAAGCTTTCATTTAGAATGGAAGGACAGATAAAGCACTTCTCAGATAAGGTCAAGTTGAAGGAGTTCATTATCACCAAGCCCTTACTATATGAAATGTTAAAGGGACTTATCTAAGAAAAAGAATATAAAAATATGAATAGTGAATAGACAGCATACTCACAGTTATTAACAACCACACCTAAAACAGAAGCAAACTAAGCAGACTCCTAAAACTGGAGCGGAGCCACAGAAATGGAGATCACACAGAAGGTTAGCAACAGGGGAGTGGGAGGAGGAGAGTGGGGGAGAAATACAGAGAATAACTAGCATAGATGGTGGGGAGAAAATAGGGGGAGGGTGGCAAGAATAGTGTGGGAAATGTAGATGCTAAAGAACTATGACACATGGACATGAACTAAATAGGAGGAAGGTGGGTGGGAGGGGGTAGGAGGGGTGGAGGGGAATGAAGGGGGGGAAATGGGAAAACTGTAATGGCATAATCAATAAAATATATTTTTTAAAAAAGAGAGAAAATACAAAAAATAACAGAATGGAGGAGAGGTCACCACTATTTTTTGACATTAAAATAATAGCAAAGGAATTTTGTTAATTCTCTTTCCCAAAAATTAACAACTTAAATAAAATGGATCAATTATTCAAAATATACAAACTATAATAACTCTTGCAGGAGAAATAGATAGTTTCAATATACCTATTTTCATGAAAGAATATGAATCTATAACTAACACCTTTCCAAAAAAGAAAAAACATCCCATATGATTTCAATGGTGAATTCTATTAATATCTATTCTCTATGATTTCTTCTTAAAAACAGAGGAAGGGGGAACTCTTTCTAATTGTGCTGTGAGACCAACATTACTTTAAAGCCAAAACCAGACAGTGGTAAAAAGGAAACACACTATCAAGTCATGAAAAGACTTAGATCCTTCTTAAATACATATTACTAAATTTAAAAATTCAGCTCCGTCATGGAACATGAATGAAGGACACGTGGACAAAGCCAAAGAGGGTAGGTTTGAGGGGAGGTGGGAATTGTGGTGGGGTGCAAATAGAAACAACTGTACTTAAGGAGTAATTAAAAAATTTAGCTACAAAAATGTCAACATAAATTTAGAGGAAATATTAATATGGGTTAGATAGAGTCCAACAAAAAACAAAGCAAGCCCTGGCTGGTATGACTCAGTGGATTGAGTGCAGGCTGTGAGCCAAAGGGTGACCAGTTTGATTCCCAGTCAGGGCACATGCCTGGGTTGCAAGCCAGTTCCGCAGGGGGGGCCACGTGAGATGCAACTACACATAGATCTTTCTCTTTCTCTTTCTCCCTCCCTTCCCCACTGTCTAAAAATAAATAAATAAAATCTTTAAAAGAAAAGCAAAACAAAAATAAATAAGATATGCTGTTTTTGAGAGATTGGAATAAAGGTTAGGGTGTTGTTTTTTGGTTCCCTGTGTTAGTTACTGGGGTTTGGAACATAGAAAGGCAAAGGGAAACCCAGCCCAAGTAACCACAGATGAGGGAAAAGGGAGAGCACTGATGTCAAAACTTGTTTGAAACCGGCTGTGGAATAATTCCTCAAGGACGAGGCCAGAGCGCATCTACCAAGTGATTACATTGGGCTTTGCTTAGTAATCCCAGGGGTTTTAAGTAGATATTCTCCTGAATGAATCTATTCTACAGTAGATTTCATTTATCACACAACAAAAGCAGCTTTGAAAATTAAAATTAAATGTTTGGAATGGTGCACTACCACTAGGGTAAGGAAATGGACAACAATGCAATGATTTTATGGAAATTTCATATTACTTGATAATATTTTATATTTCTTTTTAACTTATTTTCAACTACAGTTAATATACAAGATTATGTTGAATGTATTACATTTTAATTAAAATGCTTGCTAATTAATAATAAGACAGAAAATATCTTAGAGTTAGCAACCACTTAAATCTCTTGGATTAAGGGTGAAGGAACTATTTGTATTATTTATCTAACAAAAAAATAATCTCTTTGTTTTATCTGGTTGTATCTGGTCTGGGTTTAAATTTGCATATACTCAATGTTGCTGACACAATGCTAATATTAAAATACACTGTGCATTTTCCTGAAGACACCTTGGAGTGGCCATAACTTTATTCATGTATCCAAATGAGAATCAAATGTGAATTAAGTTCTATTACCAAGACTTAGGTGTAGTCATTTGATTCTTCATCTGTGAAATCCTACTGTCTTCCAGGCAAGTGGAGCAAAGAAGAAGCATCAGCAAAGATACTGGTATAGCTAACTCAGCGATTCAACTGTTCTTCTAGACTAGGAAGCTACATCATGAGGGAAAGTGGGCAGGGAGGCAGGTGGGGAGGGGAAGACGAGGTTCAAACAGGTAACAAATAGAAATAGGAGGAGATCATAGCAAATGACAGCAGTGCTGAAAATCAGACCAGTGTGCCATTGAAGGATACAATCATGTTATTTCCAGGAGAGCCCTCAGAACTAGAGCATAATATCCACAGTTCTCTCCTACCTCTTTGGTGACTATGCCAGGGAAAAAAGACCTGGTTTCCACAGAGTAGGAAAATTAGACTATTGATTTATAAACTCTATCTAAAGATTCCACTTACATAATCGGGAGTACAGAGGAGACAAAGTGTATCCTGACGACTTGAATTATGAGCCTCAGCTATTGCTTGGCTCCCAGTTAATATCCTAATTTACCATTCTGACTATTTTTCAGATGATCCTGTGAAGTAGTACCAATGAATCATATAGGATAGGCAGTAATGAAAAGCAAAGCTTATGCATTATATAAAACCAAAGTTCAAAATTTTATAATTTTAAGACAGCTGCCTGAATATGTTGAGAAGCATATTGCAGCTGCTGGCCTTATATTTCACAATTTAGTATGCTCATTTAAATATATCAAATATTAATTTAGATGAAATTTGTTTAAGGACACTGGAAGTGGAACTTGAATAGACTTTAAGCAGGTGTGTTTGGGTGTGAATTTGTGGCTTAATATTACTATAATGACCACTCAGAGTTACACAAAGGACATTTATGGGAAAATTATGGTGCACACAGAGAGCCCAAGAGTGTGAACAGCAATTTGAATCCACACAACATTCTCAAACTGCATGATCAGATTAATGTTCAAAGACAACAATATATGTAGAACATTAATCAATAATTCCATATATTTTAAGACTTCAGCAACTGTTTATGGGGTATTGTGTCAGGCCGTAATAATATTGTTGGAGGCCAGAAACCATATTAAGGAAACAACCACTTTTGAGAATATCAGAGGGAACTGTATTTTATAAAATAAGGGAGATTAGCTGTGGCTGAAAATCAGTCTGCAAGGATAATAAGGCCCAAAGTGAAAAGATTAATAAAGACTGAATAATGGCTCTAATGCAGCATTCATCAACCTTATGCTGCTGAAATGTTGGACTAGATAATTCTTTATCGTGAACGGCTTTTCTGCACATTGTAGAACGTTAGCAGCACTGCTGGCTTGAACTCACTAGATGCCAACAGCAAGGCCCTGGTAGCACCTATCAAAAATGTCCCCAGGCATTGCCTGTGTCCCCTGGAAACAAAATTGCCCCTAACTGAAAACTCATGCTCTACTAGATGACCACACCCATCAGCAATGATGGGGAGGGCCTATATCCACACAAAGGAAGACCTGGTAGGTATGAAGTCATGAATGTGATGATTTTGAAGGTCAGGGGCTGTGAGTACTGAAGGACCAAGCTACAAGTGAAATTATTATAATGTACTCCATTAAGGCTGTTTTAGGAGGTCATTGCTAGTTAACATGGCTCTTATTTTGCTCTCTAACAACCCAGATACTAGAAATTTAAAAAGGCTATCTTCACAGTGCTGCTATTATTTGGCATTGGACAAATAAAGATCAAAACCATCTCTAATAGAAGTAGATAGGTGGGATTATACAACAGCTGGACAGTGGTGTCATCAGAAAATTGTGCCATGATATCTGACATATAGTTGTCCTTACCAGAGAGAGTCCAGATTCTACTGAATACTGATCTCAAGTCACAACCTGTCATTGGGAATATCGGTAAATTTTAACTCAGGTGTGGCAAGTCAAATTTTTACTCCTTTGCCTCAAATATACATCATTAAAATATATTTTCTGTCATTTTATCATAGAATTAAGTAAAAAGTAGTCTTACATTATTTTCAAGATAAAAAAACATATGGATAGTTTTATTTGCAGCTCACAGTTTTTGAAATGACTGTGGAAAACCTTTGTCCATAAAAATAAGTATGCAGTAAGAACAATATATTAAAATATTTAAATAGTTACATGTAATGAAAAGTAATAAAGGACCTAATAAATCAATAACAAAAGACCAGTAAAGAAATCCAATCCTGACTGACATGGTTTGTAGAGGAAATCTCTACTCCATGTTAGATTGTCCATTCCCAGTGTTTACTAGAGTCTTTGCAGGATTGCTCTTTTGTATAATGTCTTGCAGAAGTCACTGTAAGAAAAATAATAAAAATATATATAATAATTGTATAGAAAAGCCATATTGACAAAGGACAAATTGTGCTAAGTGTCAGGTCTTGATTCCATTTCTTCCTTTTTGAAGGATGCCCATGAGAAAGATAGCCAATGATTCTATCAAACTTCCTTGTTGTATAATAATGTCAGATCACTGACTAATAAGACAATGGTATTAGCCAATAGAAAGGCCTTTGTTTAAGTAATGCTTAGAGATTTCATGTTATTTTGATCCCAGAGCACAGCTGATGCTTCGAGAAAGTAGAAAATCGCATTGGTAATCCCAGTCAATTTCTACTCTACTTGTGCCTTATGGTTCTTTGTGTCCCTGAAATTATTAGTAATGCTTAAATTTGAGTAATATATCTGTTATTTTAATTTGTTTTAACAGTAAGATCTTTTCTAATAACTTTGGAAGATGTCTTATGCAGTCTTATATATTGAATTCCTCCACATTTTGGGGTTGTGAGATTAAAGACTAATACTAGAGGAGTTTCAATGAGGACACTGCATGTATGGAAGACGAAGGAATGTTTTGTCTCTCCAGGGTAATTTAGAGGTTTGAAATGCACAGGGAGAAAAACAGGTCCTTAGGATGAGATTAATAGTATTAGAAAAAGAAAATCGCCAGTTTGAAATAATCAATTATCAGTAGAACTGAAAATGCTCAAGGGAGTAGGACCACAGGGATAAAATGGATATATGAATTAACCTCGAGAATGAGAAATTTTAATACATTAAGATAGACAGCTGTGCACTCACAGGAGTACTTAATTGAGTTTTAGCCAAGTGCCCTACAATGGATTATATACATGGATTACTGTGGTAGCAGAATACATTTATTAACACTGATGTGGCTTTATCTATATCCATGAAAAATGGACAGGAACAATTTTGGATACATATTGATATTCTGTAATATACAAGGATGTTTTTGCAAATTCAATATAGAAAATTGATTATCTATGACATTAACTATAATATCAATTACAATATAACAACCAAAAAATACCCCAAGTGTGATTATGTGCACTCACTTTCATTTCTTTATTTATATAGTCACTTTCTTATTCTTAAAAAGTGAACTGTAAAAAAAGCTATCTCGAACATTTGGGCACTTTGTTTTCGATAACAATGGATACCGGCCCAATCACAATGAACAGTATAGAACTCACGTATTAGTGCTGTGGTACACGTTGTTAATGTCCCGGTTCATGCCTGTGGACCTTACAACTATGGCATAAGCAGACTGGAATTCTGATAACCAGCCCAGCAGATTCTTTGGTTCCACTCTGCTCCTGTGGGCTGGTAGACGTGCCAGCAAAAACCCCTCAGTCAAAATGGCAAGGAATCAGCCATTACGTAACACAGTTCTATAATTTTTTTATGTGAAATAACTAAAGCATGGGACAAATGTGTTAAGGTTTCTTCAGCAACCAGTGTACCAAAATATAAACTCTAGCAAAAACTAAAGCAATATATTTTAAGGCCACCATAATTTTTGTTTCGAATGCATGCGTATGCACACACATAAGCATAAACAGACACTCACACAATGTATTATATAAATGCTTATTTTTACTATCTAGCCAAAACATTTGCATTTAAATGTCATCAGACTTAATGACATTTACATTATTGGGGTTTTTTAGAACATTATACTTATAAGGTAGAGAAAACCTCAATTAAGAAAATCCCTTATGTTTCTTTGTGAAGCTTTCATTGTATCCAGTAAAGGCAATGATTTTTGAACAAAAGTGTCACAGGCAATTCCGAATATTATTTTTATCATAATTTTTTTAAAAAGCAATACTACCAAAACAGATGGACCGAACGACCAAAACCACAAAACAGCTACCTCTAGGCCTTCGTTTGTTTTACTTTTTGTCCTAAGAAACATCTCCGAAAAGAACTGGAACATAGAACAAAAAAAGCTTTCAAATTTGAATATTCACCAAAAATTGTTATCATATATCAAACAAGCCTTACAGTGCTATCTATTTCTATCAACTCTGTTTCTGGCAGAATTCATGAAGAAATAGTTCAAGCTGATGATAAATTTTCCTTTCAGAGGGTTAGACTGTGTGTTTGATGATACATGAAGGAATCGTTTTAATAAAGTAGGTAAATAATTTGGAATATATAGTGTTCTTGGCTCTCCCTGGGGCATCATTTTAGTGGATGATTACAGGAAAATGAACACTATCTTATAATTTTCACATGAATACAAGGAACTTTTCTATAAGCTACAGACTGCTGTTTATTCTCTAATGATGCTTCATAGAATCGGATCAACTTGAAGGGGAAGCTCAGGGATCCTCAATGACAACAAGTAAGTTCTTTCTGTTTGTTCCCTTTTTAAATGTGCACATCTAAAAATACAACAATTTAATATAAACAGTTAAGTATTTGTCATATTTTGAAATGAATGGAAATGCACAGGAAACCAATAGTAATGGAAAGGAAACTGGGACTCAAATCAAGGGAGCAGACCAGAAGGAAGAAAAAAATGACCAAACAGAAAAATATGAAGAAACAAGAATTCAAAAAAATGAGAAAAGGCTTAGGAACCTCCAAGACATCTTTAAACGCTCCAACATCCGAATTATAGGGGTACCAGAAAGGGAAGAGGAACAGCCATGAGTGGAAAACTTATTTGAACAAATAATAAAGGAGAATTTCCCTAATCTGGCAAAAGAAATAGACTTCCAGGAAATCCAGGAAGTTCAGAGAGTTTCAAAGAATGTGGACCCAAGAAGAAACACACCAAGGCACATCATCATTACATTAGCCAAGATTAAGATGAAGGAGAGAATCCTAGAAGCAGCAAGGGCTAAGGGGACAGTCACTTACAAAGGAGTTCCCATCAGACTGCCAGTGGATTTCTCAAAAGAGACCTTATAGGCAAGAAGGGGCTGGAAAGAAGTATTCCAAGTCATGAAAACCAAAGACTTACAACCAAGATTGCTCTATCCAACAAAGTTTTAATTTAGAATGGAAGAACAGATAAAGTTCTTCTCAGATAAGATCAAATTCAAGGAGTTCATCATCACCAAGCCCTTATTATATGAAATGTTAAAGGGACTTAACTAAGAAAAAGAAGATAAAAAGGATGAACACTGAAAGGGCAGCAAACTCACAGTTATTAACAACCACACCTAAAACAAAAGCAAATTAAGAGGACAGCTAGATCAGGAGTGAACCATAGAAATGAGGACCACATGGAGGGTTAGCAACAGGGGTTTGGGAGAAGGAGAAGGGGGGAGAAGGTACAGAAAATAAGTAGCATAGACAGTAGATAGAAAATAGGGGGGAAGGTAAGAATAGTAGGGGAAATATAGAATCTAAAGAACTTGAGACACGTGTTCATGAACTAAAGGGGGCAATGGTGGGGGAGGGGTGTGCAGGGTGGAGGGGAATGGAGGGGGGAAATAGAACAAATGTAACGGCATAATCAATAAAAAAAAGAACTTAAAAAAATGCAAAAACTCTCTTATAAGAACTATAGTTGAAACTTTAAAAATATGTCATTGTATATAATACACACATATATGCATGTTTATAATAAAATACATATGTCATAAAGATATATTTTCATATTCTTTATTTTACATACACAGATTTTAGTTGATTAAATGTATATTTTGCATTTTTGTTACTTGTTGAATAAGTTGTGTTTTTACACACAAATAAATCCACAAACATACACATGTACACACATACTTTAGTCTTACTAATAAATATTTGTCCAGAGCTCGTTCAGGTATTAAATGGGACTTAGGACACTTAGGAATTGTTATGAATTAAGTTACCTCATTTAGCAGGCCATTTGTTTCCTGATATGTGCCCTTGGTTATTATGTTCAGTAAGTGCTCATATCAAATACAAAATTCTTGAGGGGAATAAAGGGGAGAAAAATGCAACAGTTGTAATAGCATTATCAATAAAATATATTAAAAACACAAAATTCTCAAAATGTTTATTAGCCAATGTCATCTGATTTCAAAATAATGAGATATCTTGAACTTCAATTAATTGATACCAATTGCCTTCATTTATTAAAAAATTGTCAAATTTCAATTGCACTACAAATATATAACAATAAAATTACAATGACTATAGTATTAGCTCATATCTGTGAAAAACCATATGGAGAAAGTGTAAATAAAATATACAATAAAATTAAAATGTATGATAATTTTATTTAACTTCTTATCTTGGCCACTGAGAGACAGAATTCCAGAAGCGCCAGTCTTTTTTTTTTTTTAACATGTGGCTTTTTACTCCTCCTTTTCTGGCTCTGATAAAGTAGGTTTAAATTTATCAGAACACACTCCCCGTGCTCTTGCTCTTGTACATTTAGCTATGAGTTTCCATTGCCCGAATGCTTGGTCTCAATGTTCCTTCTCTTCCCAGTTATCTACTCCTATAGTATTATATTTCAAATTTCTTGTTTTCTTTTACAATTCCTCTATTCATTTTATTCTTTTGTTTCCAACAAGTAGTTTATTCTTATAATTTGCCAGGGGTTTTGACACTATAGAAACCCCTCAGGGTATGGATTCAAGGGGCCCTGATTTCAAGAATTTACTCTGATACTGTGTGCATATTTTTCTTTATTAATAACATGCAAGTAGTAGTGTTTCTATAGAGCACTATTTGTCCATCATTTATTCATAAGTGATGAACAAATAAAATACACTCATAGTTGATACATGATAAAGTATTTTGAAATTTAAATGTGTTAGATTTCATATTTCAGATTGTTTCAGGGCCAGCATTATAGATACCAGGTAATGTAATTCTAACAATAAACTTTATTTATCAAGATAGAGTTAATCAACTATCATAACAAAACTTTACTAATACCTTTAAAATCATAATTATAGAAATTTATTACAGGACTTAAAAATATGAATGCTTAATATGAATGATTATATCAGCAAGTTGCCCAGTTGCTCTACTTCCACCCTGTGCCAGTATTTTAACGGCCCTCAGCTCTGTGAAGTATCCACTGTAAGTGCAGCTGGCATGAAGAGCATGAGAAGAGCCCAGCTTCTTCTGCCGGTTGTTTTTAATCATGCTGATTAGCATATTATTTTGGGTTCCCAATGTAAATATAATTGGACATTAGTGTTAACTTACATAGATCTGTACAGTGATGTTTGGAAGTGGAAGCTGCCTCAGCACTGAGGCTTTTAGGTTAGATGTGAAAAACTTATAGTATTAATTCTTTGCTGTCTTATAAACTTTTGTATACATTTTATCTACACTTAAGATCATATACCTATTATTTATATGTATAATTTTAAAGATTTTATTTACTTATCTTTAGAGGGGAAGGAAAGGAGAGAGGGAGAGAAATATCAATGTATGGTTGCCTCTCGTGCATACCCTGCCGGGAACTGGCCTGCAACCCAGTCATGTGTCCTGACTGGGAATCGAACTGTGGTTGTTTGGTTCGCAGGCCTGTGCTCAATCCACTGAGCTACACCAGCCAGGGACATATACCTATTATTTTAAATGGAACTCAAAGATCTATTTTTAAAATGCTTATGTAATTTTGTCTAATAGTAGTAGGCTGTGCTTCTCCAAAACCCACTATGTTTTTTCAAAATGGGAGATATTGTCCTTAAAAGGGATTGTTATGGTTTTCTTCAAGCAAATTCCATCTTGACAAATAATCTCATAATAGAGGAAACTTTGTTTTAAAAATGCACAAAATATGTTTCCAATAAAAGTATCATGTAAATTGACCATAATTAACATAGTTATGGTAATCTCTTTATTTGCACATTTTAATCAGGATTTAGTGAAATTGCATGCAATTTAACAGACTGTACACCAACAATTCTTAGTAGTAACACAGCGGGATTCATTTTTCAGGATGAAAGATCACCCACTATTAACTTGCACTGCTGGTGAGGCTGAAAAATACTCAGATGAAAGCTTTAAATTGGCTCTAAGGGTAGAAATTTCTTTGCAAACCCTGGGTAGTATATTAAGAAAAACTGAAGTATTTAATTTTAATTAGAATATTGAATTAGATTCTAAGTCAAATCTAGGACAGAGTTACAAAAGAAACTGTCTCATTGTAGTTAAAAGTGCTAAAATGAATGTACTGCACCCCAAGCAGAACATTCATGGAATTCTAACTAGAAAGCAAGGATGGAAAGTAACTGATAAGAGATGCTAGAAATTGCCCCAGAGGCAGAAATGTCTGAATTATAGCACTTCAAGAAGAATGCAAATAGGCATTTAGATAATAATTTTCCATATAAATGTAACTATAGAAGTTTTAAACTTGATAGTAAAAGAGTTTTATTTAATTAACCTCCATAATATAATCTATATTATGGTTAATACCCTGATTATCACAAGAATTTAATTGCATTGACATCTCTTATAATTCCAAATCTTTTTGTTCCCTCGTACTTTCCCACTGCTTCAACCAGGTTCAAGGTAATCCAGCCATTCTTTTCATTTGAATTAGAGCTAGGTAAATCCTGCTTCTTGCTCTTACACTTTGTTGAGGTAGGGAAGTAAGATACCTGGGATAACCCACTCAGGACTAACTTGAAAGTTCACAGCCATCTCTAAAGACCCCATGACCAATGTAGAATGGAGGCCAATGGGTGTATCATTCTGAGATGCTCTTTGGATTACTCAGCAGGTTTCATGGAATGGAACACTGCTCTTAGAGCAGTTGGCAATCACCATAAAGCATTGTTGAACTGGTTCTTCAACCTTTCTTGTTTTATATCCTCTGTCGCTTACAACTACTTCCTGTAATCATTTCGGGAGTAAACTACTTCCATTCAATCCTGTGTCTTAGGAACTTCCATTCAAGCCTGCATCTGTAAATAGGATCAATTTACAGAGACCCCAGGCTGAAATATATTTCAGAAAATAGGGGAGGAAATTAAGTTTATAACCACAACCATTACTGATTCTTAGAATTTATAATTAAAATCATTAAATATCTAGGCAATGAGTATATTCTCTGTCAATGTTCCAACTTTTTTTGTTTGTTTGTTTGTTTTAATTTTATTTATTTATCTTTAGAGGGGAAGGGAAGGAAGAGGGAGAGAAACATCAATGTATGGTTGCCTTTCGTGCATCCCCTGCTGGGAACTGGCCTGCAGGGAACCGGCCTGCAGCCCCGGTATATGCCCTGACTGGGAATCAAACTGTGATTGTCTGGTTCGCAAGCCTCCACTCAATCCACTGAGCTACACCAGCCAGGGCTTCCAACTTTTATATTTACTAAATTTATCTATAAATAATTGAAGTTTTTTGCATAGTGGAAGTAGTCACAGTTCATTACATGGTTATCAGACCAAGGTAGTTCGTGTCTTTGGGAAATTCATTACAAATAAAGATACTTGTCAAAACTGAATTTTCACAGAATTAATGTGGTAACATGGATATTCTACAAAACACTCCTTCATTTGATAAAAATGAGAATAATAGGGATGAACCCAAGATCTCCCAGTTTTGGTGTGTGGTTTCTAAAATCATAGCCCATCCTTCTGATTTAATTGATTGTGTTTCTGTGGTTGTGACTGTGATTGTTGTTGCTAATACTTCTGAAGTTGCTAGGTAGGCTTAGAGGCACACAGTTTTGATAGGTGACAAATTTTGTTTGTTGTGTTTATTGAGAAATGATGATGCTCAAAGTGCTGCAATGTATGCTATTCAAAATTTTTATAATGATGGTATATAAAGATTATCCTTTTATAAGTAAGAGAATACAAAGAAAAGAAAGTTACATGACCCACCCATATTGGTAGAAAATGGTTGAGATTTGAACCAATGTTTACTACTTCAAAAGCAAGAGACATCCCCCCCTGCTCTTGCATGAGCTAGGTATTCAGCGAATAATGTCCATGATGCATACAGTTCATCAAAGCCATTTTTTTCTTTTGAAACTGCAATCCTAAGTAAGAGTTATCTTTCATAATAGCTAATGGGGAAATATCTTATTCATATCGAGAAACTCTAGATCAACTGTGAAAATTGATAATTTGTTGACATTTACATTGCTCTGCTTTAATATTACTCAAATTTAATATAAATACAAAAGTCATAATGGTATCTGGTATTTCCCCATAGGCTTATAATCATGAACTTTAGCTAATAGTTCTTATCAGTCATAAATAGTTGAAATTTCAGATGATGTCATAAATCATGAAATGTTTATTTTTATTTTTTTATATGAGGACAGATTGCACTTTCAACTCAATGTCCACAGATCTCTGGCATTAGATTTCTTCACAATTAACTGCCTTGGCAACTATTCTCACTCACTGTATTCTTGGTCTAACTTTTCTAAGCTGATTGGTACTCCAGGGGATACCATGCACATAAACACAATATGAATGACACCCTTATAATTGGGCAACATGATGACTCAAAATTTATGCTGGAATACTCACTTATTAGTTGGTGATTCTGGAAAAACTGCACACTAGATAATCCTACCAACTTTATAATGAGGGAGTTACAATATGATCTTTAAAGTTTTATCTCAGTCTCTTCCAACTTAAATTATACCTAAAACAATATTGATGAAGCTTCATACAAATGGATAGTAACTGGAAGTATTCCTATCCCTATTCTATATCATTTATAGATTTCATAGAGAATGTATAAGAGTGTACCAAATAACTATAGTACTTGTTTTGAGTTTTGGGTGTTCTTTTTTTTTTTGAGGCATAACTTTGTTAAGATATTTACAATCACTAATTGTTATTAGTTTTAAGACACTAATGTAGTTCCCTATTACTTTTCTCTCTTGAAACCAATCTGAATTAGGAAATAATTTTATATACCAAGTCATTGCATTTAATGCTGCTTATAGTTGACATCTAGAAATAAAACAGGAAATTTGGTGCCATAAGAAAGGTTTGATGAATATCTGCATAGAAATTACTATTGAGAAGCAAAATAGGAAGGATCAAAGGTAGAAGCTTTACCAAATCAAAAATTCAGGAACATAGACAATCATATACAAAATGTGAATATATATGTAAATGTACACTAGATACACTAGATACAGATGGGGGATCAAAAGTAGAATTTATTTATTAAAAATTATATATTTATTCTTACATGTTTATACTTTAGTCACCTTCCATTACTCTCCATCTAATGCAATACACATCTTGAGACATCTTTTTTCTGCCACTCGAAAGTTTTTGAACTCTTCAATTTTGATAACTTTCAATACCTCTGCCATTTTTTGTTTTACTTCTTCCACAGCAGCAAAATATTTCCATTTGAAGATTGTTTTCATCCAGGGAAACAAAGAAAAATATATTTGGGACAAGACAGTATGAATAGGGAGGGTGGGCACATGCGTCATTCTGGTTTTTGTTGAAAAACTGCTAAACATTCAGCATGCTCTGGGCAGGCGCATTTGTAAATCACCCACCATGAAATGGAAAAATGTGTTGAAAGAATCTGCAAAAACATTCACTGAAGCTGAACACAGCCTCTCACAACAATGCCTGCTGGTACCCTGCTACAGTTGGGTATACTCACCTAGAGGGGCAAGACTGTAAGAAACCACCCTTCAGAAGATAATTTCATTTTTTTTTGTTTTAGGGGGTCCCCCTCATAAAAAGTTTTAAATTGTTTAAAATTAATTTCCCTCATCCACAGAAAGGAGAAATATCTCTCTTCCAGTTATGATGTTGTGAAAAATGAAGGGAGGATGTTTATGATTCCATATAAATCTTTTGAAATGTTTGTTTTATATCTGTGAAATATGTCATTGGTATTTCAATAGGAATTGCATTGAATCTATAAGTTGCTTTGGGTATTATGAATATTTTGATGATGTCAATTCTTCCTATCCATGAACACATTATACACTTACATTTATTTTTGTTTTCCCTAATTTCTTTCTTCAGTGTTATGTAGTTTTCTGAGTACAGGTCTCTTACCTCATTGTTTTGATTTACAAATTAAAGTACCTTATTCCTAGGTACTTTATTTTTCTTGTTGCTCTAGAAAATGAGATTTTTCCCTAGATTTTTGTTTCTAATATTTAAATATTGATGTACAAAATGCCTTTCATTTCTGCATATTGACTTTATATATCACTGTTTTGCCAATGTCACTTATTAAGTTGAGTAGTTTTTGGTGGAGTCTACAGGGTGTCCTATGTACACTCTCATGACATCTGCAAATCATAAATGACCCCAAATAGCCTCAGAAATTTTGAGAAAGAAGAACAAAACAGGAGGGATCACAATACCTAATATCAAACTATATTACAAGGCCACCCTAATCAAAACAGACTGGTACTAGCATAAGAGGAGACACATAGACCAATGAAATGGAATAGAGAGACCAGATATAAACCCATGTCTCACTGGTCAATTAATATTCAACAGAAGTGTCAGGAACATGAAATGGAATAAAAATAGCCACTTCAACAAATGGTATTGAGAGATCTTGACAGCTACATACAAATGAAGAAAGAAAAGCAAGAAAGAAAGCAAGAAGAAAGGAAGAAAGGAAGAAAGGAAGAAAGGAAGAAAGAAAGAAAGAAAGAAAGAAAGAAAGAAAGAAAGAAAGAAAGAAAGAAAGAAAGAAAGAAAGAAAGAAAGAAAGAAAGAAAGAAAGAAAGAAAGAAAGAAAGAAAGAAAGAAAGAAGAAAGAAAGAGAGAAAGAAAGAAAGAAGAAGAAAGAAGAAGAGGGAAGAGGGAGGAGGGAGGGAAGGAGAGGAAGGAAGGAAGGAAGGAAGGAAGGAAGGAAGGAAGGAAGGAAGGAAGGAAGGAAGGAAGGAAGGAAGGAAGGACAGGAGAGAAAGAAAGAAAGACATTTAGCCACCAACTTACACCACACACAAAAATAAACTCAAGATAGATAAAAGACTTAAATATAAGTCACAAAGCCATAAAAGTCCTAGAGGAGAATATAGGCAGGAAAATCTAAGGTATTTCACACAGCAATATTTTCACCAATATGTCCCCCAAAGCAAAGGACATAAAGGAAAGAATAAACAAATGGGATTTTTTCATGATAGAAGCTTCTGGATGGCTAAAAAAAATCAGCAAAATGAAAAGGTAACTAACTAACCATATGGGAAAATATATTTGTCAATGACACCTCAGACAAGGGTTTGATCTCCAACATCTAGAAAGAACTCATGACAGAGGGAAGATGGCGGTGTGGTAGGAGGGAGCAGATTCCACTTCCCCCTACACACGGGAGAAAATCCTAGCTGATTTTCAGAGGAAGAGAGGAAACAGCCAACAGCACTACAACATATATGAAAACAGAAGATAAAAAATTGTAGCAGACATTGAAAAACCAGTAAGGAGAGTACTTCAGGACATTAAGGGTCCAGGGATAAATCCAGGGATCAGGGAGGCTGTAGCCTCAGGCCCCGCGGTCACAGGTCTGCCACAAGGCTCTTGGGAGAGAGCTGGGTCAACCACTCCCTCCCCAGCCAAACAATGTTTGAGCAGCACTCGGAGAGACCTGGTTGCTTGAAGTCACAGAAAAGGGAATAAGGACTAAGTGGCAAACACACAGGGGCTGTGAGCACCCTCACATAGCCCTGGGAAGAATGAACTCTGGAGCCCCTGCAGCCAGAGGCAGCTTGGTACAGTGCCCAGGCCCCCCAACCTGGGGAGAGTGTGCTTTGTGGAAGACCCAGAGCCCACACCCATAAACCCAGGTGAGGGCACCCTGTATCCCACACCCATGAAACACCAGAAAGGCACCAGGCTAGCTCTGGGGAAAGTACATACTGATTGAGTGCTGGACAGGAAGGGAGAAAAGCAAAACCAATTTTCCCTCAGCCTGCTGCAGGCGGTAAGACCAGAAAAAATGGTTTGGCCAGGTTGAAACCAGCAAGAGGTTTTTTGTTTGTTTGATTTTTTTTAGAGTAATTTTTTTATTTTTTAATTCTTCTTATTTTTATATTTCTCAATTCCTTTGCTTTATTTTTCTTCTTTCTAGTTTTATTACTTCTTCCTTTCTTTCTAATTTTATCTCTTCTTTTGTCCTTCTTCTGCTTTTTTTTCCACTTTCTTTTTTTCTTTTTAAATACCCACAAAGTGAGACAAAAAAAAACCCTGAACTGTGAAAAAACCAGAGCTGGACACAAGAAGGGGGCATTCCAAAAGCTGACACAGTGAGACAAATTTCATTTTGATATTACAGAGAAACTGCAAGCTATTGCATATTTGTAATATTATTTTTTATTATTCTTACATATTTTATTTTAATAATATTCCTCTTCTTTGTATTCGTCTTCTTTCTGTATAGTCTTCTGTGCTTGGCTGGTTATTCTGTATCACTTGACAGGTTTCTCACGTTCTCTTTCATAGTGTTTTGCTAATTTAGTGTCCTTCACCTCACTTATGTTCCATTAGCACACTACTCAAGGGCCTATACTCCCTATTCTTGTTATCTAGATCTCATAGATTCTGTCATATGATTGTTGCTCTAATATTATTGTAAATAATAGCTATTCCATACAATTGTAAATACTACAAAACACCCCTCCCAGATTTTAACCCACTTCACAGTTTTCTGAACTCTATTACTGTAGTGGTTAACTCTATTCTCTCACATACTACACTTGTTTACTATCCTTTACTCTCACCTTACCTCAAAATATGACCTCCCACAACCTCACTGCTTTATAGATGCAACTCACAATCATTGCCTTCCCAACAAGAGTCTTATATTCTTTCCATTATTTCTTAAAAGTGGGTACTTGGGTGGAATATCACGGTTAACACTATACATAGCAAAAGGATCTTCTATCTCTTCTCTACCAGCTGTTGCTATAAATAACACAGAATACTCTCTTGCTGCCTTAAACCATTTTGCGTTATCTCTCCAACTGATCACAATAAAAGAATAGGTAGAAGCTATAAACACCAGGATACCCAATGGAGACTTCACCACTGAATCTCAAAGGTATTCTACCACAGAAGTTCACAGCATAAACCCAGGGACACAGAACAGATCAATTTAAGAAGCTGAAGCTAACAAGAGTCTCACAAACAATGGAAAGACAAAGAACCAATCTACAAATGAAGGGAAAGGAGGAAGCCTCAGAAAGAATGCTAGATGAAATAGAGGCAATTCAGCTATCAGATATTGAGTTCAAAGCAATGTTTATCAGGAAGCTCCATGAGCTCACAGTGAATTACCAGAAACTACAGGGAAACTACAATGAACTCACTGCAAACTATATCAACATGAAAAAGGAAATAGAAACTATCAACAAGGGGCAAGAGGAAATGAAGAACACAATTTCTGAGCTGAAGAACACAGTGGAAGGAATCAAAAGCAGGATAGATGAAGCAAAAGATCGGATCAGTGAGTTGGAGGACAAAGTAAAAAAAAAAAAAAACCACCCAGAAAGAGCAAGAAAAAGAAAAGAGGCTCAGAAAGAATGAAGAGGGATTAAGAGAAATGCAAGACAATATGACATGTAATAATATCCGAATAATAGGAATACCAGAAGAAGAAGAACAAGGGATAGAAAACCTATTTGAAAGAGTAATGAGAGAATATTTCCCTAATTTGATGAGAGTAAAAGTCACACAAATCCAGGAAATACAGAGAGTTCCAATCAAGAGGAACCCAAAGAGGCCTACCTCAAGACACATCATAATTAAAATGGCAAAATTTTAAGACAAAGAGAGAATCTTAATGGCAGCAAGGGAGAAACAGGAAGTAACATACAAGGGAGCCCCAATAAGGTTAGCTACTGACTACTCAATGGAAATCCTTCAAGCCAGAAGAGAATGGCAAGAAATATTCCAAGTAATGAGAACCAGAGGACTACAACCAAGGCTACTTTACCCAGCAAGGCCTTCAATCAAGATAGAAGGCCAAATAAAGAGCTTCCTAGACAAAAGAAGTCTAAAAGAATACACCTTCACCAAACCAGCTCTGCAAAACATGCTAAAGGAACTGCTTTAAGGAGTGGAAGAAAAACAGGGAGAGAGAGAGGAACACAGGTACAAAAATGGCAATGAATAAGTACCTATCAATAATAACCTTAAATGTAAATGGATTAAATGATCCAATCAAAAGACATAGAATAGCTGAATGGATAAGAAAGCATGACCCACACATATGCTGCCTATAAGAGACCCACCTCAGGACAAAAGATATACACAGACTTAAAGTGAAGGGCTGGAGACAAATTTTCCAAGCAAATGGACAGAGGAAAAAAGCCAGAGTAGCAATACTAGTATCGGACAAAATAGACTTCACAAAAAGGACCATAAAGAGAGACCCAGAAGGTCACTTCATAATACTCAAGGGAAGAATCCACTAAGAAGACATAAGCATTGTAAATATATACGTACCCAATTTAGGAGCACCCAAATACATAAAGAAAATCTTAGAGGACTTTAGGAAAGACATTGACAGCAATGCAATTATAGTAAGGGATTTTAACACCCCACTGTCAATGGACAGATCTTCCAAACAAAATATCAACAAAGATATTGCAGCATTGAACAATGCCCTAGATGAAATGTACTTAACTGACATATAGAGAGAGCCCTTCTTCACAAAGTAGCTAAATACACATTATTTTCAAATGCACACGGAATATTTTCAAAGATAGACCACGTGACAGTACACAAAATAAGCCTCAACAAATTCAAAAAAATTAAAATCATACCGCATTTTCTCTGACCACAAGGGGACTGAAACTAGAAACCAACCCCAAGGAAAAAAAACGCAAAACACTCAAAATCATAGATATTGAATAGCATGTTATTAAACAATGAATGGGTCAAGAATTAAATTAGGGAAGAAATAAAAAAGATTCTGGAAAGAAATGAAAATGAACTCAAAACAACCCAAAAGTTATGGGACACAGTGAAGGCAGTCCTGAGAGGAAAGTTCATAGCAATACAGGCCTACTTAAAAAAGATAGAAACATTTCAAATAATCTAATCCTACACCTATAAGAACTTGAGGAACAATAACAAAGACAGCCCAGAGCAAGTAGAAGGAAGGACATAACCAAGATCAGAGCAGAATTAAATGACATACAGACCAAAAGCACAATTCTAAGGATCAATGAATCTAGGAACTGGATTATTTTTGAAAAGATACACAAAATTAACAAGCTTTTAAGTAGACTCATCAGGAAAAAAAGAGAGAGGACCCAAATAAACACAATCAGAAACGAAAGAGGAAAGATTACAACTGACAAGACAGAAATACAAAGGATTGTAAGAAATTACTATGAAGAACTGTATGCCAAGAAATTTGAAAACCGAGGGGAAATGGACACATTTCTAGAAAAAATATAATCTTCCAAAACTCAATGAAGAAGAAGCAGAAAGCCTGAACAGAACAATAACTGCAGATGAAATTGAAGCAGTAATAAGAAAACTCCCAATGCACAAAAGACCTGGACCAGATGGTTTCACAGGTGAATTCTATAAAGCATTTAAGGAAGAGCTAACCTCTATCCTTCACAGACTATTCCAAAAAATCCAAAATGACAGAAGACTCCCAAACTCTTTTTATGAAGCCAGCATCATCCTAATCCCAAAACCAGGTAAAGACACAATAAAGAAACAAAACTTCAGGCCAATATCGCTGATGAACATAGATACTAAACTCCTCAACAAAATATTGGCAAACTGCATACAACAATACATTAAAAAGATCATACACCAAGACCAAGTAGGATTCATCCCAGGGATGCAAGGATGGTTCAATATTCACAAATCAGTAAATGTAATACATCACATAAACAAAAGCAAAGACAAAAATCACATGATCATATCAATAGATGCGGAAAAAGCCTTTGATAAGGTACAACACCCATTTATGATAAAAACACTCAGCAAAGTGGGAATAGAGGGAGCATTCCTCAATATAATAAAGGCCATATATGAGAGACCTACAGCCAACATCATACTCAATGGGCAAAAACTAAAAGCTTTTCCACTAAGATCAGGAACAAGACAAGGTAGTCCATTTTTACCACTTCTATTCAATATAGTATTGGCAGTCTTAGCCACAGCGATCAGACAAGAAAAGGAAATAAAAGGCATCCAAATCGGAAAGGAGGAAATAAAACTCATTGTTTGCAGATGACATGGCAGTGCACATAGAAAATCCTATACACTCAACCAAAAAACTGCTTGACATAATAAATTAATTTGGCAAAACAGTAGGACACAGAGTCAATATCCAGAAATCAAAGGCATTTTTTGTATACAACCATGAAACAGCAGAAGCAGAAATAAAAAAAGATCCCATTCAATATAGAAAAAAGAAAAATAAAATACCTAGGAATAAACCTAAGCAAAGAGATAAAAGTCCTGTATTCAGAAAACTACAGAACACTGAAGAAAGAAAACAAGGAAGACACAAACAAATGGAAACATATACCATGTTCTTGGATCAGAAGAATTAATATCATCAAAATGTTCACAGTACCCAAAGGAATGTACAGATTCTATGCAATACCTATTGAAGTACCAATGGCATATTTCACAGACATAGAACAAACACTTTAAAAGTTTAAATGAAATCATAAACAACCCTGAATAGCTGCTGCAATTTGGAGAAAGAAGAGCAAAGTAGGGGAGATCAAAATACCTGATACCAAACTGTATTACAAGGCCACTGTAATCAAAATAGTCTGGCTGGCATAAAATTAGGCTTATGGACCAACCAAACAGAACAGAGAGCCCAGAAATAAACCCAAGTATCTATGGTCAATTAATATTTGACAAAGGGGGCAGTAACATAAAATGGAGTAAAAATATAAACGATGTTGTATTTTTGACAAACAATGTTGGGAGAACTGGACAGCTACATGCAAAAAAATGAAACTCGAGCACCAACTTACATCATACACAAAAATAAACTCAAGGTGGATAAGTGATGTAAATATAAACCACGACAGCATTAAAGTCCTAGAGGAGAACATAGGCAGGAAAATCTCAGATATTTCACACAGCAATATTTTTACTGGTATGTCTGTCCTCTAGAGCAAGGGACATAAAATAAAGAATAAACAAATGGGACTACATCAAATTAAAAAGCTTCTGCATGGCTAAAGAAAACAGTATTAAAATATAAAGAGAACCAAATGTATGGGAAAACATATTTGCCAATGATACCTCAGACAAGGGTTTAATCTCCAAAATATATAAAGAACTTCCATGACTCCATTCTAAGAAGACAAGCAACCCAATTAAAAAACAGGCAAAGGACTTGAACAGACACTTCTCCAAGGAGGACATACAGAGGATCCAGAGACACATGAAAAGATGCTCAATATTGCTAGCTATCAGAGAGATGAAAATTAAAACCACAATGAGATACCACTTCACACCAGTTAGAACAGCCATCACAAACAAAGCAACAAACAAGTGTTGGAGAAGATGTGGATAAAAGGGGACTCTAGTGCACTGTTGGTGGGATTGCAGACTGGTACAACCACTGTGGAAAACAGTATGGAATTTTTCTCAGAAAACTAAAAGTGGATCTGCCTTTTGACTCAGCAATTCCACTACTAGAATTATATCCTAAGAGCCCTGAAACACCAATCAAAAGAACCTATGCACCACAATGTTCATAGAAGCACAATTTACAATAGCCAAGTGTTGGAAGCAACCTAGGTGCCCATCAGTAAATAAATGGATCCAAAAACTATGATACATATACACAATGGAATTCTATGCAGCAGAAAAAAAAAAGGAGCTCCGACCCTTTGCAACAGCATGGATGGATGTGAAAAGCATTATGCTGAGTGAAATAAGCCAGGCAGTAAAAGACAAATACCATATGATCTCACCTTTATCAGGAACCTAAGCAATGAAATAAACAAACAAGCAAAATATAACCAAAGACACTGAAATGAAGAACAATATGAAGGTAACCAGAGGGGAGGAAGGAGGGGGGTAACTAGGTAAAGGAGAGGAAGGATCCTCAAGGAACATGTATAAAAGACCCATGGGAAAAGACAATGGAGGGGGAGGATCAAATGTGGGTAGAACAGGGGAGAGCAATGGGGGGAAATCAGGACAACTGTAACAGAAAAACAATAAAAATGAATGAAAACAGTGGGGAAAGGATGAATGGGGGTACAGAGAATAAAAAGCTTAATGGGTAGGCATAAAAAAGATGGGGGAGATTAAGAATAGTATAGGAAACAGGGAAACCAAAGAACTTATATGTATAATTCATGGGCATAAACTGAGGGGAGTGTGGTGGGGCATAAAGGAGAGAATAAAATTGGGAAAACTGTAATAGCATAATCAATAAAATATACTTAAACGAATGGAGATCATTCTTGAGAATAATCACCTGAAATGAAAGAGCATAGACTGGAGAGTATGGGATGATAGTAGGAGAGATTTTTGACACCATTGCCATGTTACTTAATACAACAAAGTAGCATACTGATGCATACTGATTTATCCTATCCTATAAGAGATAAAATACCATCACAATGGTATTTTTTGTTGTTGTTTCATAGCTAAAACTTTGCTGACAAGAACCAGAAGGGCATCTCTGCCAAATGGTGAGTGCACCAGGCAAACTCAGTGAGCAAAACCCACATTAGTGAGAATAAAAAGTGCCACAATATGTACCAGCAATAGCAGCTATTTTAAACAGAAAAATTGGCAGATAAAATGGTAGTTTGTAGCAGACTGATTTGAAAAATAAAAAATTATTTTAGATGACAAATTATTACATCTCTACTCAGTTAGAGATATATCAACATTACAGTAAACATGGCCACATTCCTAAGTTTGATAAAATTGGAATTTTTAATAATATAACCCTATGCATGGAGTTTTCCCACTCCTAAAATTTACATTCCAGTTGATTGAGTTATGCTTTTACCTCTGTAAGACTACTTTCCTCATCACCAGGAAATAATAAATAGTATCTATTTAATAAACCCATTGAAATAAATCCATGTTAATGCATTTAAAGTCCTCAGGACAGTATCTGGCATATAGTAAGTACTCCATAAGTGTAGTGGACACAGGCATGTGTCCCAAGATGTTTAACATAGACTCTATGAGAACGTGTAGTGCACACATCAGTGTGCACAAGTCAGGAATTACTTACATCATCAACGTATACAGTGCAATGATGTGCAGTACTTAACATGGTAATATAGATATTTAATTTGTTGACATGAAAATATGTTCCTTTAAAACTTACCTAGGTAAAGTAACTTAGAAAATATCACTATAAAGATTTCTATTACTATAAAAATGTGTATATGTTTAGGTATGTATACACCTATATATGTGTAAAAGGAGTTTTGAAGATTATCAGTGCTTTGATACTATAATCTATTTTAATTTAGCTAGCGGTATAACTAGTTTTTCATAGCCTTCTGTGTGTGTATATGTGCATATATTTACAAATTAGCATAAGTTATCCTTAAACTTACAATGTAGCTACTAGAGTTTATCAAATTTAAAATTTTAAAAGCTAGCATTCTTAGTCTAAAAACTGACACTGGTATAAAAATCAGAGTGATAAAAAGCAAATAACTATAAAATAGCACAGAATATTTAATTTACATATATATTGACTAGGATAAAGTCTCAGACTTTTTCTTTGTACAAAAAAGAAGCCATTCTGTGCAATATGCAGATACAATATGTGAATATGGAGGGAAGATGTATATGCATGGATATGATACTCAGTCAAAGGACAATAATTTGCTGAAAAATCCAGTCAGAGCTAATAGCTACTGAGAACCAAGCTAACAGCAGGCTTACTGCACAAGAGCAGAGGCCAAACTTCTACAGAGTTGGCATGTAAAGCATTTTAGATGCTAAGATGACAGAACTGCTCATAGAACCATCTGTTATTTACTGATCCATCTGTTGGTCAGCAGAAAGCCATCAGAACTGAAGAAATTCTTTGCTCTGAGAAACAGCACAATTTCTGTGGGTTTTTTTTTTCTGTGTGTGTGTTTTGACCAGGAAAGAGCATTAATGACTTACAGAGTCAGTATTTTATTACAGTAGACCAAAAAAATGACAGTGTATACTCACTCATTTTTATCATTGTTATTTATAATTATAAAATCCTAGTATCATATTTATGCCCTCAAGTAAAAGTATATATGTAGAGCCCTGACCAGGGAGTCTCAGTGGGTTGGGTGTCGTCCTACAAATCAAAAGGTCAAGATTTGATTTCTCATCAGAGCACATCCCTGGTTTGCAGGCCAGGTCCCCTGGTGGTTGTTTGTCCTCACACATGGATGTTTCTCTCCCTCTCCTTCTCTCTCCTTCTCTCTCCCCTCTCCTCTCTCTAAAAGTAAATAAATAAATCTCAAAAATATCTATGAATGTATGTGCATAAGAGTATTAAAGATATGAATTAAGCTTATACATGAACTGATTCATTAAGTAGTCATAATGTATGAGAAAATAACATTAAAGCACTTTGTAAACAATCATGTCTTTCCCAAATATCAGATAGAGTTATTACAAAAACATTCTAATCTATGTGGTTGACATAATAACTCAATAAGATAAACACCAGATCTTCAAGTTTTCACATTCATTAAGAAAATTAAAATGAGATGCTCACAACTTTTGTCATTAGTAAAATTGTAAATGACTTGGTTATTAAATAAAGAGGCCCAATTTCAAAGATAAGTTGGGGTTCAGTGCCTACAACATTCCTTATAATGTTTTAATAGATTAGTTAGTTTCTTTGTTTTGTAAAGTTGAACTTATGGTACAAAGATCAAAAATTTTTTAAAGAATAAATGCGCACTGAAGGAAATACACACATGTAACCAACTGTTTGTGTTCTATGCCTATATGTTTCCTCCTTCTCTTTTGCAATTAACAATGTCTAGAAGTTTAATGCAAAGATAGAGTTGCCTTAGTCTTTGAAAATGTTATAGTATTCCATTGTGTAGTTGTACTACAATTATTTAATCAGGCATCAAGATCACTTACTTTTTTGCAGTGTTACTGTTGCAAGAGATGCTGCAATGCTTGCACAAAAAGTTTGAACATCTATGAGCATATCTGTAAGTCCTTGAAGTATAACTGCTGGTGTAGTTCCATTTCAGTAGATATTGCCAGACCGTTTTCCACAGTTTACTCTTCTGCTAACAACATATGAATTTCTGTACATGAACAACAACCAATTGACTTGTCAACATTTTGGTTTTCATCAGTTTGACGATGACACATTTGTAATTTTATATGCATTTACAAGTATGATGGAGAAGTTTCTCAGGTTTAAAACCCATTATTTTTTTCTGTCTGTAGCTTTTACAATATTCTTTATTGCTCTTATTTGTTGCTATTTTAACCTGTGATTTTAAGTAGTTATAGGTAAAATTAATCCTTTGTCTGTACTATACTTGCAAATATTTTCTCTCATGTTCTTTTCCCCTTGATGTTAAGTTTAGTCTCCAATAAACAAGTTTTAAAAGTTTATTAATAAAAATATAAAAAAGTCTTAGTTGCAATCTATTTGTGTTCTTTTGTGTCACCTCTTTTTTATGGAATCTTAGACCCTTCTCAAAACTTTTTTCTGTTTTAAATGTCAATGTGTAAAAATTGGCATAGTTGCTTCTCCGAGTCTCGTCTTACTACTGCTTGCTTTCCTTCTGTGTTCCCTTTCTGTCATTAGCTGGTCTTCATTTTCCATTTATGTTGTAAGTGTCCTACAGGGATGCAACTGACTTTACAGTGAGATGGCATGAATAACTTGCTCCACTGTTTCCTACCTCATGACATTGTCGGTACTTTTTTTTTTCTATACTTTTTTTCTCCATGGAACTGTTTGGCCTCAAGTCCCAGGCTGCTTGCATCCATCAGTGCTTGACCAACTTCAGAGCATTTAAACAATAAATTTGATTATGTTCAATCTTATGGGGTGTAGAGCATCTCAATGTTTTACAGATCTAAATAAAATACTTCAAAGTACATTTCTTAATAGTCTATTGCTCAAACACCTTGCCCAGATGGCATTGATATAAGGTTTGCAGTAGAGGCAGTATAAATGGAATCCCTTTATACTTAATAACTTCTATGGAAAAGATACTTTATTGAATTTGTCCTCTGCTTTGTGTCTTTTTATTTTTGATAAAGAAAAGAAGTCAAATGTAGTTCTTTGTAGAGATGAATGTGCCTTGTATGTCAAAAATCTGCTAAATGAGCTTCTACTTTGAAACTATAATCAGTAAAAATAATTTCTACTTCATTCTTTAATACAGTTGAGCATGACAGGGCAATGCTTTGCTGCTAAAACTAGGAACAATTAGATGTATTACAAAAATCGTATTTAAATGTATCTCAAAGTTGTAAGAAAAATGCTGAAATCTCAGAGACAGTAGCACTCTCTGAGGTGTACAGATCAGCACCACCCTCCTCCATTCCTTTCTTGCCAGTATGGATGCCCATTGAATTTGGGGTAAAACAAGAGTCACCTGAGAGTCGGGAAATAAAATTAGAGACTTGAGAAGCCCAGATCCATGGTGGTCTCATCTCAAAATATTTGCTAGATTCTAATGCTATGTGGAACCTGAGAATTGATTGCTGTCCCGAGAGTCTTGGAAAAGTCCTGTGCAAATACTCAGGCCTGTCTTTAGTACTGATCTCTGTTTTTACTTTCATTCATATAGATTTGCCTACTTTCTATGATATGTTATGTCATTTCTATTTTTTAAGGTAGAAAATTAAAAAAAAACAGTTTAGTCATTTTTCAAACTTTTTATGTGCCTCTTTCTTAGAGAATATTCTCTATTGAGGGTCAATATGTGATACTAAGATTTTAGTGCTTTGTTATAAGTGTATATATAAATTTAAAAAATTATTTGTAATCTTTTTAATCTTAGCCTATCTTTTTATGGCTGCTAACTATCCAGCCAAGCCATTTACATCTGAATTTTGAATCCATATATATTATAAACTCCAGACATTTATCTTTCCATATAAATAAATTAGAGAGCCAGGTCCACAATTCTCCACCAATAGGAGTATTTTCCCTTGCCATCCTCTTGCAATATTATTGCTAGGTGGAACAATTGTGCAGCTGTTTTCTGTCTTTGAATTGCACCTATATATTAAGTGCGCACCTCTGTGAGCCAGGCTTGAACTTTCCCTTCTCCATCAATTGGTTATAAAAGATTCCCCATAAAACTTTATGTGTGAGTTACTACATTAATGAATGACACAGGTATCTACTAAACACTCCAGAAGCTCATCTGTGCTCTCTGGTCCTGTTTTTCTGGAAGTTCCATAATTACCACTTCTGACTTACAGTGGACTGTTACCTGCCTGTCCCATTTTGGAATTTAAAAGTAGGTCACGATAAGCAATTGTGGCAACATGGTCATTTAATGCCACATGGTCAGTAACTCTTTCTTCATAGAGACTTGTCAATGACAAGTCTTGCTGTTTTTCAAAAGGTATGTAATTTTATGCAGAGTCTTTCTTTGGAAATCTAGAGATCTGCATTATGATATCCCCATATAGGTTTGCTGTGTACTCTTCGTGATAACTTTTACACTACTTATTTGTCTAATATCATAGGATCGGTGATGGACTGTGGCTCAAGTTCAGGGTTGCTTGAAATGCATCTTGACTCTACTATAGAACACTCTCCTACTCTGGGCCCCATGCGATTCAGACAAACTTTATGTCACCCAGCATGTAAGTCTCAGAGTAGTATTCTCCAGTGTGGAATACACTGGGTCCAAAACCCAAAGAGGCTTATTAGGCACCATGCTTCCTCCATCACGATGACAGGTGCAAGACACAGTAATGCATCCCACTCTCTTGTTAGTTTTTCCTGCTGTGCCCACAATCATTCAAATCCTACACAATGCACAGAAATGTCAGGCTCCTGAACATGTTTATGGTTCATATCCCACCTTCTGGAGTACATGGGCATACCAAGGCATTAAACATGATGTCATGTTCTTCTTCCTCTTGTGCAATTAGCATGTCATTGTAAATATCGTGGATTGAGGTGATATTATTTGGACTATTCAAATGTCCATAGTCTCCAAAGACTGTTTCTGAAAGATAGTGGGAGAGTACAAAAGCAAAAAAGCAGAATTATAAATGTATATTGCTAATTCCATGCACATTTGTGCAGTCCTGGTACTGGTAGAAAAAAAAATGAAGTCATCAAATCATGGTACAATACAATACGTACAGCCAGTATTTGCATTGTTTTTGGTTGAGTTTATGATAATCTGCTTTGATTTACCAGAATCTTCTTTGTTTATATTTAGAGATGATATAAATGATATGTAATTTCTATATGTTTATATTTATATTGATAATGTAAGCTGTTGGTTTACATTATATGACAGTGATCAGCATGCATCCTTTAGCTCTTTAAAACTGGCTAAAATCTTAGGATACAATATCATTTATACTCCTTTGGCCTTTGGAGGCCTCAAAAGTATCAGAAATTTTCACTTGAGAATATCAAATATATTAACTATTTTTAAAATTTTTATTTTATTGGAGCAAGAGAACAACATAAGATATCCCTCTTAAATCTTTAAGTGTACAACTCAGCATTACTATAAATATTTTGTTGTACAACAGATTTTTAGAGTTTATTCATCTTTCTTAAGTGAAGCTTTTGCTGGTTGATTAGTAGCTCTCAATTTCCCTCATTCCCTAGCTCCTGGAAACAATCATTCTATTCTCTGCTCTATAAAATGGATCATTTTATATAGATACTTCACATGAGTGGAATTATGTAGTATATGTCTTTCTGTAACTGGTTTAGTTTACAGCATATTATGCTCAAGGTTCAACCATGTTTTCACACATTGCGGAATTCCCTCCTTTTGTAAGGCTAAATTGCATTCCACTGTATGAATGTACCACCATTTCTTTGTATATTCATCAGTCAGTGGACACTTAGGTTGTTTCTACAGCTTGGCCCCATGTGAATAGATCTGCAGTGGCCATTGGAGTGCTAATAGTACTTGGGATCCTTATTTAAAACCTTCTGGGCAAATATCCAGAAATAGGATTGCTGGATCATGCTGCAATTCTTTATTTTTTTTTAATTTTTTAGGAACATTCATACTGTTTTCCTTAGCAGTTGTACCATTTTGCATTTCCTCTAACAGAGTTCAAGAATTCTAATTTCTCCACATGCTGGTTAGTATTTGTTGTGTTTTACTTTTTTGAGAATAGCCATTCTGTGATTTTTATTTTCATTTACCAAATTAATTATTAGTAATATTGGGCATTTTTCAGATTCCTGTTAGCCATTTGTATGTCTTCTTTGAAGAAATGTCATATAAAAGAATGAAACCAGACCCTTATGTTTACCATACAAAAAGCTGCTAAAAATAAAGACTTAAAGGAAAGACATGAAAAAGTCCTAGAATACAAAAGAAAAGTAAAACTGTAATATAATAGTCCTAGAATACAAAAGAAAAAGAAAACAGGGGGAAAGCTTCTTGATATTCGCATAGATATGACACCCAAAGTACAGGTAACAAAAATCAATAAGAAACAAAGGTGACTACATCAAACTAGAAAGTTTCTGCACAGAAAAATAAGTAATCAACACGGTGAAAAGGCAACCAATGAAATAAAAAATATTTGCAAAACATATATCTGATAAGAGGTTAATATCCAAAATTTATAAAAACCTACTGCAATATTGGAAAAAATCTAATAACCTGATAACAGAATAGGCTAAGCGCTCACATGTAGTGACCCATCTCAGAAACCAAGAGCCCAATATGAGGATTTAGCCAATTACCAATTACGTTTTGGAGGGTAATTGTTTGCTCAGGGGAGTGTACAGTGGAAACACTGTAATATCATATCCTGGCCATGACTTTTTTTAAACTGACCTCCTTCCCAATTTATTCTGAGATGTTAATCATAATGGTGCTTTGAGTCTTTTGGCATCAATGCTACCTCAGACCCTATCCAATAGTCCTTGAAATAGCTGCATTGTCTCTCCCTGTGGCTCTTTTACCTACATAAGTGATGGGAGATCACTTTGGGAAAGGAGTGGGAGATCACTATGATCTACATGTACTCTTTTTCTTGGAGGCTTTTTATTCATTTGTTTTGTTTCAGGTTTTAAAACGGGTTTAGGATCACTAATTTGGCCTGGGACTATGAACTTCTCCTTGGGGCTCTACTTTCAGTTTGCTGAGCCTTCATCTTTATTTTGATGATACAAACTGAGTAGTATTCTTGTGGGTTCATTTGATTTGCTTATTGAATGCTAGTCTCTGATTAACGTCCCTGTGACATCCCTCTACTAATACTTAGTACCCTTGCTACTGCTCCACTGATCTTGCCACTGTTTATCATAATTTTGCTTTTATTGAGTCAATTAGTTAAGTACCACCCACTGGCCTCCATAATTTCAGAGTCCTGTTAGACCTATTTTAATCAGTGACTCTAGCTTTGTAATGTTGTTTTCTTCCTCCAGACATCATCTGTAGATGTGACACCACTGAAATTTTTAACAATGCTTATGCCCTTTTCACCTTCTTAAATTCCGTACCTCTGGCAGTTCTGTGGAACAAAATCACTTTGGCTCTCTCAGCCTTATGTAGTACGTATCCATTTTGTCATGACCACCCTGGGCCTTTTATTCTTTTCTTCCACTGACTGCTACAATATTCCTCTACCATTTAGTGTGTCAGTTACCGCTTTTATGCATCTAGGAGCTCTCTTAATGAGATTGTATTTTAAGAACTGTACATTTTGCATTATGAAAAATTTACCACAATTAAAAATGTTGACTACTCTATATATGCAAACATCTGAAAATAAAAAAGCTCTTGCGCACACACAAAAATGTTACTTTTTTTTATTTCCACAGAATGAAAAACAAAGGACCATGTAGTAATCAGAAATTACTACTGGAAAATATAACCAAAACTTATATTAGTGATGTAACATAATAAAAGTTTATTTCTTGCTCATAAAACATAAGCAAAACAGAAGTCAAGTATCTCTTCCAAGGATTTGGAGTCCAAGCTCTTTCTTAGGGAACCTGCTTGTTTTCACCCTGTAGCTCTGACATCTCTGAGTGTTTCTTTCAGCATAATGGCATCTTAGAGACTAGCCTGATAATTGATATAAGTCACTTCTGCAATTTGTATTTTCTGGAATTAATTACATAGCATCCAGATGATGATACTTATATAAATATAGACATAAACACACATACTGATAAGCCAGCAAAGGCATATGTGCACTTTCTGCATAAACAGAGTAAACAAGAAAGTTTAGCATCTAGCATTTCTCTGCTACAGCATATATTATTCTTTTTTTTTGTATAATACAGTAGAGAGTAAAGCACATGTGTAGCCTCATGCAAATAAAATTAGCAGCAAATGTTTTGATTAATATAATGAAAGAAAATAAACATACTTAAAACTGTGTTTATGAAAAATTAGCTGCAAAATGGTATTTAATATGAATTTAAAGCAGTTGAAATTATAGAATAAATTTTTAGAATAATAATATACTTCAAATTTTCTGTCATTAAGAGTGTGGGGGTGGTAATGGTTTCATATTATTATTTATATCCCAAATCAGAAACAGGTGGCCTCTGCTGTTTTCCTGCCAATTTTCTGATGAGCATCCAGTCTACATCCTGGACAGCAGAGTTCCCACTGCTACCCTGTCATTACCGCTTTGCAAAGGATCAATGCTGCCTAGAGTGCTAGGTCTCCAGAAAAACCTTCAGGAGATTTACAGAACTAAAAATGTGCTTAATTTATTTTAGTGTTAGCAACCCCAATCACCCTGTGTTCAACACAAACCCAAGGTTTTTTATCCATAAAACTTTAGATTCACAGGACCATGATGTCAGGATATTTTTGCATATTCTTTTCTTTATTGTCTTTCATTCTAAGCACATGTGCATTAAGCTTTCTCCTCTAAGGTTTCTTCATGATATGCAAATTGGATATGCAAATAGATCCCAGAAAGTTGATCATTAGTGTTAATCTAGGATAATTCCGTGTGATGATCCCTTTAGACTAATAAATCTCTATCCTAAGATGTTGATTAGGAGCACAACATACAGAGGGAGATTTGCAAAATAAAGCCCGTATCAACATAAAAATCTTATTTTATTCATATGACTTTAGTGCTTTTACGGATTATAGAATGGAAAGTAAATAAAAGGTCATAGTGTTATCCAACTTTATGTGATTCATTCACAGTGTATGTGTGTATTTAATAGTATTAACAATATGTATTTATTATTGAGTAAATTTTATTTAGGTTGAATATTATTAATGTATTAAATGTATTAAATTAATGTATTAAATTTTATGCATAAAACTTAATGAAGATTAAAATATTTTATTATACTTACAAAATTATATCTATAAACTTAAAGAAAATTAAAATCAATACAGTTCCCAAAATTATTAACTAATAGTTTGTGATTAACTAGTACTTGGTCAAGATAACTATATGTACTGAGGGGAACTTCTGTAACTATTAAAATTAATATCTGATATCCAGAATTTGAAAAATCCTTAAAACTTCTTCTTATAACATATAAATATATGCATATATTATGATTAATTATAAAGCATGTTATAAATTTGTTGTTATAATATCAAATACTATAAAACAATATTTTATATAGATAAGCAAATTCAAGTTAGCTCACTTTTGTTGCTGTTTTCTGTTACCTTAAATAAGAAACAAAGTCATAAACAGAGGAAAATTAAATATGAATGAGTTAAGAATACTCTATATACATCATTGCTTTAATAAAAATTATTTAAATGTATAATGAACATTAGTTTTTTCATTGAAATCTGAATAACATATTCTCTGTTCTTTTGGAATTATACTAAATTCCACCTATTCCTTACAGTGCGCTGCCCACATTCAACCACTAACCTAGAATATGGGATTTTCCTTTTCCAACACTTATCACTGTTACTCAATACTAGATGTAGTCACATTTGAGATTATTCATTTAAATTCTGACAATAACTTACTAGTGCGAACCTTATTATTCCTTTTCAGTCCCTCAGTCTTCTGAAGCTAACTTCACTTGTGTAATATTAGAGTTTCTGGGAAATAATTTTAGCTTGGCTGTGTACATTTGATATAAAATGACAGGACTTGCAGCCTTACAATGTAGTTCTTATTTTATCTAAAATATTAATGACAGTTTTCACTATTTTCCTTTTCTCAATTAGATTTTCTAATCTAAAAGTTCATTATTCTTTGGAATAAACTTCAAAATAAACAGTTACAGTAAAATATTTTGATCAAATTAAAACTTAATGCTTTTCAAAATTGTAATTTTCTATTGTTTGTAGCTTAATTTACAATGATGAAAATTTAGCTTTCAAATGAAATAAGACCACCTTATGCCTTATATGGAAAAAATCTAAAATCAGTGCATAAGCTTTCAGTAGAGATGACACCAGAAAGTGAAAGTTCCAAACTCAGCTTCTTAGTAATAATCCCAAAGCTACAGGAAAATATAAAAAACAAAAACCTTACCTCTCTGCTCAGTGAAACAAGGAAACAGTTAAAACCTAACACTGTAACATAGGTTAAAAGCTCAAAAAAAACATTGCGAATCACTGAGCACTGTTCCATTGGAAGGAATCTGAGAAGTATCGAGCGACAGAAGGTACTTTGCTTCAAGTTGAGAAATTGCCAGAGAAACTGTAAATTATACTTACCAAAGTTGGCAGACACAGCCTGAGACAGTAAACCTAATTTTTTAAAATGTTGAAACAGTGGGTTAGTAAATACACACTGAAGTAAGGAATGAGCACACAAGAAATACCCTATATGAGTGTGGTTCCCAGAAGTATAAAATCTGTATCAGAACATACAAATTTTAAAAAATAAAGAAGAAAAATCCAGGAACCTAAAAAATAAAGTTGCATGGCAGAGGAAGAATATGTACTAGTAAAACAATTTCCATGAGTCTGATGAAAGTTTTTTACCATAAACTTTATTTTTAAAGTTTATGGTAAAACAAGAACCAAAAGACTTAATCAAATTATCTTTATGAAGTAGGAACACAGACACAAACCTCAGGGAATTGATAGCAGATCAGTAAGGAAAAAAGGAAACATAAGTAGAAAAGATGTTTAAAACAAATAGCATTTCACAGTGAAGGTAAAACGGGAAGGGAATCAAGGGAAACTAGTCACTATAGATAATAATAACTATAGTAATAACCATACAGTTCATAAAGTTTAGAATCATGGCAATCAGGCACTATGATTGAGGCAAACAGAGAGATAAAAATGATCAGAGAAAATAATACATGTGAAAGTCAAAGAAGATGCAGAACATTTATACTTGAACTTCTCAAAGGGAAAAACTCCAAGATCACATTTAAAATAAAACTCGCTGGTGCATATTGAAAACATACACCAAGTTCAGATTAAATTGCCCCCAAATTGTGTTATTTGGCTATAGCATAGTAAGGTGATTGAACACTATTATAAATTGAATACTTGGGGAGGTAGACCAGAGAACAAGGCATTTTTAAGTGGAAACCACAGTGTGGCTTCAAATTTGTCATGGATGGTAATGAAGCAATACCTGGCAAATCGCTAGGACATGGAGCATGTTCTAAGGATTTTATATTGTTAAATACCTCTTACATATGAAACCAACAGATAATTAATTTTCATATTTAGGAACTAACAGATCATTGGCATTACAAATCCTTCTCAATATACCAAATAACTATAACAGAATATATATTATTTCATCCAAATATGTAGAAATAATAATTAACAGTTCTATAAGAATAGAGCAAAAAATGTTCTCGAATTTAAACACTAAAAATAGTAAAAGCCAAACTCCACTGCATTATAAAAAAAAAAAGAAAAAAATCACATGACAGAAAATAGCTATGTTTAATGTCAAACAGATACTGAAAAATAATTGTCACTTGTAGCAAAAGATAAGGACTAACCCTAATGATAGGGAAAATCCTCATAAAAAAAGACAAAATGCATGTACATTACACACCAACAACCAACCTCACATATACATACATGCAAATGGCCTTTGCTAGGCTGAAAAATGGCCTTTTCCTAATCCTAAATTTGTGGCTACTGTTATCTTGAATGACAAAATGGACTTTGCTGTTGTAAATTAAGACTATTTGAGATGAGGAGCTCATCCTGAATTATCAGGATGGTCCCGGTGCAGTCCACGTGGGTCCCCATAAAACCAAGGAAGCAAGCTCAGTGTGAACAGAGGGATGTGAGGACAGAAGTAAAGGTACCATGGAGAAAGGTGAAGATCCTGCTCTATAGCTTTTCGTCAGACACAGACAAGACAACACCTTGACTGTAGGGTTTTTGACCTCCAAAATGTAAACTAATAAATGCGTGTGGCTTTTTAAGTCACTAATTTTGTTAGTAATATTAATATTATTAATGTTAGTATTAATAATGGTAGTAAGGCACAAAATTATATGTCTGGTGATGTAATAATGTGATATGAATTACATGGTGGACACATACAATATACAGATGAAGTATCATAGAATTGTACACCTGAAACCTATATAATTTTGTTAACCAATGTCACTGTAATAAATTCAATGAAAAATAGAAGACATATATGAAAATAAAATATATCTTAGAAAAAAAATAAGCATTAAAGTGATGAAAGTCTGTTTGCCCTATGACCTGACATTACCCAAACATGAATCACTCTACTGAGCATGGTCTACATTACCACTCATGTTCATAAAAATAAATAAATGTATAATATTTCATTGCATTTTTGTCATAAAGATAAAATATTTTAATTAAAATATTTTTAAAGTCAGTAAATGGACATAATTTTTTTAAAGATTTTATTTATTTATCTTTTAGAGGGGAAGGGAAGGAGAAAGGGAGAGAAACATCAATGTATGGTTGCCTCTCATGCGTCCCCTGCTGGGAACTGGCCTGCAACCCAGGCATGTGCCCTGACTGGGAATCAAACCATGATCCTTTGGTTCACAGGCCGGTGCTCAATCCACTGAGCTGCAGCAGCCGGGGCCAAATGGACATAATTTTCCTATCAAGTGGACAAACACATGTGATTGATAAAATTATTTCTGGTATTTTTTAAAAATAGGATTAAAGCATACTACATTGGTTGTTTTGAATCAGGAATCCTTAAATTTAATCTTTTTTTAACTTGTATTTAACAAATACATGAGATACAAAAATAAGATAAAATCACAAATTGGAGGATTCTCACTGTCATATTCTGAAAAAACAACTGTTTAGATATAAAAATAGAATTGCTGGACAAACTATCATTGTATGCATTGAATACTGATCAAGACAAATTGTTAAAAGGAGAATTGTAGTAAAAGGAAGAGATTTAAATATGGGCTGGATTAGATGATGTCAAGTCATTGTCATTCATTTTATTGCATGTAATAATGCCATTTTTCATATAGTATTTGGTTTTGTTTCACACATACATTATTTTGGACCAAAATATCATGATCTCTCACTTATTTTTCTTTATTTCATATAACAAAATGAGTTTAAAATTTTTATACATTTTTAATATTCTCTTATATTTTTAATTTTTTCAGCAACCCAGTATTGTTCTCATACTCATTTCTAAAGTTGTTCATTTGTGATTTGCCTTAATTTTAATGAGTCAAATTTTTAAAGCTTTATCAAATTCATTAGTCTTTTAAAGAAATCTTACAACTGTCATGCTTTTATATTTGTTTTCTATTTCTTTAATGATATTTTTTCTTATTATCTTTTTTTTTACTTTGAGTCTTTTTATGTCTCTCAACTTCTTAGTTTGAATGTAATTTTTTGTTAAATCTTCCTCATAGAATCTGTTTTTAATGTGATAAGTTACCCTGAGCTCATACTCATTGGCATTTCATCTGCAAGAGTTGAGGACCATGTCCAAGTTGGGTCCTTCAGAGAGGATTTGTATTGACTTCTGCCAGGTGTCTATGTTCACTAACAATCTGGTGCCACTGTAACTCCTTAGATTGCAATTTTAGGATTACCCAAGGAGGTGTAAATTTGGAGCTCAAACAGTCACAAGAATCAACACTTGATTATAAAGTTCTTATGCAACTATTTTTCTCTCATGTAGCTCCAATCCAGAAGGCAATTTCTTGACTGTGCTAGCAATGTGCATTTATCATGCAAGCACTTTTATTTCTATCTCACCCTTGCATTGAGAATGCAGCCCTTGAAATGTCAACATTTTTTAGGGCTCTGTAAATAGGATCATCACTTCTCCGTTAAAATTGTTTGCATGTTTATTTCCAAAAAGAAAATATTCAAAATCAATAGATTGTAGAAAATAAAAAGTGAAATTTATCTAAATACAAAAGTATTTTATACTATGATTCAAGCACTTTTCTAGTTGCATGTAATTCTTTTGAAGTGAGATGTTAATGGAGTAGGTTCATGTATATGAAGTATAAATAAATTCTCAAGTGAAATTGTAATCAAGTATAATAATGATAATCACATTCATAGGTTAACAAAAACATCTTAAGAATTTTTTTGAGGAGGTCACATTTATTTTCTATCCCATGAGCAGCATTTTGCCAATGTGTTATATTATTTAGCAAATGTAGGGCTATAGCTCTCAAAATAAAAGCACTAAAAAGTCATTTCCCATTACTAATGGTTCTAACATGGGGCTAGTTCCACTTGCCACTCTTCATGATTAGTAACTCACTTTATTTCTCTTGTTTTTTCTTTTGTTTTCTCCTTCACCTCTTTCCTCCTCCCACACCCTCCCCACCTCCTACCCTCCATCCTTCCTTTCTTTGGCTTTGTCCATGAGCCCTTTATACATGTTCCTCAATGACCCTCCTACTTTTTTCCCTTTTATCCCCCTCTCCTGCTTTCCTCTGGTTACTGTCAGTTTGTTCCTTATTTCTATGCCTCTGATTATATGTTGCTTGCTTGTTTGTTTTGTTGATTAGGTGCCACATATAAGATTTTAATAGCAAAAGGGTGCTTGAAATGTTTAAACTAATTAATTTTTTTTCCAAATGTAAAAGGCTGCCTATATCGAGGGGTTGCATGTAGGAGAAAGTAATGGTGTATGTATTACTTTCAGCAGTATAAGTTTAGCCAAGCTACTTTAGTTTATTCACTGTTAAAAAAACATAAATAATAACAAACTCTTAATACTGATATTTGATTAAAATTACACATGTAAGGATTCTATATTAGTAATTATGAAAAAGTTGTAGTATTTATTATAATCCATTACTTTAGTTAATCTTATCACTGCCAAATTTAAGAATGAGGCAATTTAATGGCTTCAATAAAAAGAGATGTATAGAAAATACAGATTAGGAATTAACAAAAGTACCTTTCCAAATATTTGTTAATAGTTTATATAGAATAGTATAAATTTTAGTACACTAGCCAATCAATAAGATGATCAATCAATAAAAGTGCTGCTTTAGAGTTATCACATATATGCACAATGACATGAATAAAAAATCCATTGTGCAATTGCTTGTTGTAGGAAAAGAATTAGAAATGACATAAATTGATATTTAGATATCATGCTATATGATATAATGAATAATATAAAGCAAGTAGAAATAGTACATTTTACATTCACAAACAGATAAATCAAAAAAGTCTTAGATTGAATAAAAAGAAGTTGCAAAACATGAGCAAAGTAAATTTCATTTATGTAATTTAAAACATGTCAAGGGTATACTAGAGAAATTATTATATGGTAAAATTATAAAGTCCCTTTTGAAAATTATACACATGAATTTTCTCCAATATGTAATTATCAGGTAATATACATCTGTTACATAAAATGGCTATTACATGTTTGCCCACAATTTTTCTTCCTTCCAGGAAAATTATTGCTCTTCACTGAAGCATAACCAAGGATTATGCCTGAACTCTGAGTGGCCTTTCCTTGATGGATTTAATTAAATTTAAATTAATTTTTTGAAAATGAAAACTTCTACTATAGTTACCCAAATCATTTTTAGCTAAACATGGAATTAAGTAAGATATTTATAAAAGTATAAAAAGTGCAGCAGATTCTGTCTCTGTTGAGGGCCCACTTTCTGGTTCATAGAAGGCTATCACTGAACTGTACCCTCCTATGGTAGAAGGTGTTAGAGATCTGTCTGGTGTTTTCTATGAGGACACCAATCCTATTCTTGAGGACTGCACTCTGGGGACCTAAGCACTTTCCAAAGTCCCCCTTCTAATGTCACTACATTGGGGTTAAGATTTCAACATGTATGAATCTGGGGGGACGTAAACACTCAATTCATAACACAAGCATTTAAAATAAAGAAATGAAACATAAAATATTAGGAAACAGCCATTTTAACATGATTACAAAGTTTTTGAATGAATATTTTTAAATTGTCAATTTCTTCTATCTTTACTTCCATATATGTAATTACATTCATTTTGTGTTTTTTATAAGGTATTTTTTGTAGCTTCTTACTATTATATCTACCAGAATTGCACTAATGTTTGTGTTTTATTTTAACAAATGGAGATCTTGATCAAAAGTTTATTGTAATTTAAAGGTTTTCTACCTTTTAAGTTCTTCCCTATACTTGTCAATAACTCACAGGTAATTAGCCTGTACACATTCAGTCTCCAGAGTCAATACTCAATGTTGTAATCAATGAACTAAAGCCACTCCTGGTTATTATTCATTATATACACATTCTCTGTGATTATGAATTGGAATGGTGCTTGCTCTGCTAAAGCCATTGTAAAATTAATATTTTTTCTCAAGATGTCACTCTAACTTTATTTTCTGAACTTTTGAGTTGATTCTGAGTCTGTCATTGGCTCCACATCAGTCTTGTCCACAAGACTGGGACTGTCCAGTCCCACAGAAATCTGCTGTAGTGGTGTTCTCTGTGTAAGTTGGTGTGTGGTTTCCTCCAGTTGTTTATCTATACATTTTTGATGATCTGTTTTCTATCTTTTAGGGGTTTTCCTAATTCTCTGGACAACTAACTTTATGTTATTTTCCACACTTGTTATTAACATTTATAAAAAGTATTCTTTCTCATTTCATGAAGTTTGAGCAGGCAAACCTATGTCTAGTTGACAATGTTGCCTCAATCGCTCATTTACAGTATATATGCTGTGGAAATACCATTTACATTATCAATATTATTATATATTTTAATGTGAATTTCAGTGTTTACAAAATGATGACTTATACTAAGCACTGCACATTTAATTTAACCACTCTTTTATTCTGAGCTTTACTGTCTTCTACCTGAACAGTTTTATAAATTATGTTTGAAATAAATTATTTTATATAAAACATTTTATACATTTTAATTATTCCATTTAAATAAATGCTTAGCAACAGAATATGTAAAACAAGGATATGCATACCTTAAGGTCTTAAGTATCTATTAGAAGAATCTTAGTCTCCCCTTTACAGGTATTTCAAATGTTATAATTTTGTATATTTTAATTGATGTTTTTTCTTGACTCAAAAGATGTGCTGAAATGAGTATCTCCAAGAATGTCTTGCTAACCATCTAGTTGTTTTATGTATTGTATTTCTGACTTGAACTCTCTAATTAACACCAAAAATGTCAACATAAACATACACACAGTTACATATTATGCCCTCAATATTTGATGTTAATTCTTCCACATGTAACCAAGTCATGTTAAAGAAAATATTTTTTTATTTCCTTCAATTTAAAATGCTACTCACAGAAGCATTGAGAAATTTATTATTTGTTTAACTGTAGTAAAATTCAGAAGAAACAAAATGAGCAAGCACTATTTTGGGTACTCCTCATATGCTATCTCTTCTCATTCTTTCTCTTTCTAAACCTACATTTCCACCATTGAGTATCCAATGACTTCATCTTTGTCTCATCATAAAAGATCAGATATTGTTTGTTTCAAAATGCTCTAAGACTGTACTAGCCTGCATATATAAGAGGAGAAAGTCTACCATATGCATTTACATATAAGATAGAAAGGAATAAGAATGAATACATTTCAGTTTGCGGGCCTCTCCCTGATTTTCTCCTCTTTGTTTTCTCCAATATTTTGCATAACAGTATGTAAGGAAATAAAGATAATAATCAAGGAAGTTGGGAAAATTCTGCCTTGTTCAACAGACAGGTCAAATTTTAGATATATTCAATTAATCTTTTTGTCAATTTCCTATGCAACTAGCCAAGATCTAATCTATTCAAATCATGAGATTTTTTAAAAGATTTTATTTATTTATCTTCAGATGGGAAGGGAAGGAGAGAGGGAGAAAATATCAATGTATGGTTGCCTCTTGTGGGTCCCCTGCTGGGAACTGGCCAGCAACCCAGGCATGTGCCCTCACTGGGAATCGAACCATGATCGTGTGGTTCACAGGCCCACACTCAATCCATTGAGCTACACCAGTCAGGGCGAGATTTATTTTTAATTTATATTAGCATAAGAATTTTTTGACTGACAGTAAAAGTTTTAAACTTACTTGGTTCTCAACAAGCCAGCCACTATTTTTACTTAGTCATACTGTGTTAATTAAAGGAAAAAAACAAAATAACCTGGAATCTACTGATTAGTGTTAGTACATATGCATAGATGTATTGGAATTTTTAGTTCGATAAGACTTTCTATAATACAATTCAAATTATTTCACCCCAAACCAAGACACAGTGTTAAAGAAATCTGTTAAATTCTTAAAAGGAATTTTCGCCTTTGCAATTGATAATTACAGATTAAAAAAACAAGTCTCCAAATACTTCCACATTGCTTGCTTCTGGCAATGGAGAATACCAGCTATTTCCCAGGGGTACTCTTGTGCTCTTTTATCGTAGCATTTTAAACAGTAAAAACACAATATCAGACCTAAAGCAAGAGTTAGCCTCACCAATTTTCTGCAAATATTAGAATGTTTGACCCTGCAATATGGAAAGGAACCCCTCAGATATGAACTTCTCAAGTAAATTGATCTTCAACACCACTGTTATACTCTATTTTGATTCTATGTTGGTGTTAAATGTACAACCTTGGGAATGTGATCAATCTAAGTAATAGCTTAATAGCTCATATGGGTTGGAAGAGATTGGGTTCCAGCTCTATTTGCAGTCTGTTCACTGTATGTGATGGTTTCATTAAGTCCCCTACTGCCAAAGAATGGGTTTTCCCGAGCATAAGCAGGATGTCAAAGGCAGCTTCTGTTTCACTGTGTTCAAGTAAAGCAATACAGTGATTTAGCTGATTTTTGAGAGAATAAAGGACCCATAAAGTCAATCTTTTTGCTTTTTAAATTTTAATCATATATAATAAAATAAACAGGGTTCCTAAAGAAGAAGGAAATGTAGTTAAAAAGAAGATACCAGAAACGTGGATTAAAATCATTCAGAAAATAAAAATAAAACCACTCAGGGCTTTTAATTATTGTGGAGATTAATATAAGAAACATGTTGATAAAGTAAAATTCATAAAAATGAGAAAGTTATCAATTATATTTTATTAACTAGGAAATAATTATATTTCAAATTATTAATAGAAGTAAAATTGTCTATCAAGGTAAAAATTCTGGGTGATGTTCATAGGATTTTTTTAAAAATATATATTGCCTAATTTCCCTGAAAGAAAATATGCAAGCACACATTTCAGATAGTTTACCTCATGATTCACATGAAAATAAAACCGGTTAACAGATTATTAATGAAAGCTCCTATCACTTCTCAGATCTGATATATTACCAGTGGCATAATCAACAATTTTCTAGAAATTTTACATGATGATATTCATTTGCTTCATTAAAGTCTTCCATTGGCACTATTGGCATTCTATCGTTTTCTAAAACAAATAATAACCAAGGTAAATTTTCAGTGTTTACTGAACAAATTGTTACTGGAATAAGCAAACAGGCTCCACCTGGTTCATCTAAGACTCACAGGAGTGTTGCGAAGAAACCCACTAGAGAACCCTGGCTGATGTGGCTCAGGGGATTTAGTGCTGATCTGTGAACACAGGGGTTGCAGATTTGATTCCCAGTCTAAGGCACATGCCTGGATTGCAGACCTAGTCCCCAGTGAGGGGTACACGAGAGACAACCACATATTGATGTGTTTCTCCCTCTCTTTCCACCTCCTTTCCCCTCTGTCTAAAAATAAATAAATTAAAATAAATTTAAAAATAGAATCCCACTAGAGATATATTCATATAGAAGAGATCGAAGCTATCTAATTTGCACGTATATCTAAAAACTAAAAAGGAAATATGTAAGTATGTCTGCAATATTTATTTGTTCTTATGCCAATATCTATATTATATAGCATAAAATTATAAAGAAAATTGAAGATGTATACAAAATTTACCCTTGAATGGATTTAGTAACATGATTAACTTACTGCATTTCAGTCATTTACTATAACAAATGTTGATAGCTATTGAACAGGGCATTATACTTTCTGATCTGAGCCATATTCTAGATATTATTTTCATTTCAAAAATATCTATAAAGTATGTATTTATTATAGGCAAACCAATTTGAGTAATAATTGAAATATACTACAAATTTATAAAAAGGTTATTTATAATATAAACCAACATTTGTGATGTTTTTCATGATTATATGACTAAACCATATTTATTATATGGCTAAACTATAAACCACCAGGAATATAATGAGCATTCCTGAGACCCTCTTAGTGAGCCTTCTAGTAATTTTCTGACCAATCCCCATCCTTAAAAAAAGTTTCCATTTTATTTTATTTACTTATTTATTTTTAGAGGCAAAGGGAGGGAGAAAGAGAGGAAAAGAAACATCAATGTGTGGTTGCCTCTCGTGTACCTCCCACCAGAGACCTGGCCCGCAACTAAGGCATATGTCCTGACTGGGAATCTGACTGGTGACCCTTTGGTTCACAGGCTGGCACGCAATCCACTGATCCACACCACCCAGGACGCTTCTAATTACTTTTAATTATCAATATAATATACGCATTCCTTAAACAAATAATATATGTACCTTTATCAAAATACATAGTATGCAAAAACAATATAAATGAAAGCATGCTCTCCTCAGATTCTAAATTTAAATAACTCAACTCTTTTTTAGTTCATTGGTATTAGATCTCTAAAAAGTTATCTTCTGGAAATTTCCTCATATAAATTAATTTATGCATTTGTTTTTACTATATTAATGTAGTACAGATATGTAATCTGAAACAATAAAGAGTAAGAAAATATTATAATAAAGGAATAAAATCCTGTATTACCACTTCTCAATCACATTTTAATTCCTACATGATACACTTTAAGAATTTCCTTTGAAGTTTAACTCCTGTGATATTGTCTCTGGTCCTGGAAACTTTCTGGTATAAAAGTAGGATTAATTTATTTTTCTTATGATTAAACCTATTTTGTATATCATTTTTCATATTGTTACTTTTAATTATTCTGTATATTTGTATTTATTTAAGTACTTATTTTTGACAGTTTTTATTTTTGTTCCTTTTAGAAAATCAGTTTTAATTATAGGCTAGTTTATGCGCTTTTAATGTCATTAACAATGTTTGATTTTAAAACTATCATTTCAAGACTATAGTAATCAAAATAGCACAGTACTGACATATAAACAGGCATACAGATCAATGGAACTGAATAGAAATCTCAGAAATAAAACCATGCCCACATGGTTAATTAATGTATGACAAAAGAAATAATATACAATGGGTAAAGACAGTGTATTCAATAAGTGATATTGGGAAAATTGTACAGATACAGTACATGCAAAAAACTTAAACTAGACCACTGTCTTACATCATCTACCAGAATAACCTCAAAATGGATTAAAGACTTAAACGTAAGACTCAAAACCATAAGGCTTCTAGAAGAAATCATAGGCAGGAACATCTTTGACTTTTCTCTTAGTAATATATATTTTCTCTGATAGATCTCTTTGGGCAGAGGAAACAAAAGAAAAATTAAACAAATGGGACTTCATCAAACTAAAAATTATGTACAACAAAGAAAATGAGCAACAAAACAATAAGACAACCTACTTACTGAATGGGAGAAGATAATCTCCAGTGGTACATCCGGTAGGGGGTTTATATCTAAATGTAAAGAATTCATACCACTCAGCACAGGGGGAAAACCCCGATTAAGAAATACGCAAAGGACCGGAATAGACACTTTTCCAAAGAAGACATACACATGGCCAATGGACATATGAAAAGATGCTCAATGTTACTAATCATCAGAGAATGCAAATTAAAAACTACAGTGAGATACCACCTCAAACTTGTCAGAATGGCTACCATCAAGAAATCAAGAAATAACAAGTGTTTGTGAGAATTTCGTGAAAAGGGAGCCCTCATGCACTCTTGGTGGGAATGCAGATTGGTACAGCTACTGTGGAAAGCAATATGGAGTTACCCCCCTTACTACCTTACTACCCAGCACTTTGGCTTTGGAAATATAACCAAAGAAATCTGATTTTACCATTTACACAGTGAATCATTTCCTTTTCTTTAGATATATGATAAAGTGTTGTTCTACAGTGTCTTACATTCTGATCCATGTGTATTCTTAATCTTTAAATCCCTGTCACCACAAAATTATATTGCCTGTTACAGTTGGATTTATGAAATGAATTAGTAAATGTCACCTAAGAATTCTGTAAACTTCTTTTTGAGTCCAAGTAGTCATCCCTAGATTTAGCTATGAATTTACTTGATTTTAGAATTGTAAAAATCCGCAATTTCAAGTGAACTCCAGAAAAGTAGTACTTCTGGGAATGTGTGTGTGGTGTTCTGAATGCTTTGCAGGCTGGCCACAGTGTTTTCCCAGTTTGCCTTAACTTCTTTGTACTCCATAAGAAAACCTCAGGCAATAAAGACTGCAATAAAGTGTTATGCTAGAAAAGAGAAGTTTCTCTGAGGCACCAAACAGGGGCATATTGTCCATTCTGTGAGGTCAGGAATGTCCTCCCTGAGGAAGTTTGAAAGAATAAAATGGATACTAATTATACAGGGCAGGTTTCTCAGGCAGAACCAATAGCATATTTAAGAGCTTGAGACAAAAATTAAAGAAAAAATCAATTTACCTATCTACCAGTTATGTATCTGCCTGTGTGTCTTATGTGGTCTTCACAGCTTTAGCTGTGGTTAAAATGGCAATTATACCCACAGGTTAATACAACTAGTCAGATGACCTACGCTGAATCTGTAAAAAAAAAATGACCTAAGACCAATTCTGTGGACCTTAGCCCATTTAATATAAAAGGTTTTTGTTGAACAAAGCTGAGAAAATTACTTAGAAGATATTTTTGGAATGCTATAGGATGTGTTCTCTCTCAATAGGGAGAAAATATTTGCTTCTTCCTCACTTCAAGTTACATGAGCCAGATTTGAAAGAGACCATCAGGAGACCAGGGCACATATATCTGCAATTTCAAAACACATAAGACAGGTTTCAGAATAAGGGTTTGGACCATTGGCTTGAAATGGCACCATAGCAAAGCAATTCCCAGTTGATTGCACTTAGTTTGTGGCAGTTATCAAAAAGTATTGATGAGAATTTGTATAATTCATACTATAGGGAGCTGGCTTTAAGCAAGTTTGAGTCATCATTAAGAGGCTTTTCTGTAAAAGGGAGAGACCCCCAACAAAATGGATAGATTTTAGGATAACCAGGAACTGAGCAAGAGATTATAAAGGATGGATATCATCAGAAGTGTTTTTTTTTTCAATATGGCCAATGGGGGAATTTTCAATATGTCCATGTCATATTGGGGGTGGAGGTACTTAGCAAAAAGTATAAAGAGCTCATTCATGGACATGGACAACAGTGTGGTGATACAGGGGGTGAGGGGTTGGATGGAGGTGGAAGAGGGTATAAGAAATAGTAATGGGAAAATACAATAAAAATAAACTATTAAAAATAAAGAAAGAAAAAATAAAAATAAAAATTGGATAGTTACTTGATTAGGGATTCACAAATAAAAGAAGAAGTACCAAACATAAAGTTGAAGAAAAGAAAAATGTACTGAGTATATTTGGTATTAAAACAGTGAAAACATTTGTTAATAGAAAAGAAAAAGGGTTTTGTGAAAACAGTTATCCAAAATTAGAACTATTATTCATCACAGGTCAGGTTAGCACACAGCCCATAACATATTATTGCATATTTTTCAATGATACAGACACCCAAGGACATATATTGAAAGACTCAGAAAAGGTATCTATTGGTGAGAAATGGGACTAAAATGGTTAATGAAGGAAATACCTAATATAATACTGTGCCATGTGTTAAGTATTAGTACTGATTCTACCACACCTCACATCCTATGTTAATGGAAGCATTATATTTCAATTATTGATGCTACTCAGGATATTTAGTAAGAATGCAGCCTTGTCCATGAAGATGAATCTAATATTTATTCTGCAGAAATAATAGTAAGTACACCCAGATGATTTGGAGCAAGGACACAAACAAAAGAATAAAAGCCATTCCATTGAAAATTAAGAATTTTACCATGTGGTGGGTAATTATCTTTGAAGAATTATTAGTTTGGTAAATAAAGACATGCAGCATTATTTATTTACTCATTTGCATATTTAATTAATTTGAATATTTTTTTATTTTTACTTAAACATTTATGAGGGATCTGTGGCCTTCCAGATAAAAGACCAAGCACCTGAGACATACACCACTTTTTTGGATCTTAACAAATCAAGTGGAAAATACAGACAAGTAAATTGATTACTACAATATATTAGACTATAGTTTGCTATTATGTGACAGGAGACAGGAGCAGAGTGTTTTATGAGGTAAGACAAATACATCAAACCAGAAGGGTATAATAGGTATGCATCACTCTGGAAATAAGAGAAATCAAACATATGGTGATTTAAACTACTAATGGTGATTCTGGCAGGGATTTTGGAACTCAACAATGTTAGATCCTGGGAATACATGATTTCATATTTTGCTTCTCCGTTCTAGTCACAGTTGGTTGTTGCTGCTTCTCCAGGCATGATATACTGTTCCATGATCCAAAAAGAAGAAAACCCTTTTACCACCTGAGTCTTTACCTTGATGTTTCTGAAGGGGAATCCTACCTATATGACTTCCAACTACAGTTCATTGGCCAGGATCACCACATGCTCAGTCTAATCGTGAGCGATGCTCAATTAGCTAAGCACTCAGATTTCCATCCTTAATCACAGAGCAAGACAAAGAAAAATCATTTGGGAATGGGGTTGTATGAAGCTATCCTCATACTCTACTGCATAAGAAAAGGAAAAAATAATAGAGGTTATTGTTTGGGTTTCATTTTCAGTGATAACTATGATGCATCCTAACAAGTGTTTGGGGCAATGGTAGAAGAAGAGCATTCCAAGAGGAATAAAGTCACTTTTAAGAAAAAACAGGAGCCCTTCTTGGTAAAACCACAACCAATTCTTTGTAAGTGGACAAAGAGGGGGTTTGAAGTGGTATAACTGGAGGGCAGACTGCCATGCAAGAATTATGCCATGAGAGGCTTTCAGAAATAAGTAATTTGAACTCTAGACTAAAAACACAGCAAACCATTAAAAATTCCCTAACAGTGCTGCCTGGTCTAATTTGATTGTATAAAGATCATTCTCATAGAATATAGAGGATAAATTAAAGGAATGCCAGGTAATAAATCAAGAAAGACAGGAACAAGAATAGTGAAAGTCTGATTGGAATCAGTGAAATATGTTTAAGATGTATTTAGGATTTATATGCATAGCCTAAATGATCAGGAAATAAGTAGTGGGTAAGGAGATAAGTAAAGGAGGAAGAACCTAGGATATTTGTCATGGTTCTGGATTGATAAATAAATGACAGCTAACCTATTTACAATATAAGAAAAACACAATGATGAATAAAGACTGAGAAAAATACATTAAATTAATTTTTGTATTTATTGAGTTTTAAGTGTATCTGGACATCCAAATGTTAAGTGCCTAAGTGTTAAATGATCAGGGGCAATAGTTTCAGAGCATGGGTGGTAGTTTGAACTCTAGTTATAGATGAGGTCTAATATAACATTTATACATAGCAATAATAATATCTTAGGAGAAATATCAATATTCAAAGACTCTGTAAAAGATGATGGACTGGTGACTAAAACTGAAAATAGAGCTCTAAAGATGCTTTAAGAGTACCGGAAGGATTTAGTGTCACAGAAATTGGCAGTAGGCGCAATCAAGTGAGAAATGATGTGGAGAAGTCAGTAAGATAAGTAAAGAGCATATTAAGAAAGAAGTTTTGAATATATTAGTGAAGGCTGTTATACTAGAATGTTGAAGGAAAAGTAGACATGTGTGAGGAAGAGAAGTGCATGTGGGAATATGAAGCAATGAGTGCAGAGTATGCTCTCAAAAACACTTTCTGAATCATGTATATGAATGAAAGAGCCTATTCATGTTATAGTGACATGTGAATGTATGCATATGTAATAGAAACAATTATGTTTAAACTTAACTTCTTGAAAACAAATGTAAAAAACCATATACACTCAGCAACTTGAATGTTATCTTTTTAAAATTATTGCCATAGGTCTTATTCTAGGAAGACATGTAAACCAAAAGATATTAATAACACGCTCTGTGCCATTGTTCTCACTATTGGATTCTGAACTTTATGCTGCACTTGTATGTTTTCACATCAGCTATCTGCTTAAAATTTAAATAAGTTACTAGCAGTTTTGCAGGTGAATTAGCTATGGACAACAAAAATAATACAAATAAAATATACATAGAAAAATGAAGGATGCAAATAACAAATGAGTGCTTCTAACCTTTAAGTAATACTTACATACATTTTATTTATTTATTGTTGCTCAGTTAAAGTTCTCCTGCCTTTTTCCCCATTGCTCACAGCTACCCCACCCCTGGCTCCCATAGTCAATTCCCTGCATTGTCCATGCCTGGAAGTGCTAACAAAAATATTTTTAAAAATCACTGTTGATTATTGTATTATATTAGTAAAAATAGAGTTAATAACACTTTCCTTTCACTTTCATTCAATGATTCTATAGATATACAGTAATATTATACACTATGTAATTATAATATTTTGTATATAAATTAAGTTGAAGGCAACCATATTCAAATCATCACTATTAGTAGTGTGATATATGGTTTTCCCCTCAAACTGAGTATAATATTTACTGCAATGAACATATTCTTTTGGTTTTGCATGCTATAATACCATTTTCATTTCTGCCTCAATGGTTCTCTAATTTCATTGTTATACAATGTGTAACTGTGTTTACATATTCAGATGTACACTTGCAGACTAAATTCACTTCTATTTCTCACTTCTACAATAGTCCTTGACACCTGAAATTAAAATTTGACACCAATATGATTTAAAATAAAAACAGAAATTTATATTAACATGGAGTCTTAGCTTTCCCTTTTTAACTGGTTGTCTAGATAAACCAATTACATATACATATATATGTGTATATATGATTCCATACATGTGTATATGTAATTATATATATATATATATGTAATTATTGAAAAAGACCCACAGAATTTTAAACAATACTTCGTAAGGAGCTTTCAAAAGTCCTAAGGATGAGTCAGCTGTTGCTCCTGCCGGGTTCATGGAACCCAATGCATGAATTACTGTGTAAGTGGGATCTGGAATTCAGGAAGCCTTCCAATTCTGGATCTAGCACTCTCTGCTGATATGCTCCTGAACAAGTTGCTTAACCTTTCTAAGATTTTTTTTGTTCATATGTATGGTGGGTAAAAATAGTAACACACTATCAAAGAATATCAAAGTGCTCATCCTGCTCTCTTTTATTAGGCAGTTAAAATATAAGCTATTACGCCCTAACTGGTGTGGCTCAGTAGGTTGAGCACCAGCCTGAGAACCAAATGTTCGCTGGTTTGATTCCTAGTCAGGGCACATGCCTGGGTTGTGGGCCAGGTCCCCAGTAGGAGGTACATGAGAGGCAAGCACACATTGATGTTTCCTTCTCTTTCTCCCTCCCTATGCATCTCTAAAGAGTATATAAATAAAATCTTTTTAAAAATATTAGCTATTGCATCATTATCTTTCTTATGCTTTCATCTCTGAAGAAGAGGAAGAGGATAGGACAGCAAAACTATAGACAGTATTAAAGGTGCTAGAGTAAGGTGCCTGGATTATTGACTTACTAGAACTTTGGAAGCCTAAGTTTGGAGCATTATGAAATGACTTAATTCAAGAATAGACAGCCCATTGTATGGTTTTAATAGTTTTCCAACTTTTACCATGATTCCAGATACAATGTATAAAGCAAAGGCTTTTGATACCTGCAATCCTTTTGATTTTTCTCTCCTACACCATATTTTTTTCAATTTTTTACTCCACAAGAGATTGTCCCTCCAGCTTCAAAATGGACCTGTGTCTTACTTGACTTTATTAATTAGCTATTATTTATTCTAGTCAATCACTAAGTAAATATTTATTTATCCACCCTACTCTACTCCATGAATGTAGTGTATCTAAACTGAATATGAAACATAGTACATTACAAATGAATAAAATAGTTACATTAAAACATTTTATATTAAATTATAAATGTCTAAACTATTACCCAGGTATAATTATTCTTCAGAGTGTTTTAATCTAATAAAATATTTATTGGTAAAGTATAAATGGGTTTTCCCTAGCTTTCATATCAACACATTTTAAATCCTACCCAGTTGTCTTCTAGTACCCAGACATTTTGCCATTTTACTCACGCCAAATTCATTATCTTTCCTACCCCTGCAAAGCACAGGAAAACTGACACCACCTAAGGAGAGACTGTGAGTCAAGACAAGGTCTAAATCCAGAGACCAGAAACGCCATACCTTTATTTTAGTTTTGTTTCAATCTTCCTTCTTCAACTTAGCATAGCATCTTTCACATATCAGGAAAATTAATATGAGAATATAAATTAATTAATTGTGAAATACACAATCACAAATATTTATTTTAGGACATAAGGAAGAAGTTTTACAAATGACCATGAATAGAATTGAAATAAAATTAAGTATTCATTCTTGAGTGCATAATTAACCTCCCATGAGTGCTATGAGAATTAATGAGTTAATATTTAAAAAGCAATTTGAAATATTTTGATGAGAAATACCATTAAATACTTTATAACCTCTACTTGATAATTAAATATCCTGAGGAATATCATTTTATTACTGTCAAGTGCAACTACAGGTGTCCCGTTCAATGTGACCTACAGTATAAAATTATAGATTTTAAACCTGAAAATGCCAAAGACAGTAAAGTGTTTGATCAAAGTTACAGACATGGGGTTAAAAGATAATAGAAAAGGCCTCTCTTTATCCAGAAGGGGAAAAAACGCATATATTAGTACATTTTAGAAACTAAAAATGACCTGAAATTAGATTTATAATATTAAAATAATATAGATTCTTGAATAAGTATTAAATCATTTATAAAACATCAATAAAAATGAATTTTTAAATGAAAACTAAAAAAATTACTGATGATATAATCAACAGAAATAGTTTATGTGCAAATATATTAAATTTGTGCAATTAAAGGTTGAAAGAGGTGGCAAAGGTGGAAGTTGTTATTAAAATTTCTGCAAAAAAACACCCTGGCTGGTGTGGCTCAGTAAACTGAGTGCTGGCCAGAGAGCAAAAGGGTGGCCAGTTCAATTCCTAGCCAGGGCACATGCCTGGACTGAGGGAGAGGTTCCCAGCAGAGGACATATGAGAGGCAACCACACATTGATGTTTCTCTCTGTCTCTTATTCCCCCTTCCCTTATCTCTAAAAATAAGCTTTAAAAATTTTTTAAAAGAGTAGTGTTGTAAAAATATCTGCAAAAACTATTTCATGTTTTATAATATATAAAAATAATTCTCTGTGTTTTTTTGGCTTAAGACACATTTATATTAATAACATATCCGATGCTCATTCCAATCTATAATTTTATAAAATGTACAAAGATAACTTATAAATATGTCATTAGTACTAGTTCTAATTTCCATAAAGGCAATAATAAAAGCAGCATTAAATAACTTGGTTTATGTCATTTAGTGTGTTTTTTCTTTACATGACCATGGTTACCTTTTCACTAAAAAGTACTTCAAATTCTTTATTTAAAAAGAAAAGTTACCAAAATTACATCATCAATTCATGAATCTATCTAAAAGTAATAATAATATTTTTATCATTTATAATACTATAAAATTTTCTACTGATAACAAGAATAAATCTTGTCTCTACTATATTTTCTAATTGGTGCATTTTTTTTCTTTATCTAAAATAAACAGTATCAGAAAGCTGAGATATTGACTTAGTTGCCTTATTAGGAAAAACATACCTTCAAAGTACTGAAGTTCAAACACCAAAACTTTGGTTTTATAATGGATCTGTGTTAATGAATAACATATTTGTCTAACTTTAGAAAAAATATTTATGAATTACCAGTTGAACCATTGAGCCATGCAGAGTGAGACAACTACAGTGTTCACACTATTTAGAGTCATTGATAAATACTTACTCCTGATAAATAATGAACTATAAACATAGGCTTTTATGTAGTTTTTGGTTATCTAGAAAAATTTAAAGATTTTTATAGTGCTTCTTTTCCTAGTAATAAGCTTAAAGTTCTATTTCTAGATGCATTTGAATCAGAATACTTTAGCAACATTTTGTATTTAAAAAGGTCTTAATATATTTTTAAAGTAAATTTCACCATTAACTATTACCTGTAGTTATAGATGCTGGGGTATAGTCCACTAACTCTAGAGGATTAGAAAACTTGAGAATCTTGTGACATGCCAGGGGTAAAATAAATCAGTAGTCCTAAGTTTTGTCTCTAACTACACGATTTAGTTTTCTCATGTGAGGTGGTCAGAAATCTCTTCTCTGCTGCTCTGAAAGGGTTGGGTCATGGCCTGAGCCTGGGGCACAGGCTCCAGAGAGAGTTCTTAAGGCTAATACTTCCTGGAAGATTTTGAATCAGAAAGCCTCAGGGTAGATTCAATTGACAATTATTCTTGTTATAACAGATCATATAAAAGTATATCTGTACCTAAAGGAAAATGTTTTCAAAGAAGATGAACTTTGAACGGGATTCCCAAAGGATGTGGAAAGCTAATACAAATGGGAAAATGATATATTAAAATTACTATGGACAGAGTAGTATATAAAGCATTACTCATGGGGGTGGTGAAAAGATTGAATATATGGAAAACATTGAAATCAGATTAGAAAAGTAGCTTGATATCTTTGATTTATCAAGAAATTAGTAATATATTTTAATCTCTCTCTCTAGATTGTAGAGAATATAGAGTATTATACCATGGGTTAAAGATCATAAAACTCTTGATTATATAGCCCATTAGTTTTTTGAAAATTGAAGTTGTTTTAAAAATTGGAACACTTCTATGTGTTATCCATTTCTGTGTAGCAAACCATGTGTAAATCAAAACAATAGCACATTATTAATGGTAACTATTCTGACAGGTGTGAGGTGATATCCTACTGTAGTTTTAATTTGCTTCTCTCTGATGATTATGACATTGAACATTTTTATATGTCTGTTGGCCATCTGTGTGTCTTGTTTGGAGACATGTCTATTCAGATCCTTTGTCCATAATTTAATTAGATTGCTTCTCTTTCTGTTGTTGGATTGTATAAGTACTTTACATATTCTGGAAATTAAACTGTTATCAGGTATATTATTGGCAAATATGTTCTCCCATGCAGTGGGTTTCCTTTTCATTTTGTTGATAGTTTCTTTAGCTATGCAGATTTTTAAAAATTTGTTATAGACCCATTTGTTTATTTTTCCCTGTGTTTCCCTTGCCCTAGGAAATATATCAGCAAAAGTATTGTTATACAAGATATCTGAAATTTTACTGCCTGCTTTCTTCTAGGATTTTTATGGTTTTGTGGCTTACCTTTAAGATTTTTATCCATTTTGAGTTTATTCTCGTGTATGGTGTGAGTTGGTGGTCTAGTTTCATTTTTCATATACCTGTCCCATTTTTCCAATACCATTTATTGAAGAAACTGTTTTAAATCATTTATCAGTATATCAATAAACAAGTTCTGGCAAGGATATGAAGGAAAGGAAACTGCAGTGCACTATTGATGGGAATGCAGAATGGTGTGGCTACTGTGTAAAACAATATGGAGTTTCCTCAAAAAAAAAGGAACTGACCTGGCTGGTGTAGCTCAGTGGATTGAGTGTGGGCCTGCAAACCAGAGGATCACAGTTCGATTCCCAGGCAGGGCACATGCCTGGGTTGTAGGCCAGTTCCCAGGAAGGGAATGCCGAGAGGCAACCATACATTGATGTTTCTCTCTCTTTCTCCTTCATATCCCCTCTAAAAGATAAATAAATAAAGTCTTTTAAAAAAAAAGGAACTGACTTTTGACCCAGTGATTCCATTTCTGGGACTATATCCTAAGAAACTCGAAACACCAATTCAAAAGAGTATATACACCCCTGTGTTTGTAGCAGCATTATTTACAATAGCCAAAATCTGGAAACACTCCAAGTGCCCCTCAATAGGTAAGTAGACTAAAGAAAAGCTGATGTGCATTTACACAATGGAATTCTACGTGGCAGTAAAAATGAAGGAAATCTTGCTTTTTGTGATGGCCTGGATGGACCTAGAGATTACTATATTAAGTGCAATAAGCCAGTTGGTGAAATATAAATACCATATGTAGAATCTAATGAACAAATAAACTAGTGAATAAAATAGAACAGAGGCACATATACATGGAACAAATTGACTGCTGTCAGAGGAGAGGGGTTGGGGGGCATTGAATGAAAGAAAGTGAAGGGATCAGCCAAAGAACATATATGTATAACCCATAGATGCAGACAGCAGTGTGGTGATGGCCTGAGTGAAGAGGGTGAAGTCTGGGTGGAGATGGGCAAAGGGAGAAAAAATTATGACAACTGTTAATAGTACAAAAAATTTAAAAAGTTTAAACAATTAAAAAAACAGTAAGCAATTTATATGATCATGATTCTCTGTTTAGCAATTTGAGCTAATTTCAGCCAAGTGCATATATATATATATATATATATATATATATATGTGTGTGTGTGTGTGTGTGTGTGTGTATACATGTTTTTACTATATGCTGAGAACTCTTCTAAGGGCTTTATAGTTATTATAATTCTTCCTGAAAACTCTATCCAATATTTTTTATTACTATTCCTATTTACAACAATGGGGGCTGAAGAAAATACGTAAAGGACTTGCCCAAACTCACAAAAGAAGTAATTGATTTCACCATGGTGCAATTATTTAAAAAATCCATTTTGTAGTCATAATTGCTGGCACAAGAATGTGTGCAATAGTCCATAGATAAAGTTAAACAGGGGGCTCAGAACAGAATCCTGGAAATAGCAACATACACATGAGTGAATGGCAAAAAACAAGAAGTCTTTTAACAATGGTCACACACCTGGCAGTGCAGCAGAATCCTGGTAAGTTTTAATGAAAAAAAATCTCTATCACCTGTGACCCAGTAAACATGGTGAAGGGTTTCAAAATGTATATTTTCTCATAACCAAATTAGGTAGTTCTGGTTCATCCAATTCACAAACATGCTTTTAGAAATTTTGAGATTATTAAAAAGTGAAAATGAGCAGATAGAAAGATGGTTGACATTCTATGAAAGTTCAGGAATCTAAGAAGAGATACTTCAGTTAAAAAATATGTGGTTAGTACTGTGTTTGAGAGACCTGAACATTTTAAATTTATGAGAGGAAAACAGTAGTTAAAGAGATTTTGAAAATATAGGAGGATAGTTGATAACTGTAGAGCAAAACTGAAAGAAATAGAAAGGGTTAAAGAAGAAACTGAGACTACTCTTTAATAAAAGAAAAGGGAAATTTTGGGGTTTAAATAGAGGTGGGGTATTTGAGTACAGAAGGTATGAACAAATCAACTTACAAATTGCCCAAGGGTACAAAGTAATATTTGTAGAAAGGTTTAAATGTCTAGTTTTAGTCAGAAAAGAAAATATTTTCTTTGAATGGATTTGAAAAAGTTTGACATTTTATCCCATCAGCTCTCAGCAAAAAAATGTACAGGACAGATGAGTCGATCCAACTTCATTGCTTTTCCAGACATACAACGGAAAACAATGAAACTAATTGACTGCACTTGGTTAGAATGGGGACATGAAGTCTGAGTAGCATAAAGAAGAAAGCCATCAGTAGGTAGCAAGTAATCTTGTGGAAACAAGATTTAATGATAATTTAGAACAAAATATTTCAAGGGAGAAGAGACCAGATACACATTTCAGCTTTGCTATCAACTGCTTCGATTGCATTGTGTACAATTTATTTGTCACTGTCCCTTCTCTGAGACTAAAATTATTAAATTTAGCCCCTTTAGCAGGAAAATTCAATCGCATGAATATATGATTACCCACTGTTACTGGTCAAAGCTTTCTCTCCAAGTTTTATCCTCCTCTTACCAAGTAATCTCAGGAGAAAAATGCTGTGGCAAAATTTTCAGCATTTCCCTGGCATATTTTTTTAACCTTAAAAAAAATCTTCTGAAAGCAAACCACCTACACACAAATGTTGATGGAATGTTTAAATGACAGATCTCGGTGGAATTTGAAGTGGGGTGAAGTATTACTTTGTCAACATTTTCAATTTCAAAGCTTGGTGGTGCTACTTACACACAATTGGATGCCTGTACACTGTATCTGCCCACCAGTAGTCAGAGCAGGCTGGATTTTATGTTAATAGATTTGAGCCAATACATTTATTTTTTTTAGCAGATAAATTCTAAGAATTTTAGGAAAGTCCTCTGCTCTCCCCAAACTTCTTACCTTGTCATTTGGTGAATCCTCAAAAGGATGGTCACATCATTCTACAAGCCCTGCCACTACCCCAAATGGTACCACACAACTCTTTTAGGTCTATGGCCCACCCATTACTTGAATCAGATACTATACACTCAGCTCCTTTCCTGTTTCACCACAGTGGGCACTATCAGAATTCTCTTTATCATCTTCCATCCTCGATTGTGCCTGAAAACCCATATTCTCCCTACAAACACTATAAGATTTTTTAGTCTTGCCTTACTAAAAGGATTTATTTAAATGAGCTGTAAACATTTAGCAAACTTTAGAAAAGAAACAGTCACTAAACCAGCTTATTTGGAAAAGACAACAAATGTGATGGTCTTAATCAAATTCTCCTAAAAATCATCCTGAGAGCTAGGGAAATGGAAGTCATTTTTAAGTTTGCTGCAAACTTGTTGTATCATTCTGGTCCCTCAATACTACCACACTTTTTTTCCCTCCTCTTTTTCTCATAGCCAGGTTTTATGTTTGGTCCTGGGAAGAAGTAACAGAGGATGGAGAATACAACTCTGGTCTGAAATTCCCTTCCAAGAAACTACCTATATTGAGCTTAACAGTTTACAGTCCTGTGAGGTTTTTCTCAGATATTTATATAATGAGAAAGGAAGAAGTGTGCCCTCAAGGGGGAAAAATTCCTGTCTCAAGTTATTGCCACAATTATATATTTCAAATCTTATAATGTGACACTGGGTATGTAATTTTGTGATTAAAATTTAAAGCCCTTAGGATAATTAATTCACCTAAAACTTAATAAATAATAGTTCTTAATAGCATACTGTTATGAAGCTATGATTATTATTATTCTTTAACCAGAGAGTGCAAATAATGGTGCTTATATGTTAAAAATAAAACCAGTTTTTGCAATTACACTAGGAGATCATAGGAAACAGACAGGATTCAGATTCACTGAAGAGACAACGATCCTTGAAAAAGCTAGTTCTTGGTACAGTGGCACATTTTGGATGCTCAGTTACTATTTTTGGAGGACCTTAGGTGTTGGCTACCACTTTAATTTCCAATATAAATTTTTATTCCTTTCAAGGAGCATTTCCCGTCACTTGGATCATCACTGTGGTACCCAAAACACACAGCTTATGTTTCTGAATAAAATAAACAGCTCATATGAGATTTCGTCATTTCTTTTTTTATTTTTAGCAGCTGCTGGGAAAACAGCTCACCCTTCAAAATTCAGAACAACAAAACTCTTAATTACTCTGCCCACTCTTAGATCTACATTCATTTTTACCAATCTTAAATTTTACCAGGAACTTAATAAAGACAATAACACATTGAACAAGTGAAGATGGAGAATGAAGAGGTAGTCAGAGACTTCAGGATATCTCTACAGCATGAGTAGAAGGTTCTATGGTTTATTAGTTATATTGGGCTCCTCTTGGGTTAGTGATAAAATGTAAGAGCAGGTTATAATTCTTTTGTACATTGGGAGATGAGTAGGCTGGCAAACAGTGCAAGATTACCCAGTTCAGACATGAATCAACATAGTAGGAATAAAATTACTATTAGAAACATATAAAGCAAATGGAAGTCTTTAAGTAAATTTCTAAAAATATAATAAAAACAGAGTTATGATCACTATTTTTTCTATAGTATTATTTTTGAAAATGTTTCTGGTGTGGTTGCAAAAAAAGAAAAAGAAAAAAGTCTATTGTTTACTTTGCTGTGTACTGCTCCTGTTGGGTAGCCAATGTATGGACATCATGAGGAAAAGGCAAATTAAAAAAAAAAACATTTGCTCTTCAAGAAAATGATACCAGTTTGAGTAGAGTGAGTAAAGAAACTACTAATCAGATAATTTAATGTATACAAATAATTCCCACGTTCCACAGTTATTTCTAAAGTTATATTTATTGCTGCGCGTTTGCTCAGTGGGTTTTGTGAAAAGGCTTCCCATTTGCACCTCTTTCTTTACACCACCAGCACATCTTGGCTAATCACTTTGACAGTAACATGTGATGCCACAGCTCCAGTTTGCATTTGAAAATAATAGTATTATATTAACACTGCGTTTGTTCACAGTGGTATGAGACAACACTGAAGGTGAGGAGGATGTGCTATCGTTGACCTTGTGTGCTTGTCAATTAAATGAATGAAAGGTTCTCTCCTCTCTTAGTTTGTTTTATTCCCTGGGTGGGGTGGTGGTGGTGGTAAATACATTTTGAAGTTTTGTAGGACTGAATGGCCTTTATAACATTGTGTTGTCAACAGAATTAGAAATGACACCTAGACCACATACCAATGATATAAAATTTACAGGTTTTCATCTTCTGTTGATGTGAGGAGCTGCAAAGTCACACAACAAAGGGTTTAACTCACAGAAACATGGAAAATTGGGGCCAGTTTGCAGTCAGTGTATCACACCAGTCATGCAGTTATAACACCATGATACAATCTTTAAATATTTAGAAAATAATCTCTATAGCTGCATAATTAGTAAGGTCATAATTTAAACTCCTTTTGAGTGTTTAAAGAGGAAAAGAAAGCAGTGAAATATAGAATTATACAAGTTCGATAGAGAATGGACCCTCTGGTACTTAAATAGGTACAACTCATTCAGTTTATTGTCTGTAGTAAGAAGAGTACAAAAGAAAACACCAGTAAAAATATATTGAAGCACAGCTATATACCATAAGTTTGTGGGGAGCTTTTGCCTTAAAAAAAAGACATCTAAAAGTATCTGGCAAGCTGGAAGAATGATTTCAGCAGAAATAAATCAGCAGAGATAATAACCAAATTCCTTCAAAGAAATTTAAATAGGCTTTAAATACATAGGAGCACAATGTATCACTTTCAATTTTGCATCAAATTGTGTTGGGCATATGCAGAGAATTGATAAGCAAGTGAATAAAAAGAGTAAGCAAATAAGATTATTCACATTTTAAGATTTATTCTTACAAAACTAGCTCAAAATAATTATGACTTAAAATACCTTAGATGACTTTATGCAGACATGCAGGTAATTTTGAGAGTGTGAGGCCCTGAGTGAGTCAGTAATTAGCTGAAAACTGTGTGAATCATGGGGCAGTCACCTGGTGTGAGCTTTAATTCTAGGGAATGCCCTTCAAAAAATAAAAATATGATATATTTTAATGTTGAAACAAAGTAATATTATTTTGTGTTTGCAGAAATTCTAAGAAGACTGTGAATGAAAAACAGCATGAGGAAAAGTGGGTTTACAGTTGTCTGTATGGTAAACAATATAATAATCAGTAAATAATAATAAAAAATAAACAATTTCATGTACTCAAAACTGTAAACCTACTTTTGCCCACCCTGTGTGATATTAAAAAAATACAGTATTAAGTAGATGAGCTTATTAATTGCATGGACCAAATAATCTATTATTGTCGGAGGAATTGTTTCTATATAATCATCTCTTAAGGAACCTTTGGATAACTTAGGAATGTTCCTTTGAGTAGCTTATTTGTGGCTTATTTAAAAAGTAAAATGTTATACTGAGCTTAAAATATGTTTTAGAATTTTGCGTATACTATTAACAATCAATTGTGTAATAAGAGACAAAAATGTGTTATATTCAGACAATTCACTATTTTCCTTCAATAAAAAGACAAACTCTTGGTATCCTTCACAAGTATAGGTAAATATTTAAAACATTAAGATGAATGAAACAAGCATAACCCAGAGTTTCCAAATTATATGCTTCTGAAGAGTAAGTAGTAGCATGAGTTGACAGGGATGAGCAGGAGGGAACTTTCTATGTTGGTATAAATACTCTTTCTATGTCTTATTGAGGGTATGGGTTATAGGGACAAATGAATATTCCAAACTTCATTTAATAGCATACTTAAGTTTTCCACATTATACTTAATGTACATAAATGCCAAAAAATAAAGTGCATTTCACTATGTATGAATAAATATCATGTAATAAACAAATACTAATCATGTGTAATATATTTAAAAGTGAAATGTTATACTGAGCTCAAAATATATTTTAGATCTCATTATAACAAATGCCTAAATGAATGTAAACAAATATTATTTTCTAGTTATTAAGTTTGGTATTCTCTGTGGTATGAGACACTAATCTTGAAATGCCTATAAATACTAAATTTGAGCAAATGTGTAAGTACATTAACAATAATGAGAACTAGGTTGTCAAAAGTACAAAGTAGGAAGACCCTGAACTCACCTCCTCCCACAGATACATGAAATCTACAACTATTTCTTGAACAATTCTGAGAAAAATCTGAAGGTTAGCAGAACCAGTTTTCTAAAACTACAGATATAAGTAAAAAGCTACGTGGACAAAAGTTTTAGTGGCAAAGATAGACTTTAGGCAGGACCCATACCCCACATCAGCAACCCGTAATCAGGAGGGATGGCATACTAACAAAGATCAACAGATTGAAGTCCCACAGTGGGATCCTCAGCTTGAGGACCTGCACCAGGAAGAGAAGCCCCCAACACATCTGGTTTTGAAAACTAGCAGGGTTTATTTGTAGGAGGGCTGATGAAGGAAACTCAGATGCCCCTGGTAAACGGCTGGAGCACAAACTCACTTACTCAGAGTCCCAGCTCACAAGCAACAGTTCAGAAAGTACCTGAATCATATGTGATTAAAATGCATTTACTAATTTTCAGTGAGTGCCAAAGGGCAGGAATCTGTTAGAACCTTTTTTAGGGACGAAATGACTGGTTAATGCAATTTTCGTCTCATTCCACCTTGTGGGCACAGGACTAGCAGGCATCATTCATGACACCCTCCATTCCAATATCGTTTGCCCAGCCCAAGTGTTCCCCTGGACTCCTGCTCCACCGCAACTTCCCTGCCATTCTCAATTGGTAGCGTTGGCCCACACTAGAGGCCTCCACAAGTGGCTCCTGACTCAATATTCCTGGTGGGTGGCTCCAGGGGGACCCTGACAAGTGACCCCCAAAGCACAGACCCAGTGAACACCCTCTGAGTGCATAGAAGATCTTCTTAAGCATTTCCTATCCCCAAATATCCAGTGGGACTTCTGTAAGCAGAAAATGTCAAAGTAAAAAAATATTTTTTTTTTATTTATAAATATAATATAAAATAATACATTTTTTATTTTTACTTTGGGATTTTCTGCCTATAGAAGTCCCACTGGATATTTTGGGATAGGAAATGCTTAAGAGGACATTTTATGCAATCACGGGTTGATATATATATATCACTAGTGAAGGCAAACATAATAAAGATAGTGAATCTATCACTCATAAATCTAGTATGAAAATTAATGATGAAAGTAATAATATCATCTTTACAATAATTACTTAAGGGAAACACATACAAAGATGTAAAATATGACAGCAAAAACAAAACTGGTCAGAAGGGTGTATACAAATGCAGGGTTTTTAGAATGTTTTCAAACTTAATAGGAAGTCAACTTAAAATAGTCTTCCATATATATCGGTTGTTATATGTGAATCTGAAACAGAGAACTACAGAAAAATACAAAAGCAATTAACAAAATAGCCAAAAGTACACACTTGTTAATAATTACTAAAAATGTATATGAGCTAAAAAATGCCTCCATCAAAAGACATCAGGTAGCTGAATGGATTAAAAAAGAAGATCCACACATATGCTGCCTACAAGAAACTCATTTAAGATGTACAGACACAATCAAAGTCAAAGTGAAGATTGGTAAAAGAGATTTCATGCCAAAGGAAATGAGAAGAAATCTGTAGTAATAACATTTATTTCAGGCAAAATGTACTTTAAAACAAAGACTGAAAGAGGTAAAGAAGGGCATTACATAATGATAAAGGGATTAATCCAACAAGAAGACATAAAACTTGTCAGTGTCCATGCACACAACATAAGAGCCCTTAAATAAAAGCAAATATTAATGGACAGAGAGAGAGAGAGAGAGAGAGAGAGAGTGATGGTTATATAATAATAGGAGAGAACTGTAACACCTAACTTACATCAATAGATACATCATCCAGAAAGGAAATCAACCAGGAAACATCGGTCTTAAGCAACATAATAGATGAGATGAACTTGACAGATACAAAACATTCCATCTGAAAAGAGCAGAGAGCACAGACTGCCAAATGCACATGAAACATTCTTCAGGATACATCGCATGCCAGGGCACAAACAAATTTTGGAAATTCAGGGATGAAATCATATCCAGCATCTTTTTCTGTTGACAATAGTATCAAATTAGAAATCAATTATAAAGAGAAAACAAAATCCTTTTCTTGAGGATTTTAGCATCTGTCTTCATCAGAGATTTTGGATTGTAGTGTTCTTTACTTATTGTGTCTTTACCTGGTTGTGGAATAAGGATGATACTGGCCTCATTAAAAAGAGTTGGGAGTCTACCCTCTTCTTGAAATTTTTGGAATAGTTTGAAAGGATAGGAATTAGTTCTTTAAATGTTTGGTAAAATTCACCTGTGAAGCCATCTGGTCTAGTGCTTTTGTGTGCCTGAAGTGATTTGACTACTGCTTCAATTTCACTAGTTGTTATTGGTATATTCAGGATTTTCCTGCTTTTTCTTGATTTGGTTTTGGAATATTGTATGTTTTTAGAAATTTGTCTGTTTTCCCAGGTTGTCCAATTTCTTGGCATATACTTGTTCATAGTAATTTCTTACACTCCCTTGTATTCCATTATATCAGCTGTAAGTTCTCTTTCATTTCTACATTTATTTATTTGCATCCTCTCTTTTTTTCTCGATGAGTCTGGTTTAAGTCTTGTTGATTTTGTTTATCTTTTCAAAAAATTAGCCCCTGGATTTATTGACCTTTTGTATTGTTCCTTTAATCTGTATATCATTTAATTCTGATATTATTTCATTCCTTCTACTCACACTGGACTTTGTTCAGTATTGTTCCTCTAGGTTTTGAAGATGCAGGCTTAGGTTGTAGGCTTTTATTTATTTATTTTTTTACTTTTAAGTATATTTTATTGATTATGCTATTACAGTTGTCCCATTCTTTTCTCTCTCCTTTATCCCCCTCTGCCCAGTATCCCCATTCCCTCCAGCATTCCCCTTCCCTTAGTTCATGTCCATGGGTCATACATATAAGTTCTTTGGCTTCTCTATTTCTTATACTATTCTTAACCTCCCCCCTTATCTATTTTGCACCTACAACTTTTCAGACTGTAAGACACACTGAACCATAAGATGTACCTAGTTTTTAAAGGAGGAAAATAGGAAAAAAATTGAAGCAAAAAATGTGGTAAAATATTTAATAACATAGGCCACTGCCCCCACCCCACAGTGAGCCAGATAAGCTACATTTGGGCAAAAAACTCACCCCCATTTACCTCTTGAATTTGGGGGAAAAGTTTGCCTCCAAAAATATCAATTATGACTTTTATTCTTTTTACCTTTCCCTCCCTCTCCCCTGCTGCAACCAGCATGGGGTGAAGGTCCCTGGGGACATATGAAAGATTAAGAAAAACACAATACAATACAAGGTAAGAGAAAGTGGGGACCAGGTGGAGCATTGTCCTCAGATGGAGAGACAATGACCCTGAACATGGTCTCTGCATTTATGTTATAGGGATTGGTTACACAAAGCTCAAGGAAGTTTTGCAGAATTAAGAAAATTCTGTGAACCAAGATTGTTCCTTTCCCAGGCTATCAAAATGATAAATGCCTTCAACATGCCTTCTGCAATGGTTACAGTCGCATTCAACTGAAGCTTGCGGTTATCTATCTCCTTCTCAAACCCTGTAGGTTCTGGCTGCCATAAGCTGCTGGCCTGCTCTGCTTTGCAGATGCAAGGTCAGGTGTGGCCTTGCCACTTAACCTTGAGCTTTGATGTCAGCCTTCACTGTCCACCACATCCTCCTTCCTTCCCTGCTCATAATGCTCCACATGATCTCCATTTTTGAGATTCTGTTCCTGTCCCAGTTGTTTCCTTTGTTTTTGTTATTGTTTTTTAGGTTCAGTTGTTCATAGTTGTGAGTTTATTGTCATTTTACTGTTCATAGTTTTGATCTTCTTTGCCTTAGATAAGTCCCTTAACATTTCATAGAATAAGGGCTTGGTGATGATGAACTCCTTTAACTTGACCTTATCTGAGAAGCACTTTATCTGCCTTTCCATTCTAAATTATAGCTTTGCTGGATAGAGTAATCTTGAATGTAGGCCCTTGCTTTTCATGACTTTGAATATTTCTTTCCATTCCCTTCTTGCTTGTAAGGTTTATTTTGAGAAATCAGCTGATAGTCTTATGGAACTCTTTCGTAGGTAACTCTCTTCTTTTCTCTTGCTGCTTGTAAGATTCTCTTTTTATCATTAATCTTGAGTAATTTAATTGTGATGTGTCTTGGTGGGTTTCTTTTCATATCCAACTTATTTGGGATTCTCTGACCTTAGACTTGCATGTCCATTTCCTTCACCAGATTGGGGAAAGTTTTCCTTCATTATTTTTTGAAATAAGTTTTTCATTTCTTGCTCTTCCTCTTCTTCAGGTACCCCTATGATTCAGATTTTGGAATATTTAAAGTTTTCCCAGCAATTCCTAAGCCTCTCCTCATTTTTTAAAATTCTTGTTTCTTCATTATTTTCCAATTGAAGGTTTATTTCTTCCTTTTATTCTAAATTATTTATTTGAATCCTGGTTTCCTTCCCTTCATTGTTGATTCCCTGTATATTTTGCTTCATTTCACTTTGTTAAGCCTTCACCTCTTCCTTTATTTTGCAGCTATACTTAATCATTCCTCTAAGGACCCTGATCACCAGTGTTTTGAACTCTGCATCTGATAGGTCTATTGCCTAGTTGCTTAGTTCTTTTCCTGGAATTTTGATCTGTTTTTTTCATTTGGGCAGTATTTGTTTGTCTCAGCACAGCTGCTATGTTGTGAGGGGCAGAGCCTTACTTATTGCCAGGGTAGAGCAACCCACTTTACTGGGTTGTGGTATTGTATGTTGGGGAGGAGTCAGAGAGGGAATGCTTGTTTTGTCCTTACCTCACTTTCGGTCACCTCCCCCATTCAGGTGCTGCCCTGGTGCTGATTCCTGGGTGGGTGGCTGGTGTACATTCTAAGACCCCATAGGCCCCTCCAATGGGGTCTCCTGTGAGACTGGCAATTTCCCCCTCTGCATGCCCCATCTGCCAGCCACTGCCTGGCCACATGTCCACTGCCTTGCCAGGCATTGGCATGCATGGGCTTTGAAACACAAAAATAGTGAAGATCTCGAAATAAAACTTAAAAAAGTATTACAATAACCACCATATCATTTGATGAGCAAATGAGCAATGATTAATTGCCCACCAATTGCCCACCAATGAGCAAAGATTAATAAAGGTTGAGAGAGAAAAAGGATGTTTTAAGAATATGGAAAAGGACGTGATGTAACTAAAGACAAGAAAAAATATCTTGCAAGGCTGGAGCAGAGAGAAATAGTAAGAATGAAGAATAGAAACAAGTTGTAGCAAGAGGTTAAATAAAATTTAAAATGGAAATAAGAAAAAGGAAGAAGGCAAAATGGAGTAAGAGAGAAGCACAATATGAGATTCAAAATAAACTAAAATAAAAGGAACTAGTGAAATAATAGGAGCAAAGTTGAAGGAAAACAAATGAATGTTATAAAGTTATGCAGGAGAAAAACAATGTAAATAATCAAGGAGATGATGGTGGGATTTATCTCAGCAAAGTGCAGTGTTTCCATTGTCTTCTCTGTCTGGATCTGTCCAGACAAATAGATAATGTCGGCTGATGTCCTAGCCTGTCCCTCGGCAGCCTATTTGCGACTACAAGCCATCCACAGTCCATGGCTGTCTCCTTCAGGCTTTGCTGGTCTCCATTTTTCTGCCCTGCTGGTTTCCCATCAGCACAGGACCCAGGAGCAGTTCATTTAATAACCCAAGAGCACTGCAAGTACCACCTCCACCTGCCTGCAGAGGGGACTTCTGGTGCCATTGGAAGGGTAGAATTCATGGGATAGCTCTGGAGGGAGCTATTCAGTCTTCAGGGAAGATGGTGGGAGTGTTTCTGTGCCCCCTCGCCACTGGTCTTTGTGCCAGATTATTTTCAATAATGTATTTTTTTTTTGGTGAATTAGCTGTCCATTTCCTGTGAGGTACCAATATGTCTAAAGGGGGCAACACCTTTCTGCTTGGCATGGACAGCAGGTATGTTTAAGAGCCGAGGCTAGGCAGGGCCCTGACCACCCCTTATTGTACCTTTCTCTAATATCTGCTGGTTTCAGTGGATCAAGGCCTGAGGAACAGTATAGCAAGTAGTGTCTGGTAGAAGTTCAGAAAGGAGACTTTTAGAGCTTTTTCTACCTTCCCCCATTGTTATGCTCCCAGCAGGGGTCTTCTCAGCCTGGCCTCACTGGTCTACAGAGCCTGCCATCACACAGATGGGTATTGGGCATGCATGCCCAAGAGAGAAACTCCCTGGCTGCAATGAATCTGAGGTGTTCGGCTCCTGCCCACCCACTCCCCAGCCTGCCAGTCTGGCAGCAGACTTGGCCCCAACTCTCCACTCTGCACTGTCCCCTGCTCACCAGCCATGCTGGGTTGGGTCCCACGGTTCCTTCAGCATGACACTGTCACTCTGGTTTCTTTGGTAGCAGAGCCTCTGCTTGCACATGCATGTGAGCATAGGATCTCTGCTGAGCCTTGAGTCTTTCCTGAGCTCTTCTTTAAAAGTTTGTATGTGGTCCCCAGACTGAAGCACTGATCCCTGGGGAGCCTGTTCTCTGAGTCCTCCACCTCCTCAAAAAACACAAAGTCTCTCTCAGCCAGGGCTGACCACAGCTTGCCAACCTGTCTGACAGTTTTAGAGTTTCTCTCTGCATCTCTCCCAGGTGGCACCAGGGAAATTCCAGCAGCTATATTATAACAGGGAGGAGGTAGGGTGCTCACGCAGCTCCCTCCAGTGAGTCTCAGCCTTCGGCTCCTGCGCTGTGCGGCTGCACTGCCACCTCACCTTTGTCGTGGTCTCTGCATCCAGCACTCACCCGGCTGTCTCTCTCTGCCCCTGAACTCATGGTTCCTGAACCAGTCTGAAGCCTCCTGAGTCAAACATTTTTCCATTCACAGTTCCCATGTGCTTGGGGTCAGGGAGGCAACACACCCCTCCCCCGTAAGTACCACTGTCCCAGGACCCTGGCTCCCAGTTCTGGCAGGGTGCATGGTCCTGCCCAAGGCAGAGGGCACAAAGACATATCTGTATGCCAAGGTGCAGGCAGGCACTCTGGAAACTTCTTACCATGGAGGATACTTTTACCTCAAAATGGCTTGTGCACCTATTCTTTGAAGGTGGAAGTGCTAGTTTGTGCAGTAGCATAGGCAGCTGCTCCTCCAGGAGAGCCCGGGCTGCCCACTCCCACTGCCGGCAGGGGGAGCAGACACATGTCCTGCACACTCTCTGTGTATAGCTCACTTACACATGCTCTCACACTTAGTTGGATTTTTGAGTTGATTGCTCTGTGGTTTAGCTGCAAGACCAGTCTGGGTCTGGGAGCAAGTAGACAGTGATTCCAGCTACTCTGTAGCTATGTTGGAATCCCCCAGAAGCTTTAAAATATATATATATATTTTTTATATATATATATATATTTATTTAACTGCTATGTTGGAATCCCCCAGAAGCTTAAAAAAATATATTATATATATATATATATATATATATATATTTTATATATATATAACTGCACATTCCTAGTTTACTTCTGCCCTACTTTTAGGCTTGGGTAAAACTTTTTGGCATCCAGTGAAAACTCACTGCTATTCCAATGTCTTCAATAATATGAATCATTGGAAATTACACTTCAGGGACTATCTTTTGTCTTAATACAAATATATAAAAGGAGAAGAAGAGTCCAAATGAAACCATTAATTAGTAGAGTCATGGTCTAAGTGTTTGATCCTTTACATATTTTATACTCATTTACATTTTTCTTGTGAGTATATTAAAAATTCTTCATGAAAGAATAATTGAATGAAAAAGAAAAATCTCCAAACATTTTAAAGGAGATTTTATACAAAAGATCTAAAGTTTAATATACTAAATGGTTAAATTACAAGAGGCAGTTATATTAGATTTCATCAAAGGGATAAATTAACTCAAAGCCTACACACATAATTTATTCATGCTTCATGCAAAATACCAAAGTAAAATATACTGGATCTATGTACTTATCAAGGAGACAATGAAATGCATTTCACCATAATCCTCAGTCAAAAACAATTTTGCAAGTCAAGGTTGCCTGCTGAAATGCTGTTATAATGTCCTAATGTTATATTACAGTCAATTCAAAATGAACACTCAGTAGTCTCTCTGTAGGATAATACAAATATTGGCTAAGCCAGTTTCCTTTGTTTTTTTTTCATACAATGGTTCTAGTAGTGCTTAGTTGTCTTTAACTTCATTCAAAACAATTTTACTAGGTTTTATGTTACAGCTCTCATATCTGTATGCATTAAAAGAAAAACTTACAAAATTAGCAAATTTTTGTGTAGCCATTTTAATATTGAAGATGGAAGAAAATATGACATTTTCAGCATATTATGCTTTATTATTTCAAGAAAGGTAAAAAAACACAAAAATAGATTTGTGCATAATATGGAGAAAGTGTTCTGACTAGTCAAACATACCAAAACTGGTTTGTGAAGTTTCATGCTGGAGATTTCTCACTGGACACTGCTCCAAGGTTGGGTTGACCAGTTGGAGCTGATAGTGATCAATCGGGGCATTAACTGAGAACTATCAATTTTATACCATGTGTGAGATAGCCGACATGCTCGAAATATCTAAATCAATAAAGTTCTTGATGAACAATGTGTCTTTTATTTTACAGAAATAACCATATGGACTTTTTGGCCAACCTAATATAAGTAAATTCAGGTATGAATTTCTTACTGTAACTAAACATTTTATAATAAATTCCAAATGTTTCTTAAGGTTGAAAAAATGTTATGGCCTTAAGTCAGAATTGAATCTGGGCTTTTAATTACTTTAATTTTTAAAAATTATAAAAATACTTCAAATTGTTCAAAATGTTATTTATAATTATCAATTATTGTATATTATTTTTTATCTTAAGAGTAGAAATACTAAGAACAAAAAAAGTGACAGAAGTTGTTCATGTTGCTTCACTTTGTCCCAACGATATATTACATATCTCAAATTCTTTATCATGATTCAAAAATTCTAAAGGCTCTGAAATCTACAAGTATTTTTTCCCCCAAAGGTACAATGTAAATTCATTTTATATGGTATAAGATATGACCTTTACTGATTTAGGCTATTTATAGTATTATAAAAATCTCACCTACTGTAAATATTCATCAGTGTGCTGAAGAAATATTAAAATATTTGCATATGAAACACTGACACCTGGGAGTGTTACATATTTTATTATGTATTACTTCTCCCCAACTCTGAAATACTCAAAATACCAAAGCACATCATGCCCCAAAGTGTTTTAAATAAGTGACTAAGGACCTCCATAATCCATAATTTCACATTAGACTAGTATTGCAATACTAAGCTAGCATGTTAAGGAATAATTTAGAAGTAGAATATCCAGAGAGTTGAGAACATTTCTAAATGTTATCTAGGTTAGCAATCTGAATTAAAAACATTTTAAAGTCTCTAGTATATAACTCTATCACAAAAATCACTTAGTTTTGTTTCATTTATGCGGTCTTCACATCTTTGGTGCCCTGCAATTTTTAGTGTGTTTTGGATATTGTTTATGAAAAGAATTGTGTATGTGTGTATAAAACCTTGTGTATATGTGTATATGTGTGTGTATATATGTGTGTGTGTGTGTATATATATATATATATATATATATATATATATATATAACCTTGAGAGGTTTTATACTTATATCCAGCAGCATCAAAGAGAGCTAGTCATAGAGTTCACTCTTAGGACTAGGGTTTTGCCCCTTAAAAGGTGCCAACTCAAAGTATAAACAGGCTTTCCCAGGTATACCTCCTAACATTAAAGACCCTAGCTTCCTATTTTTTGCCTATCAATGACATATGCTTAGTGTATGATTTGGCTTCTTAACTATTATGTCCTGAATTGAAAAACACTTTTACAGAAAAAAATGGCCTATAGTAGCTAAGCTAAATCTTACACTGTCTGTCTTCTCTTGGCTATAGGTTATGTAATTCTTCACCACCTTTTGAATATCTAATATTACATCTTTTTTCTTATTAATTAATTACATTTTACTTTCAATTTTATTTTGTACTAATTTCAGGTGTACAGCAGAGTGTTAGGTAACCAAATATTTTACAAAGTGTTCCCCTGATATGCCAGTACCCACTTAGCATCATACATATTTATCATAATATTATTGATTTTATTCCATATGATGTACTTTATGAAAAAGAGTATGGAGGGTCCTCAAAAAATAAAAATAGAACTATTTTATGACTAGTGACTCCACTTCTGTGTATATATTCAATAAACCCAAATACCATTTTGAGGGATATATGCACCCTTATGTTCATTGCAGCATTATTAACAATAGCCAAGATGTGGAAGCAACCCAAGTGTCCATCAAAAGACAAGTGGGTAAAAAAACTGTGGTACATATACACAATGAAATTTTAATTGGCCATTAAAAAGAATGAAATCTTACCATTTGTGACAGCATAGATGTACGTAGTAGGTATTATGGTAAATGAAATAAGTCAGACAGAGAAAGAAACACACCATATGATCTCACTTACATGTGGAATATAAAAAAGAAAATAAACAAACAAATAAAACCAAAACAGACCCTTGGACACAAAGAGCAAACTGATGGTTACCAGGGAGGTAGGGAGTTAGAGAACTGGGTAAAAGAGGTGAAGGAATTAAGAAGTACAAAGTGGGATTTCTGGTCAAGATCGAGGCTTAGGTAAACAAGGCTCACCTCCTTGCAACCATAGAAAAAATTACAACTAGACTACAAAACAAATATCACCCAGAATCATCAGAAAATTGAACTCTATGGAAGTCCAACAACCAAGGAATGAAAGAAGTCACATTCATCTATATGGGTGGGGCTTTGGAGATGTGGAGGCAGTCTCATACACCCATGTGGTAGATAAAAAGTGGGAGGGAACCCTGGCTGGTGTAGCTCTATGGACTGAGCACGGGCTTGTGAACCAGAGTATCTCGGTTCGATTTCCAGTCAGGGCACATGCCTGGGTTGTGGGCCAGTTCCCAGCAGGGGACACACAAGAGGCAACCATGTGTGATGTTTCTCTCCCTCTCTCCTTCCCTTCCCCTCTAAAGAGAAATAAATAAAATCTTTAAAAAAAAAGTGGGAGGGATACTTTTGGAGTAAGGGATCCCAGCCCTAAACCAGACTACCCAGCCCAGGATTCCAGTGCCAAGAAGATAAGTCATTGTATCTTCTGGCTGTAAAAAAACAGTGGAGGTTGAGGCCATGGAAGAAAATGTGGGATTCTCAGGAGTCCCCTTCTAAAAGGCCCACAATGGATTTAGGACTTATGCAGACTCATTTCCTCTGGGCTTTAGCTCGAGAGCAGCAGCTGGGAAGACATCAATGGCATAAGGGGAGAAATTGAAGTTTCTGGAATCAGGTTGAGTGCTGAGGGGACAGTTTCCTCCTGGACAAACTACAGAGGCCAGGCAGGGACATTGTTCACTTTCTGAGACCTCCCCTACACAGAGCCACAAAGTGGCAAATGTATCTAAGAATTCATCAACCCGTTTCACAGATTTTCCTGCTCTGATGATTACCTAATGCTTCACTCTATCTGACAGTGATAATTTTCTACAATGGGCCATGCTACTAAGACAGGGAGTCAAAGCAGCTCTACCTAATGCACAGAAACAAACAAGGAGGCTGCCAAATTGAGGAGGCAAAGAAACATGGCCCAAATGAAAGAACAGAACAAAACCCCAGAAAAAGAGGTTAATGAAATAGACCTAAACAATCTACCAGATGTGAAGTTCAAAACACTGGTTATCAGGATGCTCAAGGAACTCACTGAGTACTTCAACAGCCTAAAGAGGATCCAGGCAGAAATAGAGGTTACACTAAGTGAAATAAAGAAAAAAATACAGGGAACCAACAGTGGAGTGGATGAAGCTGAGAGTCAAGTCAATGACTTGGAACATGAAGAACTACAAAGCATTCAATCAGAACAGCAAGAAGAAAAAAATAATAATAAAAAAACAAGGATAGGCTAAGGAGCTTCTAGGACAACTTCAAACATACCAATATTTGAATCATAGGGATGCTAGAAGGAGAAGAGAAAGAGCAAGAAATTAAAAACTTATTTGAAAAAAATAGTGAAAGAAAACTTGAATTTTGGGAAGAAAATAGATATGCAATAGTTTAGGGAGCACATAGAGTCCCAATAAGATGAATCCAAAGAGGATCACAACAAGACACATCATAATTAAAATGCCAATGGTTAAAGATAAACTGGGAATCTCAAAAGCAGCAAGAGAAAAGCAGACAATTACCTATAAAGGATTTCTCATAAGGCTTTCAACTGATTTCTCAAAAGAAACTTTGCAGACTAGAAGAGACTGAAAAGAAGTATTCAGAGTGATAGAAAGTAAGAACCTATAATCTACATTACTGTATGCAGCAAAGCTATCATTTAGAATGGAAGGACAGATAAAATGCTTCCCAGACAAGGTAAAGCTAAAGGAGTTCATTATTACCAAGCCATTATTATGTGAAATGTTAAAGGGACTTATTTAAGAAAAAGAAGATCAAAACTATGAACTTTAAAATGGCAATAAATTCACAACTGTTAATAATTAAATCTGAAAAACAAACTAAGCAAATGAGCAGAACAGAAGCAGAATAATAGATATGGAGGCCATTTGGAGTGTTAGAAGTTGGAAGAGGGGAAGGGGAAGAGAGAGGGGGACAGGTGCAGGGATTAAGTACAAATTTGTAGATACAGAATAGACAGGGGGACATTAAGGACAGTATAGGAAATGGAGAAGCCAAAGAACTAACATGCATGACCCATGGACAAGAACTAAAGGAGGGCGATCATTGCCAGAGAGATGGGGGGTATATCAGGTGGAGGGAGGCAAAGAGAGAAAATTACGACAATCGTAATAGCATAATCAATCAAATGTATTTTTAAAAAGCAGTACAAAGTGGTACTTAAAATTAATCATAGGGATGTAATACTTCACGCATTTTTTTAATTCCATATTTTTTCTATTTGTCCTCAATAGGAATGTTGTAAGCCTACCTAGTCTTTCATTTCCATAGATATCTTTACATATTATATTGACTAATCATATAAGATCTAAGCATAGACTGGTAAGATTAGATTCCAGAGCCAAATTTCTCAATGGTTTACACTGGAATTTAATTTTTCTTTTTCTTTTAAATGTAGTGAGACATAAAAACCATTGGAAAATTATTTCCTACAACTCATCTCCTCTGTTATGATTTTTTTCTTAGAATACATGATTTTGATATATTTATTTGTTTATTTATGTATATATATGACACTGCGTGGAAAGGAACATCCTATTTTGTTTATATGAGAAGGTATTTTGTTCTCATCCTTAAAATATTTTTTTTTAAAATATGGAGTTGGAGGTTGATGGCTGTTTTCTCTCAGCCCTTCAGTATGTTTTCATCCTGTTAGAGCTTCCATCTTCATAGTGAAATTTAACTGTCAATGTGGTTATAATTTATCTTTAAAAAATCTATTATTTTCTCTGGAGGGATTCACTATTTCTCTTTTTCCTTTCTTTATTTTATGGCATTCTGAAATTTCCATAGGTATCTAGGTATGTATTTCATTATATTATTGCTTCTGAACATTCATTGAGGTTTCTGAATCTGAAAACTTACAAAATATTTACATTCACCATAATTCCATTGCTATCCCCCTCTTTTCTGTATTATTCCCTTATGAAAATGTGATCAGATATGATAGACTATCCCATATTTTTTCCATATCCCTTACTTTGTCATGTATTTCATCTCTTCCTCTCAACACTAAATTACCTGCATTTTTTTTTACAATTTATCTGCTGGTTCACTAATTCTTTCTTGCTTTTTAAAGTTTACATTTTTATGTTTTTACTTCATTTATAATTTTTATCATTTTAATATGTAAAATTAGTAGCACTTTTTTATCTGCTTAATCACTGTGATGGTATTTTGCTGCTTAATTATATTGTGATTTATCATGCATACTTAACATTTCATAGCTGATAATTCTAATGACTCTAGGCTAGGCAAGTATAATTATAAATTCATTACTTTTTCTTGCTATTATTTATAGTTCCTTGCTTTCTCATGAGTTTCTTATTTTTATCATGTGTTCTCACTACTTGCAACTTTAACAATACACACTTTTGAGCCTCTTTTATAAGCTATAATACTCCAGAGAGGATATAGTTTCACTTCTGCCAGGTACTGGAGAGGAACCAAAAATCTATAACCACTTTAAATTAATCATCACCTTATTTATTTAAGAACAAAAAGGTATTGTAGGGTCTGGTCCAAAACCCATGTGAGAGTGAGCTTTCCTCAGAATTTATAAGGAGAACCCAATATGAGACAAGTATCCATCTCAGGAAAGTGCAGATGTGTGTGTGTGTGTGTGTGTGTGTGTGTGTGTGTGTATACATGTGTGCGTGTTTTACTGGGTTATCCACCAAAGGTGAATTATGGTTTAGGGACCTCTGAACCAAGCTCACCCTTTGTTCTAACCCTAGGCTTTGTCTCCTGATCTTTATGAAAACAAGCTCTAGATTGTTTGCAAATCTCTTTCCCTAAATTTATGCTTTCATCCTGCTTTTGGTCTCTGATTTCCCCATACTTTTTTTTCAACACATTAATGTTACTGTTGGTATTTACCTAGAAGGGGGGAGCAATGGGCAGTAGATATTGAGGTTAATAAAATGAGAAATATAAGCCTGCTTGCTAGCCAAAAAGCTACAATTTCATACTCCAGGGTACCACAACATTGCTCCACCAAAGGAATTAGCACTCCTCCTTTTCCTTTTTCAGTGCCAGATTGTCGGGGGTTACAGGGTGAAGTGCTAGACCAAAGAGGCCTGCCACTCTTACTAGCCGTTAGACCTCTCAGAACCCACAAAAGTTCTGGAAGTTGACTGTTCATTTTGAAAAAGCACTGGATATATCCCACACCTAAGTTCCTGGTTATAACTCCAGGGGAATAAAAAAGCTCTCTCTCTTGCTCATGACCTGCATGTACATGATGCATTCACTTATTCTCCATGACTATGTGGCCCTAGCAGCCACATGGCCCATACTCATGTGGAATCCACACATAGGCTCTGGTGGGAGTCTGAGTACCACAGCACAGCAATGGACTGTAGCTGGGAAACACATGCTCAGCTAGCTGGTTGCTAGACCAGACCGTACTTAGATATGAAGCATACAGTCTGGCAGTGGCCTTCATCCTGGCCCTACTGAAGACAAGGTTGGGCTTTTCCCATGGTTAGATGGGTGGAGATAGGGTATTGGGAAGTCAGGAGGGCAATCCCCTAATTATACATCATCAATAATGCATACCTCAGAGCCACATCCTCCTGTGTAGGTTTCAAGCAATTCTTTTCCTTTAGACATCACAAGAACCCCACTTCCACCAATAACAGTAGTACATTAAAAACATGATTCTTGTACCTTGTCCAGTAAGTTGGCATAAGTTTTTCAGCATATCATTTCACACTTAATTTAGCTTAATAGTATGAATCCAGAATAACTATGTTTGAATTCTGCTCTGCCACTTACCAATTATAAGACCCTGAATGAATTATATAACTTGAAAGTTCCTCAGTTTTTCTATTTGTATATATAAATAATATTTCCATTATGTCTTAACTGTGAAAAATATATTAGTTAACTTAATTAAAATAATTAACCTTTATCATTGCTGGAATACTTAATACTATACATTGCAAGAACTGGAAGGGTTCAGTTATTTTTTTAATACAATAGAATGATCAAATATCAGAATTGGAATTAGAAAGCAACTTACTTGAATCTAATATGAGGTTTTTAGGAGTAGAAACAATTCAGAGATCAAGATAAGAATGATTTCAAATTGGTCCATTTTGTAGAGCTACTTGATTGCAGAGAAACACACTCACTTTACAGCAATTTTGAAGGAATGTTGCCATATTACAAAAGGAAATAATTCTGTCGTGAAATACATTTAAAGATATCAGGTGAAGAAACATAATTCTTAATTGTAAAGACATGAGATGAAGTTTTCCATTGTGAGAAAATTATTAAGATACTTATGGCTTTTGAAAGTTTAGAATCATCACTCTTGGTTTATTCTTTAAAGTGATTAAAGTATTTTACATATGTATGCAATGTGAAAGAACCTCAACTTGTATAATATATTTCCTAAAGCCCACTTTTCAAAAAAGAAATAATTTTTGGGAATTTGATACCCAGGCTTAAAAAAAACACGTTCTTATCTGTAAAATTGTTATACATCTATTTGCATAGAGCAAGAACAGAGTGGAATTTTTAAACACTTTTGACAATCCAATATGGAGTCACTTTAAACCATGATAGTTATGTCAAGTGCTACACCAAAATTGAGGTAACAGGGTATAATGGGAACACCCAAAACCCCAGGTTTGGACTCTCTGATAAGGACTTCATCTGGACACAGATATGGGCTTCCACCCATAGTGGGCTAGAAGAGCTCAGAGCTTCAACCATTCTATGCTCGAGTCCTGCAGGACTTCCACTCCACCAGAAGTGTGCCACCACTGGCTTGAAGCCGGGCCCATCTCTCTATCTGTGAATGCCACCAGTGACCAAGGCATTGCACAAGTTTCTATTGCATAAGATCCCCCTCTGTGTGTTTCACCCACACACAACTCTACAGGCTGATTGAGGAGGACTCCCCTAATAAGCCTGGCATTGTGCAAATACACAAATATGTGTGAGTGACTCCTTTCAGGAACACTCCCTTGCTCAAGACACTGCTGATACAGCAGTGTGGTGATATGGAATCAATAGGTCTCTCTAGTTATCTATTCTGAGATTTCAAATCAAAGGAACACAAGGTAATTTGAAGAGAAAAATAATGTATAATTTCTGAATTATCAGTTCTTTGAAACAAAAGAAAGAAAAAATAATTTAAGACTTTCCATTTGATTGTGACTTTTGTTGTCATTACAGAATAGGCACTCATCTTTTCACATTCACAAAGGTCTGAATTTAAGAAAACCTGCCATATAGGAATAAAAAAATGATGTAGTTAAGATGCATTTCAAAAATAACAATATAATAATGTATTTAAGGTCACTCATTATGGCAACAATCACAGAGTTTGACATACTATGTGTTTACTGAATATTTCTAAATAAATCTACAGATAAATTATTATGAAAGACTTGAATATGTGACTTTTCTGAGGATTGCAGCATTCATAAAATCTATGACACTACAAATTTTTACTTGGATAATTTAATTTTATTCTAAAGAGCTTGTTACTCTTTCAACTTATAAAATAAAATAGGCATCTATCACATTTGAATATTTCTTAGGTACAATTTTTCAAATAACTTTTTTGTCCCTGTGAATTATGAAAGAATATTAGTTTCCAAATTAAAGAAATTTCATGTATGTGAAGCTTAACATTATCCCATTGATTCTATCCTGTTCTCTTTTCAGCATGGTATTAATATAATCCTATAACACTAAAATTCATCCCACACATCACTCATTTTTCTAACTTAGTACTGATCATCACATGTTCCTTTGTATATTTGCTTCTCTTTAACAAAGCCCTCTAATTCTTGACCAAACACTTTAAACCAGTGATTTTCAACATTTTTCATTTTATGGCACACATAAACTAATTACTAAAATTCTGTGGCACACCAAAATATATAGTGTTTGCTGATTTGATAAAAATAGCTACAATTTTGATTATTTCACAAGGGATGGTTATTGCTGCATTGGTTGTTTTCATTTTTTTTACTTTGACAATCTAAGGCGAAAGAGGTCCATGCCCCTGACTAACGAGTCAGTTGTTTTAAAAATTCTTGCGGCACAATAGTATACCATGGAACATCAGTTGAAAATTGATGTTTTAAACTATGGAGAAATACTCTATATTTATTTACGCATCAGCTTCTCAGAAGTGTCCATCTCAACAGCCTCATTAGATATGCAGTAGTTAGGTCTGTCCTCTATAAACTATGCCATTACCTATGCTTCCATTTTTTCATAAGTGGCTTTCACAGCTAAAGTCATTTCTCTTACAGCATTAGCCTACAAGTGGCAACAGATGCACTCACATGTAATGAAGAACAGGGCCCTAATTTGGCATTGCTAGTCAAGAGCTTCCTCTTATAGGAGATGTCGCTTTTTGCACTCGACAAGCTCTTTCACTAAATTAATCTTTGGTTGGCATTTATGTCTACTTGAAACTAGCTTGCCATTTCCTCAGTATGGCACCATGACAACATAACAGATGGGCCCAAGGACAAGCATGCCAGATGATCTGAATGACAACCAGGTTTAATATTATGAGATAGATTCCCATCCTCAAATATTGAAGTAATGATCCGCAACAAATACATATAGTAAAAAATTGAAAATGTGTCTGCCATTGTAACCTTATAGAAAATTTTAAATAATATTTTCTAGTATATGTCAAAATTAAATATGTTACATTTATATTTAAGTCTATGCATATGTCTGTCCAGATAGCAATGAAATGAAATTGAGGCCAAACAGAATCCCAAAGTTCCTTTGAATTACAGAGTCTATTAAAGGCATACTCCCTCAGATGAAGCATTGAAATGTCTGAAATCAGGCACTTGCTTTCTTTCTCAATTTTTCCTCAAATATCTTCAGTTAAAGACCAGTTTTCTGTCCTACTCTAAGGGTGTTGTGCAGTTTCTGGTTCCTGACCTACTGTATTTTCTATTCTTCACTTGGCCTTATTCTTCTCTGTCTGTCTCTTTCATACTTCTATCTTTTAGGGTAGCTTTTACTTATTTTGATTATTCCAACCTCTAATACTTTGACTATTCATTGTCAGTCTAGTTGCACCTATTTTAACTTATTTTACTGTTGTTGTTGTTGTTATTATTATTATTATTATTATTATTATTATTATTATTTTATAGCATTACCTTCCCCTTTGAACTCTGATGTAACTAACCATAGATTCCAATATTTGGTCAGCTTGTATTGTTTATAGTTGTCATGTCAATGCCCAATTTATTTTTGCTTTTGTGGTTTATACCTACTGCTACTCTTCTGAAAAAAATTTAGGTTTATGTTTCTCATGCTTAGTGTTAATATTAACAAAATATTTTCAAAATGTGTATAAATTGGTATTTGAAAATGATATGGCTAAATGTGAGTGTAGTCTTTCAAAATAATTGTATTTTCTCCTGAGGAGTAGAAAAATTTAAGGGTTTACTAGTTAGGCAAGGTTTACTCAATGCTAATTAAAATGGAAAACTAAGTTAATCAAAAAATTTGGAACCAAAAACACTGCATTTAAAACATTGCTTTGGGTTAGCTTTATGTATAATAAAAATGTTTTATTGTCCAACACATCTTCCAAGCTTTGAACTTGAATTTCCAGTACATTTCCATAAAGTTTTATTGTATATTTAGAAAGAAATTTACACAATTTACTCTAACATTTTACTTTTGAAAAATTAATGTCACATATTATTTTATAGGCATGTAAGTAAATTTCAGAGAGCTTGAATGTTCCCTATGAAGTCACCCAAGGAGCTTCTTAAGAAGGCTTATACTCCTCCATTCTTCATACCTTCTGCATATCTTTTCCAGTACATTTGTACATACATGCTTTATAAATATTTCTATAGGTATAATTTAACTTTTGTTACCTATATCAAAATTCCAAATTGCCTGAGAGTCTAGCACGTAATTATTACTTGATAAGCCCCAATATTTTCTGAAAATATTTAAAATAATTCTGTAAAAACTATTAAATAATTCCATGAGAGCAATTTAAAGCATAATGGACATTTGGAAAGAAAGAATGGCTAATACAATTAGTCAAATGTAGTGTAGCTAGGCTGAGCTCTTCACTCTAACTCAGGACAAATTTTTCCTTTGTGTGAACTTCTGGGATCTCTAGTGGTTCAACTTTTTATTCTTGAACTTAGGTATTTTTACAATAGTTTATTGCATGATTTTTGCCTAGGACAACTGTTATACTGAGTTGCAGAAATGCAATATTATTTGAAGATCATGCTTACTAAGACTGTTGTGGAGAATAGGACTAATAAAATGGCATTGGTCCAGTCAAGATGGCTTAAAGTATATAAAATAAAGTGGAGTCACTCATGTCAACCAAGATGGCTACCAGTCAGCCATGACACTTTGGGTCAAGAGGGAATCTACCTAAGTCAGAGCAGACACGTCTAGCAAGGAGATACACTTAAGATAGCTGCACACATGGCCAGAGCAGCCATGTCTGCAGGTCAGGACCACCCACAGATAGGTTTCTGGGGTAATTCCCCACTGCCAGTCAGGGATGCCAAGACACCTATCAAAAGATCCAGAAGGGTGGAGTACACCACATTCAATGTATAACTGAGGCAGTCTCCAGACTACTGTTGAGACAGCTGAGCTCCACACACGATAATACTGCTCCCTGTCATGATGATCTCACTTGGTATGGGCTGCTGGAGGCTCTGACTTGCTGGACTGAGAACTTTGCCCTGCTGCCCACCTAGATTCAGAGATCCTTTCTTGCAAGACACAGAAGATTCCCTTGCCCACCGTTCTTTCTCCCAGTCCTACAGACTGAGACTCTGGGACTTGGGTTTGTTATTCCCCATTGATTGCTGTGTATGTGTGTTATAATTCTTTTAAAGTGTTAGAGTGTGAGTAGGATAATAATGTATGTTAATCTTCTATTTTGAGTTAACCTGCATTCAATAAAACCTGACTGAATAGCATAATCACCGTGTATGACTGTTGTCTATTTCTTGGTGCTGAGCTGCACAGCAGACAGCTAGTCACCCAGCTGACTTGTAGGAAAGACTGTGTCACGAACATACACTTGTGACAATGGTGGAGTATTACCTACATGAAACTGCCCACTGATATAGCTCTACCCTGCAACATCACCTTAGTGCTGAACTGGGCTATTACATTCCAGGAGGTGGACCTCACTTCTGCAGTCTCAGGATTTCTGCTATAATTTTTTAAGAAGATGATCAGAATTTTAAGTAGAATGCTCACTGACATTAACAAAACTCAAAAAAGATTACTAAATTTTTAAATAATGATATAAATTTATATACAGTTAAACACAATGATCAAATAAATGATATCCATGATTACCAATTGCTTATTATTTTCTGGTGGGCATATTCACATGGGAACTCTAATTTTCATCAGATTCCTTAGTGAAACTGGAGGCAGAAGAATGGTTTTCTGTGTTCTTTTAGGTAATAGCCAAGAACAGCCACAAAAGGAGAAACAGGACAAGAACAGGGAAACAAAGTGTATTGTGTTCACAGATCCTAGAAAGGGTACAGAACTGCTAAAATAGCACATGCTCATACTCAGTCAAGGCTTTGAGAGACAATGCAATTTTTTTAACTTCTCTAGCTTTCCCTTAACTGTGATAGTTTTTATTCTAATGGATTAACTTCTTATTTTACGGGGTTAGGAATTTAATTTAAGCTAGTTATTGAATTTATTGGGGTAACCTTGGCCTTCTGTGCCTTTTAAGAATGCATATTTTATCTCTGAAAAGGAAAATAGCCCCCCAAGGCCTTGGATTAGGAAAGCATTATTAACAAAAGTAACAATGAAGTGGAATTGATAAATGATAGATGATAGATAGATAGATAGATATGCATGGAATTTTTTAGGATGTATAACTTGCATTATATGCAACCTGAGGCTGAACTTTCAACCAAACTATCTAGTTCAGAACTACCTGATGGTTTCTGAAATTCAATACAGTGAATCACTGAAGCCTTTTTAACTTTGCTAATTTTTATGCTTTCCAGCTAGTTCACTGCTGGAGGCTAATAGCCTAGCCCAAAACCCTGCAGATCTAAAAAATCAAATTTTAGAAATTAGGTTAAATATATGCTTTGTTTTGCCTATGAGTCTGAATCTCGCATTAATATCTTGACACAGAGGTTTCTGTCTTATTACCACATATGTTAATGAATCAATTCTTTACAGCCTATTCTTCCTATATCAGTTTTCAGTTGAGCTTCTTGTATCTTATTAGTAGGTACATCAGACACCTGCAGTTTTGGTTTCTAAATAATTTCTCAATGCCTGTTGTTGGCTCTCACTTCTATTACCTATGAGCTAACTGTGAACATGTTTTCAATTAATCTCACCAACTTTGATCATTCTCTCCTTTGATCAAGCAAAATCTTCTTTAAATTATTAGTTCTGTTGACTCGAGTTCTTTAAGACAAAGGAAGCATTTTTATACACTGTTTGATCTGGGGCTCATTTTTTTAAATTAATGCTTTAGAGGTCTGAGGATATCTTTAATATCAAGAACAACTTTTATGTACTCTTCAGTCATCATCTCTTTTCCCCAGGCTGAGCATGCCATGTCTAGCAATTACTTCCTGACAGAGAAATTTCTATCAATGCATTCATCTTTTTTAACCTTGAGTATTGCCTAGGTTTTCTTTATGAATGGAAAATACAACAGCTCTTTTGAAATTCATGTAGTTGGTTGGCATTTGTCCCCTTCTTCACTTGTGCAGAGGAGCATTAGAAAATTTAGATCAAAGATAAAAATGCTTCATAGAGATGTACATAATCTGAGTAATTCCTCACCTGGTGGGAAAAAAACTAGTTTAAAAAAATACTCCACACTGTAAGAAATAGTACCTATCTACAATCATCTCACTTAGTAGCTGCCAAGGAAATAATAATTTTAAGAAACATATCAAGGGATTTGAAATTCTTAAAAGGAGAAAAAAATGAGGTACATTCCAGGGAGAAGTTTAACTTCTCCCATAGGGCAGAAATGGCTTTATCCTTTTATTTATTTTTTAAATCATTACCTTTAATATATAGAGGTAGAAAAAATAGGCTTACAGTTATGGGAACATGAAACAGAGTTTATTCTTTATAAATAAACTTAAGTTATTGTTTATAAATTATTATATTATTTACTTGTATTAGAACTGTAAATCTAGTCCACCCCCTTGTTTTCAGTCCTTTAGTTTTGTCAGTGGTATCTTTTGATTCTGTTACTTCTCCTTGGAAACCAAAAGAAACAAAAACAATCAATAAAACTATACACAGGCACAGACATACACATATATTCTTATAGTAAACATTAAAATTGCTTCATTGATATGTTCTTATTTAGAAATAGTTGGGTCTTATTACTGGAAAGGACAGTTCATATTGTTGAATGAACTGAAAAAGAGTGTGGAAGCTTTGCTAGAAAAAAAGGGATGTAGATGTAAAATGGGAGAAAGTGCAGTGAGGCAAAAACTGAGAAGTGTCCCAAAGAATAAAGAAAACTTAAGAATTTTTGTGGTAAATAGTACAGTTTTGAGAATTAACACTCTTGCATTCCTGGCCCTAAGATTGGTCCAGGACTGTCATCAGTCAGGTGTCAAGTAGTCAGGATGATGGGTACCAGGTGGTCTGGAAGATGAGTGCCATATCTCATGACATCCTATCGGGGCGTCCAATGTGAGGTCCATGGGCCACCTGCAGCCCAGAAGGGCTGGGGATGCAGCCCAACATAAAATTGTAAATTTACATAAACATTATGACAATTTTTATGATTATATGACCCACTATATTTAATGTGTGGCTCAAGATAACACTTCTTTCTGAATGGCACAGAAACACCAAAAAGTCGGACACCACTGGATAACAAATGTCAGATGAGTCCTTCAGAGGGGTACTCAGAGGGTTGGTTATCTGGATATTCAGATCTATGTCCAGACATTGGTGCTGGACCGGAAAGTTAAAAAAATTAAGTTCTCAGCCAGTTAAAACAAGAATGTAGGTTTCACTCATGCCTCAAACTTTGTCAGGTTGATAATTTTAACAGCTTGGTTAAAATGACTATTTTATCTATTTGCTATCTTCACTTTTTTCCTCATTATGTCACTGATATTATTGATATCAGAACATTCTACACTCTTTTTTAAATTTATTTTTATACTAATTTTTTGCTTATTGAGTGGGAAGGGGAGAGAGAAGTGGAACATACATTGTTCCACTTATATATGTATGGTTAACTCTTGTATGCACCCTAACCCCACAACCTTGGCACATCAGGAGGACACTCTAACCAACTAGGCTACCTGGCCAGGGCTCTATTCTCTTTTTCAAAATTCTGTAAAACAAAATCATGCTGAGTATTTTAATTTAGCCAGCTTAAGGAAGGATTAGTGATTTTATCTAGGAAACTAAGAGGTGAAATTCTGTTATCAATGACACCAAAAGGAATTTCTTCTTATCTTGAAATTAATGGTACTATACTTGTACTCTTTTATTATTTTAACCTTTATTGTAAGAATGCCACAGTCTGATTACCCTTATTACAATGAATGCTCTTTGAATATAAAGTCCACATATAATACAAACTTATATCAGCCATAGAGCTTTACACCTAGGATAAGTTCAATAAATATTTGTTGTATAAATGCCTAAGAAGCAATAAACGAGGATCATCTCTGGCTGGGGTAATACAAAATGTAAGAGCATAAGCATGGAACATGAATTTGCGATGCTAACCTTTACCATTTGAAATTGAACATATTCAAGTTTCACTAGATATTCAGATTTCCAGTAAATAATATATAGGACCAGAGGACTTCCACCAAGATGGAGGTGTAGGTGGAAGCACTGTGGCTTTTCACACAACCAAGTTTAAAAACAACAAAGTTTTAGCAACAAAAATGCAGCCAAACCACAGAAAATTGAACTACACAGAAGTCTGACAACAATGAACCCTTCAGCCAAACTGGTAAGAGAGGCGGAGCCAGCAGCAGAGTGCAATCGGGCAGGAAAGATCCACTGGACGAACCCGAGTTTAAGACCCAGGCAACAGCAGCAGCCATGGGTGGATCCAAGGTATAGAGTAGCAGCAGGCAGACCCACTAAGGGTGCAAGGTGGTGGACTCACTGAGGTCACACATCTGTGCGCAGATACACCAGTGAAGGAGCAAGCAGTGAGACAAACCATGTGGGCCCCAGTGGCGGGAAGTGGCAGAGGGAACTGCTATTGTCCCTCTCTGACTCTGCCCCCACATATAGCATCACAAACCAGCAACCTAGGTAGCCCTACCCTGGTGAACACCTAAGGCTCCCCTCCTCATAGGTAACAGGCACAAACAGATAAAAACATGGCTCAAGAACAACTCAGAGCCCCAGAGCCGATAAATCATAAGCAATGAAGAAATAGCAAAACTTTCAGATGCAAAGTTCAAAACACTGGTGATCAGGATGCTCACAGAAATGGTTGATTTTAGTCACGATTAGAGGAACATATGAAGGCTAAACTAACTGAAATAAATGGAAATGCACAGGAATCAAATAGTAATGGAAAGGAAACTGGGACTCAAATCAAAGGAGTGGACCAGAAAGAGGGAAAAAATAACCAAACAGAAAAGGATGAAGAAACAAGAATTCAAAAAAATGAGGAGAGGCTTAGGAACCTTCAGGGCATCTCTAAACGTTCCATCATCAGAATTATAAGGGTACCAGAAGGGGAAGAGGAACAGCCACCAGTGGGAAACTTATTTGAACAAATAATAAAGGAGAATTTCCCCAATCTGGCAAAGGAAATAGACTTCCAGGAAATCCAGGAAGCTCAGAGAGTCCCAAAGAAGTTGGACCCGAGAAGGAACACACCAAGGCACATCTTCATTACATTAGCCAAGATTAAAAGGAAGGAGAGAATCCTAGAAGCAGCAAGAGATAAGGGGACAGTCACCTACAAAGGAGTTCCCATCAGACTGTCAGCTCATTTCTCAAAAGAGACCTTATAGGCAAGAAGGGGCTGGAAAGAAGTATTCCAAGTCATGGAATCCAAAGACCTACATCCAAGATTGATCTATCTAGCAAAGCTTTCATTTAGAATGGAAGGACAGATAAAGTGCTTCTCAGATAAGATCAAATTCAAGAAGTTCATCGTCACCAAGCCCTTATTACATGAAATGTTAAAGGGACTTATCTAAGAAAAAGAAGATAAAAAAGATGAACAGTGAAAGGACAGCAAACTCACAGTTATCAACAACCACACCTACAACAAAAGCAAACTAAGAGGACAGCTAGATCAGGAGTGAACCATAGAAATGAAGATCACATGGAGGATTAGCAACAGGGCAGTAGGAGAAGGAGAAGGGGGGAGAAGGTACAGAAAATAAGTAGCATAGATGGTAGGTAGAAAATAGATAGGAGGGAGGGCAAGAATAGTATGGGAAATATAGAATTTAAAGAACTTGAGACACGTGGTCATAAAGGAAAGGGTGGGAAATGGTGCGGAAGGGGTGGGCAGGGTGGAGTGGAATGAAGGGGGGAAATAGGACAACTGTAATGGCATAATCAATAAAATATATTTTTAAAAAGAACCATTGTTTGTAAAGTTAAGGAACTGGCCAAACATATAGTTTTTAACTTTGAGTGGATGGGTCAGGGTTTAAACTTCGGGCATTTGTGTGGCTGTTGTATGTTTTGCTCTTTTACCCCCTAGTGATATAGAGCAAGAAGAGAGGATAAAAGTTTATGATAACCATTTAAGGGGTCCATCATCGTGAAAGATTAGACAATAAAATAAAACAGGAGTTTTAAAGCAGATTACCTAGAATTTAGTCTAAGATCTCTGACAGGTTATATCCTAAATGGGATGTATTTTGGTTTCTGCCTTGTAGGTAAAGAAATGTATTTAAGTAGACTTTCTGAATTTGATATTTGGTAGCTATATTCCTTTAGGTTTTTGGAATGTGCTAACCAAGGATGGGTGGGAATAAAGACCGCCTGGGGCTTGCCAGTGTCTGAAGGTTTATTCACTTGATTTTCAGAGATGCTTTCTGTGATGTATGCTCACCTGCCTTGGCTGGTGGCACTGGGCTAGAATTTTGTGTGTTCTGTGCTGACTGAAATTAAACCAAGAAGATTCAGAAAAGCCTTTGGTATTTTGTGTCTGTGAGCAGGAACATGGAAGACTATTGAGTCTTGAAATGGATATGCTGTTTGTTTATTTGTTTATTTCTACAGATATGAGCAAATATTTTCCTGTTATCATTTCAGGAAATATTATTCCTGAAGTAAATCGTTAGTGTACAATGAATCTTCTTGAAAATGTATTTTATACCTACTACTTGATCAGTAATATCTAAGAGGATATCTTACTCATCATTGATAGAAATTTTTTACAGAGGAACTGTCAAAAGATTGGGACCCAGAGAATCAGGGTGAAGCGTTCAAGAAGATTAGCCTTGATTATCTCCTGGTTATTTGAATAATTAAAATATACCAGGAAAAAAATAGAATGAAAGGGAGAATTCCAGCAAAGATAAAGAATTGACTTCCTCCATTGGAGATATAAATATATGCAATTAGAGAGACTGGGAAGGAAGCTGTCAGGGAGTTCTCTAAAAGAGTGATCACTTTGTAGGCAAAGAATATCTTCTGTTGTGGGGCGGGAGTGGGAGAGGCAGTCAGACATGTCATCTGAGTTTCAATCACAGCTCTGTGAGAAATTATAGACAGTGAGCTAAGACAATTCTGTAACACATAGATAGGTATGCCAAACACACAGAGAAAGAATGTTGGCGACTGCTGGAAAGGGGCTATAGCAGGTAACGAATGCTGAATATAAACAATAAAAGGAAACTAAGATGCAGGGCAAGAGCTGAGGAATCTGAATTCCCTGAAAATTAAATAGAAAATCCCCTTCACATTATGCCAGAGTGGATGCTGTGTGTCACAGGTCATAGTCACCAAAGTAGATGCCCTAGTTGAGAATTTTAACATTCAAAAAATAGGACGTTGCCTCAGGGAGTCATATCTTCCAATCCTGGATCAAAAGATCAAGGGCAAAAAAGTGTAAAAGTGTATTAGAGAAGGGAATGCTTCACTGACCTTTCTGATGTAACTAACTCAAAAAGAGTCTTTTAAAAATTTTTGTTCTAACATTGTACCTGCACTAGTTGCAAGTAATGCGTTTTCTTCCCTAAAGGAATCTGCTTAACAGTGTGTGAATTTAATTTATTTTGCCTTAAAGATAAAATATGTTTCTCTTAGATAAACACTAACTTTGAAAAACATCTAAATTTGTTCACAAAATTCAGTGTTAAGAGGCTTTAGAGTTTAAAAATATAGTTGTTAATTTGGAGAACTTACCTCCAAATAAATGATTGGCACTGCTTAACTGGAAGAAGAAATTTGATTAAAATAAGAGTTTTTCTTGGCACAAATTCATAAATTGTGCATTAGTTCTGTGTCTCCTGCTCAGCATCTGCATGCCCCCCTCAGCTGTTCGAGTACCCTTGCAATTTCTCACTTTCCTCTCTGGACTAAATGAGCTATGACTTGATCAGTAAAAATTTATAAACACTAATATGATTATTATAATTAATGAGTTATTGTATTGGATAAAAATGAATTTTAAGTAATGCCACCAAATGTTTCTTGTTGATTAAATATGAATTTAATCACTAATTTATTTTCTTACTTTATCATCATTTTGTGCCTTTAATGGTAGCTTTTACATTTCACACATAATTTTTTGTTTTTTTAGTTGATTTGCTGTTGCTGTTATTATTATTGGTGGTGGTGATGGTGGTGGTGATGGTGATAGTATTGTATTTTAAGAGTGAGTTACCCTTTTAGAAAATGTTTTTTTCATTCTAAAAGCAGAAATTATTGACCTATATAATTGGAAATCAACCATAGATAAAGACAAAGAAGTGCTAAACACAGAACTGCTATCTCTTAGTAGTTAGTCCCACACTTTCTCACACTTACTTAGAATCTTGATTGTGGCTCAAGCAGTAAACATTAGAAGATTAAACAGTTTCCTTCCTTTTTTAGAAATAACAACTTCAATAAGTAATTTTCAAAGGTGTATTACTGTTGTTTTTAAATTGAAAATAAGAGATGAAAATAGTGTAAAACATTTTTGATCAACACAGTTCTTTTTTTTTTTTTACCTCTGGGATTTTCTAACCTGAATATCTCAGTTAAAATAACATGATATATCTGGTAACTGGATTTGTGTGTATTGGGGGGGTAGTTTTCTGTAAGAAAATATATTTTTTACCTTGGGTAGGTGATACTATTACCAGAGGATGCTTCATTATTTCACACAAATTGCAGAGCAAATAAAAACAAATCTGACTTCTGTCAAGATAGAGGCATAGGTGGAGATGCGGTGCTTTCTCCCACAACCAAGTTGAGAGACAACAAAATATTAGCAACAGAAAACATAGCTAGAACACAGAAAATTGAACTTTTCAGAAGTCTGATAACAAGGAATTCTTCAGACTGACTGGTAAGAGGGGCGAAACCAGCAGCTGGCAGAGCGGGGCAGTACAGGAAAACTCGGTCAGACAGACTCAAGCGCGCGGATCCCAGGCGTGGGGTTGCAATGGGCAGACCCAGTGAGCGACCCAGTGAGCGACCGGCATACCCAGCAAGGGTGCAGGGTGGCAGGTTGACTGCGGTCCCCCATTCATGCACAGATAGACCAACGAGAGAGTGGGCAGTGAGACGACGGGACCAAGCAGGCCCCAGGCAAGAGGCAGCAGAGGAGGCCACCATTTCCCAGCTCTGACCCCGCCCCCACATACAGCCTCCCAACTCAGCGACCTCAGCGGCCCTGCCCTGGTGAACACCTAAAGCTCCACTCCTCATAATTAACGAGCAAGAACAGACCAAAAGTGGCTCAAGAAGATCTCAAGCCACAGAGCCCATAAACCTAAGTGACAAAGAAATAGCCAAACTTTCACATGCACAGTTCAAAACACTGGTGATCAGGAAGCTCACAGAACTGGTTGATTATAGTCACAAATTAGAGGAACATATGAAGGCTAAACTAATTGAAATGAAGGGAATTGCACAGGAAACCAATAGTGATGAAGAGGAAAGTGGGACTCAAATCAAGGGAGTGCACCAGAAGGAAGAAAATAAGAAACAAGAATTCAAAAAAATGAAAAGAGACTTAGGAACCTCCAGGACATCTATAAATGCTCCAACATCCAAATTACAGGGGTACCAGAAGGGGAAGAGGAACAGCCACCAGTGGAAAATTTATTTGAACAAATAATAAAGGAGAATTTCCCCAATCTGGCAAAGGAAATAGACTTCCAGGAAATCCAGGAAGCTCAGAGAGTCCCAAAGAAGTTAGACCCAAGAAGAAACACACCAAGGCATATCTTCATTACATTAGCCAAGATTAAAAGGAAGGAGAGAATCCTAGAAGCAGCAAGAGATAAGGGGACAGTCACCTACAAAGGAGTTCCCATCAGACTGCCAGTGGATTTCTCAAAAAAGACCCTACAGGCAAGTAGGGGCTGGAAAGAAGTATTCCAAGTCATGGAATCCAAAGACCTACAATCAAGATTGCTCTATCCAGCAAAGCTTTCATTTACAATGGAAGGGCAGATAAAGTGCTTCTCAGATAAGATCAAATTCAAGAAGTTCATCGTCACCACGCCCTTATTATATGAAATGTTAAAGGGACTTATCTAAGAAAAAGAAGATAAAAAAGATGAACAGTGAAAGGACAGCAAACTCACAGTTATCAACAACCACACCTACAACAAAAGCAAACTAAGAGGACAGCTAGATCAGGAGTGAACCATAGAAATGAAGATCACATGGAGGGTTAGCAACAGGGGAGTGGGAGAAGGAGAAGGGGGGAGAAGATACAGAAATAAGTAGCATAGATGGTAGGTAGAAAATAGATAGGAGGGAGGGCAAGAATAGTATGGGAAATATAGAATCTAAAGAACTTGAGATACATGGTCATAAACTAAAGGGGGGGAGTGGTGGGGGAGGGGGTGTACAGGTGGAGTGGAATGAAGGGGGGAAATAGGACAACTGTAATGGCATAATTAATGAAATATATTTAAAAAAAACAAATTTGACTCAAACTTTCTCTGCTTTTATGTAAAAGATGGCAGGCAAGTCCATTTCTACATACTTAACCACATGGTAGCAGGATCCATATCATTAAATTAATAGAAAAAAAGGCTGAATTCATCATGGCAATATTTCACAGAACTGAAAAGAAAAGGTTGATGTTTCTTTTGAAAAGAATATGAGCAACAAAAGGTATGGAGAGAGAATACAACATCACTTGGTATCTTCAAAGTCTTCTACATATATTTTATGATAGTTGCTATAATATATAAAATTATTTTTCATAAAACCAGCAATAAATTAATAATCTTTATATCATCAATTTATAATATTATATTCATGCTTATATCTAGTTGTAAAAACTATTTTGGATTTCTTATACTATATACTTATTTTAATAACTTCCCTAGCTCTAAGAAATAATCTCTAAAATATAATTTCACAGAACCAATACAAATTCAAGAGGCTATTATTTATGCACCCAAAATTACTTTATTAATTTCAGATATGAATTGACAAGTATTTAGCTTTGTCCTCTCTTATGAAATGGAGATAAAATACAGCATATGCACAAGAAGTATAAAAACTGTGTGAACTTTAAAGGATAATCATAAGTGGCGCACATTGGTTATGACTCAAACCCATTAAAGAGAACTCGACCATATCTCAGAAGACCCTAATGCATCTTCCCAACATGATAGAATCCTTCCTCCACCTAACAACTATCCTGAATTTTACATCAGTTACTCCTTTACCTTCTTGTATAGTGTTTATCACCCTTACAGATATTCTCCCCAAATATATGATTTATTTTTACCTCTTTTTGAAGTTTGCGTAATACAGTAAATGAAATCTACTGAACATATTTTTCTTATTTATATATTTTTGAGATTGATGGCTACAGTCATTTTTTATTGCTACAGACCTCTCTCTCTTATAGATACACAACTTATTTTCCATTTTAATATTAATATACATAGTTTTAGATTCTTCTCAGTTGTTGCTATTTTACATAATAGTAACACAAATATCCTCATACATGGATATTTTTTTCATGCTCACATGTGGCCAGAGGTTTTAAGGGAAGCACATGGTTTACCTTTACTAGGGAATGCCAAACTGTCTGTACAATGGATATGTAAGTTTATACTTAGACCAGAAGTCTGTTTCCTGATTGATTTGCAACATTTCTGTCACATATAAAAATGATATATGTGTGTGGTTTTCTTTTGGGCTTGATACTTTATTTAGTTATTCTCTGTATAAATAAGCCCTTTCTTTTTAAACTATGGATTTGTCATAAATCATGACTTTTGATAGAGCCAGTGTTCTAACACTGTTTTTGTACTTAAAATGGTGCTGGGTTGTTCTTGTACATTTGTCCTTCAATAGAAACTTCAGAATCATCAAGTTCCACCAAGAGAAGCTGGGTTGGAAACTGTTGGAAATTTTATTGGAATTTCATTAAATTTATAAAATTTACTTAGAAATTACTCATGATATAAAAAATTCTAATTTATGAGTTTTATGCCCATTTTTCAGGTTTTCCATTACTTGTTTCAATAATTTGTTACATTTTTTTCTAGTAAGTTTTCACATTTTTGTTAGATTGACATTCTTGTCATGCATAAAATTGGTATTGATTTTAACTTACATTAAAACAAGATAACTTCTTATTGCTAGATTATAGTAGCATATGTTGTAAATTCTCATTAATATTTATGTTAACAAACATCCTATCTTTAATTAAGTTGATTTCTTTTTTTCAACAATACCCACCAATAAACCTCACTAAGAACATGCCTGTATTTGGACAAAGTTTTGTTTATTGTTCATATTAGGTAAAGGGAACTTGCACACCATATGAAACCATCTGGGTTTCAAGAGGGAATTGTTACAGGATTTAGGTTTATATTAGGAGATTTAAGGAAGGCTTCATGGGAGTATAGTTTTAATCTATTAATAACTATCTATATATGTGAAATTCTAGGAATGATTATCCTAATACATAATTTTATCATAGTTGCTAGAAAAATACAATATTGTTATAGCTTATATTGTTGTTGTTTTTTTTAAGAACAGTGGTCACTCCTCAGGAAGAGGGACTACTTGGTTATTTTTATGTTTTATACAGTATTTTACAGTATTTATACAGTATCTGGGCATAAACATTATTATATGTTGTTGTCTCACTCCTTCATGGCCAAAGAGTGAATCTGTATGATGTTGGTGTTATTTGCAATTTTATGTCAATTGAGTAAGAACCACACTAGCATTGTTTTTTTCTCTTCATATTTAAAAATCTTTCTATTTTCATGTATTTTTCTTAGCTTCCTAAACAGTGCAGTGCTGAGTAGAAATGATAATTGTGGGAACACTTGTTATTCTTGACCACAAAGGTAACAATATTTTCAATGTTTCATTATCAAGTACTTGGCTATGGGCATTTTATAGACAACTTTTATCACAGTAGAAATAAAGTTCCTATTCAAAAGATTTTTTTTTCTGAATCAAGTAAGTAGGATTTGGTTTGTTATTTTATCTCCTACTTAAGAAATGCTTGCTTATGTTTCCTTCTAAGATTATTACAGTTTATATTTACATTTATTCCTATTATTCATTTTGACTTCATGTTCATATATTTTGAGAATTTTTTCTAAATATTGATGTCCAGTTGTTCCAGTACCACTTCAATTTATTGCATTAAATTACTTCATTAAGTCACTTTCGTACTCTGCATAAAATCAATTGTGTTTACAGGTCTAATTTAGGATACTGTACTGACATTCATTATTATAGTAGGTCCACTCTTTTGCCATGTTTCTTAAAGAAGATCGTCTTTTCATTTCCTTTACCATTTTATAATGTCTTTATTTTTCAAGGTTAATAATGCTTGACCTCCATGATATAGCCACTGAGAATATGTCTAGAAATTATGTAGTTAATTTTATGTTTTAAATAGTTCATACTCTATTGTAATATGATATATTAAAGCTCTCCGGTGACATATAAAAAGAACTATGCCATCTGTGGCTTAAGTCTTCTCTAAACTAATGCTAAAATCTGAAAGTAGTAACCTTTTTGACCACTGAAAAAAATAAGCTCCAGATGTTGCAGCAGATTATGACCAGCAGCAATGGGAGATTTTGCACTGTGACTGCACCCATGCTTCTTGCCCCTTCCCACACTTTTTACGCTCTGGGGGTACACTCCCACAGGGGGCATCTCTGACAGCCACTGTGTTTATTTGTAGAGGACAGAAGCACAGTGAGCATAGGAATTCATGAGCTTTTTAAAGAAAATGGTGAGCTAAAAAAGGCATATAAAAATACACTATTGAGAAAATAATATATAGGAACACAATTTGGATACACAGTTGTGAAGATCTTTTTTTACAATGACAATGCTTTAAATTCTAGATGTTTAGTGTAAATATCCTCCTAATATTCCCTTACATTTCATGCATTTCCCAGTCCACTCTATTTATGCCTCTTCACTTTATTTATTTGTGTAATTGGTAGAAAGATTGAGAAAATAATTTTTACTGAGCAAAGGTTTATTTATATATAGTCTATTTACATAGATTTTAGAAATCAGTATTTTTACTGCAGCTTTATATTATTTTAATAATTTATCTTGAGAGATCTATTGTATTAATACTTTATAATATAGTGATTTTTATAGATTATAATATGATATGTCTGTACCCTTCCTCAATTTTATAATCTGTGGTGGTTGAATTGTCAAACAACAGTAGTGATATCCATATTTATGTCTAGAAAAGTATGTGGGGTGGGGCATGCATGTGTATGTTTGTGTAATTATATATTCATTAATGTACTTAATTCTCAAGGACCACATTTCCACTGTGTCCTCTTCAAGTTAGACTTTTAAAATTTTTTCAACACACAACATGTTTAAAAACATTTTTATTTCTTGACAATGAAATTGTCAGATTCATCTTGTTTTTGTGGTATTATGCCAATTAAGTTTAATTTTAATGAATTTTAGTGCCTTATAATGAAAATGATAATTATATAGAAAAATATGTTTGCTATAGCATATTTATTAATTACATGTTCAAGTGTACATAAAATGTATTATATATGTGTAAAATATATATTATATGTAATATATTAGTATATATGAAATATATATATTTTAGACATATTAATGAATCCAGAAATCTGTGATCTTGGCTAATAATAAAAGAACTAGATAAATAATAAGAATAAATAATATAAGATGTACAAAATAAAAAATATAGACATGAATTAGTTGAAAAGGAAACATATTTCTATACATAAAATAAACAAAGCCATAAATTACTTCTCCAAAAAGATTAACAAAACTATAGATTATGCTAAAAATAAATAAAATAATTTTAAGACTAAATGAACATAAAAATCTTCATATTCCACTATTAAGACAATTAAACATGTCATTAAAAATTTATTCATAAGCAAAATATTTAATAAGATTAACTCATCACTGAATTATTCTAAAATTTATGTAGGAAATAATAGCAATTTTAGCTAAAACCTCCTGCTAATTAAAATATTGAGGGGATGTTTTCAAATTACTTTGAGTCTAGTACTCATTGTAATCAAAATCTGACAAAGACATTACAAGAGAGAAAAAGATAAAATTTACATGCGTCATGAAAAAAGATAGAAAAATTCTAAACAAAAAGCATAAAAGTGACTTGTAAAAAAAACGATATGTAAAACAGGGTAATCCATTATGACTGATGGCACTTATTTTTCAAATTTCTACATAATTTAATATTAAAAAATGAAGAAAAAGCATGCAGTCACTCATCATAGAAATGATTTGTTGAAATGAATAGTATTAAACTTCAGCAAATGTGATTATTTAGAATTTTTCTGTCTTTCTTCATGAGAGGTATAGAAGGCAGGAATGAAGGAAGACAAAACTCATTCTCTCAAAGAAAGGACCAAGAGATATATAAAACTGATAAACTTATAACCAGGCTAAACACAAGACAAAGAGAAAAGACTTAATTTACCAATGTTAGGAATGAAAAAGCTGTGATTACCACTGACTCCATTGATATTAAAAAGATAATAAGGTAATACTACAACAAATTTTATGCATATGTTGAATAACTTAGATGAAATAAACAAAATTCTTGAAAGACACAAATTACAGAAAAGTAGGCTGAGTAGTCCTTTATCTATTACAGAAATTGAATTCTCAGTTAAAATCTTTCCCCTCCAAAAATTCCTAGCTCCAGATTTTTCACTAGTGAATTCCACAAAAGTACCTAAATGTATATAAAAATATCATATTTTATACAAACTTCAGTAGTTAGAAAGGAGGGAATATATTCAACTCATTTTGTGAGGCCAGCAGTTACCTGATATCAAATTTGGAAGAATATAGCATAAGAAAGTAAAATCATAGTTCAATGTTCATCATTAGCACCAACCAACAGTTCTCAAAAAAAAAGTAGCCCTTCAAATTTAGAGATATACAATAAAATTCTCACACTCAATAATCTCTTATTACAGAAATGCAACACTGCTTCAACATTCAAACATCAATCAGGGGACTTCCACCAAGATGAAGACGTAGGTGGAAACACTTTGCTTCCTCACACAACCAAATCTAAAAATAATAAAGTTTTAACAACAATAAACGCAATCAAATGACAAAAAAAAAAATTGAACAATAGAGTCCGAAAACAACGAAATGCTCAGTTAAACGGGTGAGAGGGGTGAAGCCAGCAGCAGAGCGGATCAGGCAAAAAAGATCCCCTGACCCAGGCAGCTGGCAGACTAGAGCATGGATCCCAGGTGCAGGGTAGCTCTGTGTGGACCCAGGGAAAGCGCAGTGTTGCTGGATGTCTGCGGTCACGTGTTTGCTCACAGATAAACCAGTGAAGAGACAGTATTGAGACAGACCCCACAGGCCCCGGCACAGGGCAGCGGACTCACACATTTGCGCTCAGATGAACAGGCTGGGGCAAGCAGTGAGGCAGACCAGGTGAGTGAAGAGGACCACCATTGCACCCTCTCTGACCCCGCCCCCACATACAGCATCACAAACCAGCAACCTGGGTGGCCCCACCCTGGTGAACACCTAAGGCACCTCTCCTCATAGGTAACAGGCACAAACAGATAAAAACATGGCTCAAGAACAACTCAAAGCCCCAGAGCCAATAAATCTAAGCAATGAAGAAATAGCAAAATTTTCAGATGCACAGTTCAAAATACTGGTGATCAGGATGCTCACAGAAATGGTTGATTTTAGTCACAAATTAGAGGAACATATGAAGGTTAAACTAATTGAAATAAATGGAAATGCACAGGAAACCAATAGTAATGGAAAGGAAACTGGGGCTCAAATCAAAGGAGTGGACCAGAAAGAGAAAAAAATGACCAAACAGAAAAGGATGAAGAAACAAGAATTCAAAAAAATGAGGAGAGGCTTAGGAACCTTCAGGACATCTCTAAACATTCCAACATTGGAATTATAGGGGTACCAGAAGGGGAAGAGGAACAGCCACCAGTGGTAAACTTATTTGAACAAATGATAAAGGAGAATTTCCCCAATCTGGCAAAGGAAGTAGACTTCCAGGAAATCCAGGAAGCTCAGTGAGTCCCAAAGAAGTTGGACCCAAGAAGAAACACACCAAGGCACATCTTCATTACATTAGCCAAGATTAAAAGGAAGGAGAGAATCCTAGAAGCAGCAAGAGCTAAGAGGACAGTCACCTACAAACGAGTTCCCATCAGACTGTCAGCTCATTTTTCAAAAGATACCTTACAGGCAAGAAGGGGCTGGAAAGAAGTATTCCAAGTTATGAAATCCAAAGACCTACATCCAAGATTGCTCTATCCAGCAAAGCTTTCATTTAGAATGGAAGGGCAGATAAAGTGCTTCTCAGCTAAGGTCAAGTACAAGGAGTTCATCATCACCAAGCCCTTATTATATGAAATGTTAAAGGGACTTATCTAAGAAAAAGAATATAAAAGATATGAACAGTGAAAGGACAGCAAACTCACAGTTACTAACAACCTTATCTAAAACAAAAGCAAACTAAGCAGACAGCTAGATCAGGAGCAGAACCGTAGAAATGAAGATTACATGGAGGGTTAGCAACAGGGGAGTGGGAGGAGGAGAATGGGGGAGAAGGTACAGAGAATAAGTACCATAGATGGTAGGTAGAAAATAGACAGGAGGAGGGCAAGAATAGTATGGGAAATATAGAATTTAAAAAAACGTGTGACACATGAACATGAAGTAAAGGGGGGCAATAGGGTGAGGGAGTGTGCAGGGTAGAGGGAAATGAAGGGGGGAAATGGGATAATCAATAAAATAAAATATATATATTTAAAAAAATCAATCGATAGTCACAAGCAGACCCAATGTCAAGATTTTGGTTTTTGGTATCATTCTTCAATAAAGAGACCAGAGTTCCTTGATTGAATGACATATGTAGGGCTGTGGAATGGAATATACAAAATGAGTCCAGAACATCTTGCATGATGCTTAAACGCAAACAAGTGTTCCACACCCATGAAAATAAAATGAACAAACCACAATGACCTAATTATATCAAAACACAATGACCCAACCTTCACTTGGCACAGAGGGGCCAAGTGAAGAGATACCATTGGCCAAATCTGGAATAAGTTGAGCAACTATATAAATAATATGGTATCGACTTATACTACATCATATTATGACGTTACTACAAAATAAATATGAGTCCATGTTGATATGAAAATAAATAAATAAATAAATACATAAAAGGCATAAAATGCACACATTTGTGCAGAAATACTCCAAATAATTTATGAAAATATTTTTCATTCAAGGAGTTTTCCGTAACTTCCCATGCTCTCAGCGCAGACAGCACACAGGAACTTCCTTCCAAAGGGTATGGAGAAGGAGAAAGGAGAGAGTGACTCTACTTTGGAAAACTTTACAAACACTAATTCAACTAAGTAGATCAAGGTGAGATTTAACCTGAAAGGTGAGCTTTAATCAGTTAACTTGATAGGGCATTCTAAAAAATACCTCACCAATAATCTTCAGCACTGTCAATGTCAAAAACACAAGAAAAGCCTGAAAAACTGTCAATGCCAAAGGACACACGATTACTGAATGTAACATGGGCTCTGTGTATGGGATCCTGGAACAGAAAGAGCACATTAGGTAAAAATTCTGGAAATTTGTAAAAGGATGCACCTTAATTGATAATACTCTTTCAATATTTATTCACTAGCTGTGACAAACAGAGCAAACTGATATAAGATGATGGTAAAAAAAAATGAGCATGCTATATCTAGGAATTCAGTATAAATTCTCATACTATTTCTATAATCATAAACCATTCTGAACTAAATTTTTTGTGTGATTTGCCATTTTGACATAATTTTTATAAGCCCACACAATTATGATCATACCATTTGGTACAGGAAAAAAAACATTTACCAATATTCAACATGTATTTACATTCAAAATTCTTAGTAAAGTTGGAATAGAAGAAAACTTCTTATTTTGATTAAGAGGTACCTACTTGCCAATAGTCAATATCATATTTATGATAAAAGACTGAATGCTTTACCCTTAAAATCAGGAACAAGGCATGAGTTTTCACTCTCATCACCTCTATTCAATATTGCATTTGAATTTTTAGCAATGCCTTAGCAAAAATAAAACAGAAAAGAAATGCATCAAAATTAAAAAGAAGAAATAAAATAGTTCTTCTTCATAGTTAACAAGATGATCTAGTTAGAAAATTCTAAATAATCTATAAATAAACTTTTCTGAAATTAATTGGTTTAGTAAGATCATAGATTACACATTAAAACATTATTTTAAAATATTATTTCTCTATACTAGCATTAACAATTATAAACTACAATTTTTAAAAATACTATTTGAAGACAACTTTACCTGAACAACAATTTTTTAAAAACTTAAAAAATACTATTTATACTAAGTTAAAATGAAATGCTGAAATTTAAACAGTGTGGTAATGGCACTAAAACAGAGATAAAGATCAATGAAATGAAGTAAAGAGCACAAAAGTAAACCCACACCTTTATGGTCAATATTTGATAAGAAGGTGAGGCATACAATAGGGTAAACATAGTCTATTCAATAAATGGTACTAGGGAACTTGTGCAAAAAAATGAAACTAGACTGCCATCTTACACCATACACAAGAATAAATTCAGAAATGAATTCAAGACTTAAGTGTTATACTCAAAGCCATAAAAATTCTAGAAAAAATAGGTGGTAAAATCTCTGACTTTTCTCTTAGCCATATTTTTTTCTGCTATATTTCACTAGGCATGGGAAGCAAAAGAAAAAATAAATGGGAGTACTTCAAACTAAAAAGTTTTTGTGCAAAAGGAAACCATCAACAAAACAAAACACAAAATGTCTTCTTCCCTACTGAATGGGAGAAGATATTGTCTATGATACATCTAATAAGGTGTTAATATACAACATTTATAAAAAACATATACTACTCAACATAAAAAATTTGATTAAGAAATGGACAAAAGACCTGAATAGACACTTCATCAAAGAGGACATATAGATGTCTCATACACACGTGAAAACATGTGAAAAGATGCTCACTAATTATCAGAGAAATGCAAATTAAAACCACAATGAAATATTACCTTACACCTATCACAATGGCCACGATCAGTCAACAAACGAATGTTAGCAAGGATGTGGAGAAAAGGGAACCCTCATACACTGTTGGTGAGAATGAAGATGGGTGCAGCCACTGGGTAAAGCACTACGAAATTACCTCAAAATATTAAAAATGAAACTGTCTTTTGACCCAGTGCTTCCACTTCTGGGAATACACCTGAAGAAACCCAAAACATTACTTCAAAAGAATATGTGTACCCCTATCTTCATTGCAGCATTATATACAAGACAAGATCTGGAAACAGCCTACCCTGGATGGCATGGCTCAGTTGGTTGAACAAGTCCCACAAAGGAAAGTGTTCCCAGTTTTTTTCCCAGTCAGGACACACATCTAGGTTGCAGGTTCTGTCACAAATGGATGTTTCTCTCTCTCTCTTTAGCTCTCTCTTTGTTTCTGTCTAAAAGTAAATAAATAAATACTAAGTAAATAAATAAATAAATAAATAAAATATTTGAATATCTAAAAACAGCCCTTGTGCCCATCAGTAAATTAATGGGTACAAAAGCAGCAGTACATTTATACTGTTGGGGCAATTTTGCCAGCAAGTCCCCCCATCCACCACGGATGAAAGTGAAACCACCAAGAGGTGATCTGCTTAGGGAGGAGAGGCCGTCAATTTCTCAGAGGAGAAAGGCCAAGAGCCCCTTTCTCATATGGCTTTTACTGGGTTGTAATACACAGGAATACAGGGCAGCAAGGATCAAACAGTAGATAACATTTCAAAGAACTCCGAGGGCTTAGTCTGAGTCAGTGTCTGTCAGGAAAGGGGGTTGCAGAAACTATGGGAGACATACTTATTTCCTGCTTGGACCCTTATCATATGAATGAAAGCACTCTTAGCAAAGCAGGCTTTACAAGACTTTAGAAATTCTTTCTTATGCCCGATCACCCCAGATCCCGCTCTAGCCGGCAATGGGCTGCACTGCCTCCCCCATCACAGGTTTTCAGGCTTAAGTGGATTAGAGCCAGGAAGTGCTTCTCCCAGAGGACATGGGGACTCGGGCTATAGAATAGCTGGGGGGTGAGAGTCCATCACTCCCTCTCTGTTGCAGCCCCCCAAGTGATCATGTCTGGCTTAGGTTGCCCCTCCTCTGAGGGGTCTTACCTGTCTCTGACTATCTGACCATGCATTGGGGGCAAGGGGATAAAGCAGAAGCAGTGTTTGCTACCAGAGATAAGTTTTGTCTCCTTAGTGCCTTGCATTTTGGAGGTGGCTCACTCAGTTTTGGCGGGGGCAACGACAACTCCTGAAACCAGGCAGAGCAGTTCCCAACATTACACAATGGAATACTACTTGCCCTTAAAAAGAGAGAGAGAAATCTTATCTTTTGTGACAGCATGGATGGAACTGGAAAGCATGATACTGAGTGAAATAAGCCAGTCAGAGAAAGACAAATACCATATGATTTCACTTAAACATTAAATCTAATCAACAAAATAAACAACAACAAAAAGAAACAAACATAGGTATAGAGAACAAACTGACAGATGTCAGAGTAGAGGAGTTTAGGGATCAAAAGATGAAGTGATCAACATCATCATAGACACCCCTGGCTGGTGTGGCTCAGTGGATTGAGCATGGGTTGTGAACCAGGGAATCGCCGGTTCGATACCCAGTCAGGGCACATGACTGGGTTGTGGACCGGGTGCCCAGTGGGGGCCACATGACAGGCAACTACACACTGATGTTTCTCTCCCTCTCTTTCTCCCTCCTTTCTCCTATCTCTAAAAGTCAATAAATAAAATCTTTAAAAAAAACTTACAGATAACAGTATGATGACTACCAGAGAGAAAGAAGGATGAAGGGAGATTGGAGACTGGGAGGGGGAATGACTGGTTATGGAAGGAAACTTGACTTGTAGTGAACGCAAAATATGATGTATAGACAATGTAGTATACAGTTGTACAACCTTAAAACTCGATAATTGCATTAACCAATGTCACCTTAAAACATTCCATTTTAAAATAAATAAATAAATATAAATAATACTGGGTTTTATCAACAAAAAAATTAAAATGCTGAATTATAAATCTTCCATAATATATGCCTGAACTGTGTGCTGAAAATAAAAGACTCAAAGATCCAAAAAATAGAGAAGTCCATTCTCCCAAAATTGACCTATAAGCCCCTGCCATTACAATCTAACACAGAATTTAAAACAGGAGACTAGAAACGAAGGGGAGATACGTCTTAACCACTGATTAACCAGTTCTGAGCACAGTCTGATAAAATTGCCAGGCATTCCAAACATCAAACTATATCAACTATGTTGCCAAAATTATGATAATGCAGCAGGAGGGGATCCCTTGAAATTTTGTATGTATTATCTCTACTAGCTTGGGAAAGAAAACCTTTAAAACTGCATTTATCCCATGGTCTAGAAGGGGAGAAAGAGGAGGACCCTAGAAGCAGACCGAAGTGTATGTATAACCACTAATGCCCAATTGTCAGTATATTCAGATTAGCTGAGTACTCACTTGTAGCCACATGCTCAAGTTTATAGAACAAACTTACTAACAAACTTGCTACCAACTTATTTTCATTATACTTGGGCATTCAGATTAACCGGGTGCCTGCCTGCAGCTTCATGCTTGTGTGTTTTCATAAATAAACTTACTATTTTACTCCACTGTGCATATCTCTAGACTGGATTCTTCTGTTGTGAGCAAGGCAAGAACCAAGGATGGGGAGTGCTCTGACTGGCATCTCTCCAGTAACAGAATCACAATCAAAATCATCTAAAATTTTCATTTTGGGTATCAGCAACCTGATGCCAACATTTTTAGGGAAAAGAATAGGAACTAAAACTGCTAAAATATTTTTGAAACAGAAAAAATGTACTTAAATTATAGTAACCAGTATCAAACAAACAATAATGCTACGTGCTACTGCAATCAAAGCTGTGTGGTATTGGCAGTATAGTTTAAAAAATTGAGGGGTAAAATTGAGTATCCACGAATTAACTCACACAAATATGATCAGTTGGTTTTTGTCAAAACTGCAAGGGCATAAAATGGATAGGGCACAGTATTTTCATCAAATGGTACTGATTCCTTTTATATAAAATTGTACAACTTGAAAATTAAAGTGTCAGGGCACAAATTAATAGTGTCTTATAGTTAGGAGATAGTGCAAGTTGCACCTTTGGTGGTGATGGAAATGTTTGATATTTGATTCTGTTAATGGTTTATTGGGGCATATGCACAATGTATTATATGTCAATTAAACTTAAATAATGTACAAAAAATTAAAAATTACAATGGCAGCCCTGGCCAGGTAGCTCAGTTGCTGATTAGAGCACCATCCTGATGCACCAAGCTTGTGGTTTTGATCCCTGGTCAGGGCACATAAAAGAATCAACCAATGAATGCCTAAATAAGTGAAACAACAAAGCAATGTTTCTCTCTCTTGTTCTCTCTGCCTCTAAAAAAATAAATCCATACCAAATTTGAAATAAATTAATAAAAATTACAATGGCAGAAAACATTTTATACTGTTAGTTTAATAGTGACATTCATTAATCATCATGTATTGAAATAGAAATTTTGGTATCATAGAAAGCCTTAAAAAACTCAATAGTTATTGAACATACAAGGCCACTATAATCAAAATAGCCTGGTATTGACATAAGAACATAAACACATAGTCCAATGGAACAGAACAGAGAGCATAGAAATAAACCCAAGTCTCTACACTCAATTAATATTTGACAAAGGGGGAAGAAGCAAAAAATGGAGTAAAAATAGCCTCTTCAATAAATGGTGTTGGGAGAACTGGACAGCTACATGCAAAAAAACAAATCTTGATTACCAACTTAAACCATACACAAAAATAAATTCAAGGTAGATAAAACACTTAAATATATGTCATGACACCATAAAAGTCCTAGAGGAAAACATCAGCAGGAAAATCTAAGACATTCTATGCAGCAACATCTTCACTGATATGTCCCCTAAAGCAAGGGACATAAAGGAAAGAATAAACAAATGGGACCACATCAAATTAAAAAGCTTCTGCATTGCTACAGAAAACAGCATTAAAATGAAAAGAGAACCAACAATATGGGAAAACATATTTTCCAATGATACCTGGACAAGGATTTGATCTCTGAAGTATATAGAGAACTCACATGACTCTACTCCAGGAAGACAAAATACCCAAATAAAAATGGGCAAAAGACTTGAACAGACACTTCTCCAAGGAGGACATACAGAGGGCCCAAAGACATATGAAAGATGTTCAGCATCACTAGGCACCAGAGAGATGCAAATTAAAACCACAATGAGATATCACCTCACACTGTTCAGAATGGCCATCATAAACAAATCAACAAACCAATGTTGGAGAGGACGCAGAGAAGTGGAAATCCTAGTCCACTGTTGTGGGAATGCAGACTAGTGCACCACTGTGGGAAACAGTATGGAATTTTCTCAGAAAGCTAAAAATGGAACTGCCTTTTGACCCAGCAACTCCACTAGGATTATACCCTAAGAGCCCTGAAACACCAATCCAAAAGAACCTATGTACCCCCATGTTCATAGCAGCACAATTTGCAATAGCCAAGTGCTGGAAACAACCTAGGTGCCCATCACTAAATGAGTGGATCAAAAAACGATGGTACATTTACACAATGGAATTCTATGCAGCAGAGAAAAAGAAGGAGCTCCTACACTTTGTGGCAGCATGGGTGGAACTGGACGGTATTATCCTAAGTGAAATAAGCCAGGCAGTGAGGGACAAATACCATATGATCTCACCTTTAACTGGAACATAATCAACAAAAGAAAAAAGCAAACAAAATATAACCAGAGACATTGCAATTAAGAACAATCTAACAATAGCCAGAGGGGGGGCAGGGGACAGTGGGGAGAAGGGTTTTCAGGAACTACTATAAAGGACACATGCACAAAACCAAGGCCAGGGTGGAAGCAAAGGAGGGATGTAGGCTTGGCTGAGGTGGGGAGGAGTGGTGGGGAGAAAATGCAGACGACTGTAATTGAACAACAACAAAGTGATTTTTAAAAAGTTATTGAAAAAATATTTCTTGTTCAGTGTATTAGTGCTTATCCAGCTTTTTAAAGCAGCAATTTTATTTTAAAAATACAGTCAGAAGTTTAGAGATGTTAGGTAACACAAACTACAAATTACGAAACAATGTCAGAGGAAAGTTTATGAAAATTACTGAACTAAACTTTTTAAATAAAATGTGTACTTTCCTTAGAATGTAGTTGCTATGTCTGAATATGACATCATCAGACTTACAAATTGAAGATATCACTCCAATATGGAGACTTTATATGGAAAACAGGTCGAAAGGGGTGATAGGTACAAATGGTTGTAGGAGGACCACATAGGCTAATTCAGTGCTGAATACAGCAGAAAATTGCAGTCTGGACTAATATAGTGGAAATAAAGAGAAATGAAGATATCTAAAATATATTTATATGAAAAATCCTTCATACATATCCCAGTGACTCTAAGAGCTAGAGAGTGTTCTTCATTTTTTATAGCAAATAAAATAATTGATAACAAAATTAATTACCTATAATGTATTTGGGTTTATTTGAATACTATATTAAAATGATACCCTCTAAATATCATTTAATCTCAACTCTTTCATTAAAATTAATTTGATTTACCTTTACTAAGATCCTACTTTGTTTACACCACTTGGCTAAGGAAATTTAATAAAAGACATGTTTTTAATTATGTAATCCTAACATATCAAATCCAAACAAATTAATATCTGTGTGGATTTAATTTATCAATTTAGTATCAACACCATCAGCTTTTAGGAACTATCATTCCTTTTTTCGATATGATTCTTTGATAAAGTCTGCTTTACCCAAGCACTGTTAGGGTAGACCTGAAGTGGGAGAAAGGGAGACTATTATTCTCCAGAGGTACTTACAGACATAGGGGGTGTTCGCAGGAGCTCCTTGCAAGCCCCTGTATGGCAGTTACTTCCGTGCTATGGTTGCTGGGTGGCTGGTAGGGGATCCCCTGAAACCACAGGTTCTTGTGGTAAGGAGAGTTGCTTTCCAAGTGGGTGCTTGATATTTAAAACAGGTGCTGTTAAACACCTCTGCTGAAACCACCTGATTTGTTGCTGCAGGACGACTCTTTCAACAGATATTTCTGCCTCCTTGATCTTTGCCTAAATCATAAAATGGGTAACTTAAATTTCTAATTCCCTGTATACAATGTTAAATACTTGGAACACAAATAATACCTTTTGCATCTCCTGTTTGAACCCTAACACATCTAATTTTAGACTTTATCAGACTATGTAAAGGCTATTTCAGGTGCATTCTCACACTTTTATTGTGTTTTTCCATACTTCTATATACTTATATAAAACCGCCTATAAATCTTCACTGGAATTTAAACTATATAGAAATAGATATAGGTATAGATGATATAGAGATAGATAGAGATAGAGATATACAACTCCTTTTATTAGACTCACAGTTTTCAAACACAGAGATTTTTAACTTTGGTTCCACAGTCCCTGGCACTGCAGGGCCTGTTCCTGACACCAACAAATGCTCAGTTAATGTCTTTTAAATAGTTAGTGAAATGTTTATAGCATTAAATGAATTTATTTTTACTCAGAGATCAACTGTTGTGCTATATATTTTAAAAACAATAAAAAGCACAGAGATTTTTTTAATGTAAAATTTTATATTATCTTGCCCTCTGTATAGTAAAAGAATCTCTAAAACAAATATTGGAGAATTAATGGTGTGGAGCCACAGTTTTATTATTTTTAACAGGTCTAAAGTTTGAGTAACCCATAATAGTTTTTGATAACTTAAAAAGTGTGAAACTTATCTCATTTACTTAAAAGAGAAATGTGAAATGAGTTTCATGAAGGAAAAATTACCCAGGGGATATTCTGAATTTTGCAGTATAAAAGACTTGCCCATTCTCCTTTTATTAGCTTTGTAGACATAACTGCAAAATTAACAAACCATGAAATTCAACACCACACCAAACAGTAACAGTTGCCTGAATTTGCAGTTGCTAGAGCAAAAAACACTGACTATATTTCAAGAACTGGAAGAGAGGTCATTTGGTATCATTTGAAAATTCAGACATTTATATGATTTATACATACCTGTTTTAAAAAGTTTCACTTTAAATGTGCACTCTAGATCGCTGGTACAATGTAGGAACCATTTTAAAGCTCATCGGAGTCTCGGCATTGTGTGTCATACCAGTGAATAGAAGTCGTAGACAACAGGGAAATCAAAGATACTTTGCAGAAAAAAATTAAAGTTTTTTCTTTATGTATATTACCGTAGATTTACTCACAGAGGCAATATCTCTTTCAGATGACATATTTAAATTATAAACTAAATATTATCTATAAATTAATATGATAGTGATTAATGGAGTTTTTCTTCCTATATTTACGGAATTAATATTGTGAGTGATTTTATTGCTATATGATTAAAATTATTTAAGAATACTTAAACTTTGTGTAAAATAACTGAAATCGCTGAGATAAAATTTAGCCTGTTAATAAATCAATTACTGATCCCAAAATAAAATTATACTCTTTGATCCAGATAGTCACTTCTTACAGTCTTGTCCTAAGGACAGAATCAGATATATACAAAAAAACGTATATGCCAGTACTGTCAGTCACAGATTGATGAAATTCCTAGTAGTGAAAAGGTAGAAATAAGCTAAATATCCAATGACAGTAAAGTGATTAAATGTAATTTATCTGTAAGTATCTATATTTTAGAAGGGACTATTAAATCACATAGAGAAAATGTTTGCATATAATAAGAAAGTAAATGACAACAATATTTTTTTAATATTATAAAATATCACCTCCCACTCAAATGCATAATGCAAATAAACAAACACACACACATACAAATGAAATTTGTGAATGATATATGTAAACCAAAATGTTAATAGTAGTTATTTCTAAGATAGAAATATACATAGGTCTTTTCTTTATCTCTCCCTTTGCTCTAGCTCTTAAAATTTCTAGCTCTTAAAATTTTATTATAAACATTAGGAAAAATGCAATAATTGCTGCTTTAGCATCAAGAGCAGAACTTAATTTGAACTATTGATGACTCTACAATGAACAAGGCATTTAATATTACATGAATTTAGCATTAGTTAAGAGTAAATGACATTATGAGACCAGTAGATTTATTGTCTAGACTTAGAAATTATGTAATTTCTTAAAATTTACATAAGATTACATACATTTTAGTTAATGATTAAGCACGAAGTTTCAAAAGCCTAATATGTCCTCAGTAAAATTCAAACAATTATACAAATATGAATTTCTTAATATTTGCTAAAGGTAACAATTCAGTATTTTTTAAAAAAGAAAAATAAGTAAATTGTATGTTGTTACAAATTATAGTCTTAGTGAGGAATACATAATTTAAAAAATGTTATGTTATTTTAAATGTTTTAAGTATTTAAATATTATTAAGTGGTTTCAAGTACAAAAGAACTCATAAAAAGTATACCTACCCACAGACAGAAAGAAGGGTTTATTTGCAAAGGCTTCTCATACAAAAAATGTTTGAGCTGAGAAATAAATAATTGATTAATAGATATAAGGCAAAACAAAAAAAATTGAACAAAAAAGTAGCTTCGGCTAATGTGCAATTGGAATACGAGCATTTAAAGATCTGAAAAATCCCAGCATTAGAACGGAGATGACATTGACAGTAACACAACATGCTGTTGGAAAGGTAGGCAGGGCTGTTCAGACAGGGTCTTCTACCATTCAAAGCAGGTTGTCTTTTATTCTGGGGACAATGGAAAGGCAGTTCCTAGATTTTAGTAGAGAAGTGGAATTATGTAAATTTTAAAAGATTATCTCTCCGCACCATTGAGTCTAGACTTAAAGGAGGAGGGGCAGTAAATGAATGTTAGAAGTTTATTCTGGTGCATGGTGTAAGTTGATTGTGTAGTTTCATTTTTGGCATGTACCAGTGCAGTCCTTCCAACACCATTTATTAAAGAGTTATCATCATTCCACTGTACGTTCATGCTCCCTTTGTCAAATATTAATTGACCATAGAGACCTGGGTTTGTTTCTGCATTCTTTATTCTGATCTGTTGATCTATGCATCTGTTCTAATGCCAGTATCAGGCTGTTTTGATTACAGTGGCCTTGTAGTCTAGTTTGATATCAGGCATTCTGATCCCTTTTACTTTGCTCTTCTTTCTCAAGATTGCCAAGGCTATTATTAGAAGTCTTTTCCCATTCCACATAAATTTTTAAAATATTTGCTCTACATCTGTGAAATATGTCACCAGTATTTTAATAGGAATTGTGTTGAATCTATAGATTGCTTTTGGTAGTTTGAACATTTTAATGATGGTAATTCTTCAAATCTACGAAGTATATGTTTCTATTTATTTGTATCTTCCTTAATTTCTTTCTTCAGTGTTCTATAGTTTTCTGAGCACAGGTCCAAAATGGATAAGACTTAAATATAGGTCATGACACCATAAAAATTCTAGATGAGAACATAAGCAGGAAAGTCTCAGATATCCCACGCAGCAATATTTTCACTGATACATTCCTTAGGGTAAGGGGAATAAAGGAAAAAATAAACAAATGGGACTGCAGCAAACTAAAAAGCTTCTGCATGGCTAAAGAAAGCATCATCAAAATGAAAAGGGAACTGACTATATGGGAGAACATATTTGCCAATGATATATTGGACAAGGGTTTGATCTCCAAAATATGCAAAGAACTCATATGACTCAACATCAAGAAATGGGCAACAAATATGGACAAAATATCTGAATAGACACTTTTCCAAGGAGGACATTCACAGAGATATGAAAAGATGCTCAATATCACCAGCAATCAGAGAGATGCAAGTTAAAACCACAATGAGATATAACCTCACATCTGCCAGAATGACCATCATTAATAAATCAACAAAGTAACAAGTGCTGGCCAGGATGCAGAAAAAAGGGAAACCAAGTGCACAGTTGGTGGGAATTCAGACTGGTGCAGTGACTTTAGAAAACAGTATGGAAGTTCCTTAAAAACTAAAAATGGAACTGCCTTTTGACCCAGCAATTTCTCCACTGGGAGTATATTCCAAGAATCCAGAATCACAAATTCAGAAGAACCTATGCGCCCCTGTGTTTATAGCAGCAGTATTCACAATAGCCAAGTGCTGGAAACAGACCAAGTGCCCATCAGTAAGTGAATGGATCAAAAAATTGTTGTGCATTTACACAATGGATAACTACACAACAGAAAGAAGGAACTCCTATCTTTCACAACAGCATGGATACAACTTGAGAATATTATACTAAGTGAAATAAGCTAGTTAGCAAAAGATAAATACCATATGATATCGACTACATGAGGAATTTAATGAACAAAATAAACTAAAGAACAAAATAGAACCCCAGGCATCAGAACATTGAACAGACTGACAGTGACCAGAGGGGAAAGCAGAGAAAAATTATGGTGGAAAGAAGGGGAAGAGACTAGACAAAGAACATGTATGAATGACTCAAGGACATGGACACTGGTGTGGGAATTGACTGTGGGAGTGGGGGTTGTAGAATGGGTGAAAAGGGAGGTGGAGGGGGGAAATTGGGACAATTTCAATAGAATAATAGCACAAATGATTTAATCACAAAAGAAAAAAGAAGAATGTTAGAAGATTACCAATAAACTGAAAAAAGATGGTAATCTGCACCATGACTGTGGCAATAAAAATGGACTGTAGTTAGCAGATTTGTGAGATTTGGGGCTGTGGGTGGAGAAGAAATCATGCATGACTCACAAGTTTCAAACTTGAGCAACTGGGTAAATGATGGTGCCATTTATTTAAACTGAACATTAGACATGAAGAGGATTTAGAAGAAGATAACTTGAGTCTGAATTGAGTTTGAACTATCTCTGTGATATGTAAGTGGAAATTTTGCATAGATGGCTTCATATTTATGGATGTAGCTTAGAAGGAAAATCTAGACTTGGACTTGGTGAGCATTCCTGAAAATGGTTAGACAAATTTCATTCTATGGCCCTGGACATCTCTTATCACTTGCCATTCAAATAACGATGTTCACTTTTTTGTCCTTGAGGAATAATAAACTATGAGCATTAAGTACAAAATGTTTGTTTCTTTCAAATAATGCTACAAGGGAAAGTGAAACAATAATGGCAAAATTCTGGTATAAGGTTTTCCTCTAAATGAGATAGGCTAGTTGTGATCAGATGTCACCAATAAATCCATTCTAAATAGTAATAGAAGCCTGGGGATTGTCATTTCTGTCTCAATAATTATAATAAAAAATGAGCAAAATACTATCCAATTTGAAGCAGGTTACCCATCTTACCTTGAGAGCTCCTCTACCTGTGAAAGGTAAATCCTTCTTTGTCTACCTACTATGAAAATTAGCTCTCATAGTCTGCTAGTCATGAATATTTGAAAATCTCTCCTTTGGTAAAGGGCTGACAGCAATGCTGATAACATGCAAATATTGCTTAGTGTTTCACTGAAGAGATAAAAATGGCCTGTTTAAAACACAACAGACAGAAATGCCATCTCTTGGAATCCTGAAACATCCTTTACATTATGCATTAAAACAAACAGTGGAGCACAGTTCCATGTCTTTATTAAAACCTTTATTATTTTTCAAGAAAGCCTTAAGAGTTTCAGCTGCATAACTTGAGGCCCTAAATGTATTAGAATGTTTTTCTATGAATTATAGTTTGCTTAAGTATTAATTTTGGGGGGCATGACTTTACCCCTAAAAATATATAAACATTGGGTTTTTTTCTTAGCTTTAAATGTGATTACAGAGAAATCTAATATCAATCTGTTTTGTTACCCCTAATACAGGCATTTTTCTTGTCCGAATAACTTTTATTTTGTCTCAGTATTTCAAAGCTCTGTAACTTCAACTGAGTATGTCTTTATATTGCTTATTTTCTATGTACTTGTCATCCAGAATATTGTATTCAGTTTCTTTCAAAAAATTTCTCCCATTATCTCATACAAATAGTATAAAATAAAATATTATTACTCTTTCCCTTGTAACATTATTTAGAAGAAACACAAGTATTTGTGTATTTTACTTAATGCTCATTGTTTACCAATCCCCTCTTTTCCTCTATTTTGGTTTCAAGTCCATCACCTATTCTATCCATCTATCAATCATCTATCTATCTATCTTTTTCTTCTTTATTTTGGTTACATGAGTTACTGTAATATTGTGTACCCAATATCACTATTTCCCACTATATTTTAATTCTACTTATTTACATGATTTTCCTCTCCATTGTCTATATGTTTATTTCAAGTTTTTCCTTCATGTCATTGACTTCCTATCAGGCCTCCTTCTATTTTTCCTTGTTTTGTTTTTGTCTTTCTATATGTATGCCAAGTTCTGTGATAGTTTTGCTTTTGTTTATTTCTCAAGTTGAATCTTTTATATTACATTTTGTGGCCTTTAAGTAGTCTTATATGTTATCTTTTTAACCTCTAAAGTTCATGAGAGATTATGACACATTTATTGTTAAATCATTTGTTCCTCTCAGTAAAATATATTGTCCAGCAGTCTCTTGTATATTTTATCTTATTTTTTACTTTTTAAGTTTTGCACTATTTCTGTATGGTCACTATTTTTTTCTGGTTATTTTTTAAGAGTAGAGAGTATAAGTATGTTTTTCACTTAATTCACTATTATTTCTCTTCAAAAATATCATTGCTGCAGACTCATTGTTGCTTTTAATGGTATAGCATGTCATTACATACACAATTTTGAAGATATGGGCTTTATCCTGTGTTTCATTTCCGCATAGCTGAAGGATAGCAGGTCAGAGCATAGGGGACCATATGTACTAAGTCAGAGCCGTTTGGAGGACCTCTGCGTTTTGGAGTACTCATTAATAGCTGATGCAACAATAACCGCAGACAACCAGCCCATTCCTCACAGTCACCTATTCCCTTTCAGCCACTTTTAAAAATCTCTTTGAAAAAAAGGGCTTCTGTCGTGAGTGGCACACGTAGAGTAGCTTGGTTGCTCTACGTGCGGAATCGACATCAAGAGATTTCGGAAGCATAATTTTTTGCAGTTCAGGCAGCTAGTGATCGTTGGTCCTGGCGCCCTTGAAAAAATAAATAAATAAAAAATAAAAATAAAAATCTCTTTGCTGTTAGAATTAAGGGAAATAGAAAAATACTTAGGTGTACTTTTATTATGGCACACTGTTATTTATATTCTTTATGGTAATTTCTGTAATGCAAAAACATCAGCTTACCCAAAGCCACTCAATAGGTGGGCAATGTGGCTTTTTTGAGGAAAAAAAAGCCCAGTGTGGATAGAAAATGAAGGAAAGGAGAGCATGGGAAAAGGAGAAATGGAAATGTTAAAGCTGGAGGAACACACGGAGGCCAGTCTATGTAGAAATTTGCAGACCCAAATATTAAATATTGGGAAGTGTTTCAGCAGATATGTTATTATGTCATGATTAGATCTGTATTGTTTTCAAGATTTATTATGATCCAACATGGATAATAGATCAAAAGTGTTGGTGATGGATAATGCTGTTAGACCCAGGATGATCATCACTTTTATTTGATTGGTATAATGAGAATGGACAGAAACACATGGATTTAGTTGGTCTAAGATGATGAATCTTAGAGCAGCCTAATTAGGTGGTATAAATTTTGCAAGTATTGACACATGTAGTAATTAAAACTATAGGTATGAGCTATTCTAGCAATCTAATACTAATTGAGGAAATCAGAAGGCTTATATCTGAGCCTTACTGATTTCAAATATATAACTATGACAAAGAAAAACAGAGAGAAATGACTGCAAAAATGGGTTAGGAAACTAAATAATGTTAACTGTATCCCTTAGAATAGATTATTTCCCTTAAGTACAATGTTTGCTGTGCAGTTTTACAGAGGTCATTACCCTTAAGTGGTTAAGACCAGGAGTTCCGTCACCAGATAATTGGTCTGTTGTCAGACCCTGGACCTACTGACTGACATTATGTGACCTTCTACAAGTTATAAACCTCTTCATGTCTCAAGTCCTTTTGAGTATAAAACTTGTTTTCATGCCACAGACTTTTGAGAGTTAAAATATGTGCCTGACATATAACAGCTGAAAAATGGCGGCAGGAATAGCCACGATGTTTGTCATAGTTATGAACCCCAGCACTGTGCTACAATTCTCACATTCTCTGTCAAGAAAAAAAAGCTGAATTACATAGCTCTGAAGGCAAGGACTGTATTTGTGAAATAATTCCAAAATGATAATTATAGAAAAAATAATATATTCAAAGACTGTCAATCCAGTTAAAAGAAAGCAATCAGAGGCAATATAGGATCATTAGAAAAGTCTACATGAAAGTCATTAGTTCGAGTTGCTTTAAATGGACTGCTAGGTTTGAAATATTGAGGGAAATAAAGTGGTACTAGTTATCTATTACTGAGTAACAAAATAGCCACAGGATAAAAAGAAACATTCATTCAAATTGTCCATGAATCTGTAAGTTAACTGAAATTGAGTCTGGCTGGATGCTCTTTCTCCTGCAATCACCTTGAGTTACTCATGTGTTTCCAGTCATCTGAAGGGTTCATTATTTGTGAGTCTGGAACTATTTGTTCAAATTTGTGGTATCCAAAATATCCTAGTCCAATGACTGATGTTTGGGGTTTGCTGAGAAATGACTGATACAGGGAGCCTCATGTGCACTGATTTATCTTTGCTCCACTCAGTGGCTCATCCCCTTGTAGGCTAGGCTGGGCATCTTCACAACTGGTTTTGGAGTTTGGGAGCAGCATTCCAATAAAATGAAAATAGAATCTGTAAGACTTTCAAAGACCTAGGCTTAGTGAACTCACAACTTTGCTTCTGCTGAATTCCATTGGGCAAAGAAAGTTATAAGTCCTAATTCCAAACAATGGAGAAATGGGTTCCATTTCTTGAACAGAAAAAATAGCAGAGTCTCTCTGAAGAAATACATGCTTACAGAGTTGGGACAAAAGTATGTCCAAGGGATATTTAGATGACAGGAAAGAACAGAAAAACAAGACAATCATATGAACTATTGCATGTTTAGGGGGTGAACAAGGTTGGCCTGACTAGAGTGAAAGTGATCTTGTGAGAAATCTTTGATGCATATCAAGTCTTAATTCATGGAATTTTTAGAAAAACACTAATCAATAGAATTATATCATGAGCCATATATGTGAGCCAAATATAAAATTTTACATTTCAAATGATTAAAACATTTTTTTAAAAACTTGTGAAATAGCCCTGGCTGGTGTAGCTCAGTGGATTGAGCACAGGTCTGCGAACCAGAGGATCGTGGTTCAATTCCCAGTCAGAGCACATGCCTGGGTTACAAGCCGGTTTCCTGCAGGCCAGTTCCCAGCAGGGGATGCACTAGAGGCAACCATACATTGATGTTTCTCTCCCTCTCTCCTTCCCCTCTAAAGATAAATAAATAAATAAATATTTTTAAAAAACTTGTGAAATAATTTGAGTGTTTATTAATACCTGAATACTATTTAAATAAGTAATCCATGTTTTTAAAGTGTTAGATAAATTTTACATTCTTTTGCTTATATTGAATGTTTTAAATACGGTATGATTCTATAATCACAGGACTTTGGAATTCAGGCTAGACATCTTTCAAATGTTTCATAGCTAAATGTAGCTAGCAGTGAACCCATTGGACAGTTCAGCTATATAATGCTGGCTTTAGAATTTTTAATTTGGCTATTTTAGAAATCTATAGTTTCCAGTTTGTAGGAGTGGAAACATAGTAGCCTTGAATGATTATATTCAGCCTCTCTAACTCTAGCTAAGACACTAATGTTGTTTATGTAGTAAAAGTTATTAAATGCTGTTCTTATTTCTTCATCAAATTGTAAGAACATTGGCTAATATTTGCTTTAATGTGCTTTGGACATCTAATAATATATAACCTCATTTTTATGAAATACCTAAAAAATAATTAATTTATCCTCACTGTGCAAAATGAGTATGTTACTGAATAAACAAGTAGGGGGGGCCTGCTGCCTGCCGCCAGCCTCCAGGCAAAAATTCCAGAGGTAAAGTTTTGGGAATAAAAGAACAGAGTCTCTATTCAAAAGCTATGTAATTTTAGAATAGCAGCATTCCACATGCATGAGTCACTTAAGCCTATCCTTTAAGGCTAAACTCTTCAACTTCTGAGTTCCCCTAAAATTCTTCCCATTAGTTTTTAATTATCTTATTTCTATAGGATTATTTTAGAAAACCACCTAAGATACAAGAGCTGCATGATTTTAGAAGAATGGCAGGCTTGTGCATCAGAGCTTATGCCATCTAATGCACCCGAAGAATAACCCCGCCACCCTCTGCCAGGCCAGCCCCGTCCTAGGCTATGCCCAGTTTCCTCTCACATTCAACACTGTCCTTTGGGAAATGCAGGCAGCTGCAGCATGATCATCCAAGTATCCTTGAGGAAGAGAGTAAGTCTTTGCCCTCCTTTTATTTTTTATTTTAAAACTTCTAGCCCGTAAGTCCATGTACTCTGGAAGTATTTAGCTTCTCAGCCAGTCCCATACTAGGCTGTTTATCATTGCTTTGGGAAAATTACTCCTGTGGCCACTCCCTACTCCTCTCCAGTGATCTGATCAGATCTCTCTGTATCATGTATAGAATTGAAGTACAGAGCAACATGGAAGAACTGAAATAGAGAACAGCTAAAACAAGACCACCGGATAGGAAATGGCAGATGTGTGAAGAAAGTAATGGAAGCAGAGAGAAAAGAAAAGCCAACGGCTAATCTTCAGAGAAGGGGACCAAGCTAGACACCTATTCAGAGGCTTGGTGACTGAGAGAGAAACAAGGAACAGAAAGGAATTACCAGCAAAAGAAAATCATGAGTTTAGAGAAACTAGATTTTGTTTATATAGTGACCATAAGTGAAACCTTAACTAAACCTGGGAGATTTTTATTTTTTTTAGAAAAAAGATAAAGGATAAATTAGGACAAGGATTACATGTGACAAGAGAAAAAAGAAACTATTGTTGATAAAGAAGAAAATAGCCTAGTGTAAGGTAAATTAAAAATTAAGAAAAGTTTAAAGAACAAAGAGCAATGTTTAACATAACCAAAGATATAAGAAATGAAGGAAGCTGAGAATTAAAATAAAGTTATGTTTAGTAATTAAGAAGAATTGGTGATATTAAAAGAAGGATTTCAGTACCATGAGGTCCAGAAACAAAACTGTTAATTTTATGGGGAAGCAATGCAAGAAATGACTGTAAATTATTTCTTGAGATATTTTATAATAAAGATAAGTGAAACATACTTATTGATCTATGGTCGTAAAAAGTAAATAAGATCATCGCAAGAATGTCTATAAAAATTAAAATGCTAGAGCATATGCTGAAGTATAAAATGAATAGGAAGAAATGAAAGAGATGTAGAAGATATTAGATAGTATAAAAGAAAAAAAACCAACTGACTAAAGATATCACTGGCTTGTACTGACTGGCATGGCTCAGTTATTTGCAATATAGTTCTACAGAAAAAAGGTTACCAGTTCATTTCCTGGTCAGGGAACATGCCTGGCTTGCGGGTTCAATCTCCAGTAGGTTGTATATGGGAGGCAACCATCTGATGTTTTTCTCCTTCTCTTTCTTCCTCCCCTTTCTCTAAAAATAAATAACTAAAATATTTTAATATATTATTGGCTTTATTCAGAGATCTATGGATTGAGCAGTATCCCATCTAGAAAACAGAAAGTTTCTCCAAGAAGTTGACAAAATTAAAGTTTTTTAACAGGCACAAAGAGGGAGAAACAACAAAGTGAAAAGTGGATTATTTCACTTTCCCTAAGGAAAAGGTGTGGGTTTATCAATGAGGATCACCTTATTGGTGTTGAACAGGAAAGTCCAGACCAATTGGTTTAAAATTTCACTCTGGGAAGAGGCTAAAACTAGTTACGTATTAAGTCTTGGTTGTACTTAGCAACATCAACTTTATTATGAGCCTGTTTTTCATCTTAACAGTAAGAAAGAGAATCAATTTTTAAAAGTGCTTAAAAATATACAGTAATAGTTGCTATTACATGCAAATTCTCAGTAGTTATATAATATTTTTATATCAAAGACCCTATCAATTTTTATCCAATGCCTCTTGTTTATTACACTCATATGTATGAACAAATTAAGAATAATTGGTTGATAAGAAACAAAACATTGCTTTCATTGATAAGAAACTAACAATTCCAAAACATTTATACTAAACTTTTAGCAAACATTTGAAAATTAATGTTACTTGGTGATAAGGAAAAAGTACTGTTTTCATCCCTGGCCATTTTGGCTCAGTTGGCTGGAGTATTGTCCCATAAATGGAAAGGCTGCAGGTTCTATTCCATGTCAGGGGAAAACACCCAAGTTCAGTGCTCAGGCAGGGTGCATGCAAGAGGCAACGAATCAATGTCTCTCTCTCACATCGATGTCTCTCCCCACCTGCCTCCTTCTTCTGAAAAAGCAATGAAAAAAAACATTTCAGGGAGGATAAAAAAAGACCCTATTTTTGTTAGTGAGTCGGGCAGTGGCTGTGTTTGCACTCATAATCAATTAAAATGCTACACTCTAAGTATTATTGAAATTGGAAGAGTCAGTGTTCATGCTGCCTGTCACTACCAGAACCAGTAAGCAGAGACAAGGATTGAATATAGGCTCTTTATTCAGATAACCACCAATCTGAGAAGAGAGCAGGTTATGTACCATCAAAAAAACATCTTAACATCTTCTTCCCAGCAGACTTTTTTATAAGGAGATGAAAGGGTGAGTAATAGGTTTGGAAAAGGGTTAATCGGATAGAACTATAGGTAAAGACATTAGAAAAAAGGTTAACTGGGTAAGAGTTGTAGTCTGGCAGCAGTTTTACTAGTACTTCTTTGTCTGTTGATCAACCATTCTTTATCTGCATCACAGTCATTCCCTCCCTTGAACGCTATGCATCAGTTACCATCTTTGTCACTTGCAGACACCCTGGGGCACAAAGGTTGAATTGCTTGTCCACCTCCTGGAGTTATGTGGCCATGCATTCCAGTTCCCGGAATAACAGCTTTCCACAAGCATTAGTCACTTATGCCTATCAACTAAGGGTAAAGTCTTTAACTCTTGAGTTCCCCTATCATCATCACTGACACCATTAGGGTGAGTAGATAAATAAAATATTTTTAACATTTGTGCTTTTTCTGACACAATACCAAAAACTGGAGGTTAAAGGACTCCTAATAGCATCACTTTTTTCACCCCCTCATCAAACTTTATAGGTGTATAAATATTAGAAAGTGAGGTGTAAACCAAAATTAATTTTAGACTGAAATAAAGAATAACAAGGATTTAACTAAACAAAAGGAGCTGCAGCCCAAGATACAGAGCCCAGGATTCAGGTACAAACCTGAACTGCGGTCCACTGAAACAGATTGGAGGCATCTTTTATATGGAATACTTGTGCCCAGCAGAGGAGTTTTCCTCTCCTCCTTCTTCCCATAATCCAGTATCAGGCTGGTAGCACCTCTGGAGAGACTTCTTGTCCACTCCAAGGATTAAATCTCCTTGACCTCCTTGAAAGCATTCCCCTGGAATGTGTGAATTGAGTCTATAAATGCTATGGTTTCCTAGTGTGCTGTCCCAATACCTGATTTATTTTGCCAGTTACATTAGGTTTAATATCTGATCCCCTTTGCTCCATTCCTTGTTAATAACTAGCTAATGATCCATGCTAACACAACTCCCTAATTTATGCAAATAAGGAATTCAAATTGTGCAGTTCTCATTGGATGGTGCAGGTCTCAATCGAATAGTAGAAAGATGAAACCAGGGTTTTCTTGCTATTGGTGACTTAGATGGTGTAAACAAATGAAACATAATATGGAAAGCTGAGAGTTCAGTCTCAGGTTCTTCCCAGCATACTGAATATGTGAAAAGCCCCTGTCAGAAAATGACCACTAAACTCCTATTCCTTATAAAATGTGGGTTATCATTTGAGCATGTTAGATCTATCTCTGCAGACACATTTCTTCTCACATTAAAACATTTCTATCTTCTTTGAATCTATGGAAGTAATTGAAAAAGAGTCTAATCTTAGATTTAGGCATTTTATTGAAGCCTGAGTATCTTTTTAAAAGTAAAGATTATGGCCTGAAACAATGTCAGTGAAGAGACAGCAGGAAATATCAGCCAATTTGGGAGGTGTGTTACTTCTAGAGCTCACATGTATATTGCTCCTAGTGCATATGGTTCCACCATAGTTAACTCAGGTTACACACATGCTTTCCACTGGGCATATGGTCACGTCTCAGGATAAATCAACCTGTTTATGTAGCTGTAGAAAAGGAAATAATTTTCCCTCTATCTTTCTGGTATAGACCAAAAGCAATTTTAGACTGTAATAAAAAATAAAAGGCATTCATTACAGCAAAAGGAGCTGTAGCCCAGGGACACGGATTTAGATAACAACTTAAATTGTGTTTCACTGAGACAAAAGGGAGGCCCTCCTTTACAGGGTATGTTTTTACCCATGTTCTCCATCAGGTCCATTTGATGTAAATAAAGTATCCAAATTGTGTAGTTCTGATTGGACAGGTCTCAGTCTATTGATAGTAAGACAAAACTAGGGTTTTCCTGCAGTGATTGAGTTAGATGGCATAAACAAGTGGGGCATTATTGGGGAAGCTGAGATTTCAGTCTAAGGTTTTTTCCTGTTATACAGAATATGATGAGCAAATGACTGCTACACCCTTGTTATTCACAAAATGCGGGGCCTTGGTTGACCATAGGGAGTCCATCTCAGCACATAAATTCTTTCTCAGGGTTCACATCAAGTCAATCTGTCTTCTTGGAATCCACCTTGGGTTTTTGACTGAGACCCCAATTGTACTAAAAATACTGATTAATAGAAGAAAAACAAAAACAAATCTAATAACATGTATACCTTTTTATATGTGTGAGAAACTCATGAAAACTGAGTAAATCCTTGAGATTTTCCAAGCTAACACCTTAAATACCATCTCCAGCTAAAGACAAATGAAGATGTTGGAAATTGGCAAAGCCAGTTATGGGAGGTTATCAGGAAAATTACAGTAAACAAGGGTAAGGTTATTATATAGATTTAGGTCATTGCCTTTTCCACTGATAAGAGTGTTTTGAGCTTCTCTTCTTGGTACAGAGAGGTGGACACCATTACAGATGGGTATTTCTCTTATAAAAGTAAATGTTTCTTACAAAAGGATAACATTTAAGCTTTCAGAGCTTTTCCTAAGTCTGCTATTTCTTAAAAATAATAACCCCAAAATATGTCCTGGCCAGGTAGTTCAGTTGGTTGACACATTATCCCATACACAAAAAGGTCAAGGGTTCAATACCTGGTCAGGACACATACCTAGGTTGTGGGTTGAATTCCTGGTTGGAATGCCTACAGGAAGCTACCAGTCAATGTTTCTCTCTCACACTGATGCATCTCTCTCTCTCTTTCATCAATAAACATAAACATACCCTCTCATGAGGATTTAGTAATAATAATCCTCACCAAAGGATAATAATAATAATAAGCCTAAAATAAACCTTATGCTCAAGAAATATATTTTGGGGTGGCATAATCTGCTCACCTTCATACATAAACTTTCCTATGAACTCAGTTACTAAATTGCTTAATTTGAACTTAAAATATAATTAATATCAAATAACAGGTGTGTGCATTGATATTTTGATAAATAATAAATTTCACTCATTAAATAAGGCATATTCCTGGCAAGCTGTACCACAAGTTTCTTGCTATACAGCATAACATGAAATATTGTATATTTTATTAACGATTAAAACTATTATTAGCACAATACTGTCAAATGGAAATTGCAAAGTAAATAAAGTGACAGATGGTAGTATATGACATACTGATATAACTTACTGAAAAATCTAAGCATCCCAATTTAGCAGTCTGGAAACTTCAATTAAAAATAAGTAACTAAGTGAAGTGAGGTTAGTGTCTTAGACAAAATTAAAAGTAACAAAATGTAAGTTAGTAAATTAAGGAAATTTAAAATAGTTTTATTGTACTTTAAAGAGTAAATTCTCAAGATAAGGGAATTTATTAAGAAAATTTTAATTTAAAAATATTCCATGTGGTTAAATCAAAATGTCCCCGAGTTCCCTTATATAACACAGGAGCTCAAAACTGGGGAACTGCTTAAGGGTTCATGTTGTTCCATAAAGACCACCAGAGGACTAGCCAATGTGGACAAGCCATTTACTACTCACATTACAGGGAAGTGCCCCAATGGTGGCAGGTTGGTGCAAGAGAGACTGCACCTCCTGCAGTCTGAGGCTCATTATAGGGGGTCCCAGACAAAGGAGGCACAGTTCCTACATATGAGTCTACATTACCTCAGTGTGTACGTGCAAAAGGAAAAGGTCAAGAAGTAGTCACAGGACAAGAACCCACTCCCGAAAGAAATAAGGTGGGAGTTACAACCTATTGCCAAACCAATACACATTCCTTCTGGCCAGAGGCCCCTTTGGCCAGCCCTTGTGGGTGGTGGGAGCGCCATCTATTGACACTATACTTTATATAACTATTTTTAAATGTTATTTTAGTGTTAAACTAGTAGATATTAGAACTTTGAAATTAGTGTCAATCATAGAATTTTGAAAGCATATATATGGTTTATAGTCCTGAGAAAACTAAGTCATTTAGCCACAGAGAACCTGGCCAACCCTAAGAATAATATTGCAGTATTATTTGAGAACAAATCCCAACTTCCCACTGACACTCTAATTTGGTTCCTGACACTTACACTCATGTTCCTCCTCTAGGTAATCTTTCTTTTAGTGGATCCAAGCTAACATCTGCTTCTTGGATGCACTGACATTTTATTACTGTGAATTCTGAAAAAAAATTACATGCCAAAATATAATGGTCAACTGAGGGCTTGAATTTCATATATAATAAAAACCTGATCCAGACCGGTGTGGCTCAGTGAGTAGGCATCACCTGCAAACAAATGGTCACGGGGTCGTTTCCTGGACAGGGTGTTACTGAACAAGAGGTCCGAGGGAGGGGTAATACAATATTCGGCCCACCTAGGGATGCCAAAAACTGCTATACAACAGGGGCCCCTCCCAAAAACAAAATACTAATATCTACTGGGCTCTTCTGTCCGCCGCCAATTGGAAAGATATCTCTCAATGCCAGAGATTTGTGTGAAAAGGAAACAAAATGTTTATTTAATGCTATTCAGGCCTAACGCCACCACTAAAATAGCAAAGTCTTTTAGGGTATACACCTACACCCACACAGCTCTCCCTTCTCCCACTGTCTCAACTCCGGGTAACGTAAATCAGGAAAAGAGCACACGTCAGTGTTGCAGGCTGCTGGCACCGTCAGCTGTTGTCACTGTGCAGGATCTCGAGTTCATCCAAAGTACCGTGGTACCCTCTCATGGTCCACTGGCAAGAGTTCTTTGTACCCAGTTCCAGTCAAAGTCTCTCTTGCTTTTCAGGCCCTGTGGCCAAAGGGGGCACCCCAAAGCTGCGTGGGCCTCTTCTACCAAAGCTGCAGGGGTCCGCACTCCACCAAAAGCATGTGGCTTTCTTCTTCACCTGGCTGCAGGGATCTTCATTCTGGCAAAGCTGCGTGGTTTTCTCTTTCACCTGGGCAGTTATCGCCTCATGTCCTGGAGCCCATCTTCTCCAAGCTCTCACACAGGCGCTGTCACTCAGGGGCGCAGCCCCTAGTTCTATCCTGGGTAGAAGCTGCTTCCTTCTCCCTGGCTCAAAACTTGGCCACAGCTATTTAACATATCTATGAAACCAGTTAAAGGTTATAGATATGTTAAATAATCATTCCAGAGGTTAGCTGCAAAACTGTTGCTATGCAAAACAGCTCTCAATGGCCCTGGCTCTATTTGTTCCTTTCCCCTGGGGGGCAGGGGGGAGACATCTTATATGTCTCTGAAATATTCCTATACACTTTGAATTCTGGACACCATTCCAAATCTTTTTTGCCCCCCCCCCCTTGGCTGCACCCTGTATCAATTCCAATCAGAACTATTCCGTAATGCCCAATCAGGATGCAATAATGCCAATCAATTAGGATGGCATTATTCAGACCAATCATAAGTGGATTTGGATACCTCATTTACATAAAACAGACTTAGCTGGAAACTTGGGTGGACATTTTCCCTATCAAAGGCTGTCTTCCTTTTCTCTTGGCAGAGTGCAATTTAGTTTGCTACTTAAATCTGTCTTCTGGGCTGTAGCTATATTTGCTCAAATAGATGCTTTTTTCTATGTTTTGCAGTATAAAATTAATATTTGTTTACACCACTACTTACACACCTGCTGATGATGACAGAATTTGTGCCACTATAGGTACATTACTTTGCTTCTTCTGCGAAGATGCAGAACTATGCATTTTCTACCTCTTACTTTTGCATCTGCAGTGCCTTAGAATTTGGGGAAAATTATCTGCTCTAATGTCCCAGGATGAGTTTCAGGAGTTTGGACTGCCTGCTACTCGGGGTAGTTCTGTCCTTCTTTGTTAGCCGCCTGAGAGACTGAACAATTGTGTTCTCCTTTGCTTGTATTAATCCTCAGGTTCCTGGAAAAATTGCACTTGGCACCATTTGTTGCAAACATCTGTCAGTGTAAGAATTATCAAACATATAGGGAATTTTTATAAAAATTAGAGTCAAAGAGAAGATCTCAATGGACTGAGATAAATGCAAGATCTCAACAGACCAAGATTAATGCTTCAAAGAAATGACCATTCACAGCTTCTTTTATGAGTTTAAACTTAAGGAAACTAATGAAGATTATACAAAAGTTGGACAAAGCAAAGGGGTTTAAAAGGAGGCATTTCAAGGGTACATTAACCTCAATGCTCAGAAACAATGGACAGATCTTGCTCTAATAAATAAGCTTTTTACTAAAGAAGTTATGTGCCTGGGGGCATCGTTACCCACCAGGACCTGCCCAGTTAGGAATTTATGATCAAATCACCCTACAAGGTTACTTTCCATAGAACTCTATTTTCATCCACAGTCTTAGGTGCTGGTGCAAATAAGCCTGGTGGTGAAGAGGAGAAGAATTTGCCACCCCAAAATCTGGCTCTTTGGCAGAAAGATTATCTTGAGCTGCTTATTTTTAAGAAATAGAAGAGAAGCTCTGAAAATCAAGTAGAAATTACAATTTTGCAGGGTACATATACGCTTAAAAGGAAAATCTCCATTTGTAAAGGCATCTCCTTCTCTGGCCTAAGAGAAGAATGATAGAATCTCTAGTAACTCTTACCAATGGAAAAGAGAGGGACTTAAATCTGCATAACAACCATACCGTCATTTACTATTTTTTCCTGTAAACCTTTGGTAAATGGCCTTTTACCACCCCAACAACATCTTTCTTTTGTCTATAGCTGGAGATGGTATTTAAGGTGGTAACGTGAGCAATTTCTAGGAGTTATTCGGTATTCCAGGGGAGCTTCCCTCTGTACAGCAAGTACCTGTATCATTAAAGTTTGATTTGTATTTCCCCATTTAATCTGTCTGCTGTTATTGAGGAGTCTTAGCCAAGAACCTGAAAGATTACAGTGACAATTATTTTTCCCATTCTAGTGTCACAAGCCCTGAAATTAGCATGTTGATTAATGCTATACTTTCCATTTTTTAACCTCTCTATCTGCCACTGTCTCTAATGAGACTGACATGTTTCTTACCTCATAAAAAATTTAGTCTATACAATAATCTATTCATTTAATATAATTTGATTTCTTTCTTGAGAAACATTGAACAAGGGCCATTTTTTCTCTTTTTTATGAATCTACATTTACATGTTTATTATTCTAGATATGAATTGATAAGGAAGGGACTTGTTGGATGTCTTCTCTGGTAAATCATTATCTAGATTTGGTGACATATCCAAATAACCTGCACTTGCATAGTTACAGCTTAGTATATATCATCAAAATGATCGGTTTGCCCAAGTTGTTTTTTTTAACAGAATATAAAAAAGTGCAGAGCAAGGGCCCCCTGAAAATAGGAGAAAACCCCCATAAACCTTGGTCAGGGGAAGGGGGAAGTGTATGATGGCATTTAAGATACTTGGCATAACAGTGGCAAAGTAATATCCCTGCCTGTCTTGAAGGGGAGAGGTCTGTTGCCCAGGGCAAGAGGTGTACATGATTTTAACAGTGTATGGTGACTAGTGCCATGGCCAGGGGAAGTGGAAGCCCACACTGAACGTCCTGCATCACTGGAAACTCTTGCCCTGACTACAAATAACAGCTGAGAAAATGTAAAAGGTACGGGGGAACTGGTAAAAAGGCACATCATAGGAGGGGCCACGTATGTGATCACATAGGAAGTTCTGGGCTGACCATTTAAAATAAAGGCAGGCAGAGAGAGGAAGAAGAAGCCATGTGGTCAGAAATGGAGCATTTTGGGGCTCAGTCCACCACAAGGTCTAGAGTAAGAAAGAGGGGCCCTGCTGCCCTGCTCCTCCAGGAAGCTGCCCTGGAGATGATGGCAGCAGGGATGATGGAGCTGTGCAGAGACCTGCCTAAACAAGCATGTATTCATGAGAGATGCTTGGAGCTGAACTGTGACCGGGAATGTTGAGCTTCAGACCTCTGCTTTTCTGAAGGATACACAGAGAAGTCACTCTCTTGGGACGTGTGCCTCCGTGGACTCCACCATGACCTGGTGTAACGCAGCACAGGTTCCCCTGAACCATTAAACAGGGGCTGAGAAGAGTACACTCCAGATCCTGAAGGAGAGAGCTGCTGTGAGAGGATGGAGACTCGGAAACCCACAGTGTGCATTCTGGAGGGGCGGGGGCCTGTTTGCACAGCCATCTCAAGAACAGATAAGGGTACGGGGAACTTCTGGGCATGGCTTTGGCTTGTAGCCTTTTGGGGAGCAAGGGAAGTACTGGTTCTTGTGGGAGAGGAGAGCGCTGAGCAAAAGTGCTCTCAGGGCCCACCGAGGTTGGAACCCTGTCAATAAAAATCTGTTTTCTTCAACACTAACTAGTGGGTCATGTGTCAAGGAGCCAAGTGGCCGAGCCCCAGTTTGCTCAGTTACAAGAAGATAATAATCTAGATCTTTTATAGGATTTGTGGAAGAAAAGGATGTGAAACATGACCACCTCAGGTGAGGCCTGTGTGGCATCTTTACAGACTCAGATACCTAAAGTAATTATATAGGATGGTCTGAAATTAAAACTTTCTAACTTAAAACCAGTTTATGGCAGGTATTCTTGTCCTAAACCAGACAAGAATTTTATCTGAACAAAGGTCAGTTTTTACCTGAACTAAGCCTGTCTGTTGTCATTTATCATTTATGATAATGTTGTAGACGATCGGCGGGTAAATACACACTCTCGGAGTCCGGAACCGAATTGATAAAAATTTTAATGGCCAAAGATTTTCCTGTGCAGGGGCAAACTTCCCCAACAGTGACCGGAGTCACGTAGCTACTCAGAGCTACAAAATGGAAGTCGCGCCTGGCTTACAGACTACTGGGTATTTATATTTTCTAGCAAGCAAGCAAAGGCATACAGAAGCAGAGGTGGCGGTTAGCTATTGGCTTATTTAAAACTGGCGAGGGTCCCTGATTGGTGGGTGCTGCTGCTGGCGGGCACTTTCTGGTGGGCCCGGGTTAGTTACCTTATTTGGCTAGAATTTTAAACCCAATTGTTCCCTGATGTTTGTTCATTACCCTGTTCCAGGAACTGCAGATTTGGGTTGGGTAATGCCCTAGCTATAATTTTCCTAGCTGGGTATAACAATAATATACCTTTGGAATGTCAAATTTCCTTTTTCTGGGCCCTGAAAGTAGAAGCACCACACCAGAAGGAGGCCACAATCCCCCTCATTGTTATTGTTAGCATGTTAATTGTTAACTGCTAACTATCCTATACCCACCTGTGTAAAAGTGTGTGTCTATCATGTTACATTTTATCTAATCCAGAGGTTCTCCCCATTGCTTTGCTTTCTCCCACTTCCCTAATTTATCACCAGTGGATTTCTTATAACCTTTTTATGCCTCCCGTTTTGATTATAATGTATAAAATAAGGTGCTAGCCCTGGCTGGTATGGTTCAGTGGATTGAGTGCTGGCCTGCAAACCAAAGGGTTGCCAGTTCAATTCCCAGTCAGGGTACATGCCTGGGTTGCAGGCCAGATAGGGAGGGGGCGTGCAAGATTCAACCACACACTGATGTTTCTTTCACTCTTTCTCCTTCCCTTCTTCTCTCTCTAAAAATAAAATTTCTTTAAGGTGCTAAACTGCCATTCTCTAGAGCACTTCTCAGTCTTTGAGATTTTGCTTCCTGTTAATTGTCACTAGATTGGCTTAAATAAACTCACAAAAATTCTCTACAGGTCTGAACATTTATTATGTTGACATTCTACATGATATTTTTAAAGTTGTCATAATGTCCTTGGTGACAATTAAGCTTTTTTGACAGAAGAATAATAATTTCTTAATCTAGTCTACATTGTATAAACAATGGGAAGTTTCATATTTGAGAAATATATATATTCCATAAACTGAAAGTGACCTAGTTAAAATATAAGTTTATGATATCACCTGACAAATATAATATTGAAAAAAATCTACAGATTAATCTCACTTATTTGTAAACATAAAACATATTATCCACCCTGGGATACATTCGAAGGTAAAGTTATATGGTATGATTATGATAAGAAAGTAGAGATAAAATCCAGGCTTCCTGAGCAAAACAGAGCATATGGACACCATACTTATATAATAGTACCTGAATGAATGAATTCATTATTTCCAAGTGAGAAATGTAAGAATGATTTTATAACATATTCCTTGATTTAACTAAACTATTGTTTGTGAAGTGCATCATTGATTGAATAATATAGTTTGCTATGAGAGCATAGAGAGGAAAATCAATTACCCTATAGAAGTCAATATCAATTATAAGATATATCCTCATAGTTGAAACTATGCTAATATTTGAAGAACGCTATAAATGCAGGTCTTAGAATTAAGGAAAGTTTGTATCATGAATATATTATTATAATAGACCATACTAAGTTAGCAAATAATTTAAGACAATATAACAATATAATAAACATTGAAAAGACATTTTAAAAATACATTCATTTTTTGCTAAAAGAAAATAAGTAAATTTAAGAGAAATGTTTCCATGTTAAAATATATCTATTTCAAATTATCGTCACATTTGCGGTGTGATATTTAACAATACATTACTAAAAGTGGAAAAAAATTTTTTTTCTCATTTTAGTAGAAATGCTACAGGCTAGTGTGGTACACATTTAAAAGGAAGTGATAAATTTTCAAAATAGTTGGAGAAGTGTTTGCCATTGAATAGGTAATTTTTTTTTCTTTTTTTTTAACTGAACAGAGAACAAATTGCCCAAGACACTCCTGGCATTTGGAAAGCAACTTTACTGAATTCAAAGAATCTCGAAGAGACAAATGCTTCATTCTGGGGAAAATAATAATGCTTCCTAAAAAAATACATTTGAATAAACAGAACATCTTTTTGAAACAGGCCTAATTTCTCATCTTCTAAACATCCTTTCTCCAACACCCTCATCTGATGCAAAGAAACTAAGAATTATATACAATGCTTGAAATATTAGCTATATCGATACTACAGTAATCCTTGGATTCCATATGAACTTAGCTACCTATGGTCTCTGCTAAGCATACTAATTATTTCCCATCCACCTCTGTGGTTCTGACATAGTAAAATATTGCGAAATAATCATAAGGTATCATAAGGATAATAATACCAGCTTTAATAATGGTAACGTTTGGTTACAGAATACTAACTGAAACAAAATCAAACTAGAATATTACCTAAAAGAAAATAAAACTAGATTTCTTACGGCTTCAATTGTGTATCCCAAAATTTATATGATGATGTCCTAACTTACAATAGTTTGGAAATATTACAGATATAATTAAGATAAGCTCATGTTGGAATAAAGTGAACTCCTAATTCAGTATTACTGGTGAGCTCACAAAAATAATGCCATATGAAGAGAAGAATAGGCTTAGGGGAAAGATGATATCTAGGTACAGGGAGCAAGTCATCTACAAACCAAAGAACACCTGAGGCTTCCAGAAGCTAGGAGAAAGGATGGGGGTGCCATAGTCCTCAGAAGGAACCACCCTGGCCAGAACCATGATTTTAGACTTTTAGCCTCCAGAACTAAATGACAAAAAAATTTAGTTGTTTTACCACCCAATATGTGGTACTTTGTTAGGGCATTCCTAGGAAGCTAATGTATTTTCTCTTTTCTATACTCACTCATTACTCTCACCTAAATTTAGAAGATAGAATCTCAGTTTAGGTGTGTCCGTTGGAAAAATGCAATGCGTGTTTTTTTTCTTCAAATCGAGGGTAGTAAAAACTCAAAGAGATTAATTCAGTCACTGACTACAATAGTTCTGACTATCCTAACAATTACTTTGAGCTCTCTCTTTTTTTAATCACTATACTTTAAAGAAAGATTTTAAAATAATAAATGCTTTTTGAGGAAAATTGCGCATCCAGTCTCACGTGGTAGAATTTTGCTGTCTCCTCCATCCACCAATTCAAAAGGTAACCCACATTTTTATGTTTAAAAAATAAATATTTTAAATACCTTGTTAATTAAAAATCACTATAGACCGGTCAAGTATTTCTGAAACATACTTCATCACAGTACAAGGTATTAATGAGACATAAGTTATCATTCATTAGCTATACTGTGTCCTTTATTTTAAGTGCTGTTGAGTTAGATACATCGAATACAAAAGTCCATTTATATATTCATACAATTTTCATCCAAACATAATATAAAGTATTATTTCAATTGGTACATTATAGCAGAACAGAGAATGTGAACTGTAAGTTCTACTCTTTAAGATATACTTATTTAAGGCAGCATCAAATATCCATAACTATGTAATATCTCATAGCTGACTTCCTGATTGTGTCTGAAGTTTTTCACTTATACTCTGAAACTCTAAAAATGTGCTATTTGAGCAGTCATATATGGCATATAATTTTGTTTCAATATCCTTTTCAAGCACAGATCAATGATTATTTACATAACATACATTCTTGTATATAATAATGTAGACTACAGTGAAAATATATCATAGCTATTATAATAATTAATATTTTTAGTACTCTGCACAATACAGGGTGGAGCAAAAGTAGCTTTACAGTTTTTTTGTATAAAAAATAATACAATAATTAAAAGTAATAAAAGAATTAACTGTTTCACATACAACACTAAATTTACTTTTGCCCTACCCTGTTACTATGGAACAAACTTTACATGGTTTTGCTCATTTCGTCCTTTTGCCATAACAAATATAAAGGCATTATCATTATTTAGAGCTAAGATAACTAAAATTTAGAGACAATAAATAACTTGCCCTAGTTGGCAGTAATAAAGTTAGGATTAGAAGAGAGACAATCTGACCTAAGAGACAATTTTCTTATCACTGTATAAGCTACACTGCTCTCTTTCTCGCTTCTCTCTCTTCTTTCTTCCCTCCCTCCAATCCTTCCTCCTTTCCCCTTTCTTTCCCTTCCTTCTTTTCCCTTCTGCCTCTCTTTCTCCTCCCTCTCATTTTTTCTCTGTTTTTTTATAATACATTTTATTGATTATACTCTTACAGTTGTCCCAGTTTTTTTCTCCCCTTTATTCCCCTTTGCCCAGCACCACCTCTTCAACCAGCATGCCCTCCTTAGTTCATGTTCATGGGTCATACATATAAATTCTTGGCTTCTCCATTTCCTATACTATTCTTAACCTCCCACCTCTATTTTGTACCTACCATTTATGCTTCTTATTCCCTGTACCTTTTCCCCCACCCTTGCTCCCCTCCCCAACTGATAACCTTCTATGTGCTGTCTATTTCTGGGATTCTGTTCCTGTTCTAGTTGTTTACTTAGTTTGTTTTTGTTTTTTAAGTTAAGTTGCTGATTGTGAGTTTGTTGTCATTTTACTACTTATAGTTTTGATCATCTTCTTTTTCTTAGATAACTGCCTTTAACATTCCATATAAAAAGGGTTTGGTAATGATGAACTGCTTTAACTTGACCTTATCTGGGAAGTACTTTATCTGCCCTTCCATGCTAAATGATAGCTTTGCTGGAGAGAGTAATCTTGGTTGTAGGGCCTTGCCTTTTGGGATTTTGAATACTTCTTTCTAGACCTTTCTTGCCTGCAAGGTTTCTTTTGAGAAATCAGCTGATAGTCAATATGGGAACTCCTTTGTAGGGAACTATCTCCTTTGCTCTTGCTGCTTTTCAGATTCTCTCCTTATCTTTAATCTTGGCTAATGTAATTATGATGTGTCTTGGTGTGTGCTTTCTTGGGTCCAACTTCTTTGGGACTCTTTGAGCTTCCTGGACTTTCTGGAAGTCTATTTCCTTTGCCAGATTAGGGAAGTTCTCCTTCATTATGTTTTCAAATAAGTTTTCAATTTCTTGCTCTTCCTCCTTTCTTCTGTCACCCCTATAATTCAGATGCTGGAACATTTAAAGTCGTCTCGCAGGTTCCTAAGCCCCTCTTCATTTTTTGAATTCTTGTTTCTTCATTCTGTTCTGGTTGAATGTTTATTTCTGCCTTCTGCTACAAATAGTTGATTTGAGTCCTGATCTCCCCTTCACTATTGGTTTCCTGTATATTTTTCTTTATTTCACCTTGCATAGCCTTCCCTCTTTTCTCTATTTTGTGATCATACTCAACCATTTCTGTAAGCATCCTGATTACCAGGGTTTTGAACTTTGCACCTTATAGGTTGGCTCTTTCTTCATCACTTAGTTCTATTTTTGGAGCTTTCATCTGTTCTTTCATTTGGGCCATATTTGTTTTTTTGCCTCCACATGCCTGTTACATTGTAAGGGGTGGAGCTTTAGGTATTTGCCAGGGTCTGGTAAGCCACTTCCCTGTGTTGTGACACTGTATGTGAGGGAGGGGTGAGAGAGGCAAAAATTCTACTTGCTTGGCTCTCAGCCAGCTTTCAGTCACTTCTCCCACTATGCACAAGTAAATCAGTTTCTTCCAGTGCTGATTCTAGTAGGTGGCTTTGTGTACATTATAGGATCCTGTGGGTCTCTCCAATGAACTCTCCTGTGAGGCTGAGAGTTTCGCCCACTGCCACAACCCCCACAGGGTTTTACAGTCAGAAGTTTTTAGGCTTGCTTTCCCCACACTAGAACCTTGGGTTGCATGGTCTGTTCCTCCCAGTTTATCCACATGCAAACATGGGACTGCCCTGCCCACCTCAGCTCACCAGCTTCCACTTCACTCACCTGGTCCTCAGCTGCCCATCTTGCTACATGTCCTCTTTACCCCTGGTGCCCATCCCTCCTACTGAATGAATGTTTCTTTTTTAACTACTTGGTAGTTGGACTTCCATACAGTTAGTTTTCTGGCAGTTATGGTTATTTTTTGTTTTTAAATTTGTTGTTGTCCTTCTTTTGATTACATGAGGAGGCAAAATGTATCTTTCTACACCTCCATCTTGGCTTGAAATCTCTTTTTGTTTTGTTAAAGACCTAATAAAACTTTAATTTTTTTTCTATGTTTTTTTATTCTTTTCTACCACACTGTGATAAACATCTCTGCTTGGCTTTCACATTTTATTATGTGCCGTTACATATATATGTGAATGTGCATATATGTATATTTTACTAGGTGTGTGTGTGTGTGTATATATATATACACACATACATTAGATATATGTACATACTAACATACGTATGTCTAATGTATTTTAATGTTTGCATGTCTTTTAGTATTATTTGAAAAAATGTATTATGCCTGAAAATCCAGTTAGAAACTAATGGGTATATAACAATCCTATTTAAAAAAAAGAACAATTTGGCTATGAGAGTGAAGTACATAATATGTATATTTGCTCATTGACTAGATGATGTAGAACAATGTCAGGGTTATTTGTTATGCTGTCACACTTCTTAGATCAAAATATCAGGAATGCATTTATTCAGTGCGATAGTAAATAAAACTTTCTTGCATTATAGAGGATGACATAAGTTTTAATACAAAATTTCATAATCAAAGACATGTGATTAGCTCTACATATGTCTTAGTATTTTTATAGGTATAGGCAATTTACTTAGTAATTCCAAAATAAATACTACAAGTATTTTTGTAGGACCCCTAGTAACATTTTTAAAAATATGTTTTCAGAAATATTTGATTAGTTGAAACTTATTAGTAAATAATTACAGAGAAAATTACAAAGGATAGCCCGTACTCACAGGTATAAAATCAATGCTTTTTAATGTGAAGAAAATTTCTTTTATAAGATTATTTATTTACTTATTTACTTGTTTAAGTAAGAGGGGAAAGGAGGGAGAAAGCGAGGGAGAGAAACATTGACGTGTGAGAGAAACTTCAATTGGCTGCCTCTCACACGCCCCCAACCATAAACCTGGCCTGCAACCCAAGCGTGTGCCCTGACTGGGAAGCAAACCAGCGACCTTGCTATTTGTGGGATGATGCCCAATCCACTGGGCCACACCAGTGAGGACAATTAATGCTTTTAATATACTTTTAAAGTTACCATTTTCATTCTGGTTAGAAAATGTTTTATATGAGAAACATTGACCATGTCAAAATATAAAAATTTCTGAGAATGTTTACTCAGGCAAATCATTCTCCTCTGAGTTAGAAAGAAATTAGCATTTAAAAGTTTAAGAAGTATGTGTGTGAAATTGTAGCATCTTAAAATGGTATCAATTACTGCATCATCAAGTCTCCCCTGATTTAAAAGAACAATTAAATTGGAAAGAAAATCCCTGACCTTCCTGCTCAAAAGAGGGAATACTCTATCCTATGAGATCCTTACCAATTAAAATAGTTGTAGAAGGTCCTGTGCAGGGCATGGGTTATATAAAGCAAGAGCAGGTTTGAACTATGTTTTGTAACTTGTCATTTAATTTCAGTACTTACAAAATATTCACATAGCCTTATCACATAGGAAAGTAGTGAACACTATAATGTTAGGGAGAAAAACATTACCAAAAGGGAAAAAAAAGAAAAATAATAATATTGATTTGCATTTAGATTTTTAAACAAAATATCTGGTCAATTAAAAGTTGATGATTTAGCAAAATATTAACAAATATAACATTTGAATTGTAACTTGAAAAAACAAACAGCTGTCCAATAATTGAACTAATTTTCAAGCAATAACTTAATGTTAGAGTAACATTATAGCTGTCATGAATAACTAGAATTATGTATAATCTATTTAGTATTCACAGCAAAAAATGAACCCATATTAAGCACAATCACTTTGAGGGGATAACTGTATATTATTTTTAAAATTTTTTTATTTATTTATCTTTAGAAGGAAAGGGAAAGAAAGAGGGAGAGAAATATCAATGTATGGTTGCCTCTCATGCATCCCCTGCTGGGAACTGGCCTGCAACCCAGGCATGTGCCCTGACTGGGAATCCAACCATGATCTGTTGGTTCACAGGCCCATACTCAATCCACTGAGCTATACCAGCCAGGCCAACTGCATATTATTTTAAAAGTATATTTTTAAAATATGTTAAATGTAGTGTTTTTTTACTTCAGATTATAATCGTTAAAACTGATGATAATACTAACAATTTGTAGACAATTTTAATATGTTTTTTCTTTTTATAAAATATGTTCCCTTGCTACTATCCCATGTGGCTGTGGCAAAATTCCCAAGAATCTATTCACAATGACCTCAATGTGATACAATAATGCCATTGATGGGGTGGGTGCCTCTTTGCATAAAGATACTGAAATTGTTATACAATTTTTTTGTTTCATCTAAGAGTGGAAAAAGGAAATCTATATAAATTGACAGTAAAACTTTTATTTTCTGTAGTAGTAACAGTTTATTACTAAAAAAGCTAGAATATAACCAAAATTATTAAATGAATATTTTTCTATTGCAGCAGTACCTCAGAAATATTTCAGGTTTGGTTCCAGACCACAGCAATAAAATGAATATTGCAATAAAGTGAGTCATATTTTTTTTTATTTTTCAGTGTATATAAAAGTTATGTTTCCACTACACTATAGTGTACTAAGTGTGCAATAGCATTTTTTTCTGAAAAAGTGTACATACTTAACTTAAAATACTTTCTTGTTGGAAAATACTAACCATCATTAAAACCTTTAGTGAGTTGCAATCTTCAGACCATAAGACACACCTAGGTTTTAGTGGAGAAAAATTAGAAAAAAAAACTTTGAAGCAAAAAATATGGTAAAATATTTAATAACATAAATAACATAATATTTCACCAATGTACTTGTAAATAGAACTCAACAACAGCATTAACAACCATTATTCCTTCCAAATGGTGGGGGTGCATCTCACAGTCCAAAAAATAAGGTACTGTCACCCAGGCTTCATTGTACCATTTACAGAAAGAACACAGGCAGAGTAGGTTCAGCATAATTCTTAAAGGCTCTGGGATTTGGGGAATAGTAAATAAGCATTGGTTTCCACTTTGTCACCAACTGTGTTAACCCCTGACAAGAGCCAACCTGTTCTTTGAAGCTAGGCACTGACTTCTCTCTAGCTGTGAAAGTCCTAGGTAGCATTTTCTGTCAAAATAAGGTTGTTTTATCTACATTGAAAATCTGTTGTTTAGTGTAGCCGCTGTCATTAATTTTCTTAGCTAGATCTTCAGGATAACTTGCTGCAGCTTCTGTATGAGCACTTGCTGCTTCACTTTGCATTTTTATGTTATGCAGATGCTTCTTGCCTTAAGTCTGAGGAATCAACCTCTGCCATTATCAAATATTTCTTCTGCAGCTTCCTCAAGAACAAATGAAGACTTAGGGGCTTTGTTCCAAATTAGACTTTGGCTGAATGGAATGTTTAGCTGGTTTGATCTTCTATCTAGACCACTAAAATTTTTTCCATGTTAGCAATATGGCTGTTTTGCTGTCTCACATTTTATGTGTTCACTGGAGTAACACTTTTAATATTTTTTTCAGGAAATTATTTTTGCATTCACAGTTTGGCTAACTGGCACAAGAGGCCTAACTTTTGGCCTATCTTTTCTTTTAATGTGCCTTCCTCATTAAGCGTGATAATTTCTAGTATTTTTATTTAAGGTGAGAGACATGAGACTCTTCCTTTCACTTGGAAACTTAGAAGCCATTGGCAAGGTTATTAACTGCTCTCATTTCAACACTGTTGTGTCTGAGAATAGGGAAGCCTGAGGAGAGGGAGAGAAATTGGGGAACAGCTGGTTGGTGAAGTCGCAACACATACAACATTTATTAGGTTCACCTTCCTATCTGGACAGAGTTTGTGGTGCCTCACAACAATTCTAATAGCAACATTAAAGATGACTAATCACAGATCACCATAACAAGTATAATAATAATGAAAAAGGATGAAATATTGCAAGAATTACCAAAATGTAACACAAACACCTATAGTGAGTAAATGCTATTGAAAAAATCATGCCAAGAAATTTCCTCAATGCTGGGTTGCCACAAACCTGCAATTTGTAATGGTCCACAATAGCTGCAAAGTACAGTAAAGCAAAGTGCAATAACATGAGCTGTGTCTGCACATACTTTGAAATGGCTTTCTATATAATATATGTCAATATTTCACATACATAAATACAGGTTGGGGCAAAAGTAAGATTGCAGTTGTGAGTATGCAAAGCACACTGTAAATCTACTTTTTCACAACCCTCTATAATGCATTTGCTTTTATTCACCAATTAAGTTCAGAGTTTTGTAGTACATTGTCTTGTTCATGCTACTGCAAAATTTGCAATATTTTGAGATGGCCACAATTCATGGTAAAATTTGCATCTGAGTGACATACATTAGTAACTGCTAAAATTTACTTCCATTATCCTGTGCTTAACTTGTTCATTACTTTCCAGACAATTTAACACTCAAGTTCTCATTCGTTTTGTCAATAAAAAAAAACTGTGTGCATTTTGAACAAGCACTTATTAATTTCCTATTATGGGTCATCTTTAGAAACACAAATTATTTCAGTAATAATGACAACAGAACTAAGCTGTATGCAATTCGTAATGGGTGGACAGAGAATAATAACATCAACAATAATAACAGCTAATATGTATTGAATATGTGGTCTGATACAAGTACTTTTTTTAGCACTTGAAAGTCTCTGTTTAATTCTATAAACTTTTATTCCTATTTTATAAACTTGGAAATCCAGGCTTAGGAAGATTAGGTAACAGTCCTAGTATTTAAAATTATTAAATGGTGAATAGGAACCTGGGACACTAATTTATCTGATATTAAAGTCATTTCTTGTAGCACTGATACATATTGTTTCTCAGAGTTAGACTCTGGTCATTATAGTGGAGGCTAGCTTTGAATAAGATACAAACATTAAATTAAGTTTTTATTTAAAACTTAAAAGAAAAGGGATAACTTTTCTAGGACACTTTTTCTCTTAGACTCAATTAACAACTGCACAACTATATACTCCTATTATTCCAAGTTGTAGCTTTTAGCTTCCTTCCCAATGTTCACATTGCTGATCACTGAATCACAAAATATTTTCCTTTCTAATCATGCTTTAGTTACTTTTTATACCATCCTGTGTTATGTTCCAAGGAGATTTTAGATATTGAGCATTAAACTTGAAGTATTATTAGCTTACAGCTAGTAAACTCAGATATTTATTTTTATTCAGCAGGTAGTTAAAATATGGAGACCACAGTTTTATGATAGTAGTGTGTTCATTTATAAGTGTTATTATGTTATTTTTATGCCATAAGCTCACAATGATTCTAAGGAGAGAGCATGGTCTGAGGAAAGGACACGTTTTGGTATTAGGCAGATAACACAAACCCTGTCTTTCCCAAATTCTCATTCTGTGACATTGAAAATGCTGCTTTAATTTTAGCTTTTGGTGTCTCCAAATCTATAAAATGGGAATCATAAATCTATCTTACAGCTGTTGAGGATTTGAGATAATATCTGAAATGCCATTTTAGAAATAGTAATCATTATAAACTAAAGTGTTATTTCTCAATACCGTATCCACTGATATAATAATCTTTGAAGTTTCCAATTTTATGGTAATGAAGATGTGAGTTTAGAGAGAATTATTTTGATAAAATTAAAATTAGCTGTTAGTATGTATTGTCAATGAACACTTCTAATATTAGCATAATTTTCTTTCAGCCATCATACATCACATCATCATCATGGTCATCATCAAATATGTCCCTACTAGCCTAATAGAAAATCTGTAATGATCCATTAATCTAAATGCAAGGTTAACTATGTAGAAGCTATTAATATTTTATTAACAACTTCACTGTAGCTGTCTCTACAAAAATTTCATTTTAAGAGGTATTTGTGGATGATGTTTTTCCACAAACAATTGAGGCTATATCTATTTTAATTTTTTGAAACATGGTTTTTGACTTCAGCTATGTCATTGGATTCAGAAAAGAACATTCAATCACGTTTAATGGAAATTACTTATTAAATATTGTAGAGAGATGACTTTGAGGATACTTTCATTAATTGAAGGTTGCCATAACAACTGAAGGTCCACATTAACCACCTTACAGCTACAAAGGGAACTAGCTGTCCTATATCACCTTTATTATAATTCTTAACACTTGCACATATGTGGCATGCATAATTTATCTCAAAATGATACTGAGGTGAAAAGAACATGATAAAAAAATGCAAATATAGGAACTTATGTCCATAATTGTTAGCACAAAGTACAATATCACAATTTAACTCAACTTGGTATCACTGAATATTTTAGAATGTATTTGCTGTTTTCAAAGGTATAATTTTGCCCAGAAAATAATCTTTAAATTAAATCTTTATTAAATTTTCTAAATGTTATTTTAACATTTGTTATCAACACTTAAATCTAAATATCAGATACTTTTATTCTATGTAACACACTAGTTAAGCAGTGAGTAGATGTTTGTTGAATGAATATCATACTAGAAAGTAAATGAAAGATTTAAAAATCAAACAACTCTGGAAAGTATTATGAAGTACAGCTGCCAGGAGTAATAGGTGTGCAGGTCAGTCATCAGCTTGCTGAAGCAAGACATGTGACAAACCACAAAAACCTCCCCGGTTTCTACCAGCTAAAATAAATTATTAATGTAAATTTTTGATTCAGATGAATTCTTGATCTACTAGAATTAGCTGGCTAAAATGTTAATGTTAGCCTTTTCCGAGGTTCTTTCTTTTATCCTTAGTGCAGATAATTATATTTGATAACACAAAAAATGGTCAGACTAATGGAATGAGAAATATTCTCTGTGTTTCTATTTTAGTAAGGGTCAATTTTAGTATGGTCAAAGAACCTTCTTTAAATCAAATTATTTACTGCCTGCTAGTAGCTACACAGAATTCCTCCATTACTGTAATATTAATTTTATTGAATTTTATTAATGTTTAAAGAAATCATGAGTAGGAAAGAAAAGATTTAATTAGTCATTTAACACCTTTAAACATTTTAACAAGCCTTACACATCTTTGACACATGAGACCCACCTACCTCACTTGAATATTTGAGCTTATTCTCTCTGCTACCATAGCTGCAGACTTACTGGCTTATTCTGATGAGTGAAAACATACTCTGCTTTTTCCTGCCTTAATTCCATCTAACATGTTCCTATTTGGATTTAAACTATTTCATCTCAGTATAATGGGGGCTTTCCCCCAACAGATACAGCCAAGAATACAAGACTAACTCTCCCCACAGTTTTTGGTCTAGAAGGATGATTCTTAAGGAAGGGGCAGATGACCAGCATGTCTTATCACCCTCAACTCCATATTGAAGTGTTACAGGATAGTACGGGTGAGATGTCCTTCTTCCACCAAGCATCCACTGGGAAGGTAGAAGCTCTACCTAGATATGGCAGGGAAGAGACACTGGGCTTTGATTTCCCTTGGCCTATCTGACTTAGGGTCTGAGAGCTGCATGCCAGGAGAGGCGAGGCAAGGTCAAACATGCCATCACCACTTAGTGCCTTACTAGTACAGCACAGCTGTCGCCCTGAGAGAAGCAGGCCAGAACTGAGTTCTTGATCCTGGGGTGAGATCTATATGGCACTTTTTACTGACCAGTTCTTATTTCCGTCTATGTGTTGCTTTCATAATGTTATTCGACACAGGACCACGCTTTCTGGCTTTCTAGAAGGAATGCCTCCTGGTTTCTTTCTAAAACTTCAACAGTTTTCTATATTTCTTTCTAAACATCCTGTTGCCATTTTCATTGGTAAAGGAAAAAAAATATTTCTCATTTTTCATGGATCCAGGGTGTCTATTGGATATAGTTAAATTGTTTAACATTATATTTACAATTAAAACAGCAAAAATTCATTTGGAATACTTTTCAAAGTTCATGTAATACACTAAACAATGTTTGTATAATTTTATAGAGAGGGTATCACTGAAGTTTTGAGAATGGCTATTCCAATTGGAAGGCACTTTTCAACATATTAATATGTTAAATTTAAAAAAAAACTCAGTTTTATTACAATTTATTCTATTAGGTGTCAGGCTCCCATAACAAAATACCATAGACTAGGTTTCCTAAATAAAAAGAAATTTATTTCTCACTTGTCTGGAGGCTGGGAAATGTAATTTCCAGATACTAGGAGACAGGTTTTATCTGAGGCCTTTTTTTCTTGGCTTGCAGGTGCCCAGAACCTTGCACTGTATTCAGATGACCTCTTCTTTCTGTGTGGGTGGAAAGATCTCATGGTCCTCCTGTCCCCTTCTTATGAAGCCACCTGTCACATTAGACCTCCACATTTATTACCTCATTTAATCGTAATTACTTCTTTAAAAACCTATATCCACATACAATCATTTCATGGGTTCTCATTTCAACATAAATTTGTATGCATGGGGAGACAAACATAATTCAGTCACTATTATTCATACTGGGCTTTTACTGTGAATATGTACTATAATATCAAGATATTGTAATAGTAGTAGTCAATATTAATACTTTATGATCTTGAAAATGTTTATGGGTACAGTGGCCTAGCTTGGTGGAGTTGAATGCTTGACCATTCTTTTATTTGAGGGTGGTTGCCAAATAGTCTGTAACCTCTGCTATCACTAATTTTACATCATTTTCATAGCAAAGTCATTATCTCTTAGCAGTTTCTGAACAATTTTCCAAGGATATTTCACTTGTTGAGCCTATAAACTTTCCAAAGTTATACAGAGTCCTGCAGAAATAAGGCCTGCCTGAGTGTGGTTAGTAGGGTAATAATAGGGTGTAATAATTTATAGTTTTAGTATGAACATTTCACCTAAAATGTCATATGGTGTGCTTAAGTATGATATTGTTATGTTACAGAATTCATGCTTTTAATTTTGTAATAAGAGTTTGTAATAAATGAAGGGGTATTATTTGTGCTGGACCCTATATTTAGTTCCAATTTCAATGTAGTATTTTCAAATATGCATGCATAAAATATATTGACTATGACTGAATTTAACACACAATTCAACTTTTGCTTTGGAGAATAGAACAGAAATGGCAGAAATGTAAAAGATATTATCAAATATTGGTTAGTAGCCTAAGGATGTTATTAAAATTATCTGGATTAAAATATTGAATTGATGTTAACATAGGTGATACGAGTAAAATGTCAAATGTTTTAATGATGATATAAAATATTGAATTGTTACTACTTTCCCCTAAACTGCTATAACTGATAATGCTGGAAATATCAATGTGAATTTTAGCAAACTCTTTGACTAAAAGAGATTTATTACCACTACTAGGAAATGGAAATGTAACTAAGCAATAAAATGGCAACATAAGAAGAGGCAATAGGAGAGTGAGCAACTTTAAGAGCATTAGAAGGTAAATGAATTTAGAAATAATACTAAGATAATAAATCTGACTTGATAATTATAATCAGCAAGTATTTATTTTTATCAGAATGACCATAAAGCATAGATGTTAAAAGTTGAAACTGAAACATTTGACATCTATAATTTTGAGATTCTAACACTTAATTTTTTTTCTTTAAATTTGTAATGCTAACTAGAAAGTTATTTTTGAGCGTATTGTCTTGAATTTAAAAACGTTAAAGGAGATAATTAATGTAACCTGTTCAAAGTAAGTGACACCTCTTTAGTTTTCTCATTTGTTTGCATCAAAACGACACAGGCAGGCCCAGCGGAGGGAGGCAGACCCTGTGGATGGCCAAGAGCTCCAAACAGGTTGACAGGGCCGGTCGCAACCAGCGGCTGACAAAAGGCGGCACCAGAGTAACTGCATATCTACTTAATAAGTAGAAGCAAACAGAAAGAAGCGGCCAAAATGGGGAGACAAAGAAACAGATCGCACATGAAAGAACAAGAGAATTCTCCAAAAGACTTGCCTGAAATGGAGGCATGCAATTTATCAGACAGAGAGTTTATAGTAAATGATTATAAGTATGTTTATGTGGCAAAATTCATTCTGCAGGTTCTGCTACCAGAGCAGAAGGAACATTGTGCTACAGTCACTAATGATGATTCAAACTGCTGCCAATGAACAAGATTTCCTCAAGAAGGTAACTTTGAAGGAGACTTACGTACAATGTTTCTTATATCTTCTATCTTCTTCAATATATGTCTCTATTTTTCGTAGTACATGGCTGGATAATTTCTGGACAGGACTCGTACATTCCTATCTTTATTATTCTCAAGTTGCTGGGGGTGTTTTGTTTGTCATTTTTAATACTAGGATTTCTTTGTTTGGCTCATGAACATGACAAGCATAAATATAATATGTTCTCTATTGGAATATTCAAATGAACAGTTAGTCTAATCTGATTAAACAAAATTGAAGGGAGACATTAATATTTACCCTAAATTACATGTTTTCTGGTGTTTCTTTCCTTTTTAAAAGTTATATTTTTTATTCTGACCTTCGGTGAAGTGGGGCATGGATTTGGACTTAATTGCTAACTCCTTACTATTTGTGGTCCACATTCTAGGTAAGTGTAAGAAACCCATGAAGTCTATATTGAGACATATATTGGAACTTAATAGAAACTGCTAAAAGTTTTCCCAGATTAGGAGTAAACTATAAAGAAAATAAAGCTATATCACATAGGAAGAGAAAATAAAGGACTCACATCACAGCTCTTCATATATGAAATATTCAGGAAGTTTCTAATAAATGGAATATAGTTTTAAATTTGAAGTTAATCTAAATGAAAATCTCACCTAGTTGTTTTGTAGATATAGACATATAGATTCCAAATTTATATGAAAAGACAAAAACATCCTGAGAATAGCCAATACAATACTGAAAAACAAAGTTAGGGAACTAACACTGCCTATCAATATTTAGAAAGCTATAATGCATAAATACAGAATGGAATTGGTAAAAAATAAATATATAAATACATAGAAACAAATATGCAGCCAAGAAATGGAACATCGTGAATATAGTTATTTGATTTTTGGTGAAAATCTATAGGTGATTCACTGGGGAAAGCATAATCTTCCAACAAATGTAATTGAAAAATTGAAAATCCAATTTTAAAATAAAAATTACATGGATATGGAATGCGTAACATACTCTATACAAAAATTAACTTCAACGTGTTTTAGTTTATTATATCAAGAAGAGTAGAGACTACACGTGATAATGAAGATTGGGGAAAAGAGAATCCTTGTGTACTATTGTAGAAATATAAATTGGTATAGTCACTTTGGAAAATAGATCAAGATTTCTCAAAGAGAAAAAAAAGAAAAAACTACCACATTATGCAGTAATTCCTCTTTTGGGGATTTATCTGGAAGAAACAAAAATACCACTCAAAAAGATATATGTAACATCATGTTCATTGCATCATTATTTATTTACAAGAGCCAATACATGGAAACAACTTAAGTGGCTCTTAAAGGATAAATGGATAAAGAAAAGTTGATATATAGTCTCCTGATGATTAATGATGTTGATGACATTTTCATACGCCTTCACTTTTTTCTCTTTTAAATAGTAACACATATAGGATTCCATATTTAGCCTTTCAGGTGGAAAAACATTTGTAGCAAATGTTTTAGTAAAATCAGGGAGGAAAGAAGGAATGTAAGACTTAGGGTGTAGTAAAGCCTTTTTTGTTGGTGAAATTATGTACTATTGTGTTCAAGGCAAAGCACGTTATCATGAGATGGAGATTCAGTTAGAGTAAAGAGTGATTTTCATGTCGTGATAATTTCTACATCAGTTCTGATGTGAGTTTTTTTGTACAGAGACCTCTGAAAAATCTGCTTGCTACTCCTACACAGCCACATGTATATAGTAGACAGGGAGAGAATAACCACAACACACTCTTATTTACAGGACACAGCAAGTCTGAATTCTCCCACTGGGGAAATACTGTGAAGGCTGCAACCCCGTGGAAGAAGAACTTTCTTTGATTCCACCCAATTTCTGCTCTCTGTACTACTTTGTTCATTTTTCTTTATGGTTTCTCTGGGAAACCTCTTTTCTAAAAATTAAGTTTCTAAAACTCAGTGTGAAGTAGGCTATGGGAATGGTTTTCATATTTTTAAGATCAGTTCTGCTGGAAGGAGCTTAGGTTCCAATATTCTGAGTGTCAAACAGTCACAACCACAAACAGCCTATGGTTTCTTAGAAGCACAACTCTCAAACCAACATTGTAGGATTTACAGCTGTTTGATTCCTGGAACCCCCATTTGCTAGGAGCCACACTCACGGTGGTTTGCATGTGAGTTCTTTGGATACGCTATATTTCTCCTCTCTGCTCCTGCAGCCACTTTGAAGTTGTAGGGATTCTGTAGGAAAGGCTTAATTGAACTTTGTCCTGATACATTTTATTCAGTTAAAAATATTTAACAAATACCACACTTGTACGCTGATATTAGCACTTATTCAAATTTATTTGTTCAAAATTGTATGTGTTTGTCTATATTTCTCCTTTAGTTGAGAAAATCAGTCAGCTTTTACAACTTTGAAAAGCCCTAGATTTCTTCATTTTTCTATTCCATTTTATATCTTCTTTACAACTTCCTAATTCTTTCCTTGACTTACCTTATTTTTCTAACACTTTCCCTTATATAACCAATACAAATACTACTTATACTACTTATATTCTACTTTCTGGACTCTTTTCCTATAGCTACATGTTAAGAAGTCAATCTCTGACTTCCAAAGTTACTCAAGTCACAGTTTTATCAAATGTTTTGCCTCTGTGCTAAACAAATTTCTATTTTCCCAGTTCAGACTGTCAGGAAGAGAATCAGGACTGGGTTTCAGGTGTTACTGAACAACAACAAAAATATGGAGGATTGGCTGCCCACCACTACAAAAGATAAATTGATGAGGTTTTGTCCAGATGCTACATGATTTAGGAGAATGGCAGACTTGCGTCTCATAGGCCACCTCCTCAGAAACACCAAGACAAAAGCCAGTTTCCAGAGTTCCTGCTCCAATGTAAAGTACAGTCTTTTGGAGCCTGCAAGTGGCTGCTAAGTGATCATAGTCCCCATCCAGGTAGCTTAGCTTGCTCCTGGCTGCTGTTCATTTTTGATTCCCACCCCCCCCCTGAAGCCAGCGTAGAAAGTTCACATGGCCATGGGCCATGTGGCTGCTAAGGCCACATGGTCGCATGCTCCTAGGTGAGAGAGTGCCCATGACTGCATCATCAGGAGAGCAAGTATGAGAGAGAGGCTCCCACCTGGGGACCATAGATCATGTGGCTGATAAGGCTGGGTGACCCATGGAGAGAACAGCCAAGTATACCATGCAGGTACAGGTCACGAGCAAGAATCACCAGCAAGAGACAGCTTTCTTTGTTCCCCCAGGATTATAATTAGTTTGGATGTGGAACAGACCAGGCACTTTTGCATGCTTTGTGTGGGTCCATATCCCAACCAATCTCTTCTTTCCCTCCGCTAGACTGACAGGCCTCTTTGGGTCAGCACCTCCCACTAAGGCATTTTGATTTCCACGGCACATGTACCTGATTTCCCCTAGTTCCATCCACAGTCTGGTACCAAAAGAGGGGAAAGCTTTATCTTCTACCCAATTATTTTGCTAGCCTTTCATGTGCTCAGTGTAAAAACCTCCCTCTGCTGCTATCTTGGCCAATGGGCAGAGACTCCCACAGGCTCAGGACAGACTGTCTACCAGTAACATGGATAAGTAGGAATTAGATAAGGCCCTAATTAACAGAGATGAAAGCTGATCCAGTTTATAGGTTATAAGCTAATCAACTAGTTATTATAACTAATGTAACAAAGAATACCAAGTGTGATTAAAAGTTAAACTATCAATAAAACACTTTTAATTATCATTATTAATTTTTGAAAACAGTTATCACTGAACTCATAGATATAAAAGACAGATTGTTGCTTGCCAGAGGCAGGAAAAAAGGGAGGTAGGAAAATGGATGAAGATAATCAAAAGGTACAAACTTCCAGTTATAAAATAAATCATGGGGATATAATGTACAGCATAGTGACTATAGTTAATAATCTTCTATGGTATATCTGAAAGTTGCTAAGAGAGATCTTAAAAGTTCCCCTTGCAAAAAAAAATATATACTATGTGTTAACAGATGTTAACTAGACTAATTGTGCTGGTCATTTCAAAATATATACTAATATTGGATCATATTAAGAAAATATAGTATTGTATTTCAATTATAACTAATATAATTATAATTAATATAACCTTGTATATCGTTTATACCTCAATTCTAAAAACAGTTTTGAAAGTCTGGAACACATCTCAACTACAGGTAAGAATAATATGGCCATAACTAAAGATTTTAGTAAGCTATCATGAAGCAAATGTGTCTTTCTACTAGTTAGTAGGAAATGTAGTATTTACCACTTCTAAATATTTTTAAATAGTTTTAATTGATCTTATAAATCAGGACATAAATCAAATAGTCCATTAATTTCTCTGATTATTTTGAGTAAAAATAAAATGCATAAATCTTTGAACATTATAAAACACAACAGAAGAGAAAAAGTTGGAGGATAAAAGTATGCCAACCACCACAATGCGTTTTATTCATATTATGGCATATAATCCCGAGGAGTGATTTATTGTTATTATATAATAATATTTTTCATAATATATTCAACTGTAAATTAATTAAGTGCTGACACTTCTGGGAAAATTACTGAGAGTTGTGATATGAAGTCAAATCATGAATATATTTTTTCACAAAATTTATACATATATATTTTTTTAAGACTATTTTGAGCTTATAAAATATTTCCAGCTGGTGGGCTAATGGTAGTTTTATATTATCAAACCCTGATATATTAAACAGTGATACCTTTAGTACATGCTCCACTGGTATAATAAGCTACTCTTATATAATAAAGCCCTCTAGTTTTATGGTTAAGCCAGGAGCTGTTTCACTATTGTGAAACACACCAAGTAGAACATTTATTGCTATTATGCCCAGTAAATGAAGTGAAACAACAAAGAAGCCTTTAAATGAACTGTATTTTATAGCAAAAGCACACAGAAGATTAAATGAAAAACCAACTTGGAACTCATTGAGCCATTTTTACTTCTCCGTGTGTGAGGGGAAACATAACCGGTTCGGAGCAGCAGCCCGAGGTTCTGAAGCCTCATCGCCGCGGGGGAGCTAGAAAAGTGCCTGCGCTGAGAGTAAATAAAACAGGCCTGTTACGGAATATTTGAATTGCAAATTTTTTTAAGTAGAAAGGAAAAGTATAAGAACTGTTTATTTTCCAACTCCATGTGCATATAATAAGGCTGAATTCAGAAAATGTGTTAATATTTAGCAAGATAAATGTGTTTATATCACACCCACAAATAAAGTATTCCAAAATACCACATTTAACATGGAAATTCTTTAAACTTTACTCTGCATACTTTAAAAGATATGGTTTTGGAGGGTAAAAGTGTAACCTTCTTTTCATATTTTGACAGATGTCTTCGGTCCTATTTCCTTAATTCATACCCAATATAATTTTCATTATTATTAACCTAAAAGTAATGTTCTTATAAAATGGATATAATGATGTGGGAATATTAATTTGTGTGGGCACGTTACAATGTTAGCTCTGAAGAAAACTGGTATATGCTGTCATAAGATTTTGTAGAAAATAAATTACCATACATACTTAAAATTAGTATAACGGTGGAATGGGTTACAATAATATATTATTGATCTTTCCGTAAAATATTACAGCAACCATAATCAGTGTGCTGGGACCATAGCATTATCTATATATGAGGCCAGCAGCAGCAGAGCTGATTTAAGATCTGTTGATTGTGCTCTAATCTTTTTCTTTCATAACTAAATTAGAGCAGAAATTTGTTAGCCTTAAGGCAGCAGAAAATATCTGTCTCTCTTAGTGCTGCTGGTGATGGTCGTCACTGTAAGTATGTTTCATCTCTCCCTGTCCTGAGCCACTGGTCTTTGAAGGCAGGAGAATTTGAAAGAACTAAAGAGGACGGCAGACAGAGGAGAAGGGTGAGGATGAGGAAGAGGAGGAATAGGGGAGGAAGAAAAGAAAGGAAGAAATGTAATCCTATTATTTGTGGCATATTTTCCCCTCACTGTTAATCGTTTTTTTTAAGTGCTTTATTTCATGTCTCCATTTTTTTCTTTAAATTTTTTTTTCGCTTTATAATTGTCTAGGAAATCTATCAACTCTCTTCCGTAGGATTTACCATTATTTTGACTTTAGGCACACTATATTTTCCTAGTTCTTTACTATATTTATAATAGATGCTTCTATCTCACTCAGAGTTTCATATGTTTTCCCTAGCCTCATTCCCAATAATATTCTGATGTGTCATCTGAGGTTGATCAGTCAAAGTAGTAGATAAGCTTCATTCTTCCTAGTGTCTGTGTATCCTGTATTAATAACCAGGTTTAAATTTTTTCCTTCCTCCTCCTTCCTCTTTGTCTCCTCCTTCTTCCTCTTCTTCCCCTTCTCTCTTTCATTCCCCTTCCCCTTCTTCCCCTTCTTCTTCTCCTTCTTCATTCTTTTCTTTCTTTTTCTCACTCTCTTCCTCCCTCTTTCCTTCTCTGATTTTCTGCTCTTTATTCTAGTGATATTGTCAAAAGAGTAATATAACAGTGATATTATTTATAAAATTTTTAAATAGTAACTTGGCTAAAATTAGGGCGAGGATTATGTACATGGGTTATAGAATCTGAAATTCAGTCAAGGCTTGTAGAGATGTACTTTACTTTACAAACAACTGCAGACATGCCAGTTGAAAAAATTTTCTAAAAAGCTGATGAGGTTCCACTTACAGGTGAGATCATTATGGTATTTGTCTTCCACCACCTGGTTTATTTCACTTATCAACAACAACAAAAAAACCAGCAAGCGAAATATAACGAGAGACACTGAAATTAAGAACAAACTGACAGTAACCAGAGGGGAGGTGGGGGGGGCAATGTGGGAGACAGGGAGAAGAGTTTTCAGGAACATCTATAAAAGACACATGGATAAAACCAAGGGGGGTGGGATCAAGGGTGGGAGTGGGATTGGGAATGGTTGGGGTTGGGGGGGAGAGGGGGGGTTGGAAAGAACTATACTTGAACAACAATAAAAAATGTTAAAAAAAAAAAAAGAGTTAGCTTTCTGCCCAACACAGGTCTACCCCTAATATTGGGTCCATTTACTCATTACCTACGTGAGAGCTCTCATGATCCCAAATTCATCTAAAGAAGGTGTTCTTTTGGAATGAAGACACTGTTTTTCAGGGTCTCCCAGCCCTTTAATGACTTTAGTATCTTATAGCTGCTTAAAATACTTAAGGTCTGAAGCACAGTAATATAAAGGAGGAGGTTTTATCAAAAACTTTTTCAAAGTATGCTAATAAGTAATACTACTTAATGCTGCATCATAAGATAATCCAGTCTTGGCTCCCTGCCCTATCTTGATTCCTTTGGAGCTATTCAAATTCTCTGACAAAATTGTACTTCAAGCTGAGTTTTTCTTAAACAAGATTGACTAAATGAAGTTCCAGTCATAAACCATCATTAGATCGTGTCAGTTCTATTCCATTAGCCAGGGGTTCTCATTCTTACATTTTTGTTTCCCACTTCGGATCATCAATCAATCAAAATAAATAAGCTAAACAGGGCCATAATATGGAGCTATCTGGGGTTTAAACTGACAATCTTCTCTAGCACCTGTGTTCTCTAAAGATTTCTCTTACATGAACTGGAGAAGCATAAGCCACAGTGTATAGTCAAACAGGGAAGGAATGCAGAAGGAATTGACTTTTTCTTTATCTATATTGTTCTAAAATAGGTTATTTTAGAGGTTTCTCCACTAGAATGATATGGATGGAGTATTCTCTGTGCCTGGTGTCTACAGGGTACTAATTTGGCTCAGAAAAAAAGTTACAATGTGAATGTTCATAGGTGTACATGCGAGAAAGGACACAGCAAAAGAGAAAGAGCTACAGAGAGAATGTGAACCAAATGGTGCAAAATGGTGCTTGCTGTAACCAAGGTAACGGAATAGTGCAACAGTACTATTCTTTCTGACAACTTTTCTGAGAATTTGAAAATAAAATAAAAACAAACATTTTCAAAACAAATGTTAAAAACGTAGAAGGTAAAAGACTGAACAAGGTGGAGAATAGCCCAAGATAAATTTCGAAAGCCATTAACCTATTTCTAGTACAAGCTGATTTGATGGAAAAGTTTAAGATCACTGAGCTACACTTAGATGAATTTTTTTATTTGTTTTGCTATTGTTTCCATTTTCTTCCAGTAACTGCTATCAGCTGTTTGTGTGAACTTTGGTTCCTAGTGGGAAGCAGGTTCACTTAATTGACGAGTCTGACCCATAGCTTTCCCAGTGCTTTCAGTTTCTACAGCTGTCCAGTTAATTACAAAGCTTCTGCCTCCCTTCAGGACAGTACGGGATTGGGGCTCCTAAGGAGTGCTGCAGGGACTGGAGAACTGTGGCTGATTTCTTTGTTCTAGGATCAGCTAGAAAGGATTGCAGAACAAAGGCAGTTCCCTGTTTGCAGCTTTTGGTGGTATTACTTTTTCTTTTTTTAGACTTAATGTTTCTAAGTGAGAGCAACAATATATCCTTGGGAGTGAACAAGCCCACACTTTAGGTGACCTCTGATTCTTTCGCTTACTGTTTTAATATGTGTCTAAGAATTTGATTTCAGTTCACATTTTAGTTGTCTTTGTTTAAGGCCAGACCAATATTTTCTTTAACAGTTATATTTAAAAACATTTATCATTTTTAACTGAAAACTACTGTTTTATATAACAACACAATAAAATAGATCTTTGTTCACATAGTAAATATAAAAAAATTGAGGTTCAAACAAAATGTAGTATATATAAAATAGGGGTATGACTAAATAATTTATATGATATAAACAATCATGGATGTACTGATAGAAATGATTTTAAATAGCAAAAAAAATATGCTGAACTTTTATTATGAACCAACATACGTACATCATTGATTTTTTTCCCTGTTTTCTAAAATCCTTCATTCAAGTAAAATGCCACATGAAGCCCAACCACCTGGGCTTCATCAATAAAATAGATGAAGTCTATTAAGACCTGGTCAGTTGACAGCCTTTCTGAAAGCCCCCTTCTCCGCCCCCCCAATTTGACTCCTCTCAGGAGTCGAAGCAACTCCTAAGATCGCTTTGAAATGCTGCAGGGCAAGCCTTAATACTTATCAAAATAATGCTCAGTGTCTTCCATACATTTTATTTTACTTCCTAAGAAAATGTTTACAATTAATATAATAGTTAGTTTATTAAATAATTATAATGGGATTTATAATTAATACACTTAATAAAAATAAAAATGCAACTGATCATATTTATGAAAAGCAAGATGTAAAATTTGTTTACTGTATGGCTCAGCTTTCTAAAAGAATGGATATAAATGTAAAATATATTGAAGTAGAGAAAAATGTCAATAGTATTTGTATCTGTTTTGTGAGAGTTTGGAGTGAGTTTTATTTGATTTTGAACATGTATATGTTTTCTCAATTATCTGCAGCATATCACATAAGTAATATCAAGAAACAATTTAAACTTAGATTACTCCCAAAGATCATTGTAAAGCTTTTGTTTAAATTTTATTTAAATTGTCTTTAACCTAAAATTTTTCCTAATAGAATTACTGTTGGAATTATAAAGTATTATCTTTGAAAGAAATAACAAGTCTAAAATCAGTATTCTTGGAACACTCTTATGTTATTCTATCATCAAATAATTTAGGAAATACCACAAGTATCCTTTAACTTTAAAAATTTATAATCACATTAGAATTTTAAAGGCTAATACAGTTAAGATTTTCAACTTTGTTTAATCAGTTGTTTTTGAAATTCATTTTATTTAACACTCATCATCATTTTTGGTATCACATGTTATAGTACTACCAGTATTACTATAAGCTACTCATTTTAGAGGCCAGATAACCTAAGTCTAAGAATGAGGTCCCTGCCAGAGTGTACATAGCATGGTTGGAGCAGGAACTAGAACAGCAATTGCTGAATTAGGGTTCACTTTCTGCAGGTGTGCTCTAATGCTTAGTGCCCTGCTCTTGTTCTTCCAAAAAGTCTGGATATTTATTTGAGGGCACACTAAAAGGTTTACTGTAGTTAGATAATTAGTTACATTTTATAACATATATTTATTACATTAGCCATAAACTTCAGAAATTATCAAAGTTCATAGATTATCATTTATTTCAAGTATTAATTATAGGTAAATGCCTTTCATGCTTGATAAATAAGGTCTGGAAATTGAGAAAAAGGGCAAAAAGAAAAATAAAGAATTCATTTTAAAATAATTATTAAAAAGCTTCCTATGTATCTGTATATGTGTGTAATTCAAATATATTTTTTTGCTTACTCAATCATGATATTTCTTTATTCATATTTAAACTCAAATTCCAGAGGGATATTCAGATAGTAAAATGGTCTCTGTATTTTTTCTTTTCTTTTTTCTCTTTTCTTTCTCAATGGTCTCTGTATTTTTTCTTTTCTTTTTTTCTCTTCTTTTCTTTCTCTTCTCTCTTTTTTTCCTCTTCTTTCTTTTCGCACGTGAGTTTTTTATCAATATTTGACAATATACAAGATGGGGCAAAAGTAGGTTTACAGTTGTAAGTACATGAGTCTACTCTTGTGCTATTTTATTAGTTATTGTATTATTTTCCATATGAGCAACTGTAAACCTACCTTTGCCCCACTGTGTGGATACCATGATATTCTAAGGAATCTTTCTCTTGATAACTCTCTTTAGGCAAAGACATTTCCAGTGCTTAGAAAGGACTCTGCACTCTGTATTTCCCTGGAAAATCTCCATTTATACTGAATCATTTAAAGTAAAGAGTACTATCTCAATGATGCCTGTCATCTTAAAAAATAACATATTAAAAAATATTATACAAGAGAGAAAATATCATTTTAAAAGAAATATTTAGATCAACAATTTAGGTCCAATTTGACTATTTAGTAATTAAATTGTATATAAATTCACAGACCACTGACAGACCTTAGTTTGTGTTCTGACTCATTTGTTTTAGTTACATTAGAATAACTTACTAGAACAAATAGACTTAAAACATATATTGGCCTAAACATTATATATATTAAAATTTTACTGATATTGCCATTCAATTTAGGTATTATTATTAGGTGACTCTATTCCACATGTTTCTTAAGGATACAGATATATTTTTTTCATGCAATTTTTTTATTCCCCAAGGTTTTATTTATTCCTCAAGCACACAGTTGTGCAGAAGAAACTCAAGTGTCCCTGAAAAATCTTATACTGGAAGAGCATATATGACTTGCACTCATACCCCAGTGGTGGGAACTACTCACATGGTACAGTACTGGCTATAGGAGACAAAGGCTCATAAATGTAGTCCAGGGATGGACAGACACTTTTTAACTACAATTGTATACCACAAGATCACATATTTATAGGTAGCTAGGCATCTCTACCATTAAAAATTAAGTATATACTAAGACTGTATAATAATTGGGGAACAACTCTTAATGAACATCCATTTTTTTAAGGATTATATTTAAATTTTAAAAATCTTCATCAGCACCAGCAAACATTCTTTGATTTCAGATTATCAGAGACTAATAATGACTACTTAAAATGCATATATCAGTGAATCATAGTTTATTTGGACCAAAGTAAAAGTTTGATTATTCCTAAAATAGGGCTCAGATGGACTTCTAAGTGACCTTCCCAAGCTCCTCTTTCTTTAGTCTGAATAGTCATACTTTTCTAAACAGGCCATTACTTTCTCACATATGAATGGGGTAATAGAATGAATGCATTTTTTTTACTTGATAAACTGCAAGTTGCCCTTAAATAGATGACTCAACTATAACCTACTCTATAAAGCATTATTCAATGTCATTGGACAAAATGAATGCATTTCCACATTGTGTTCCCGAAGCACAAAGAACAAGTAACCAGTGATGAAACTTAAAAGAAATTAACCTCTTTTAAAATAACTATCTCTAAGGAATACTGTTTAATATTACCCCATAGGCAAATTGCATTTTTCAGAAATGACTACAGGAATATTGCAGATTATATAGGGTGGGGCAAAAATAAGTGTATATTTGTGATTATGTGAAATACAAAATTTATTCTTATATTATTGTTTGTTAATATTATATTATTTTCCATATGAACAACTATAAACCTACTTTTGACCCACTCTGTATGATCTTCCAGAAATGAACAGAATCTCTCTTCCATTTTAACCTGTGTAATATTCTGTGTCTGAAGGAATATACAGAACTGATGCTGCATTACTTCCTAGTCTAGGACATAGGGCGATATGACTTCTCACTTTCTCTTTCTTCTCTTCTCTTCTCCCTCCCTCTCCATCTCTCTCTCTCTCGCCCCCTCTTTGTGTGTCTCTCTCCACACTTGCCACTGGGGACCATGCTGAGGGAAAGCCAAAATTAGCTCTCACAAAAGAAGCACATGAAGAAAACAACTGGGAACTTCCGTCTAAGAACCAGAATTAACCATTGGACATGTGAATAAACTATAGAGTTCAGAATTCTAACCACTAGGCTTCAAGTCTTTCATCTGTACTCCAAGGCATTGTAGGATAGTATCAAGTGGGCTAGCTACGAGTTCTGTTCAGAAAGCATCCAGCTGTGTACTATGAAAAAATAGAGACATTTATTGAAGAAGATACAAGATACAAGAAAAAGTGTGCATAGGACAATGATGCATCAATCTCCTTTAAAGTAGACACTTGGACCTCACATACTTCTCCTAGCATCTCTTTCACTGTTCAAAACCTTTTGCAAAATCCTTTGTTGGAATCACCACCAGCTGCCTCATCATATTTTCCTCAATTTCATCAGTGGTCTGAAATCTCTTCCTTTTCAAAGGTGATTTCAGTTTTTGCTAAGATCCTGTGTCAAAATCTCAGACACAGTAGTTTTTGGAATCTCCTGATTAGCTTCTAGGTCTCACAGTGTCAGTCGTCCATCTTTGTTGATTGTAGCCTGTACACGTTCAACATTCTCAGGAGTTCTTCTTCTTGCAGGCCTCCCAGAATGTGGATCTCTTTCAGCAGATTATTGACCTTCAGGTAAGTGTTTGTGCCACAAATTTATTTGTGCTACACTCATTGCCTTGTCCCTGAAAGCCTTCTGACTCCTTCGAATACTTTCCACAGAGGAATGTTGAAGCTTAACACAAAATTTGATGCAGATTTGTTGCTCTACTTGCTCAGCCATTTTGGATGTGATGACCACTCAGTACACATGCTCAGTCAACTATTTACTGCCCCACTTACTAGTACAGTGAAGTCATCATTGTTCATGCATGGGCATTCCAGTCCTCTCTCCTTGACTGCTGGAGTACGTCAATGTTACACAAACCGTTCTCTATATTAATAATGGCTGAACTTTTTCTGGGCATACCTCATATACTCTGTCTGAATTCCTTATCTCCCAAAATTTGTGAGCATAATAAAATGTTCTCACTTTAGACAGTAAAAGCCAGGTAGATTGATGTACTTCTGATACTTATTAAATAACAATATCAAGAAGATTGAGAGATTTAATCAATAAAAATGTAGTTGAGTATGAATAACACATAAAATAAACAGACTATAAACACATTACACTACTGATAATAAAAGACAAACATATCTAAAATCTACAAATTCAATACCTTTGTGTTCTAGCAATAATTTATAATTATCTTCTCAATAAGGAATTAGAGAAAATCTTTAATTTTTCCTTTGTACACTAGTACAAAGGAAAATTTCTTTATTCTGATTACATTAAGATCTTTTCTAAGTTTTGTTCCTTCGTATAGATCAATTCTTTGATTTTTTTAGCATAATCAAAATTTTACTGACATATCCCTCCATTGCATATGACCTGTATTTTCAGCTGTTTTTAATAAGTATCTCCAAAACTGACAAAAAAATAGTTTCAATCAATCAAATTGCAAGTTGATTGACTGCCTCTAACACTTTCTGTGAAATAGCTGGCCACTTAATACCAGTTAGCCTTAGAGTGGCTTTTCTTTATATCTCTGTGATCCTGCAGCTTTCTGATCTTAGTTCCACACTCAGGGTCAGGATACCGTGCCCTGCCTATGCTGTGGTGATGGTAGGGATTAATTCTCATCCACGGAGCCATAGAGGTGCCTTCCTGCGTTATAAGCCGATGATTGACTCTCCCAATTGGACAGCGCGTAGGTGCCTAACACTGTCTGTGCAGAACTGTTTAAACAAATGCCCTGGTTGAGAGAGCCAAAAGTGTTCTCTCTCCCCCGTACACCTCCGGAATAGAGACTCTCAAACCAAATCATTCTTTTATTTTGTTCTTATTCACTTGGCTAGAATTCCAGCTTCATAAGAGCAGAAAAAAATGTCCCACCTTAATTTCTACAATTCTATGGCCAATTTCACACATAGGAGATAATCAATACATATTTTGAATGAATCTTATATTTGGAAATCTTAAAGTTAAAATTAATATCTGACAATAATAATATTATTTTCATTCTTTTTTTTAAAGATTTTATTTCTATTTAGAGGGGAAGGGAAGGAGAGAGTGGGAGAAATATCAATGTATGGTTGCCTCTTGTGTGTCCCCTGCTGGGAACTGGCCTGCAACCCAGGTATGTGCCCTGACTAGGAATCGAACCGTGATCCCTTGGTTTGCAGGCCATTGCTCAATCCACTGCGCTACACCAGCCAGGGTTATTTTCATTCTTACTAATTACTAACTCTGGGGTTATTCCCCTTAACATTTTCAAATATCCAGTGTCTAACTTTTCTCATTTCTCTCAATCTATAAATCCTGTCATACATTCTTCTTTTCCTTTAAAAGTTATTCTTTTTGTAGACCACTTCAATTGAGCTCGTATTCTCCCCACAACTGATTTATATAAAACTACAAATTCTGAAAACCAAATACGTGCATTTTCAAGTCTTTAACGAGACAGCTAAGCCTAACTGAAGGAAAATATCATTAAGTATATAATGGATTTTTGAACCAAAATTTCATTTCTCCAACCTTCATGGTTTTTAGGAGCTACCCAGTAATTGTCTGTTTTCCCAATAAATTCAATGTCCCATTATTCTCTAAGGCTGTTTCAGACCTTCACTTACTCAGTTTCCTCAACCCACTACCTTTCTACTCACTCTGAATAGATGATTTTTAATTGACTGAGAAGATAGAATCTATCAAGCACGTAATCATCCCACCAGGCTTTTAGAGAAACTTATTGTTTTCTATGACTACTCTTCCATCCACTTCCCTGTTGTTCTTTCCTATCTAGTAGATAATGTGTATGTTCTTTGCTCTAGATCAAGCCTGCCATCTATGCTAGCTTCCACCTCACTCCAAAAATCTGACAAATTATTGCAAATCTCTTATTCTTCAACCTCTCACTTTTTTACTGGCTCTTTACATGAACATTTAAAACATAAAATATCTTATACATTTTGTGTCAAAACATGTTCTTCCTCCACCATATACCTTATTGTGAGTAACAGCCTATCGGCTTCCCTTCAGAAACTAGCTTCAATTATAATAGTGTCTGACAAATAATGGAGACTTAATAAGTATTTTGTGGAGAAACACATGAACGATTAATGTATCTATCATTCCAATGAGAACTGAAAATATTTTAAGTGCATTTATTCAATGTCTACATAGTCGTGAGCAGTAATAGAGTAATGTTAGAGAGACATCAACAGACATATTTAATGGTGATACTACAGCTGCATAGAGATAGATCCACCCAGCAGGAAACAACACAATGTATTTCTAGTCCGAGATGCTTTTCACAGGTTCCCCAAGGTTTCTACAAAATCATAACAGCTGCCATGTGCTGCATGGTTAATTCCCTCCATGCTCCAAAAAGTTGATTTCTGGCTGTGTCAACTGTTCTTTTAGTACTATTTTGTAAGAGCCAGCAATCTACATATTACTTTTTTAATGATTTCTTAACAATCAATGAAACTTATCAAAAGAACACATTCTTCTCTGGGCATGGGAAGGAGTGTTGAGAAGAGCAGAGCAGGCACAAAGGTATCCCTAAACAGATTTTTTGTCTTCTGCTGTAGGATCCAAGGAAATCCAATTCCAAGTATAACATTAAATCTACAAGAAAGACAGCACAGGCCATGTGCCAACAGTAAGGTCTATGTATCTATGTTTAGATCTATGGTATACGTATCTATGTAGTATTTACCTGTCCTACAATAGTAGGACATGTGAAAAATAGAGGAATAGGAAACTTAAGGGTTATTATATAAAAAAGTATAAAAATTAAATCTAATTATCAGGATGCTTTCAAATGTATTTTTATATATACTCATCTTTTAGGACTCTCAATTCCTCTACCAGATCTTTCCTGAAAAACTTAAGATAAACTTAGTATTTCATATTTTCTAGGTTTACATGAGATTTAAAAATTTTGAGCTATAATGGATAACATCCATATAATCAAATTTATATCTTAAGTGAACAGTTCAATAAATATTTAAATTATTTAAAATATTGGCTCTTTTTAGAATCTCAACTGGATTTAAGATATGCTCAGAAACCTCAGAAGTCTTTATTCTTCTTTCCAGGTAATAATCTTGACAAAAGTAACTACTATTATAAATGTTAGTACCTTAGTTTTGTCTTAACTGTTTTTGAACTTTATTTGCATAAATAGAATGATACAATATGTACTTCTATTACTTGAAATCTCTTGCTCAATATCATGCCTGCATTAATCATCCATGTTGCTTCGAGTAGTTAATTTGTCCTGATGGTTGTATGTTATCATGATGTATGAATATGCCATGATGCAGATGCAATTAAAGTTGCTAATCAATTAATTTGAGGGGATTATCCTGAATTATTCAGGTGGGCCCAATGTAATCACAAGGGTTTTCAACTGTTGAAGAGGCACATGCATTTACATAAACAATATATTGAGATTATTATTAATGAATTAAATCTTTAGATAATTTGGAAGAGGATTGACATATGTACGACATGTTAAGATGAGCTCTTTACGATAAGATTTCTAACATGTATTTTCCAATCTTGGAACTCCAGAACCTCCAGTTATTTACAGGTTTACTTTATCTCAAATATATCTCATATGTTTCCCTGTGCCTACTGTTGATTTAAAAAGACAATACAAAGACAAAAATTTGTTCTCAGAAATGACCCTGTTACCTTAGAGTTACAGGTATTTTTACTTGCATTGATGGTAATTTGTCAAATACCAATCTGTGAGGTAATATGAACACAGTAAATGAAATAGAACTAAGCAAATGAATGTACTGCAAGTGGCTTACTCTTTTTTGCTATCCTACTACTGAATGTAATGAAAAAGAATTCTTATATTGTAAATTACACTTCCTCTCCTAGACTATTTCAAACACCTACAATGTAAACTTTCAATTCTATGCTCAAAATAATTGCTGAGCCAAAAATGTCAGCCTATGAGATATATTCTTATCATATTAAAATTATATAATAGAAAGATAAACAATATGTTTTTGCTTCCTGTTTGTTTTTCTAACTACATACTTTTCTATGAAAATTTTTGTAACATTATTTCTGAACTATCTATGCTCAATAATGCATTTTTTTGTTATTTTCCATGTAGTTAACAATTTATTCCCATGTGTTTAATTTTCTATCAATTACTACTTTTTCCTTAATTTGTGACATAAGATTCTCAAAAATATATAGAAATATCTTACATTTTACTAGTACCTAAATATATCAGATAATCTCTGATTTTCAGAAGCCACAGGTTTCCTGGTCTAATCGGAAATGGTAGAAAGATTTCTAAGCCTGATAGTTGCGATTCTGGGATTTTCATCTACTATTCCCCCTTATTGAATGTTTCATGTTTTATTTTCTGAATCAGTATCTGTTGGTTGAGTCATAACGAAGCCTACATAGATATAAAATCATTAGTGTTTTCACATCTAACTATATTATATTTTATATCTCTGTAGATATAAATTTATATCTCTATAGATATAAAAAGACGAATAATTCTACATATGAGTTTTTCACCTATGTCAGTCTATGAAATATATACCTGTTACATCACATTATTAAATATAAAAACATATTTATTTAGCTTGGTTTCCTGATTTAATTTCTTTATATTTTTGTTTTTCTTGCTTTTTTCTTTCTTTCTTTGCTTTATTATCTTTGAACCCTTTCACTAATTTTATTTCTAAATTTAATTAACCTATTTTGAATCTTTAAAGGTTTTTGCCTTCCTCAAAATCTTGTTTTATGGAGACTAAATATTGTATCTCTCTGCATATATTCAGTTTATTCTTTTGCTCTGTTAGCAACATCATCCTCCTTCCTTTTGATTATGTGGCTTGTTTCTCTAATGTATTTTCTTTATTCTCTTTCAGTAGGAGAATCTACTTAAATGTTGAGTGAACTTCAGCTCTTCTTATTTAAGACTGAAGCAGTGAATAACTGATTGGAAACTCTATATGTGAAAGAGTATGTGCAAATGTGTGCTGACCAGTGGTCATTCTTGAGTTTTAAGTGGGTCAATCTTTTCATTTGCTCATGTCTCAGATGTGACAGTTCTTGTTCTCCACAGTCCAATTTTTGCAAGGTGCAGGAACAGGGAGAATGGATTATACATGTCTGTCCACTTTTGTTAAGAAAATGAAAAGGAGAAAGGGATGACAAATTTCAATAGTTAAAATTTATATGGTATCACTAACTACAACTTCAAACCCCATATACATGCCTACCTTCTGTGAGTTTGCTGTCCTGTAACGTATGGAGACCTCTGGTTCTATTTTCCCTGTGAGAAAAGCCTGCTTTCTTATACAGGATATAGAGATTTAGGTATCTGGCTAATTGGTAGGAAATATCATGTTTTCTTTAAGTTTTGAATATCTCAGGGATTCTATTCAAAAATTGATATTGATATGAGAACCCCCCCATTTTTCCTGTGTAGACTGTAACTTTTTTACTTCTCTTGTCAATTTGTAGTCTCCTTTCTAGTTTCTATTTTCCAAAACATTTTAATTATTTTTTTTCATTCCCCTCCTCTCTAATTTTCTTTGACTTTGCAAGATAATACTTTTATTCCTCCAATACAAAATTATTAAGGTTTGGGAAAGAAGAACATATAAAATATATAGCATGTTTTACTGGAAGTCTCCCTCTATGCTCCTTACAGAAAGATCACAACCCATTATTATGAATTTAAAGTTGTCAAATATACAGATGATTCAAAAGTGATCACTGTAGTTACAGCATCATTACTGTCTCATGGCCTTCAATTTTTATTGTGGACTTTACATTTCATTGAATAATCTATAGTCACCACAAGTGCTTCAGGCTTTAACACAAATTCATAAAACTTTCAACCTCTCATTCCTGTACATGTTTCAATATCACCTTTGTCTCCATTATCTATGTAACACATTGTGTAGGTAATATTTTTTTATTCTCACCCCAAGGCCAGTCACTATATTTTAGCAATCCCCTCTTCCCTTCTATCCTCACTGCCATTATTTTATTTCTAAGATCTCTCATATCATGCCTCCTTGACTTCTTAACCTGAGATTTAATGTTCTTGTTTGTACCATACAAAGGAGTGAGAAACAAAAGTACAAGATATATGTTTTTATTCCAAACACTGGTATATACGTCTTGTCATACATTTTTTCCTTTAAAAACATTTTAATTAAACATATAAAAGCATGCAATAAACTGAATTAAAGGCATTAATTTTTGGTGTACAGCTCAATTAATATTTATATATACACTTACACAGAAAAGTTTTAGAGTGTTCCTTCTCAGTCAATCCTGTCCCCCCAAAACCAAATGTAACCCTTATTCTAACTTCAAAAACTATCAAATCAATTTACCTATACTCAAACTTCATATTAATAAAAAATCATTGTATTTGGGATGTAGCTTCTTTCACTGGAATATAGTGTCTATAAATTTTCTCATGTCATTATGTGTTAGTAGTTTTGGTTTTAAATTGTTTTGATATAATTTATCTGTTCTTTCTTAAGAAACATTTCAATTGTTTTACATTTTAAAATGTTATGAGAAGTATTGCTATGAATATTCCTAAGCATCTGTTCTGGTGGATATATTCATATAATCTCAGGAATTTATATAGCAATGATATTACTGGCTTAGGTGTGTTGTTTTCACTATTGATGATGCTTTTAGATTGTGTCTGGAACCATTTCAAGGTTTAAGTAAACTACACTGATATACAAAATGGCGATAACTGACAATTAATGCTTGTCGCCAATTGGAAGCTCATCTAGGTATCACAAATAACTTACACATCACTTCCATTTCTATGTATTTTGGGGCTTCTTACACAATGTACACTGGGCTCTGGGAGGGAGTGCCCCAACAGTGAGCATTTCGGCAGGTCTAGGATGACATTTCATGGCTTCTGATGACCAACACTCAAAAATCTTAAAATATCACACTTGTGTCATTCAAGTGTTTCAACTGGTCACAAAGGGAGGTCTGATTCCAGGAGGAGGAACACAAATTTCTGAATTCAGTAGTCACTGTTTACTTGGAGGCCATTTTGGAGATCAGCTACCAAATGCATGTGTACCTTCTATAGACATTTAGTTTTCCAAAACAGGTACACTAATATATGCAGGCTCCTGGTCCTCCACACCCTCATTAATACTTGAAGCTTGTAGTACTTTTAGTTGTAGCCATTATGGTGAATGTATATAGACATATTATTGAGACTATAATTTGTATCTTCCTAATAAGTGTGTTGTGACAAACTTTAAATCCTTACTGGCAACTGGAATATTCTCTGACGCAATGTGTACACTTAAATTTGTTCCCATTTTTGTTGTTTTGTTTATTATTTTCACTATTTTCAAGAATATATTTGAAATACATAATTTGTATCAAATACGCTTATTGCTTTTATCTTCTAGTATGTGATTTGTCTTTGCATCCTTCTCAGGGTACCCTTTCACAAAAAGAACTTCCTAATTTTAACAATACCCAAAATATTTTTTATATTTAGTGTTTTTATAGTCTATTTAAGAAATTTTAACTATCTCAAGATCATGAAGTTATTGTAGAACATTTAATTCTAGAAATACTGTTTTACTTTTTTCATTGTCTGTAATTCATTTCAACTTTGTTTCTATCTATAGTTTGAGATAAGAATTGATGGAATTGATGTTTTATACAAATATTTAACTGCTCCATGACTACTGAAAGAGATCATTTTTTCCCTTTAAATTTCCGTTTAAATTTTGTCATAATTTAGGTTACCATAGACACATTCAAGTAGATCTGAAGTTTTCATTTGTTTTTCCCATCTCTCCGTGTAGGTGCTTTGCACATGGTTGTTATGCAGTGTGGGGCAAAAGAAGGTTTACAGTTGTGAGTATATGAAACAGTTTATTCTTTATTATCACTTGTTAATTATTGTATTACTTTTCCATACAAACAACTGTAAACCTACTTTTGCCTCACGATGTGTTATATGTATGCCGAGGCATGTCTACTGGCAGTATTTTATCCTTTAAGTAAACTACAGATGATAAAGTCTAAGTACTTTGCACAGAATTAATTGCTGGCAAATGTTGAAACAAGGTTCATGACTACTTTTATGCTCAAACAATTTGTTTGGTTAATACTACATAATACAAATTTCTATGTTAATACTTTTTCTTTCACTTAGAATGGTTGTGTGAATCAAACAGAATAACAAAATTGAATCATCTTTACTAGCTAGAATGCCCTAAAAAGACTGAAAAAATTATTAAAAGGTAGATGCTCTTTTCACTGGATCAGAAGACAGTTGCCAGTCTTATCTCTACTAACTATATGACATCGAATAAGATGCTCACCATTTCTGTGATAGAATATTTGTCTTTAAATTATTTTTCCCAAATCCTTGTCATAAAATTTAGACTATATATATTTTTAGAATCCTTTGTAGTTTTTTGATGACTCTTTAATGAAGTCATAGCCAAAGACATATGGGCAGTCGGGAGTACAACTCTTCCAGTTCTATCCAGTAAAAACTTCCTATAAATTTCCCTTCACCTTGACTTATCTCCTGAATGGATATTAATATTCAGTATAAAGTCAGAAACCACAAATTAAAAGAGGCAGAGCCTCCATCAGCATACATTTCAGAATGTCTATGTGAACCAAAAAACCTACCCTCATATGTTATTCTTCAAGGTGCTTTCAGAAGTACATGAGCAATAAATAAATGTCTATTGAATGAACTCTTTAGAATTTCAGAGTTTATGTCTTTCAGTAGTTAAAATGGCCTTGATTATAAACACCAAAATTCTAGTATCCCCAAAGTAAAATGGAATAAAACTAATTTACACAAGATTCTTGTGAAAATTTAAAAAGCAATAAGCATGAAAATTTTATAAAATATCAAGTACTATACAAACATAATTAATATTCTTCAATTTTGAGGAGTATATATCCTCTATACTTAAAGAGAATTAACATTGTGCACACTAGATATCACATGATAAATAATTTTTATCACTTAAAGCAACTAGCATAGTTACTTATAAATAGTAGGTTGTTTAATTTTTTTAAATAATTTTATGGTAATAAACTACATAAATTGACAGGTTGATTTTGACTTCTAATCCCTATCATATTTTTAAATTATCAATATATTTATATCACTATTTTGCACTTAATTTGGTACTCATATAAAATACATTTTGAATATTTAAATTTTTAAAATTCACCCTTTTGTGTAAATTGTTTTTTGTGCTAGTTATAATATTTTAAAATAATATATTATTGTTGTAGACCGCTCTGCCTAGTTTTAGGAATTGGATCTCTACCCCTTGTGGCTAAGGGTGAGAGACGACCTTTGGAATGCCAGCCACAGGAGACAAAGCCTGTCTCTGGTAGCAAACGCTGCCTCAATTTCTCTCCCTGCCCCCAAAGCTTGGTCAGAAGTCAATGACAGGTAAGACCCCTCACAGCGGGGGACAACCTGAGCCAGACTTGATCACTTGGGAGGCCTTCATGGAAGGACTCAGGGGGCTGCAACAAAGAGCAATGAACTCTTGCCTTTTGGCTTTAACAAAGCCCAAGTCCCTGTATTTTCTGGGAAAAGCACTTCCTGGCTCTAATTCTATTAAGCCTGAATAACTGTTGGGGGAAAGGTGCAGCTCCTTGCCTTGCTAGAGCGTGTCCTGGGGGAAAATCTGGCATCACAAAGACTTGCTGATAAACCTGTGAAATCTGCTCTGCTAAGAGTTCTTTCATTCATATGATAAGTGTCCAAGAGGAAATGAGTGTGGTTCCCAAAGTTTCTGCGACTCTCTTCCTGACAGACACTGACTCAGACTATGAAGCCCTCAGACCTCTTTGTAATGTTATCTACTGTTTGATCCTTGCCGCCCTGTATTCCTGTGTATTACAACTCAATAAAAGGCTATGGAAGAGGTTGCTCGGGGCCTTTTACTCCTCAGAGAAACTGGCCACTGCTGGCCTTTGTCTCCCCTGAGAAACTGGCCACAGCTCACTCCTCCTTCTCCAAACAGATCCAGCATCTCTCAGTCATTATTCATTCACTCGTGTCCATGGTACCAGGGGGACTCACGGAGAAGTTGCCTCCACACATTAGAACAGTAGCAACAATAAAAAAAGATCACAGTACTGACACTATCTTTGCATCACACACAAAAAAAGGAATCTGTTTTAATATTCAAATAGGTGTGTAAGTAAATTTTACACAAAAATGTATATTAAAAATGCTCCCTCTTCTCTAATTCTCTTGCTATTTATTTGTACTATAAATTTTAAGTTAATTAGAACTTCCCTAAACTACAAGTTTTTTTTCAATACCAACCCAAATATACTAGTACAAAATTTTATAACACACTTTCGAAGTTGAAAATGGGGCACTCGAAAAAAAAAAAAAGATAAAAACATGGATTCTAGAGGCTCCATCCAGAGAGGAACACATAATGATAATGTCTTAATCATAGCCAGTAAGGTCCACATCAGACTTCTGATCTACAGAACTTTAAGACAATAAATTCGTGTTGTTTTTAAACCACTAAGTATGTTATAATTCATCACAGCAGCTATAGAAAACTATACATTGATCTAATACATCTCATTGCAGTTCTTGAGCAGTACACAGTTTTATTATGTTCAAAATTAGATTTGTTAATGAAAATAGAAAAAGAAGAAAATTTAAAAAAATAAGAAACAAAGTTGAGATTATTCACATTATATCTTTAACAAGTTTCTCTCTCTTTACATTCTTATGACAAGATTTTAGTCATCTACATTTGGCTTATTACAGCAATATAAGTGGTATAATTTAAACAACCTCCTAAACTGCGATTCTGTTACCATATTATTTTAAAAAGCCTTTTTGTTTTATCACTTTTTTATTTCTCAGAAATATTTACTAGCTTTCCATTAGCTAAGTAATAAAATACATATGCTTTAATATGATACTTTATACATCTAATATCTAGAGAACCTTTCCAATATCTCCAACATTCAGAAGATAATTGGAAACATTGCTAACAAACATATGCTTGTAAAGTAGACAATTGAGCTATAATTAACTAATTCCTTGACAAGTACACACTATCTAAACTCACCGAAGAAATAAGTAACCTGAATAGTCCTATTTATATTAAAAGAATTTAGTTTTTAGTTCAAAAAAACAAATAAAAAAAGATAACTGCAGACTTAAATGCCAGCACTGGAAAATTCTGTTAAATGTTTAAGAAATAAATATTGGAGAAGCTAAGTAAAGACTATTAATATAGGATACTTATAAGAGTTCTCTGTACAGATTTTATATAATATCTTCTAGGAAATAGAATAGTAAAGATTACCCTAATATCAGAAGCAGATAAAAGCATTAAGAGAAAACTACAGAAAATAACTTTCATGAATATGAATGCAAAATCTTTAACAAAATATTAGTAAAATAATTTTTATTTTAATAGATATGGTAGTTAAACAAATATATAAATATAGGTATTTGTGTATTTGTATATAATGAATATATGTATTATTATTTTTTTTTACAATTTATTACAGAGAGAGGGAAAGGGAGGGAGAAAGAGAGGGAGAGAAACATCAATGAGAGAGAGAAAGATTGATCAGTTACCTCTTCCAAACACCCCAAAAGGGGACCAAATCTTCAATCCAGGCATGTGCCCTGAATGGGAACCAAACAAGTGACCTTCTTGTTTGCAGGATGATGCCCAACCAACTGAGCTGCAAAGGTCAGGGGAGTTATATACATTCATAATCTTTTTCTTGAGAGGAACTACGGATAAGCAGGGGCAAACTCATAGTGAGGAACCCATCTAGATCTCATGTCTTATTTTCCAAATGTTACTCTCCAATAAAAAGAATCAGGATACCTTGACAAAATGACTGATTTTAGTGCTAGAAAAACAAAAACACAAGATGTCACAAAGTATTTTGTGGTGCCATAAAATCAAGAAGGGTTAAAAGATAAATAAAAATGATTGTTGGTATGTCAAAAGGACATAGGAGCCAACCTTATTGAGCTCCTAATACAGAGTATAGCAGCTTAGTTGAAACAATTAAAACAACACATTCATGTTCATTATACCTCAAAAAAATAAAATAAATGCCCATATATCTATATATCCAAAATAATATAGATGTATAATTGAAAAAATAAATAAGCTGTAGAAAAAGCCCAATCTTCATTATATAAGAATTCCAAAGAAACATCTAGAAGCCATGTGGTCATAGAAAGTCTCTAATAGTACTTCACAGTGGTAAACACCATTGGTAAGATCCACTGATGAATACAACATTAGCAAGACTATCATGAAGGAAAAGTAAGATAGGTTTGCACCCTCAAATGATCCTCTCAAGAATATATATTAACCGATGCAATTGTTTTAACAAATATTTATAAATTAATACTCCTCCTTCTGGAGTTAGGCCTTTAATACCTTAAAAAAAAAAACTTTGGCTGGACTTACTGAATTGCTTTAATAAATAAATGTTGAAAGTGGAAAATAGTAGCTTTAGAGTGGAAAAAGCTGTGAGAAACCATCTTAATCCAACACTCAAGATTAACATTGGTATTGGTAAATCATGTTGACATGCACCATCTGATACAGCCTTATGGGAAGGGCACACCATCTCTCCATTATTCTTCCACAGAAATTATAATCTCAATATATTTGTGAGCACACATAAGGAAAACTCATTCTACAAAATCTTCCTACTATGCTTCAGAATTTTCAAGAAAAACAGGAAAGACTGAGAAAATGCCACAGATTAGGAAAATAAGGAGGCATTGTGACAAAATTCAATATGGTATTCTAGGTTATATTCAGGAACAGAAGTGGGCCATCGGTGGAAAGACTAGGGAATTCTGTATAAAGTGTGTTAGTTTAGTTAACAGTATTTACCAATGCTTACTCTCTTAGTTGTGATAGATGTACTATTTTTATGTATGATGGTAACATAGGGAGAAGCTAAGTAAGAAGTATTTATATAGGATACTTATAGGACCTCTCTGTACTACATTTGTAATTCTTCTGTATATTTACAATTATTTCAAAATCAAATGTTTTAAAACAATTACAATAACAAAAAAACTACAGACACAATGGGCCTGAACTACCTGAAAAAGATTGTGAAGAACAACAGACAATAAGAATAGAGTTATAATTAAATCAGCTATGCTATTATCATATACAGACTTTAGAGTCAGTATAATTAACATGATCAAAGGTATAAAGGATAATATTAAAAATTTCACCAAAGGCCTAGAAACTATAAAAGAAAAACCAAATGTATATTTTATAACTTGAAGCCAGAATAACTGAAATTAAAATCACCAAAGACTACACTACTTTCTTAAAAGAAGACTTCTCTGCTTCTATTTTCTTGAGTTTCCAGAGTTGTTAAAATCGTTAGGCAACCATTTGTTTGAGCTCTTACTGCTTCTTGTCAATTTTCTCACCAGGCACATCTTTGTCTGCTTAGTCTCTAAAATCTGTGCCACCAAATCTCTTCCAACATGTGACAGTTCTGTATGCCCAAGATTTCTAAATTTGTGTTCTGTTACCCTACACAACTTCTACTCAGTTGCCTTTGTGTATAGTATTTACCACAAATTTGGCAAGTGGTTACTTCTAAGAATTCTTCCTTGCCTCTCTATTATAATTTTTATTTAAAAAAGTAATTGTGTTCCTTTGAAACCCTGAAGCTTTTAATACTATGATTTGCACATGTGGACATTCAAAATATATTGACAAATATAACTTTTATGAAGGTGGAATCTATTATAGTTTAGTGGTACTAGTACAATTGAAGAGCAAATGCAAATATTCTTAGTAGATATGGCAATACTAGACTTTCAAATCTAGTCTTTGAAACTATTTTAATTAAAAAGATTTAATATAACTTGTAAATGTTTTAGAAATGACTTACCTAGAAAACTAAAATGTCAGTGTTAAAAATTCTGTACGCAAAAGAGAGTTTTTTGATTTATGGTTAATAGTGAAGCTAAATAGATTATTTTTCTCTTGTTATTACATTCTATGATTTTAATTATTGAATGTGTTCAAAGATGAAAATGACTATGAAATGAATTGCCTTTTTTACCCACAAGCAACACTTAATGATATTTCACTCTAACAGGTACTTGGGGAATGAAACACAGTTGTTCTATGTTTATAGCCTATTTTTCCTCTGCATTACTAGACAGAGACAGTAGGCATCCACTTCTGAAGCAGAGGAACAAATATTCCTGATGAGCGCAATAAATAAAGCAATCTATGCTCCTAGTACAAAGTGTAGAAGCAAAATTGAAAAACTAATAAGCTAACTAGACTGTGCAATGCTAAAATGAGATCAGGTGCATGAGTTCACTTTTTAAATGGGAAAACAAGACACATACATGAGATACAGAAGCATAATTATTATCATAACCTCTGTTTAATTATGTATTAAATATAAATATATTTTAATTTTTTCTGAAAAGTTACACATTGATAACAACTTTGAAAATATTCATCTAAGAGAAAGCTAAGAGGGAAATAGCCACCCAGAACTTTTAGCACCTCAAAGACAAATTTTTTTAAAAAAATGGAAGGGAGTGAGAGAGAAGGAAGAGGAAAGGGAAAAGATAATTCCGGAGCCAAGATGGAGGTGCAGGTGGAAATACTGCACTTCCTCGCACAACAAAATTTAAGGACAACAAATATTTAGAAATAAAATCACAACCAGAACAGACAGAAAATTGAACTGTACTGAAGTCCTCCAACAATGAACCATTCCATTCATCCAGACCAGTAAGAGGCGCAGAGTTGGCGGCGGGTGAAGAGGGGTCCTGGCAAAAGCATACAGCGGTTGGCAAGCTGGGCGCAGGGAGGAAAACAGCAAAACCAGTAAGGCGCACAAGGTGCTTGGCTGACTGCAGACACACGCACAGATAAACCAGGCAAAAAATGGGCAGTGAGACAAACTGCGCAGCCCAGGGCCCCAGCAATGGGAAATAAAACCTAAAAGCCCCAATTGAAAAAACTTGCAAGGGCTAAGGTGCCGGGAGAGACTCCCAGCCTCACAGGAGAGTTCGCTGGAGAGACCCACAGGGTCCTAGAACATACACAAGCCCACCTACCCAGGGAACCAGCACCAGAAGAGCCCAATTTGCTTGTGGGGAGTGGCAGAGGAGAACAAAATCCAAGAGAGCAGAACAAGCACCATTGCTCTCTCTCTGACCCCCACATACAGCATCACAACATCGCAACCCAGCAACTGGGTTGCCCTGCTCTGGTGAACACCTAAGGCTCCATCCCTCATACATAACTGGCAAAACCGAACCCCAAATGGCTCAATCAGAAGAACATATCAAAGCCCCAGAGCCAATACTTCTAAGCGATCAAGAGATAGCCAACCTATCAGATGCACAGTTCAAAACACTGGTAATCAGGATGCTCACAGAAATGGTTGATTTTGGTCACAAATTAGATTTAAAAATGAAGGCTATACTAAGGAAATGAAGGAAAATGCACAGGGATCCAATAGTGATGGAAAGGAAACTGGAAATAAAATCAATGGAGTGGACCAGAAGGAAGAAAGAAACAACCAAACAGAAAAGGATGAAGAAACAAGAATTTAAAAAAAAAAAAAAAAAAACAATGAGGAGAGGCTTAGGAACCTCCAGGGCATCTTTAAATTTTGACATCCAAATTATAGGGGTACCAGAAGGGGAAGAAGAACAGCAACAAGTGAAAAACTTATTTGAACAAATAATAAAGGGGAACTTCCCCAATCTGGCAAAGGAAATAGACTTCCAGGAAATCCAGGAAGCTCAGAGAGTCTCAAAGAAGTTGGACCCAAGAAGGAACACACCAAGGTACATCATAATTACATTAGCCGAGATTAAAATGAAGGTGAGAATCCTAGAAGCAGCAAGAGATAAGGGGACAGTCACCTACAAAGGAGTTCCCATCAGACTGTCAGCAGATTTCTCAAAAGAGACCTTACAGGCAAGAAGGGGCTGGAAAGAAGTATTCCAAGCCATGAAAGACAAGGACCTACATCCAAGATTGCTCTATCCAGCAAAGCTTTCATTTAGAATGGAAGGGCAGATAAAGTGCTTCTCAGCTAAGGTCAAGTACAAGGAGTTCATCATCACCAAGTCCTTATTATATGAAATGTTAAAGGAACTTATCTAAGAAAAAGAAGATAAAAAATATGAACAGTGAATGGGCAGCATACTCACAGTTATTAACAACCACACCTAAAACAGAAGCAAACTAAGTGGACTCCTAAAACCAGAGCGTAGCCATAGAAATGGAGATCACATGGAAGGTTAGCAACAGGGGAGTGGAAGGAGAAGGGGGGAAGGTACAGAAAATAAGTACATAGACAATTTGGAGAAAATAGGGGGAGGGCAAGAGTAGTGTGGGAAATATAGAAGCTAAAGAACTTATGACACATGGACATGAACTAAAGGGGAGGAAGGTGGGTGGGAAGGGATGTGCAGGGTGGAGGGGAATGAAGGGGGGAAATGGGACAACTGTAATAGCATAATCAATAAAATATATTAAAAATGAAAAAACGAATTTCAGTACATGACTATATAGCTCAAGTCGAAAAGCAAACTAGCACACAAATAATAGTTTATTCTTTACTATTATTGTTATTTTTATTATATAAGGCAGTGAAACAGTTAAGGTCTGATGAGATCTATGTATATTAAATGTCCCACTGCAAATTAGCACATAATCAACCACATCACACTTTTCCATTGAAAAGTGGACTAAAGCATTTTCAGAGCTGTTTATATGTTGGAGGTAAGGGTGAAAGATTACTCTCAGAGTAAAGATTGCATTATTCAGGGTCACAAATTCAAAAGAAGTTCTTTGAGTATATCTTGAGATCTGTGTTTGAGATTATATTATGAGGTATGTTAAGGTCAATTTGATTTTTTCGAAGAAACTGATCCAAATATTTGTGCTTTACAGTTCTTTTCTCCATTCAAATTTCACTGTATTAAGTTCCATCAAATTGTTGATCTGTATGTAAGCAACTGCTCACCAACAACATTTTGAACCACAAGAATAGAAGTATATCTGATTAAATACATGTCACCATAATTTTAATCTCTTCCACATTTTAACTCTCCATTTATTTTGCTTCATAATATTAAAAATCCTAAAAACCTTGCTTTTTGTATTATGACCCAAATCAAAAGTACACAATTAAGAATCTTATTTCTTAGTTTTAATACAAGACTTTCACAATAGCCATTATACTTGTTCATTGCTTTTGATAGAGATATTGACAATAAAAATTTGATGTTTTTGAAAAGTTCAATGTGAAACACAATTTAACAAGTCTGTTTCTTTCCCTCAACTAGATATTATAACATTTGTACACTCAAATGATTTTTTACTTTAAATTAGTGACACTATTTCAAACTTTTTAGACAATTTCTTTGGAAGTAGCCTTTGGTAAATATATCCAGCTACAACTGTCTAAATATCATATGTTACCATTTTCTTCAAACTTGCATTTGTGTGTGTGCATGTGCATGTTCTACCTTCGAAGAAACAATTCTCCCCTCTTTTACTGTCACCTAAGCTCTTCCCATGTTAGTAATCTCTTTAAAAACGTGCTAAGAGAGGCCCATAAACTTATAGGAAAAAAGCCACACCTCTGGAGTGAAGGTGTTTGCATCTTAATGGTAGACCTTTTAGTCATGTTTACTTATGCAATATACTTAAATTCTAAACAATCAATTTCCCTTGATATGGTACACAGTTTACAGATAAAAGAAATATTATTCTATGTTTTCTGCATAAATCACTACTTAAAAAGTATATATGCATATGATGCATTTTAATATATCTACGATATATATAAGAAAGCTCATAAAGTACACATGTAAAAACATTTTTAATTTAAAAGCCTAAAAATGCATGAAATTTTAATTTAAGAGGCTGCCTGGTGTACATTTACATGTCTATATCTGTTGAAAATATCATTAGTGGATAAAATTGGGCATTAAATATGAAATTATAAAATAGACAAGAACTTCTATAAATTAGTTTATACTGACTTTACAAAAAACAGTAAGCATATTAACTAAATTATATTGTTAATGGTGTACTAACCACCTTTCCATGCACTTTATTAATTTTATTTGAAATGTGAAGCAAGACAATTAATGGAGAAAGCCATATACAATTTAATATGAGGGATTTTATATTCACAATCATTTAAAAATAAGCAAATTATTTTGGGCTTAAGTAAAAATGTATTATAACAAATTGTAATCCTAGGTGAAATAAAGAATTCATACTCTTTAGTCTAAAATACTATATTTTACTATTACAGTGACACTCTTTCCTACTGTATTTTCTCACTTTTGTGTGAGAAAGTTAAAAGCATCTTCCAGCTTGCAAGAAATTTATGTCATGTGAAATATAACCAATGTTTTCTGAAATGTCTTTTTAGGTAGATTATAAGGGATTTTATTTAGAAGCAAATATTTAAATATTTAGAAGGATACAAATACATTAATGAGTTTAATACAGATGCACTGTGTCAAAATTAATTTTATACAGGCATTGAATATTGAAAATATAGAGAAAAAAGGAGGAATAAAATGGAATATGTATAAATATCCCAGATTGACCTAGAGTGGATGCTGATTTTGATCATGTCTCTAAGTAACTTTTGTCTGTACTACTTGCTTTCAGTCTTTGAAATTAAAAGAAATTCATGATTAATGCACAAGACAGTCATATTGTTAGAGGATAAAAGCATCTGGAGTTGTGAAGCCAATGTACCTCTTTCTGAACAAAAAAAACATTAGCTGTCAACATCAACATTTTAAATGTTATTGTTTAAATAGTTGCTAAAACAACATGAAGATATACATGTGATGTTATTTAAGTATATCTAGGAATACTGCCAATAAATTAATTTTGTCCTGACCTCTGTCTCAGGCAAGGTCCTTAATAGTCTTTGCTAATAAGGCAAAATTATAGACACTAATACATATTGGCAAAGCCATCACTTAAACATCATGGATGACGTTTAAAATTATGTGGTACAATAAATCACCTGGATGTTCTTTTTTCACTGTAAACTATACTTTAAGTACACATTTTTAAATATAAATATTTTATCATGTTACCATCAACTGAAATGACTCTTGATGTTGAGACTACTATTTAATGGCTATGTAAAAACTTTTTTGTCTTTGAGGAAACTCCTCTATGCCCTTTAAGCAACTAAAGTAGATAAAAAATGTTTTATATCATCAAGTAAGAATTAATTTTAATATTATTTTGTTTTGTCCCTGCATACATACCAACTATTTTTTTTTGTTCTTTTTAAAATCAGACCAACTATCAGGTATATTGTGAAAAATTCATATTTAGATCAAACCTTGATGTTTAAACTTCTTTGAATACACAAACTTTATTTACAAAAAACTTCCTTACCTTATGGTTGCCTATTAAAGACTGCCTGTACTAAAGTGTACAGATGGGAATAAAATGCACAAATTATATTATTGGTCAGAGAAGAACTGAATTTAAGAAATGAATATGATGTCAGTTATCAGAGAAACCCACTTCATGAGAGAGCAGGTGTGTTGTGGCCTGCCAAGACCAAACAGGTTCACTTGAGACTCAGACTGATGGAAGAAAATGCCAAACATGCCTTTATTCAAGGATGGGCAAGCCACATGTCACACAAACAGAAAGTGTCAACTCCTTTGTATACCAAATGCACACAAAGCTGGCAGGATGCCAAGATATTGTATCACAGAGCATGATTCTGTGCATGTGGGCCCACTCAGGTTTCTGGGAATACGGCTTATGGGGCCCATTAGCAAGGCTATAAGGATGCTGCTTATCTTGGTTCCCAGACATCTGGGTGGGTGAGCCTGACTGACTCTGTTTACCCTACAGCAGGACATTTTAATCAGTCGTCACTGTGGCCTGTAAATCTATAGGGGGACATATGAGAATTTGCAATTGACTCCATTATTTTTACATGAGTCATTGTCCTAGAACACTAGATCTCAAACTCTAGTGAGACTTAGCTCACTCGGAGGGAATATTAAAAGATAAATTGTGGCCTACCGTCAGGGTTCTATTTCAGTAGTTCTGTGAGGAGCCTTAGAATTTACATTTCCACCGTTTCTCAGGTGCTGTTGATCTAGCTATTCCTGGACCCACACTTTGAGAACTACTGCCCTAGAAGGTCTAGTTTCTCCAAATCGCAGACCTTGTTAGGGATGAGGGAGGATATGCTTTGCTTGAATGATTCTACTGAGAGGATCTTCAACCAATTTTAGACACATAGGCCTGATTTTTTTGTAGATTAGAGATATAAAGCACTGACAATTTTCACATGGTTTTACTTAGTATCTATGATATAGTGGACAAGAGGATACTAAAGTTAAGAAACTGTGGGTTTCTTTTTAAACTAGTGCAACCTAGTTCAAACTGGTGGGGTTATAAAGAGATAAAAGTCCTGGCTGGTGTGGCTCAGTGGATTGAGTGCCGGCCTGTGAACCAAGTGGTCACCAGTTCAATTCCCAGTTGGGGCACATGCTGGGTTGTGGGCCAGGTTGCCAGTTGGGGGTGCACAACTGGCAACTACACATTGATGTTTCTCTCTCTCTTTCTCCATCACTTCCCCTCTCTCTCAAAATAGATAAATAAAATCTTTAAAAAACAACAGAAATCATATAAAAATAAACAGATAATACTTGTTAAAGAAATGTTCAAGATACATAGAACACAGAGGATAGGTCACCAATGCAGCATGAGATCTGAGACAGAAAAGTCTTTCATAATGAGGTGGCTGAAGGGTTATTTCTTGAAAGATAAATGGAAGTTAGCCAGGTGCCACAGGGAAATATTTATATTTTTATCATCATCTAATGATGTGCTTATTGATTTTAGAGGGAGGAGAAGGGAGACAGGGAGAGAGAGAGGGAGAGAAACATCAATGTTAGAGAGAAACATTAATCAGTTGCTTCTCATACATATTCAACTGGGGACCAAAATCACAACCTAGGCATATTCCCTGATGAGGAATCAAACACATGACCTTTTGGTTCACAGGACAAAGCTCCAACAGAGTGAGTCACACCTATTAGGGCAGAGCAAAATATTTTTAATAATGGAACATTGTGATATAATTCACTCATCTTTCTGATATATGCAGAACAAGTAAGACAAAAAGAAGTATTCAATGACAATCTACTCACAAAATGACTGACCCTGGACTATGCCCTGTTCTTTATGATCTTACACCACTCTGAAGAGAAAATTTGTTTGTTTTTTGAGTTGTATTTCCAGACTGATTTTTATTTCACAAAAATGTTTAAGGTTCCATGGCTGACACTGGAAAAAATTGCACCTTCAAAAATTTCAAATAGGTTGCTTCCAGAACTTGGCTATTGTAAATTGTGCTCCTATGAAGCAACCTAAGTGCCCATCAGTAACTGAGTGGATTAAAAAACTAAGGTACATTTACACAATGGAATTCTATGCAGCAGAAAGAAAAAAAGAACTCCTACCCTTAGCAACAACATGGATAGAACTGGAGAGCATTATGCTGAGTGAAATAAGCCAGGTAGTGAAAGACAAATACCATATGATCTCACCTTTCAGTGGGACTAATCAACACAGCAAAGCAAACAAAATATAACCAGAGACATTGAAATAAGGAACAAACTGACAGTAACCAGAGGGGAGGAGAGTGGGGCATAATGAGAAAAGAAGGGGAAGGGTTGTAAGGAACACCTACAAAGGACCCATGGACAAAGCCAAAGGGTTGTAAGATTGAGGGCAGGAGCTGCAGGTGAGAGCGGTGGAGGAGAGTGGTGGAGAAAAATGGAGACAATTGTACTTGAACAACAATAAAAAATGAATATTAAAAAATTTCAGATAAATTTCTAGGTGTCGTTCTAAAAATCTAAAAAGAAATATGTAATTATAAATACAGAAATGCTCACTCATACCTTGCACTACAAGAATGGTGCATCAGAGGGTGGATGCACATGAATTTGGTTTCTTGTTGCAGTGTGTTTGTGCACTAGGTGTATGAGTTTAAGAGCAACACTGTAGCCTCTGTAGAGAAAAATCTTACCATACTGCAAAATTGTTCTTTGCCCATTTCATCTCTCTCTACCCCTCTCAGGAGCCTGCTGGAAATGTTTTGTGTGGGGGGAAATGAAAGCCTAAATATTTACTAACAAGGAATAATTGTTTGTGAGAGATTTAGGGGAGCCATACTTGTTTCAGCCAAATCAGTTTGGAATTAAACACAACTCTTCTTACATATTTAATTTTATGAAGTCCCAAAAATGACAGAAAAAGAAAATCATTCCAGGCAGAAGAATTAACATTTAAGCATAAATCTGAATATGAAAAAACTCAAGCAATTATTTTTCCTGGAATATAAAACTAAGATAGAAGTAAAACTGGAGTAAAATAAAAATAACAAATCATACAGAGGCTTTGTATCATGCATTGACACATTAATGAATTTCTCCATGTGTTCAGTCTGTGTTCGCATGTCTTTGTGTATTGCAAATTCATATAGTGCTATAATACAGTTATTAAAGATACTGTTTTAAATAAGATGAGAAAACTCATGTTAGAATAAAACCATTTAGTCTGTAAAATTATATATAAGATTTACTCATGAAATATTTATTAAGAATGATATCATGGACCAGGTGGTGTTTCATACCACTAAGGTTATAGCATAATTTCTGGTCCTCATCAAGATTATACTCTATATGAAAAGGACACAAAATAAATCAGAAAACAAAACAAAAAAAATAACGTGGTGAAAAGTGCCATATAGAGAAATAAGGTCAAACAATTGCAAAAAATGTATTTATTTAAATATGGATGTCAAGAAAATAAATGTATTAGGAAGGGAATGATTTAGTTATCTATTACTAAATGACAAGTAACTAAAAGTCTAGTTGCTTAAAACAACAAACATTTATTTTCTTAGTTTACATTGCTTAGGATTTGGGTGTGACTTAGTGGGTTCCCTTTGCCTCCAGGTCTTTTAAGAGATGTAGTAAGATAGGTTTGGACTTTATTTTGTTGAGTTATATCATCTCTATTCTCACTTTACTGAGGGTTTTTTAATCGTAAATGAGTGCAGAATTTCATCAAATTTTCTGCATGTAATAATATGATCATGTGATTTTATCCTTTATTTTGTTTTTGCGGTGTATCACATTTAATGATTTGCAAATATTGTACCAAACTTGCATCCCTGGAATAAATCTCACTTGTTTGTGATGCATGATATTTTTAATGTATTGCTGCATCTGTTTCACTAATATTTATTAAGGATTTCAGCATCTATGTTTATTAGGATTTTTGGCCAATAATTTTCTTTCTTTATAGTATCTTTAACTGGTTTTGGATGTAGGATAATGGTGGTCTCATAAAATGAGCTTGAACGGCTTCCCTTCTCTTGGATTTTTTGGAATAATTTGGGAAGGATAGGTGTTGATTCTTCTTTGAAAGTTTGGTAAAATTTCCTGTGAAGCCCATCTGGTTCAGGACTTTTATTTGCTGGGAATTTTTTTTTAAATAACTGCTTCAATTTCATTAGCTGTATTTGGTCTATTCAAATTTTCTAATTCATCCTGATTCAGTTTTGAAAGTTTACATGATTCTAAGAATGTGTCCATTTCATCTGGTTGTCTAATGTTTAGCATACAATTGTTCCTAATTTTTTATTGTACTCCTTTGTTTTTCTGTGGTGTTAGTTGTTACTTCTCTTTTATTTCTAGTTTGATTTACTTGGGTCCCCCTTTTTTTTCTCTGGAAATGTCTGGTAAAGGCTTTGTAAATTGTTTTTTATCTTTTCAAAAAATCAGTGCCTTGGTTTTTATGATTTTTTTAGACTCTTTTCTGTTCATTTCTGATCTAATCTTTATTGTTATTTTCCTTCTTTTTTACTTTGGGATTTGTTAGCTGTTTTTTCTAGCTTTTTGAATTCTAGGATTATATTGTTTGAGATTTTTTTTTTTGTCCTTGAGGTAAGCTTATAGTACTATGAATTTCCCTCTTAGAACTGCTTTTGCTGTGTCCCATAGGTTTTGGGTTGTTGTTTATTTATTTTTATTTGTCAAGATAATGTTTGATTTCTTCCTTGATCTCTTTGTTGATTCATTCATTATTTAGTAACATATTATTTAGCTTCTATGTATTTGTATGTCTTTCAGGGTTTTTTGTAATTGATTTCTAGTTTTATCACACTGTGGTCAGAGAAGAAGTTTCATATGATCTCAATCTTCTTGAGTTTATTAAGCTTTTTTTGTGTCTTAACACATTGTCTATTCTAAGAAATAGCCCATGTGCACTTGCGAAGAATGTATATTCTGCTTCCGGATGAAATGTTCTTCTGTAAATATCAATTCACTTAATCCAATATTCCATTTAGTCAAGCTGCTTCCTTGTTAATTTTTTTCCCTCTGGGCAATCTTGTCATTGATGTTAATGGGGTGATAAAATTTCCTGCTATGACTGTTAATTTGCTCAATCTCTTTTTTTATGCTCACTATATATTTCTTTATATACTAGGTATTTTTAAGTTGGATGCATATATGTTTACAAGGGTTATATCCTCTTGTTGGATTGATCCCCTTAGTATTTTGTCCTTTTTTGTCATTTGTTTGGGTCTTTGTTTTGAAGTCTATTTTGTCTTAGCTATTGGATAGCATAGCAGGGATAACTATGCTATCCCTACTTTTCTTGTTTGCTTATCTCCATTTGCATAAAATATCTTCTGCCATCCATTTACTTTCAGTCTGTGTGTATTTTTCTTCTGAAGTGGGTCTGTTGCAAATACCATATGTTTAAGTCTTGGTTTTAATCCATCCAGCTATCCCATGTCTTTTGAGTGGTACATTTAATGTATTTACATTTAAAGTAATTTTAATACATAATTATTTATTGTTAATTTATTCTTTATACCTCTAATCTTTCTCTTTTATTTTTCATAAGGAATATCATTTCACATTTTAATAATACTGATTTGTGGTAATGAATACCTTGAATTTTTTTTCACCTTCAGTTCTATTTTATTTTATTTTTGTTTCTTCCCATTACCATTTGTCTTATATTCATTTTCCATCCCATGGCCCAGAATCAGCACACTGTTATCTATATCCATAAGTCCTTTTTCCTTCTTGCTCGATCCCTCCAACCCTTAACCTATCCCCTGCCAGAGATGTCAGTCTACTCTCTATTGGTTGCCTGTCTCTATTTAGCTTGTTAGTTCTGTTTGTTAATTAGATTCCAAATATGAGTGAAATCGTATGGTATTTGTCTTTCTCTGACTGGCTTATTTCACTTAGCATAATGTTCTCCAGGTCCATACATGCTGTTGCAATGGTAAGATTTATTTTTACATCCTAGTAATATTTCATTGTGTAAATGTTCCATAATTGTTTTATACACTCATTTATTGATGGATATTTGAGCTGCTTCCCTATCTTGGTGATTGTAAATAATCCTATAATAAACATAGGGTGCTTCTGTTCTTTCAAATTAGGGTTTTGGGTTTCCTTGGATAAACTCAGAAGTGGAATCACTGGGTGATGAGGTGGTTCCATTTTTTTTTTGAGATATCTCTATACTTCTTTCCACAGTGGCTGTACCTACCTGCATTTCCACAGCAGTGACAAAAGGTTCCCCTTTCTCCACATACTTGCTTGCACTGTTGCTTGATGATTTATGGATGCTAGCCATTATGACAGGTGTGATGTGATATTTCATTGTGGTTTTAATTTGCATTCTGATGATTAGTGATGTTAAGCATCTTTTCATATGTCTGTTGGCTATGTGTATGTCTTCTTTGGAGAAGTGCCTATTTGGGTTCTTTGCCCATTTTTTAATTGGATTTTTTGGTGTTGAGTTTTTATAAGTTCTTCATAAATTTTGGATATTAACCCCTTATCAGATGTATCAGTGAATAAGTTCTCAGATTCAGTGGGTTGTCTTTTTATTTTGTTACTGGTTTTCTTTGTTGTATGAAATATTTTTAATTTAGAAATAAGTTACATTTTCAAATGCCGATAATGAACTATCAGAAAGAGAAATTAAGAAAACGATCTCGGGGGTTTCAAGATGGCGGTGGACTAGGACGGAGCAGACACCAGTTCCTAGTACAAAAGAGACAGAAATCCATCCGATCGGAGGAGGTGAGGCCAGCAAGCCAGCAGTTGCCAAGCACATATGAAAATAAGAGACCAGAAACCTCATCGGTCACGGAGGAACCAGAAGGTAGGGAGACAGCAGCGGTACAGCAGTCTCTGGGACGGAGCAGGGAGAAACAGCCGGTGCAGGGTAGGGGAACCAGCGCCCTGTGGCGAGAGCCCAACGGCTCCTGGGACAGCCTTCAGCGACCGGAGGGCTCCCTCCCTGGGATTCTTCTGCCGGGCAGGCCGAGTGGCCCAGGCACAGAGGTGTGGAAGAAATTTCAGCCTGCGTGCAAATTGGGGATCTAGTCGCTCCACACGCAGTGGGTCTGGGCAAGTCCCTGAGGGCGCCTAGGCCAACGTTCAGCCCCCAGAAAGCTCCCTCCCTAGGATTTTTGAGCCGGGGACATGCCAAGTGGCCCAACCAGAGGGGAGCAGAGGTGATTTCAGTCTGTGCATAGCTCGGAGGTTCAGCACCTGGTGGGAACTGTGTCTGGGAGAGTGCCTAAAGGCGCCTGGGACAGCGTTCAGCGCCCGGACGACTCCCTCCCTGGAATGTTCCTGCCAGGCAGGCTGAGGGGCCCAGGCAAAGAGGTGTGGAAGAAACTGCAGCCTGCGCGCAACTTGGAGATCTAGTCGCTCCACACGCAGTGTGTCTGGGCAAGTGCCTGAGGGCGCCTAGGCCAACGTTCAGCGCCCAGAAAGCTCCCTCCCTAGGATTTTTGGGCCCAGACCGGCCAAGAGACCCAACGAGAGGGGAGCAGAGGGAGATTTCAGCCTCCACACAGTTCTGGGACCAGCACCCGGCGGGGTGCTGCTACATCCCTAGGAGTTTTTTGGTTTTTTTTTTTTTTTTTGCCAGAGGTTGGCCAGGGGACCCAGACAAACACAGGAGCAGAAGGAATACACACCACGCAGCATGCCATGACGAGCACACAGAGTTTCTAGGTCTGCGCCCAGTCCTCAGATCGGCTCCCGGCTTCCAGTCTACTCCCCTCAGACTATCTGGAAGCCCGGGACGCTGAGGGGTCCTGGGAAAAGAGCTGAGACCCTCAACCCCCCTCCCTTTCTGGCCAAGCAAGGTGGGGGGCCAGGAGAGACTTGTTTGATAGAGTTTACAGAGAGGGTGCGGAGGACAAAGGGCCCCAACCAAAGACTCTGTGGTTGCCAGCCCAGGAGAACTCAGAGGTACAGCCTGGGGCTCTGAATCCAGTAGACACGACAGCCTGGTCTGCTTCACACCAAGCTTGGCAGCGAGCCCAGGACTGGGCAGAGGGTCTGGGGCCTCCCAACTGAACGGGGGCAGGCCTGTGCTCAATCCCGAGGGAACCAGGCAACTAGGCCGGTGCAGGTGCCTGCAAACACAGCAAACCAGACTATGGCAGTAACCCCTGGGTGGGGAGCGCTGTGAGAAAGTCCTAGTTCCCCATTGTAGGGAGCTGGGGGAGAGGCGCCAAGTGTCTGGATCCTGAGAGGGGCTGGCTGAAAAAATCACAACAATCGACCCTCAGCCAACTGCAACCAGAAAAACCGGTTCGGCTAGTTTGAAGCCAACAAGTGACATTCCTTTTTTTGAGGTTGTTTTTGAGAGATTATTTTGGTGCATTTTTTGTTTCTTGGTTTTTTTTACTTTATTTTATTTTTATTCTTTTTTTATTTACCTTTCTTCCTTCTCCATTCCTTTTCTTTATCTTTTTGCTTTTTTAAAGTAATCTGTTATTTCTTTTAAACTTTATTACTGTTTCATCTTTCCATACTTTTGTCCTCTTTTCCCGGATTTTCTGTTTTATTTCTTTTTCTTTTCTTTCTAAACTTATTGCTCTTTCTTCCACTTCCCTACCATTTTTTTTCTTTCTTCCTTTTATTTCTTTCCTTATCATTTCTTTCTTTTACCCACAAGAGTCACAATCAACTTGAAAATATAAAAAGACCAGAGCTGGACCCATAGAAGAGGCCTCCCAATAGTAGAGCCAGAGAGACAAATTGCACATTGTTGTAGGAGAGAAGCCACAAGTTGCTGCATATTTGAGTAGGTGGAAGCAGAGAACAACAGGATAACCAAAAGAGGCTGCACCATTGAAATTCACAGGCATTCCACCACAAAAGTTCATACCATAAACCCAGGGTGTCAAAACAGATTAATCTAAGAAGCTGAGGCTAACAAGAAGAGTCTCACAAACAATGGGAAGACAAAGAAACAATCCCCAAATGAAAGGAAAGGAGGAATCCTCAGAAAGAATGTTAGATGAAACAGAGGCAACTCAACTATCAGATACTGAATTCAAAGCACTGGTGATCAGGAAGTTCAAAGAGCTCACAATCAGCTACCAGAAACTACAGGGAAGTTACAATGATCTCACTGTGAACTATATCAACATGAAAAAGGAAATGGAAATTATTAGCAAGGGCCAAGAGGAAATGAAGAATACAATTTCTGAATTAAAAAACACAGTGGAAAGCATTAAAAATAGGGTGGATGAAACAGAAGATCGGATTAGTGAATTGGAGGACAAAGTAGAAAGCATCTCACAGAAAGAACAGGAAAGGGAAAAGAGGCTCAGAAAGAATGAAGAGAGATTAAGAGAAATGCAAGACAATATGAAACGTAATAATATCCGAATAATAGGAATACCAGAAGGAGAAGAAGAAGAACAAGGGATAGAAAACATATTTGAAAGAGTAAAGAGAGAAAATTTCCCTAATTTGACAAAAGAAAAAGTCACACAAATCCAGGAATCTCACAGAGTCCCATTCAAGAGGAACCCAAAGAGGCCCACTTCAAGACACATCATCATTAAAATGGCAAACTTCCAAGACAAAGAGAGAATCTTAAAGGCAGCAAGGGAGAAAAAAGAAATAACATACAAGGGCATCCCAATAAGGTTAGCCACTGACTTCTCAATGGAAACACTCCAAGCAAGAAGAGATTGGCAAGAAATATTCCAAGTAATGAGAACCAGAGGCCTACAACCAAGGCTACTTTACCCAGCAAGGCTCTCAATCAAGATAGAAGGCCAAATAAAGAGCTTCCAAGACAAAAGAAGTCTAAAAGAATTTGCTGCCACCATGCCAGCTCTACAAGAAATACTAAAAGGTCTGCTTTAAGGAAAGGAAGGAAAAGAGACAGACAGAGAGGAACACAGGTACAAAAATGGCAATGAATAAGTACCTATCAATAATAACCTTAAATGTAAATGGATTAAATGCTCCAATCAAAAGACACAGAATAGCGTCATGGATAAGAAAGTATGACCCACACATATGCTGCCTACAAGAGACCCACCTCAGGACAAAAGACCATCACAGACTAAAAATCAAAGGCTGGAAACAAATTTTCCAAGCAAATGGACAAGAAAAAAAGCTGGGGTAGCAATTCTCATATCAGACAAAATAGACTTCAAAAAAAGAGCCATAAAGAGTGACCCAGAAGGTCACTTCATAATACTCAAGGGAAGAATCCACCAAGAAGACATTAACATCATAAATATATATGCACCCAACATAGGAGCACCAAAATATATAAGGAAAATCTTAGAGGAATTCAAGAAAGATATAGACAGCAACACAATTATAGTGGGGGATTTGAACACCCCACTATCAAAAATGGACAGATCTTCCAAACAAAATATCAACAAAGACATTGCGGCATTAAACAACACCCTTGATGAAATGGACCTAACTGATATATACAGAGCTCTTCACCCCAAAGAAGCTAAATACACATTCTTTTCAAATGCACATGGGACATTCTCAAAGATAGATCACATGATAGGGCACAAAACAAGCCTCAACAAATTCAACAATATTGAAATCATACCAAACATTTTCTCTGACCATAAGGGACTGAAACTGGAAACCAACCCCAAAGGAAAAAACCCAAAACACCCAAAATCATGGAGACTGAACGGTATGCTATTAAACAATGAATGGGTCAAGAATGAAATTTGGGAAGAAATCAAAAAGTTTCTGGAAACAAATGAAAATGATCTCACAACAACCCAAAACTTATGGGATACAGCCAAGGCAGTCCTGAGAGGGAAGTTTATAGCAATACAGGCCTACCTAAAGAAAACAGAAACATTTCAAACAAATGAACTTACTCTACGCCTGCAAGAACTCGAGGAACAACAACAAAAACAGCCCAAAGCAAGTAGAAGGAAGGAAATAACTAAGATCAGAGCAGAACTAAATGACATAGAGACTAAAAGTACAATTCTAAAGATCAATGAATCCAGGAGTTGGTTCTTTGAAAAAATAAACAAAATAGACAAGCCTTTAAGTAGGCTCATCAAGAAAAGAAGGGAACGGACACAAATAAACACAATCAGAAATGAAAGAGGAGAGATTACAACTGATACCACAGAAATAGAGAGGATTGTAAGAAATTACTATGAACAACTGTATGCCAAGAAATTTGAGAACCTAGGGGAAATGGACACATTTCTAGAAAAATATAATCTCCCAAAACTCAATGAAAAAGAAGTAGAACACCTGAATAGACCAATAACAGCAAAAGAAATTGAAGCAGTAATCAAAAAACTCCCATCACACAAAAGCCCTGGACCAGATGGATTCACAGGAGAATTCTACAAAGCATTTAAGGAAGAGCTAACCCCCATTCTTCACAGACTATTCCAAAAAATCCAAAAGGATGGAAAACTCCCTAACTCCTTTTATGAAGCCAGCATCATCCTAATTCCAAAACCAGATAGAGATACAACAAAGAAAGAAAACTTCAGGCCAATATCACTGATGAACATAGACGCTAAAATCCTCAACAAAATATTAGCAAATCGCATCCAACAATATATCCAAAAGATTATACACCCTGACCAAGTGGGATTCATCCCAGGGATGCAAGGATGGTTCAACATTCGCAAAACAGTAAATGTAATTCATCACATAAACAAAAGCAAAGACAAAAACCACATGATCATATCAATAGACGCAGAAAAAGCTTTCGATAAGGTACAACACCCATTTATGATAAAAACACTCAGCAAAATGGGAATAGAGGGAACATTCCTCAATATAATAAAGGCCATTTATGAAAAACCTACAGCCAATATCATACTCAATGGACAAAAACTAAAAGCTTTTCCACTAAGATCAGGAACAAGACAAGGATGTCCACTTTCACCACTCCTATTCAATATAGTATTAGAAGTTTTGGCCACAGCGATCAGGCAGGAAAAGGAAATAAAAAGGCATCCAAATAGGAAAGGAGGAAACAAAATTGTCACTGTTTGCAGATGACATGATAGTGTACATGGAAAATCCTATAGACTCTACCCAAAAACTGCTCAAACTAATTAATGAATTTGGCAAAACAGCAGGATACAAAGTCAATATCCAGAAATCAAAGGCATTTTTGTATACAAACAATGAATCAGCAGAAGCAGAAATCAAGGAAAAAATCCCATTCGATATAGCAAAAAGAAAAATAAAATATCTGGGAATAAACCTAACCAAAGAGGTAAAAGACCTGTATGCAGAAAACTACACAGCACTGAAGAAAGAAATCAAGGAAGACACAAACAAATGGAAACATATACCGTGTTCATGGATTGGAAGAATTAACATCATCAAAATGTCCATACTACCCAAAGCAATATACAGATTCAATGCAATACCTATTAAAGTACCAATGGCGTATTTCACAGACATAGAACAAACACTTCAAAAATTTATATGGAATCATAAACGAGCCCGAATAGCAGCTGCTCTTTTGAGAAAGAAGAACAAAGTAGGAGGGATCACAATACCTGATATCAAACTGTATTACAAGGCCACTGTAATCAAAGCAGCCTGGTACTGGCATAAAAACAGGCACATAGACCAATGGAACAGAACAGAGAGCCCAGAAATCAACCCAACCCTCTACAGTCAATTAATATTCGACAAAGGGGGGCAGTAACATAAAATGGAGTAAAGATAGCCTCTTCAGCAAATGGTGTTGGGAGAACTGGACAGCTACGTGCAAAAAAATGAAACTTGAGCACCAACTTACACCATACACCAAAATAAATTCAAGGTGGATAAAAGACTTAAATATAAGCCATGACACCATTAAAGTCCTAGAGGAGAACATTGGCAAGAAAATCTCAGATATTCCACGCAGCAACATTTTTACGGATATGTGCCCTAGAGCAAGGAATATAAAGGAAAGAATAAACAAATGGGATCTCATCAAAATAAAAAGCTTCTGCATGGCTAAAGAAAACAGTATTAAATTAAAAAGACAACCAACTGTATGGGAAAACATATTTGCCAATGATACCTCAGACAAAGGTTTAATCTCCAAAATATACAAAGAACTTACACGACTCCACTCTAGGAAGACATCGAACCCAATTAAAAAATGGGAAAAGGACTTGAACAGACACTTCTCTAAAGAGGACATACAGAATATCCAGAGACACATGAAGAGATGCTCAATATCGTTAGCTATCAGAGAGATGCAAATTAAAACCACAATGAGATACCACTTTACACCAGTCAGGATGGCTATAATAGACAAAGCAACAAACAACAAATGTTGGAGAGGGTGTGGGGAAAAGGGAACCTTAGTTCACTGTTGGTGGGATTGTAGACTGGTACAACCATTATGGAAAACAGTATGGAATTTTCTCAGAAAAATAAAAATAGACCTGCCTTTTGACCCAGCAATTCCACTGCTAGGATTAAACCCCAAGAATCCTAAAACATCAATTTCAAAGAACCTATGCACCACAATGTTCATAGCAGCACAATTTACAATAGCCAAGAGTTGGAAGCAACCTAGGTGCCCATCAGTAAATGAATGGATCCAAAAATTGTGGTACATATACACCATGGAATTTTATGCAGCAGAGAGAAAGAAGGAACTACTACCTTTTGCAACAACATGGATGGAACTGGAAAGCATTATGCTGAGTGAAATAAGCCAGGGGTTGAAAGACAAATACCATATGATCTCACCTTTGACAGGAAGCTAAAGAATAAAACAAACAAGCAAACAGAATAAAAACAAAGACGCTGAAATAGAGAACAAGTGGGCAGCGACCAGAGGGGAGAGGGAAGGGAACTTAAGGGGAAAAAGGGGGAGGGATTTTGAGGAACAAGTATGAAAGACACAGAGATGAGGACTGGGGGGGGGGGGAATGGGAGGGAGGGGGGAGACCGGGCGGGGGGGGGGGAAGAGGAAAAAAAAAATGTACTTGAAAAGTAACTAAATAAAATTAAAAAAAAAAAAAAAAGAAAACGATCTCATCACCATTGCTTCAAAACAAATAAAATACCTAAAAATACATCTAACCAAGGTTGTAAAAGACTTATACTTGAAACATTATAAGACGTTCAATAAGGAAATTGAAGAAGAAACAAATAAGTGGGAGCAAATACTGTGTTCATGGATAGGGACAATTAACATCATTAAAATGCCCATATTACCCAAAGCAATCTATATATTTAACAGATTTCTATCAAGATACCAATGATTTATTTCACAGAACTAAAACAAGTATTTCAAAAATTTATGTGGAACCACAAAAGGCCCTGAATAACAACAGCGATCTTCAGAAAGAAGAACAAAATTAGAGGAATCATGTTACCCAATATCAAACTATACTATAAGGCCACAATAATCAAAACAGCATGGACCTGGAATAAAAACAGACACATAGATCAATGGAACAGAAGAGAGAGCCCAGAAATAAACTCACATTTTTCTAGTCAATTAATATATGACAGTGAAAGCAAGCACATATAATCGGCTAAGACAGTTTATTCAATAAATGTCTTCTTCATTCACCAGGTTAAGAAAGTTTTCAGCTATTATTTCTTCAAAGAAGTTCTCAATCTTTTTTCTTTCTGTACTCCATGAGGTGGCTGCTGTATGTTTGTGTTGTCCCAAAGATCCTGTATACTTTAAATAAAAAATAATTTTAATAATTTAAATAATTATTTTTAAATAATTAAAAAATTATTTTTTCTTTTTTGCCACTTTGCTCGGGTGTTTTATATTATTTCTGTCCTCTAAATTGCTGATTCAATGCTCTATTTTATCTAACCTGCTGTTTATTCCTTCTTGTGTATTCATTTCAGATATTGTAGTCTTCACTTCTGACTAGTTCTTGTTTTATAATTTCTATGTCCTTTCTCATGCTTTCCATCTTTTTGTGTAAGTTCTCACTGAGATCATGCATTCTTCCTCTCAGGTCCCTGAGCATCCTTATAACTATTGTTTTAAATTCTGCATCTGATATCTTTGTTGCTTCCATTCCATTTCATTATTGTTCTGGGGGTTTTTCTTGTTCTTTCACTCAGGGCATGTTTCTTTGTCTCTGCATTTTGTCTGCATGTCTGTATTTGTCTCTGTGTATTAGGTAGCTCTGCTATGACTCCCAAACTTTTATGTTGGTTTTATATTTTAGGTATACTCTGGGGCTCAGTGGTGTGATCCTTAATATATCCTGAGCTTGGTGCTCCAAGAATGTCTCTAGTGTGGGTTATGTGTGTCCTCCTCTTATAGTTGGGTATAGAGTGCTGTTGACCCATCCATGAGTGGTGTTAACCATCATGTGGGCTGACTATGAGGATAAACCTTGATCACAGTTTATGAGGGGCTGTATGGGGGCTACTTCCTCAGCTACAGTTGTTTCCAGCAGGGTCTGGTGCCTGATGCAATCTCTTTTTGGGTGTGCCACTTGTGTGGTTAGTTGGGTCAAACTCTGGTATGCTTTTAAGCACACCATTGGTTACATTTTTTCTGGGTCCACTTTCGTGGGATTCCAGTGCAGGTCAAGGTCAGACACTGCCTGTTACCAGCTTTGATCTACCTGTCTGGAGCTACCACAGAATTCATTGTTTGTGGTTGCCTCTAGTAGATCTTGGTGTTCATGGGGGGAGCACAATGTATACATCAGTTGACTTCCTCTAGCTCTGAGCCACGGATAGATCAGTAAAAGTTACAAGGCATGCTGAGGTCTGCCTCCTCTTCTTGGCTGAAGTATGGCTCCTCCCTAAGGTTTCCTGGTCTTCCTGGAAAGCGTTCTGTAGAAAGACTGTAGAGTAGGCCCAGGCTAGATGCAACCCATAGAGGATTGCCCTATTGAGTTCAACCCACAGGGCATGAACTCAATAGGGCAGGGCAGCTAGGGTCAGGAGGCTGGCCTAGTTGGCCTCCTGCTTGGTGGGAGCATGGTCAGAAATGTAATGGGCAGAGACACATGAAGAGATGCTCAATATCATTAGCTATCAGAGAGATGCAAATTAAAACCACAATGGGATACCACTTTACACCAGTTAGGATGGCTATAATAAAGAAAGCAACAAACAACAAATGTTGGAGAGGTTGTGGGGAAAGAGGTCCTTAGTTCACTATTGGTGGGATTGCAGACTGGTACAACCATTATGGAAAACAGTATGGAATTTTCTCAGAAAAATAAAAATGGACCTGCCTTTTGACCCAGCAATTCCACTGCTAGGATTATACCCCAAGAATCCTAAAACATCAATTTCAAAGAACCTATGCACCACAATGTTCATAGCAGCACAATTGACAATAGCCAAGAGTTGGAAGCAACCTAGGTGTCCATCAGTAAACGAATGGATCCAAAAATTGTGGTACATATACACAATGGAATTCTATGCAGCAGAGAGGAAGAAGGAGCTACTACCCTTTGCAACAACATGGATGGAACTGGAAAGCATTATGCTGAGTGAAATAGGCCAGGCGTTGAAGGACAAATACCATATGATCTCACCTTTGACAGGAAGCTAAACAATAAAACAAACAAGCAAACAGAATAAAAACAAAGACACTGAAATAGAGAACAAGTGGGCAGTGACCAGAGGGGAGAGAGAAGAGAATTTAAGGGGAAAAATGGGGAGGGATTTTGAGGAACAAGTATGAAAGACACAGGAATGAGGACTGGGGGAAGGGAATGGGAGAGAAGGGGGAGACGGTGTGGGGGGGCTGGGATGGGAGAAATAGACAAAAAATGTACTTGAAAAATAACTAAATAAAAATTTAAAAAATATATATTTTTTTGAAAAAAAAAAAAAAAAAAAGAAATGTAATGGGCAGAAAGTGGCCCTCTACTCCAGAGCCATACCATTCAGTCTCCTGCCCTAGCTCCTCCAGAAAGAGTGTACCACAATTTCAGGTTGAGTACCCAGTCAGTACCTCTGCAAAAGCAAGCTCATTAGGTTAGGGAATTCAAACTTCAGAAGATGGTCAAATGAGTCTTCTGTTGAGGAAGTGGCACAGGCTGAGCTCACAGTAGGGATAAGAATACCACCCCTCCATCCCAAGCTGTAGCTGTACAACCAGGGCTGGTCTGAATCCCAGATGAAAGGCTCCCATGGACATAACACTTTGAAGGTTTCAGCTCTACATAGCAACCCAATCCCCCTGCAGGACTCAGCTTAGCAGAGCAGGGCCACTGGTAAGACATGGTTGATTCTTAACATATGTGTAAATATTGATTATAAATAATAATCATGTTGTCAAGTAGTTGATTGGAAAATAAATGAATCTTAGGAAAGATTAATGTCATTAATGAGTACAATGGCTCTTAAAAATGTGATAATAATATGAAATAAGGAAGTCACTTTGGCATAACTTTTTAAAAGCTTTATGTTATTTTTTATAACCAGATACCAATGAAGTCTTTCTTAAAATTTTTATTTGCCACATTGCAGTTAATTACTTCAAACTAAAGACCAGTCATGAGCTGGATAAATGGTATTAGCAGAAAATCTTTTGAGACCACATAGTCATGGCAAGAGATAGTTAGATATTAAAGAAATTAATGTAGCCTATCTCAATGAGCTAATGGAGATTCAAAGGATTCGAGTGATAAACACTTACATACTTGAGAATTTTGAAAGAGGATAAAGAGAGATGTGGTATATGATATTAGATTCATAGGTCAAAATGTTAGTATATGATAACACAGAGCATGTGATAATAAAGCAGCTACATTTTTCTACATAACACAAGCACATTTTCTACATGATGAAAGTGTATACAACTATATGCTTTAAATAAGAATTCTACTAAATTAATATGCTCTAACTGTTTAAAAGTACATTTATGTCAAGTGGCTTAATGATTTTTTACTCTAAAATAAAAAAAAAAACACACAAAGCACCAGGTGAACAGGATGGTGCTCTCTGCAAGTTATAGCTTTATCTTATGTAATATGAAAAAAACACAATGACAACCAAAAGTGGTATGCTTGCTTTTTATGATAGTTGAAACATACAGGTAAGAAAGAGCTTATTGCCCATACCTAAGTTTAGAGCTGGATAGTGGGCAAAGCTGAGAGAAGTTTTCAGAGGTTTAAAAAATAAAGTAAAAAGACTGGACATAATTTATTCTGAGACAATGTTAAAGGTGTTGGAGGGCCTTTATAGCTCAGAATCAGCAGCTAAGCTATGTGATATCTTTATCTGAACTGCTATGTGAGTATAAGAAAAAACAATGGTCATAGAAGTAAATGGAATGTGAGACGTATCACAGGTAGTAGAGAAGATGAGTACTACAAAAACAAGAATACAAAGATGTAAGTAGAGCTATGGTTAATACAACAGTCACTGAATTTCAAATTAGACTTGAGTTTCTTTTAATATTTACTCTAACATTTTCTTTGTTTTGAAAAAGAAATAATTTGGGAGACATTACGTAAAGAAAGAGTACTATTTTTCTGTATTAAAAAGCACAATTAAGTAAGCTAATTATCTAAGTAAATTAAACTGCTAGTTTCTACTTCTACCGTAGTGGATATACATCATTTTACTCATCTGAGATATTTGCTTCTGATATCACCTTTTGACTGATGGCAATCTACATAAACTATAGGGAGAAACAAAAAGAACCTATTTGTAACTTTTAGCAACACAATATATTATGTATTTTGGAAATCTTCTTTATCCTATTTCTAAATACATAGCTAGTTCTGTTATTTACACTGACTCTACCATACAATGATAATAAACCACTGTTTATCACATTTATATCACAGCTTACTTTTATATAATATCTTCTAGAGCTGGGAAGGAAAAAAGGATAAAGCAATAATTTTCATGAACTAGTCATGACAAATTTATCATTTCTTATAATTAGCATGTGACAAAGCTCAGATGAGGTACCCAATCAATGCTGAATGCAATCACACATTTATCTGGGCATATATAAAGTACCCCTATATCTCACCAATTTTGGTTCCTGAATGTCTGTCACTAAATCAAATAGATCTCCAAACTACTTAAAGGCTTTAGTTCTTTCCCTTTCTTGCACTGTGTATGTTTAGAAATGAGGATGCTATAGAATAATGTCTCAAAGCAATGGCACTTGCTCCCAACAGTTCTGTGGATCTCCATTCTGTGATGCTCCTTGCTTTAATTCCACTACAGATTTCCCAGTTTAGTAGAGAAATGGGATTACCCACTTTTGGTCATTCAGCCCTGTAATTTAACCACAATGTCAGCTTCCTAGGCTCCATCTATGGACAATTAAAAAAACAAAACAAAACAAAATAATCTTACCCTTGTAGTGTCCCTTAGTTTTAGACCATTGCATCTGCAGAGTACTCAGGAAATGAGCTTTCTTTCTTTTTTATTTCTTTCCTTCTTTCCTTTCTTCCTTCTTTCCTTTCCTTTCTTTCTTTCCTTTTCTTTCTTCTTTCTTTCTTTCTTTCTTTCTTTCTTTCTTTCTTTCTTTCTTTCTTTCTTTCTTTCTTTCTTTCTTTCTTTCTTTCTTTCTTTCTTTCTTTCTTTCTTTCTTTCTTTCTTTCTTTCTTTCTTTCTTTCTTTCTTTCTTTCTTTCTTTCTTTCTTTCTTTCTTTCTTTCCTTCTTTCTTTCTTTCCTTCCTTCCTTCCTTCCTTCCTTCCTCTCTTTCTTTCTTTTTCTTTTCTTCTACTTCCTTCCTTTTTGTAATTTTACTACCATTCTAAGTTATTAGAATATCAATATTTTTCTACACTTATGTAGCTGAGGAACATGACATATTTTATCCTTATTACTGAATCACCTTTTAATGATTCTAATGCCAAACGTGAGTTTCTGGGTATGTTTTTGGGCACAGATGTTAAAGTGGGAAGACTTGATTTATAGAAGGAAAAACACCTCTAAAATGTATCCTTATCTCCAGGAGATGTGAACTGTTTGAATACTCACCTCACCAACACCTCTAATATAATTTTCATAAACCTTCTTGGCTTAGACCGACTAATAACAGGCAATGAGGAAAGAGTTTTGAATGTCTAGGAGGAAGAATTCATGCTCAGCCTCATGCTGTGTCCACAGCCACATCCTGAAAACTTGCTGAATGACACACAAATCACTTTCTGTAATGTGTCTCATTGTTCTTCACTGAAATTTGACTTCCGTTCCCAATCTCCAGTCTGCCTATTGTATGTAAAATAACTGTTAAATTAGAACATTTGAGTAGGAGCCCATTTAAGGGTTTCAAGTATACTAACAGTTAAGAAGGTTTTGTCTGCTCAGAACAGATGGAAGTTCTGGGCATGGAGAGATGGAATATTAGTTAATCTACATACTGGCACTTCAAAGTCTAAGCTTTAGCCAAAAAGAGCTAAAAAGCATTGTCACAAGTATACCAGACTATGGAAACCTTTTTTTCCTCTTCATATTGATTAATTAATTAATTAATGTCTGAATTAAAATCTAAAAACATTCTTAAGTGGTAAAAACCTAGTCATAATTGTTGCACATAGACTGGTAAGTTGAAAAGCATCTCTTCACACTAGATAGTGAGCTTCTTAGGGATGAGAGAGTTTTATTTGTTTAATAGTTTACGTCAGGCATTTAAGGAGTTTTGTATAAGGCACTTTCCTAGGAACTAAATTCTTCCATCTGGATGTTGCAACCTAATTGCTTAGAGAAGCACAATTAAGCCAATTAGTTTAAAACATTTTCATAGCTTCCATAAAGTTACACATAGGATTGTATGGAGACACAAGGAGAGACACCCATTCTGTCTTGAAATGAAGAGGCGAAGGTCTCCTGGAGGCAACACTTGGAAGAGTTATGAAGGGTAATGGAAGAGAGATGACTAAACTATGCAGGGGAGAGAAATGTAGAGCAATTCTGGAAAATGCAGAATCATAAAGACTATTGTGTCTGAGACAGGCAGAGGCCAATTTGAGCTTGAGAGGAAACACAGAAGGAAGGGTTTTGGTCTTTATTTTGAAGCATAAGGGTGCACAGAAGGATTTTTTTACAGGGAGTGATATGATCATATTTGAATTTTGTAAGCACTCCATTTGCAGCAGCATGGATAATTCCTAAGGATGAAATGACAGAAAGAAGAGGCACAAGCTGTATTTTATTAAATATTTCCTACTTATATGGTTCAGCTATTGTGTCACATCTAGTTTTAAACTGGCCCAGAGCATTTATTTTCCTATCACAGTGTTATCAATATTAATAGTTTTAATAAAGTAAGTCAGAATAGGGTTGGTACTTGGTACCTCCAGCACCAACATGGTATTATATAGTAATGTGTGACACGCATGTGCAGTGAGAGCCTTCACGTTCATATGTGGTAAAGTCTGAAAGCCAACCCATCTCTCTTTTCCTCACACTTGTGACTCAGTGTAACAAACCTTTCCTCTGAGAACAGTAAGCAGAGCATTGACTAATAAAACTGAAGGAAAAAGTGGCCCAAATTAGTGCAGGCAGCGAGCACTTTCTGCTGATAGTGGGGGAAAACCATTGGTTGTCACTTGGTGTAGCAGTAAAGTGTTCCGGACGGGCCAGTGACTTGAACTGTGTGAATCCCATGACTCAGGAGACTTCACTGGAGTCACTGAAGAATGTGGAAACATATTTTAGGAGTACATGAAAAGTGTGTAGGACATGAAGACTGAAGTTCCCTATTTGAATTTTGGAGTATTTCAATATGCATGACAATTCTTTTGATGAGTTCCTATATTAATTGGGTAAATGTATATTTTACAGTGAAATAGGATACACTTAATAAGGCTATGAATTTTCAACCCTTGAATTTGGTGAACTCCTCAAAAGATGTATGCAGGCAACATTTTGCTTGTTTTGTCTCATAAAAATATTTTTAAACAACACTTGAGTTGACTAAATGTAGTAACTGAGCAAATATTTGGCCTGAAATATTTACAGATTGATGGAAAAGTCTTAAACTGAGACTCTCCTCCATGCCTTTGTGTTTATTATCAACTTCCATTAAAAAACAAAAAGAAGTGTGTTGATGGCTTAGATTGGGTTTCCTAAACAGAGACAGCGTTCTTGAAAAAAGGGATTGGTTAAGGAAGGAGTGTAGGAAGCAGGCAAGGTCCTCAGAAGAAAGGTAAACAAGGGCCTTGTCTTAGGAGGGATTCACTTTAGCCTGGTCTCACAGGGCAGGTGTGGGGCACAAATCACACCAAAGAATCTGTCCACCTAATGCCAGGGAGCCAGATTTTGAATACCTTTGAATGCCTTTATTCTCTGTTTATTGAAAACTATTCTTTAGGAAGATGGAACAACTCAGAGTGTGAGCGGCACCACTCAGAGCCCAGATGAGGGCATTTCTCTGCTGAAGGAATGGGGAGGAGGGATGTAGTGATGTTATAACAGCATCACTACAACGGAAAACAGGATTTGTGCCTGTTTTTGTATATTGTGTTCACTACATATGAATTTTCCATAGAATTTCACTTATACTCCTTGTCCTTAACAATGTCAGAGGTTCAAATTATCCAGTTTTTTTCTAATATAAATGGGAAAGATATACAGTTACTTTTTAAACAATGACTGCCAATTTTTAACTTTTCATGGTATGGTTTCGAATCCTTGAAAAATAGGAGTTACAGAAGAAGGGTCTAGGCAATCTTAGAATCTAGGCACTTGGAAAAGTAATGCTCTGATAGCTAAATAGTAGATTGTATTTCAAGTGAAGAAACAATAAAACTGTAAACCATGAAGTACAAGTAGGGAGATGAGACCTATGTCGCGTGCCTTGAGCCCCAACTAAAGTAACAATTTTCAGTCACAGTTGGATTCTTAATAAGGTAACTTTATCAGGTACAAAGAGCTGTCATTCTCCCTGGCCATTAAAAAATAGCTTTTAAAGGTGTTAAAAAAAAGAGTACACTAGAGTTTGCCAGTAGTCCATTATGCCCACTTTGAAGAGTTCACTTCTCTTTCATTTAAGTCTTTGTTATTTTTCCTCAGAAGTTACAAAACTTAAAAAAAATAGTTCAATCAGACAGTATCCATAGCAAATTAAATAACACACATTTTTGTAATTTGCAATGATTTTTCTTTGAGGACAAGTTGTAACCTTTTTTTCAAAGGGGTAGTTCATTAATTCAAATAAGATTAAAAGGCTTCTGGACTAGAGATGACAAAACCTATCTGTCTAGTGTAGGCCACTGTGGTCACAAACTGTGACAAACTAAAACAATTTTAAACTATGTTTAATCTCTTATACTAGGGGTCAAGTTTCCTCTACAAATGAAATAAAATGCAAACATGTGAGCAAAATATAATTTTGGATATAAAATAAATGATTTTCCCCTTAAAAATAGCACTAACATCTTTTATATTCCTATAATCTTGTGGAGAAGACTAGAAAAAAAGTGAAGAACACAGGATTTGGTGTTTTATTTCCCTGTTCTTGTTCAGTCTGAGACTGTTAATTCAAATTATATAGCTTCCTGTTTCCAAGACACAAGATTGAAAGGAAGAAGACTAAGAAATAATGAATGAATGAATATATGAAGAAGTATATGTAAATATGTATATATTAATGTGTTATTTTAATATAAATATTTTATTCTATATTCTTGTTTATATTCTTCCTTTATGTTACATTTATTTATATATGCACATGTTACATATTTGCACACACAAATCTTAGTCCAATCAACAAAAATATAACCTAAGTATCTCCATTCATCACAAACAAGGCAATACATTTTTATTTTTGGAAAGAGAAAGGGGAAGAGAGAGAGAGAGAGATAGAGAAACATTGGTGTGAGAGAGAAACATTGAAGCGTTGTCTCCTACATACCCCTACGAGTGTTCTAACCCACAACTTGGGCAGTACCCTGATTAGGAATCAAACCTGCAAACTTCTGCTCTATTGGTGGATGCTCTAATCAACCGAGCCACATTGGCCAAGGCCAATCCAAATTTATTTTTACAATCAAGTTCAATTCTCCCAATATTTGCTAAATTGGTTTTTATATGATGAGATAATAGGTTATAGTTAATGTATTAATAAAAGTTATGTAATGAGTTTTAAATTTATGAAATTCCTTCTGAACTATGTTCCCCAACAGTAATCTAGTTTTCCTTCTGGAGGACATAGGAGAGACAGAGTAAACTGATGTTATTTCAGAAATACAGCAGATGGATTATGTGATGTATGAGTGTCTCAGGCAGGAAAGTGAGAAAGGAGAGAGCAATTCTCTTCTGTGTCCATGGAATGGAAAAGCTGACTCCTGCTACCCAACAAGGTTGTGCAATGAAGGGTAGGGATGTTCAAGAAGGTGGAGAGGAAATGCTGTGGCCTCCTGTCACTTTTGCTCTGCTACCACCCCGGGGGCTGTGAGGAGAGAGAAACAGAGTTGGAGGCAAAAAAAAAAAAGAGGAGTGGTTTCTTTTTTGTTTCAGATGTTTTGGGAAGATAGACATAAAATGTGTCTCCTACATTGGCCTCCCCTTGAGAATTACACAAATAGTGAGTCAAAAGGAAGGCCTGAGGTTCTTTTCAGTACCCATGTCACATGAATGACAGCCAAAAGTTCTTGTGTGCCTTGTGGAGGAATGTGTAAGATCTGACCTTTCTGTTTGGTAAGCTTACTAGCAATTTCAGTGAAGTGGGAGAGAAACTACCCTTAACTGAAAACTCCAGAGCAGAAAACTTGGGTCATACCTCAGGGGAATAAGCAGTGCTGGCAATAGCCATTGTGAGACTAAGTAAGCTGCCTGAGAGACTGGATAACAAATTGCAGCAGCCACCAATGCACCTACATAGTGCCCAGAACAGTTCTACCCAGCTCTGGTCTAGGAACACTGACCAGTACGTGTTTCCCAAAACATGACCATACAAACCTCTATATACAGATACCATCTTGGAAAGAATCCAGGGTGAGATGTAAATCTGAAATATACTGAACTACAATAAACAGATTGGATATATAAACTGATGGTAAAAACTCTTTTAGAATTATGAGTTTACGTATTGGACTGCATTGTACTTACATTGTGTATGTTTGTGTGTATATATTTGCAAGTGTGTGAAGGTGAGTGTGTTTAATACCACACTTTCCTATAATCTGAGGGAAGGGGGCTCATGGAGATTAGATCAATTATAAAAGACACAAGGAAGGTAAATTTGATTCACTCACCTGGGTATAATATGAGTAACTTTGCAACCCTGTCATAACTAACATTTAGAAATTTCAATTGGAATGCCAATACTCAAACAAAAACATACAATGCAGCTGTGAGATATTTGGCTCCCACGCCTGCGCACCATAACTTCTCTGCTGATTACCCCTCTAAATTAAGTGGTATTTGCCCTTACAGTTTTGAATTTGGGTCAAAAGTAGATCATTTAAAGCATAATATCTTTATTCGTAACCATATTAATCAAAGTAGAAGTCTCAGAAAACAAATCGTCCACTATAATGTAGACTTAGTTTTAAAGCATCTCCTAAACATCAATTACCTTGTGCCAACTTCCTTCTCTACTGCTTTCTACCTCATTATCCAAAAGGATGTGCACTGAACAGATAAGGAGACTGAGACTAGAAGCAAATAGGTGAATTATCTACATTAGCATAGCTAGAAGTAAAAGGGTTTTAAATGCAGAGACCACGGTTTTCTCACCATGCAGTATTGATGATATTTCACTCTCTAGAGCAGAAAGAGAAGTTGAAAACTTAGTCCCCTTCAGTGATTCTCTTGATCTGGCCAGTGTAGCTCTGTTCGGGTGTGTGTGTTGCTGTACTCAGGTACCTGCTTGGAACTTGCTCAGCTGCTGGGCCTCAGTTGGAGCTGGTGCGTGGGGCCCACTCTTGGGCCCACATAGCTGCTAGGCCCGCAAGTTTACTACCAAAAGACACCATGAGAAGAGAGAACATGCAAATGATCGGGTGAAAGAACAGCGTGTTACTGAGAGAGGAAGAGAGCGGTCTTTCTAAAGCTTTGATTATATTGTCTTGGGTTTGGGGAAGAGACAGCTGGTTTTTAAATGACCCAATTTCCCAATTCTTTACAGGCTTGTGATGGGCCCTCCCCCAACATCTTTATTTTCCTAAGTTATCATACAGTAGGACTGAATGTGAAGAGTTATACGTGTAATTCTTTCAACTAAATCAACACATTTTTAGAATACTTTCATATCTCTATTTGTAGAGTCTGTAAGAACAGAACTTATTGAAGGCAAGTAAGAGAGTAAGGATGTGGTTCATTTTGTGATTCATTGATTATAAAAAATTCCTCTTGGGAAATATCCCACAATACTAGGCACATACACTTACTTAGAAATAGTCACATCACATGGTAGTTAATTCTTTATGTTTTTTGCTGCTTTATTTATTTGTATATTTATTTATTTATTATATATAGAAATCTGAGTTAAAATGGGGAAGAATATTTGCTACAAGGAAATACCCAAATTCTTATACCAGAGTACTATTTGAGAAGAATAAGTATATATATATGTATATATATATAGGAAAGAGTACTGTTTTAAATTTAAAAAGCCAGATTATATAGGAAGTCTTTTACCTGTCTAAATTGGAAAAGTTTAATTCAGCATGACGTATTATTTGTTTCCTAATAGAGAGAATTGGTATTTTCTCAGTTACCTTTAAATGCATACCTCTCAATCCATTCCCTTTAATCCAAACTCACACAACCAATACTGAAATATGTATTTTAATATTCTGTTTCATGGTATTACATTTTCATTAGTTATTATCAAATTAAAAACATGAAGACAAGCAAATAAAAGTTTTCTACTAAAATATATAAATAAGGCAGTTTTTTTTACAATACCTTTATGATGAATTTTCTGGTTCAATAATCTGTTTTTTAAAATGGGAAAAGGACTTGAACAGACACTTCTCCAAGGAGGACATACAGAGGATCCAGAGACACATGAAAAGATACTCAATATCGCTAGCCATCAGAGAGATGCAAATTAAAACCACAATGAGATATCATCTTACACCCACCAGTCAGAACAGCTATCATAAACAAAGCAACAAACAACAAATGTTGGAGAGGTTGTGGGGAAAAGGGGTCCCTAGTTCACTGCTGGTGGGAATGCAGACTGGTACAACCATTATGGAAAACAGTATGGAATTTTCTAAGAAAACTAAAAATGGACCTGCCTTATGACTTAGCAATTTCATTGCTGGGACTATATCCTAACAATCCTAAGATACCAATCCAAAAGAATCTATGCACCCCAATGTTCACAGCAGCACAATTTACAATAGCCAAGAGCTGGAAGCAACCTAGGTGCCCATCAGTAAATGAATGGATCAAAAAATTATGGTACATATACACAATGGAATTCTATACAGCAGAAAGAAAGAAGGAGCTCATACCCTTTGCAACAGCTTGGATGGAACTGGAAAGCATGATGCTGAGTGAAATAAGCCAGGCAGTGAAAGACAAATACCACATGATCTCACTGTTAACAGGAAGCTAAATAACAAAACAAATAAGCAAGCAAAATAAAAACAAAGACACTGAAATCGAGAACAGGGGGACAATGACCAGAGGGGAGAGGGGAGGGAATTTCAGGGGAAAAAAAGGATTTTTCCCCTGAAAAAGGAAGGATTTACAGGGGAGGAACTAGCATGAAGGACACATGGACAACTACTAAGGGGGGTGGAAATGGGAGGGAGGTGGGGGGCAACTACAGGGGGGTGGCCTGAGAAGGGAGTAAAATAAATAATACTGTAGTTGAAATATAATTTAAAAATAAATAAATAAATAAATTTTAAAAAATATGTTTTTAATTATATTTTTCTTTTAAAATGTAATATTTTTACCATTTGACTTTATTTTTACTTATTGCATGATCATTGTAACTGAGAAAAATCATACTAATATCTTTAGGAAATGTATTCATTTTCCCAAACTGACACTTGGTTATAATTTGATAAGCTAATGAATTATTATAAATTGATTCCAAAGAATATATCACTTGTCATGAATTTGAAGCCATGCTTCATATATATGATAGTACCATAGAAATAATAGAATACTAGAGCTAAAAGGGTACTTCATCAATTCAAGTAAAGTACTCAGAATACTAATTCAGTATTATAATATGATCAGTTTGCAGTTTTGAACTTAACACATTGTCCATTAACTCACTTTAAAAGAAGTTCCTCAGGTTATTAAGCCATGGCTCATTTCCAGGAAGTCACTAATATTTCCCTATACAGTTGTTGAAACACAAGTTTCTATTTATTTGAGTTGCAAAAAAATTTATTCTTCCAAGGATAAACAAGTATGCCAACATAAAAATACCAGAACATTCTAATTCATACATGAAGAGTAGAATAATATAATCAATTAAACATGCTTTGATAGATTAGAAAATCAGACAGTAATTTACAATTAAGTTAAGTCAGAGATATCCATTGGTAGGAGGAAATATAGTAATATTTCAATAACTGTATTTTATAAATGCAGCCCCAAATTCTATGACCTTCTCTGTCTAAAAGCCAGCCCCTTTCTTATTTCAGATCTGGACTGAATGATTCCATTTAATCTTCAGTCTTCATAGGAATATTTCTAATTATTTAGAAGAAATTTCTCTACTCCTAATTACTTTCACTTTAGCTCTATCAATTCCAGGTTAATTCATTTTGAAATGTTCATGTTCAAGTTTAATGAAGAGCCAGGCAGTGTGAAGGAGAAAGTATAATACCAATATTCTCAAACTGACTTTTTCATATATCTTATTATAGTATATATAAGGCATCCAAAAATATACAATACAATCTTTATCCATGGTTTTTGTTCTATCAAGAAAAAAGAAGCAGAAACAATCACTTCTCTGTCACACACACAAAAAACAGTTGGAATAGGTAGATAAAATACTCTCTTGGAATAATGGGGGAAGTGTTAAAGTCACATTTAATATCTTTCCTCTAATAATCACCTGGAAACACTTACAGATAACCTGAAATTTTAGAAGCCAAAGGTTTCAAAAATTAGACAGAAGCCTCAAGCAGAGCTGTGAATAGATTTCATAAAGTCTCAGGGTTTGAAAACTCTTTTAAAAGCTTCTGGTAAAAGCACCCATATGATGCTTGAATTTCTTCTATTAGATCCCTGCTAAGTGGTTGCACAGCCAGTTTGAAAACCTTTCAGTGACAGAGAATCCACCATCTGTTGAGGCAGCCCATTCCATCAGTACTGCAATGATGTTCATCTTTAGAATCCAGAATTTATCTTCCTGTAACTTTTATTAACTGTACCTTATTGGGCCACATAAACCAATATTTTACTTTGGTTTCTATTGTACATTTGTAAACAATATACGGCAATGTATCTTTTTACTTCTTTATCTCGCCACTATCTTATTAACTAACTACTTGGAGACTTAGTTCTAGTGTAATATTTTGTATCCATAGCACTTAATATGGAGCTATGCATATAGTGAACATTCAACAAAATGATTGTTAAATAAATAAGTTGTATGGAAATATTCAGTCTCTCAAAACGCAGGCACATTGTTTTGCCATAAAACTGATAGTGCACATTATGAGAAACGGGAAACAAATTAGCAGTAATTAAGTAAGAGCTATTGAGAGACAGGATCAATATTTTTAAATCTCTTCCTGTTATATGAATCCAAGAAAAGATCTGAGAAGTGGCAAATTATTTGATTTGAACACAAGTGGCTCTGATGATATCCGACCAGAGAAGAATATTTTTAACTTGGCATGTATTTAAAGAGAAGTAATAATTAGTAATATGATGCTTTAATAGTGTTTATTTAAAGAATCACTAGTAAATATGGTCCTTTCAAAATATGAAAAGATGACTTTACCTCTCTTTGGGAATGCAAGGTAAAAATTAAAATGTATCAAAATAAAAAAAACATTTACAAAGATATCAAAAATGAAAAGGTTTATAAAAAGCATAAGAGAAATGGAAAGATCATTTTTATTCATGGAATGGGAGAACTAATTTTGTTAAAACTCTCACACTACCTAAAGTGACCTACAGATTCAGTGCAGTCCCTATTAAATTTCCAAAGGCATTTTTTTCATAGAAATAAAAAATAAATCCTAAAATTCACATGGAACCACAAAAGCACAGCAGATCCAACACTATGAGAAAGAAGAACAACATTGGAGACATCAGATTTCCTCATTTTAAACTCTATTATAAAACTATAGTAACGAAAACAGCATGGTATGACATAATAAGAGACATAGAGCAAAGGAATGCAATGATATCCCAGAAATAAACTGCCATGTACTTAGGAAACTAATTTTTGACACAGGTACCTAGAACAGACATGGGGAAATAAAATTCTTTTCAGTAAATGGTGTTGGGGAAACTGGATACCCACATACAAACAAATGAATCTAAACCCTATTTTATATCATGCACATAAATTAATTAGTATGAATTAAGGACTTAAGCATCAGAGCTCAAACAACACAACTCCTAGAAAAAAACACAGGGAAAAAGTTCTTGATATTGGTGCTGGCAGTGAATTTTTGTAAATTATACCAAAAAGCAAAAATATACAAGTGGACCTACCTCAAACTGCAAAGCTTCTGCATAACAAAATATTCAACAAAATTAAAATGCACCTATGGACTGGGAGAAAATATTTGCCAGTCATATATCTGATAAGGGGTTAATTTTTAAATGTATAAGGCATATATATCTGAAGAACACCCACCTCCCCAAATAATCTGATTAAAAAGAGTAAAAGACCCGAATAGACATTTTCCCAAAGAACACATACATATGGCCAACAGGTACATGAGAGGTGCTCAAATCATCAGGAAAGTGTGAATGAAAACCAGAACGAGACATGGATTTACACTTGTTAGGATTGTTTTTATAAAAATATAAAAAATTACAAGTGTTAGCAAGGCTCTGGGGAAGAGAACCATTGAACACAGTTTGTGTGAGTGAGAGCTGGAATAGTCAATACGGAAAAGGGTATAACGGGTCCTTAAAAAACTAAAAATAGAACTACCATCTGATCTAGTAATCCTGTGTTTGGGTATATGTCTGAAGGAAACAAAATCAGTATTACAAACATGTATTTGCAGTCCTTTGTTTATTGTAGTGTTAGTAACAGTAGCTAAGATACATACCTATAAAGAATATTATTCAGACATTTAAAAAGGAGAAAATCTTGTCACTTGTGATAACATGGATGAACTATGAGGATAATATTTTAAGTGAAATAAGTGAAACAGGGAAAGGCACGTACTATAGGACCTCACTCATATGTGGAATCTACAAAATAAATAAAACGTTGACTATGGAGATTGGCTATGGGGATGGAGGGTTGGGCTGGGTAGAGGAAAGCAGGGTGGGGAAAATTGGGACAACTTTAATATAATAATAAAAAAAATTTAAGTAAATTCAGAAATAGAGATTAAAATGAACGTTGTCAGGAGTGGGGGAATGGGGGTAACAGGACAATTTTGGTTAAATGGTGCAAACTATAAGTTATAGAATGAATAAATTCTGGGGATATAACATAAAGCTTGATGACTTACCTAATAGTATTATATTGTATGCTTGAAATTCACTAAGATAGTAGTCATAAAAGCATTCTCATCACATGGACAAAACAATATATATGCTAAATATCTGAGGCAATAACTAAATTAATTATCTTAATTGTGATAATCATTTCACAATCTATATATACATTAACATATACATCACACATACACACATTAACATTATGTATAAGTATATATACATATGTGTATATATATACATAATTATGTCACATACTTTCATACAATTTGTCTATTATAATTCAACGAAGCTGGAGAAAATAAAATTAAAATATTTGAAATACAAAAGAAACCATAGAATAAATTTACTGTGTGACATATAATTAGAATTTTAAAGAATATCTTTAGACATGATTCCTCAAAAATGGTCCAAAGTGGTTCATTACACATCTTCCTCTTGATACTTCCACCTTCTCCACATACCTCTTATTACACCCACTGGCTAAAAGGGACTTGCCTCTGTGAAACCCAGTGCTCCAAACCAGTGGATGTCAACAGCTGTATCACCCGACACTGGTGTGCACGGTGAGGGAGGAGCAGAGTCAGAGCTGGCACAGCATTGCAGGTGCCCCCATGTCCCTACCCCTTTTTGCCCTACATGTTATCATAGCAGTGCATGAATGAGCCTGCACAAACGAACTGGACATTGAATCCTGTATTTTATGTGAGTCACAGCCACAACATCAACGTGTTCTATTCAGACAGCTTTTTCCCTTTACCTCTGCCAAAATGGATTGCAATTTAACAATTTTAGCAAAGGTGCTAATGGTTTTATTACGGCAGCTTTCATGGTCTCAGGTACCTCTGTCATTAAGAATATTATGTAATTTCCGAAAGAGCAGTTGCTTCAAAAGGACTGAAGGAATTTAAATGAAATAAATAGAGGCATCTGGTTCAAGGCAAAAGAGAGAGGAAACATGTCTACTTATGTTATCTTTCTCTCCGTATCTCTATATAGGTATTTATAAAACTATATATATTTATATATATCCTCAAATCCTTCAACGCAACTGATAATTGGAAAAAATGTTATCTGTAGATCTGTCATGATAGATGATACACCAGATCACCTTATTGATTGGTAAATGGATATTTGAACTTAGGAGGCAGAAAAGCATTTTTTTCTACGAGGGAAATGCAGTAAGTGCTATGTTTATAATATGTAGTCATTCTAAAATTAGTGCTTGCAATGAGTTGGTTCTTTAACCTGCTTGCCTGCTCCCCCACTAATATACTACTTTTCTAAATGAAGACTGCAAGACAACTCCTCCCCATTTACAGGGTGCACCCTATTGGTTGAAAGGCAGGCTGGAAGAAACACAATGCTACAATGAAAACTACCCTAGTTCTCCATATCAACTGCATATTCAAATAAGGGGGAGCAGAGTAAATGAAAAATAATAAGTACATCTAAGAAGGTTTGGGTGAAGTTTTAGATAATCTAAGTAAACATTCTAGTTTAATAAGTTCCAGAGAGGAAAAGACATAATCTTCATCAGCAACACTGATGGGGCGGAGACAGGGAGAGTGAAAGAGAGAAGGTTTTTTAAAATTTCTGAGAAAGAAACATATTTTCAAGCTAGAATTCTACAGCATGCCAAAAATAAGTGAGTGGGCATTTTAGAGATAAAATATTTCATAATTTTACAGAAATGTGTTTAGAATTGTACTCCAGGGTTCAAATAAAATATAACATAGATATTCTGAAATATTCAATAAAGGAGATACTCAAGTAACACATAAAATATACATGAGGTATCTTGAAAATCCTAAAAAACTTTAGTACTAATAACTACTTTTTATTTTCAAATACTTAAAATTCTTTAAAAAGGAAAGTCTTTAAAATTTTTAGAATGTTGAGGGTTTGACTCAGAGCTGATGGCTAATAACAGCAGATTAAATATACTTTGCTCTACAACTTTAATGTGTATTTATTTAATTTATACAATAATATGTTATAAAATCAATGATTACAGAATAGTTTATTATAAATGTTCCAATTACTATGTTATCACTACTTTAAAACTTAGGGGCCTTAGACAAGCCTTTTATATAACAATAACTACACTAGTTAAATTTTGTTTAAAGTACTCTTATACTTTTAAAGTATCTTTTTAAAATTTTAGAGTAGATTTTTGTTTTATCTTTATCTTTTCTGCCATGGTAGTGACATATAAAGGGGTACTAAAAAAAAAAACCAGAATTATCTTCTGGAGGGTGGGCCCCTTGTAGTGCAGGCTTCCGTACTAGGTGAGTGCTCTAGGAACCCATCTGTGTCAGTGCACCAGCTGGTGTTGTTGTGAGAGGCTTTGTTTGGCTCTAGGGAATTTTTGTTTTTGCAGACTCTTTCAACACATTTGCCCATTTCACAATGGGTGATTTACAGTGTACCTGCCTACACTGCCCTGAGTGTTCAGCAGTTTTTGACCAAAAATGGCATGACCGTGCTCCACTGTCCCTATTCACCCAATCTTGCCATGTGTGACTTTTTTTGTTTGTTTGTTTTCCTGGCTGAAAAAAGTTCTCAAAGGGAAACATTTTGCAAATGTAGAAGATGTAAAGCAGAAAACAACAAAAGCACTAAAAGGCATCAAAATGGACAAGTTCAAAAACTGTTTTGAGCAGTGGAAAAAAATGTCTCAGTACATGTATTGCACCAAATGGAGAGCACGTTGAAGGTGACTGAAGTATAAACATGTAAGAATAAATACACAATGTTTTTGTAAATAAACTCCATTTCTGGAAGTCCCCCTCATATATAGCGATATATGTGGTAATATATCTGTTACATATTTAAAGTTTGTGCATCCAATTTTTCAAAATCCAAAATTCAAAATGTCAGTTTGGAGTGAGAAAAGGTTTATTGATGAAGAAGACACCAGCTCAAGAAGACAGGAGGCCTTTAAGTTTCCTCAAATCAATCTTAGGAGAGCCCAGAATTTAGGCTTCTTTTATTTCAAAGGAAAGAAGAGTGGGCTCCAACAGGGGCCTAAGAAAAAGTGTGAAATCTCTAAATCTCTGTTCTTCAGTCCATTTGCCCCTGCTGATGTGAGTCCAGGCTTGAGGCTCTGGCAAATCTTTGCCAAAAGCTCAAGCCTTAAAAAGAGTTTTGTTAATAATTAGCATATCTATACCAGGAGCTGTTCATCTGAAGGCCATGGGAGAACTGCAGGCTAGAAGGAGTCAGACAGAGTGATCATTTCACTCTGTTACATATGAACTGATTCTAATAACATCATCAAGGTTAGAAATAAAGGCTTGGCAAAGACAGCAAAGGTGGGTTTCCTCTGCCATTGGAGGAACAGCTCTCTCTCTCTCAATTGGCCTTTCTCTCCAGTATAAAGTCTGAGTGATATGCAAGAGCAGGTTTTGTGTAACTGCAGTGTTTAGGTTACAGTAACTGTTCCTGAACATATTGTCAGGTCTAAAAATGCCAGAAAAGCTAAACCTCATTCTGAGGCATTTATAATTACACTAGCGTTATCTCTATAGAAAATAATCTATTTTAGTTTTTACCCCAAGGACGTACAGACTTTGTCAGATGATAAGCCTCACATTAACTCTTCTGGGGAGGAAATTTCAGATGGCCAAGGAGTGCAGATGTACCATAAATAGAACTTCAAGTACATTTCCAGTGCCAGTCCCATTTCTTGCCCTCACTCTCAGTTGTTTTTTTGATGTTGGAAAAGTGAGAGGGATTATGACAACCAGAATGATTTTTTTTTGCTTTTGCAAGATAACTTATCACTAATTTGACTTAACAACATAAAATCTTATCATGAAAATACAAACACATATTCTCTTGTGTAGACCTTATAACTCTCTTCAGATTTCAGATGACTTTCTAGTTAGCTACTTATATAACTATGCAAAAAGAAATCTTTTAGCCGTGGCTGATGTAGCTCAGTGGGTTGAGCACTGGCCTGTGAAGCAAAGGGTTGCTAGTTCGATTCCTGATCAGGGCACATGCCTGGGTTGCAGGCCAGGTCCCCAGTGGGGTACACATGAGAGGCAACCACACATTGAGATTTATCTCCCTCTCTTTCTCCTTCCCATCCCCTCTCTCTAAAAATAAATAAGTTTATTTTTAAAAGAAATATTTTAATCTTTACTGACGACCACACTGGAAGAGCTAAAGATCACATTTTCATAAATTTCTTTCGTTATTTTAGTATAAAAATATACTATAATATAACAGATTTTTTGCTGTAATACTATATAAGCTTATGATTCAGTTACTTTTAGGATAAGTAGATTTGGAAAAGTGCTTTAGAATATTTGTGTAATTATTTGAGTAATGGAGTAATATTTTACCCATATCAAAGCTTAACTACATTTTGGTTTGTAATCCTGGTTATTTTATAATCACTTCACCTCCAGATCAATATGGTCTTTAAAAATCATTTTTAAATTAATTTAAAATAAGAACTATCTGAGCCAAGTAACCTCAAAGTCAGAAACAATCAAATATAATACTAACCACGGAAATAATCTCAAAAATGTTCTGGATTTCCATTTTCCAATGATTTAAAACCATGGTGATGCTGTATTTCTTAAAACTACAGACTTATTACTAATTTTTTATTTGAATGATTTTATTTTATTTCACAGAATAGAGTTTTCCCTTTTTTTCCCCTCCTGGTATCCTCAGTACTTTTTGCTAAAGCAAAAATACTCTTGTTGCCAGATTGCTTTCTTGTACTGGTTTGTGCTGGTGCCCAAGTGAAAGAGAGGAGTTAACAGGTATTTTCTGGAGTTTCCTCTAGTTCCAGGGATGTCTGGAGAGAATTTATTAATCTTTCCTGAGAGAGTAATTCAAGAACTTTCTAAGAGCATATACAAACCCACATAAATGAGAATGTGTCAAGAGTTTTAATATGTAGGAACAAGGACCTATTTCTCATTATCAAGAATGTTTATCAAGTTCTGAGAAATAAATATTGATGAAATACTGTTGTTCTAGACAATGCAAGCCAGATGGGTCTCCCTGAGGAGAGCACTTGACTGACAAGGTAGAAGTTTAAGAGCAGATGGCTCTTCTCACTTGAACTGGTCTGTGTGAGCTCAATACGACCAAAGTCAGAGTTATAACAGCCTCTGTGCCTGGGAGTCACATGATTTCCACTCTCCTGTGAATGCTGTGCTGTTTCTTTTTTACATTCTAAGTATGCTTGGTGCTCAGTAAAGGCTGTTGTCTTTAATAGGTTTACTTTACAATCTGATCAAAAAAACACACAACAGTTTTCAATCAAGCAGAGGGGTCATTTGAACAAGGAAGGTTGTTTTTTGTTTTTTTGTTTTTAAATCACAGTTAAAGTCTTAATTTTAAGCCCGGAACACTACAGACATGCATTTATGCACAAATGGCACCAAATCAAACCAAACCAAACCAAATAAAATAAAATGCAGACATGCTCTCGTGTCACTCCTTCCTTTTAAAGTATTAAATTGTTCTTTTTATGTTATTTGTAGGTGTTTAACAACTAGAGTTCAATAAATTGTTTTTTGAAAATGGCAAAATGTTATATCTAGGCAAGACCCAAGTCACAGTAAGAAATATAAAATCTCTAAACAGCTTTCCTTATGAAAGTTAGCATAGTTGGTAAACTTAGGCAAAGACTATATTTATCTAAATTTAATTTACAAGTACATATTCTGCTGTGCATTTACAAAGTCATAAAAAGTCTAATATGCAGTAGGTTAGCTCTCATGGTGCCAAATAATGTGATAATTAACAGGGAGAAAAAATATCAGATATAATTAGCAAAAGTATAAAAAATATCTCATATGCTTCCATTAAACTGCATATTAAACTGGACACCTATATTTTAACCTATATAATTGAATACATTATATATTTTTTGAGTTCTTATACACTGATCTACTTATGAATCAAATAATTTTTAAGAATACACACTTAAGTAAAAGATTAAAATATGAATTTGATATTTAAATAATTTATTTGCAAAGAAGACATTTTAAAATAAGTCTAATTACCTGTTATATTCATCTATATTAACTTTTTTAAAAATTCAGTTAAGGGGAGTTTTAGCTCAATGCATTTGGCGAAGTACACAATTTAAAAGAAAAAGAAACAGAATGAGCAATAATAAAAATTCAAATTTTTAAAATATAAAATTTAAAATATTTCATTAGAAAAAGTTGGGGATTAGAATTCTCAGATTAGGTGTTTAATTTTACGAAATTCAATTTTCTAACTTCCTGGAATTACTTCCAAAGTTCAATCTTGTGTATTTAGGAACAGATGTTATATTGTGCTATATGCTCTTGTGCCTACATGAAACAAAAATTGTAAGGTTACAAAATAGTATTTTAATTTTCCAGAGGATTGGAGCAGCCATGGGCCACAAGGCACAATACTTTAGATTGTTAAAGTAGTTCACACTCAGAAAAATCAGTTTCAAAAAATTAAAATGGCCCTGGCTGGTGTAGCTCAGTGGATTGAGCTCTGGCCTGTGAAGCAAAGGATCATGGTTCGATTCCCAGTCAGGGCACATGCCTGGGTTGCAGGCCAGTTCCCAGTGGGGAACCCATGAGCGGTCCCCCACATTGATATCTCTCTCCCTCTCTCCTTCCCTTCCCCTCTCTCTGAAAATAAATAAATATTTTAAAAAATTAAAATGGAAGTACTTGATTTGTGAGAAAGATTAGTTTATTGGGGTATGAGAAGCTTAAAAGAAACATAGCTTTTATAATGTGAAAGCAGTTGTTTTCCAAAGTTAAGGGACTCCAGAAAATATACATTTGGCTCTCATAAAGAAAACTTACAAGTTTAATATCTGAAAGTCATCCTCACATTATAAAACCATTAACTTTATTTTTTAAAGATTTTATTTATTTATTTTTAAAAAGAGGGGAAGGGAGGGAGAAAAGAAGAGAAACATTGATGTATGAGAAAAACATCTACCAGTTGCCTTTTATGCCCCCAGAGGAGGAAATGGCCCACCACCCAGGCCTGTGCCCTGACCAGGAATAGAACCTGTGATCCTGTGGTTTATGGGGGGACACCCAACCCATTGAGCCATACCAGTTGGGGCCTCTAACTTTATTTTTTAATGTTTATTTTAAATCAGAAATGTTTGAGGATATTTAGATAATCTGTTTCTTGGTAGCCTTATTAATGTAAAATATTTTGATGTATATAATTTTTAGAAATTTTATCTAATTTTAGAAAATATGTATCAAGTTTGTTTTCCATTCACAAGCTGTTACAGTTGCACCTTTTGCTGTAGAGCTGCTACCGCTTTGTACCCACAAAGACAGGGATCCTTTGACAGTTCTGTATTCACCCATCAAAAAATGTATATGCAAATGTTGCATATTTGTAATTTTATGCTACATTATTGAATATGTTTCTGAGAGAAAAAAGTGGTAAATTTTAATTAGTCATCAATAGAAATGAATTCCCCATTTATAATTCTATACATCTGATGATTGACAGAAATGTTAACAGATTAGCCCCTTACTCAGTACATCTCAAACCCTCCTTCTCCTTCATGACTAGGTATTGCTGATTCCAAAAAACAGAATATGCTAATAAAAGGCCATCTCTTCCCCTCTAACTTTGTGTCACATTATGGTAGGATGGTACATAATTGGAAGTCAAAATAGTTCTGGAAGTCATTTCTACAAAAGGATGGTTCAGAGTAAATTGATCTGGATATAGAAGTTTATTTCAATATAAAAGTATCATAAACCCTGTTAAATAAAAACTATATCCCCAACTCACAGGGCTCTTAACCAAATTCCCATACTTCTTTAGCTTCTTTAATATGTACTCCACAAAAAGAAGTGTGACAGAAAATCTGAGTGGAAAGATATTTCAATCATAACTAATTTGGATTAAACTAATTTAAGCCAATTTTACAAAGTAAGAAAATTTTAAAACACAATCTTGCGAATACATTGCTGCTAATACAACCACCATTTGTCTTAGAAAAGATCTGGAAAGCCTGTGGCTGGCCCTGAAGTTTTCACATCATTAACTTCATGTTACACTCTTCTTTTGTCTCCAACAAATCTATAATTTACTTATACTTTTACATTGCCTATTTCAGTTAATAAAATAACCTCATGTTTAAGGTAGAACCCTCAAACACACCCTTGACTTTACCTGTTGCTTGTTCTGTCATCCAGAATTATCTCAACACCATCTCAAAGGTTTTATCCATCCTTTTTGTACAAACACATTCCAGGCTCTCCTCTTGCCTGAATTGTTGCAAAATTGCCATTTTGTCACTGATCTCTCATGTTGATGCTTGTCATTTAGCATAAAGGTAGAGCTGTGGATACCACTCCCACACAGAAACGGAAAAGTTTTAAAGTTTAATATACTCTACAAGGAATAAAAAAGCCATCTCAATTTTCCTCTACCTACCTTCCCAGCTACTTTTCCAAATGTGCATAGTAGAGTCTTTCGAATATCTTTGACTTACGTTCTTTCATCCTTCTATACAGAATGTTCTTTGATCTCTTTCTTCATTTCACAAATGGCCAGACATCTATCAGCAACTAGGTCCCATGTGCTTCATGAAGACGAGTCACTTCACCTCTCCCAAGAAACAGGTTACTTCATACTGTCATGATAGGGTATTCACAAGGCGTATCCTTTTATGGGACCTTATTTCCTGTATGTGAGCATTCTACACTTAGAGATTGTGACTTGCCTCAGTTTTTGTTTGAAATAGGTAGTGAATACTTCTGTAAATATTTATTAATTTGTTATCTGTAGGCCACTTAATGTTTCTACTGCTAGAATCACCTTGCTGGTCCCAGTCTAAATTGTGCACGTCTGTGTCCACGTGCGTGTGCATGTGCAAAAAAGTTCTGACAAAGCAAGTCCTTGTAACCCTGTAGTTTTGGACTTGTGGCAATTCCTGCTTTTTTATTTTGCCAAATACAGAAAAAAAAACAAACATGCACACCACTATTAACATAAAAAATTAACAAGAGTTGGATACTCAAAAGGGTGAGAAATGTGCACTAAATAGCCTTTGATATTAACTACCCCATAGACATTAGTTTTCAAGATGTTTTTTCTCAGTCATACTTCTAAGTATATATACATTCTGATTTCTTTAGTTAAACACCTTGACTAAATGATGCCATGAAATGTGTATATGTGTGTGTATATGTGTATATATACATGCACACATATATTATTTTTTGATCTGTACTACTTCCACTATCAGTATTCAGCCAAAGATTTTTAGGGTGAATATGAATTAGTTTAAGTATAGATTTCTCATATTTTAAATTTTGTCAAATAAGACCATTAAAATCCAATATGAACTTCAAGGATATTCATTCCCCTGGAAGCTTTTTAGTCTACTTTAAGAGGTGAATACAAATGCAGTAGTAATGTGATAATAATTGCAATAGAGGAAGTGTGCACACTTCTACAGCTAGTAGAAGAGTAAAATGCTTTACACTGAGGCAACTACAGTAATTGGTTTGTTCTGCTCTGAGTTCAATTTAAAATGGCAATTATTTTCTGAATATGTGATTTAAATCTTTCAAGATATTTTACACTAAAAAAGAGAAAAGCCTTAGCATTTAAATGTAGACTCACACAACTAGTTTCGAAGGAGAAAATTGGTGTCCGTGAGATAACATTTAAACTTTATGTTGTGACTTCAATCAAGAATGAATTTGAATTTTTAGAATGTATTATAAGAGCACATGAATATATAAGACTAACAATTTGAAATGACTTTAAAACTTACAGTTAAACCCTAATTAAAGATAGTAAATGAGGTCTCATTTAGAATGGCCAGCTGTGCCAACCTGTGAATATAAAAATATCTATCTAAGGCTTTACCATGTATTATTACATTCATATTTTCACAATTATGTAATATTGTACTGCAAGTAAGACTAAGTCAAATGATGTTAGCTCATCAATTCTAAAATATAGAACTGTTCCAGTAACAAAATAATGGTTTATTCCTTTTTATCACAAATATTCACTTTCTAATAAATGCTATAGAGAGGAATATTTAAGAATATAACATTTGTAATTTTACAAAATGATTGGAGCCTGCTTACAAGTCAATGCATAATAATTAAGCACTAAATATTTGTTAGTGTTGTAGATTCTGGGGACATTGATATACAAGACAGAGCCCTTGTCATTTAACCCCAAATTTAAGATGTGACTGGCTTGTTGATGATTGTACGTTATTAAGAAATTGTCCAGTTTGAACGATCATATGTTACCACTAAACTCCAAATTCTTTCTGTTCTCACTAACAGCTTCACACGGGCTCCTGACAGTTCCAGAAGAAAGGCAGGCTGTGCTGTGAACGCCCTAGTTGTCCTTGCACAAGCTTTCTGGAATAACCTCAGAAGTGTCCAGGTATGTTATTTGTAAAGTGTGGAAAGACCTGGGGCAGGCCTGTAGAGTGATGCCAGTAAATAATATTCATCTACGGGAGGTTCGTATTGAACTTGTACCCCTCTAGGGTTTTCCAACACATGACCTTCAGGCTGCACACAGTCCAGGATGGTTACGAATGTGGCCCGACACAAAATTATTAATTCATTTAAAATAGTTTGCTTTGCTCATCAGTTTTTGTTAGTGTTTGTGTATTTAATGTGTGGCCCACAGCAACTTTTTTTCCTTCCACCCCGGGCACCCTGGAAAGTTAGACATCCCTGAGGGTAGAAATTGTCAGCAAAATAAAACTGAGGACTGCTAATTCTAACTCACTAGGGGTCAAAGATTATAAAGTCAGAATTTCATTGTTGTTGGTAAATAGGAAAGTTAGGAGACACTTAAAAGAAAAGACAAAAAGAGAAGAGGAGAGAGGAGGAGAGGAGAGGAAGGGAGGAGAGGGGAGGGCAGGGGAGGAGAGAAAAAAGAAACAAAAAGAAAAAAGTAGAGGGGGTAGAAAAAAGACTTGCAATAAAACAAAGAAAATTAGCTTTGACCTTGAGTCTTGGCTTATAAACTCAAATCCTAGTGATCTTTTGAGAAAATATTCATACAGTCTTATGCTGTTTGTAGTGTTTGAGTTTTGTTTAATGTTAACTAGATTTAAGATAGATTCAAATCTCTAAGAAAAAAAAACCTAGCTATAATAAATGTTTCTGTAGATGTGCCAGTTAACATCGGGCTGGCTTTCACCCTCCTTTGCCCTGATTTGTGATGCTGGAGATGGATCCTGGCACTCCAGCAGCTCCCAGTGAATTCTGACAAGACTCCATTGGGAAGAATCCTGACAAGTCTTGTAAGCACCCCAGGGGGCAGTTTTCTGCTGGCCACCTTTAGGGTGTTGGGAGCGGGGTGGTGATTCTCCTGTGTCTTTCTTCCTTGGGCAATTTACCTCTGCCCTAGAAGTAAGAACGTCCCTCCACATCTGCTATCTTGTTTTTTATAGACTTATTTTTAATCATTTTTAGTAGTTAAGTTCTTTTTTTATTTCATTCATTTATATTGAATTTTCTGTGTTCAAACCACTGGTGTAATTTTGCTTCCTGGATGGGATCTGACTGATTCAACAAAGATGCAAATATTTATTAGTAAAATATTGTGCTGTTAGTTGTTTGAGACCAACAATTGTTTAGTGATTGCTGATTTGTCCCATTATTTTCCCTACACTGTATAGTCAGATAAATCACTGGGTTCCTTACCTTGGGAAAGAGATAGCCAGGACAAAAACTTTAAAATAAAAAATGCTGAATTTGCAATTCAAAAATGCTTAATCCATTGGAAACTACAGAGGATTTGTAATGTAGACTAAAATGCTATGGGAATAGCACAAGGGTGTAAAGATTACCCAATTCTCTACCTATGCCAGCTCTCCAGAGGAAAAAAAGAAAATTACCTTTTGTTTGAAATAAAAGGTACAGAGAGAAAAGAATGGAAGGAGAAATGTGAGCAAAGAGCTGTGTCCTGAAACTTGATCTATTTTAAAAAGTCTGTGTTGCATTTCCATCTGAAAAAAAATTCTTGGCTGATTACAAAAATTAGGGTTCATTCAATATTATCTCATTCTAATGTATGTAACTTTTTATTCTGTGCACTGAATTTGTATATATAAAATATATGGCCAGCTGAAACAGTCTCTTTTATATATATGATTTTTCTTCCATAGCACTTTTTAAAAATGTTCAATCGACTAAATTTAGGTAGAGTTGATTAAATTGGATAAAATCTTCCTATAGCAAGATATACAATATTAATCTATAGATCCTCTTATTTCTTTATTCCAGAATTTTTTTTCTGTGACTCAGATTTCTAATGTACATTTAATCTGTCCTCTATTTACAAAACAGAAAGTACATGTTGTTTATCTTCAACAACTATAACCTTCAGCAATTGTTCATTTGCTCTGCATTTCTTGTTGTTACCAAGATCCTTTTCCTAGTTAACTGATTCTGTGTCCTGCCATTCCATTTTCTGCTTTTATCTATTAATTTTATAATAGTGGTTTTGAAGTCAAATTTATTTTTTATTTATGAAGTTTTGTTTCTTCATCCCAAGCAATTTTACTTTTGAGTTTGTATTTCTTATTTCATCACATTTTCCATTGTCTTGAAAGTTTGAAGTATTTATGAGGAGGAAATTTTTTTAATTGAATAAATATCTTCTAGAAATGAGTCTTTCTTTCTCTAGCATGCCATGTTATTTATCACTTCATTCCATTTTTCCATGCAGTAAATGTGAATGCTTTCACAATTTTTCTATTCCCTATGTTTTCTTCTGATTCATCTTTAACATGAGTAATTCAGTTTAGATTTTTTTCCTAACCTAAATTTATTGTTGAGGAATAGTCTTTCACTCAAATTTCTCCTTTATCTTAATATTCTTTGTGGGTTTTTCACAGAAATTATTTATATTCATAATTAAATATTATTAATTATAGACATCATTTCCTCAAATATGCTGTCATATATTTCTGTGATTCAAAGACAGGTATATTTTGAATTTCTTGTATGTGCCAGACACTATACACTGAAGTGAACAGGACAGAAAGGCCATGTCTGTAAGAAACTTTGAAAGTCTTGAAAAGAGACAATAACGTCTTGTTTTACAGAGAATACCAAGCTCACTTTGACTCAGAAGTTGAGTTTAAGCTTGGATATAACTTTAGTTCCTGCATGGGTTCAATCTTTCGTGAAAGTGGTTGAATCTATGGTGTAAACTTAGCTGTAGAGAATTTTCTCTCATCACTGCTTCTTGTGATATCTGACATTTAAATCAATAAAACTACTGTTTTAACAAAAGATTGAGGTTTTGGATTCACATAGCTTCTGAAGAAAACTCTTCATAATGTGCAAAATCCCTGGGATAGGGTAACACATTAAGTCATATATTCCCATTAGAATGTTATGTGGTTTTAGAAAATCACAATGTAGTATTGTATGTTTTTATTAGATTTATTAGTGAGATATTTATGAAGTGAATCTCTTAACCATACTATAAGTTAAATTGTCAATTTGCTAGATAAATAAAGGCTTTTCTTGTTATGTCTTAATTAATTAATTTTTACTAAATGTAAATGTTGAGAAAATATTTGGAAGTTCTTTTTTTATTGTGAATATTTTTCTTCCCTTCTGTTGTTTTTCCACTTGAGCCAATCACAGTTTCTCTACTGATTGATATTATATTACTTATCAAAAATATTGATTCATTTTTATTGTTGTAGCTAAGATTTTTCACCAAAATTAGTTTAGCTTTTTTTATTTTAATAATAAGCTTATGGTTCTGTTGTTTTTATTTCTATAGAAACTTTTATGGTTTTATAAAAACAAATCTGTCAATATCTTATTCTGAGGTTGATTTTTCTTTTAAACAAAAACATTTCTAAATTTATATATATATGAACATATATATATTCTAATTTCAAATCTATACTACCTGGTATTTTATGTGTACTTGTATATGTCTGTATGTATTGGGCTAATGACCTCTACATGTATTTTATTCTTGAATTATTGACTTGATTATTCAATAATTATTATCATTTTCATATTAAAATATGCACAAATTAAGATGTATTTAAAAGGTATTAATTCAAACTATAATATTTATTAATGTGCCATGACCTCATCACATAACCAGTACATTTCTAAGGAGAATCTGTTTCCGGTACTTTCTGTTAACATTGTTCAGTACCATTAGAAAATAAGGAGAAAATTTCTCCTCCACTCAAAGATCTCTATCAATTTTCCTTCTAATAGACTATAGTCATTTCTCTTTACTTCCACTCATGCTAAACCCAAATCAGAGTAAAATGACTCCTGAAAAATCATTCTGGAATGGATCAATTGGATTTCCTTACATCAAGCCCATCAATCCATAAACAGCAATGTAGTCACAAAGACACTGAATATTTTGTGTTTGTTCCTCTACTATCCCAAGCTGAGCTAAATGAAAATAACCTAAAAGATATCAAGAGAAATAGTTAAGTAACAAAAACAATATATACAAAGTCTGTTCAGAAAAAGTTCAGCCATCCTTAACATGATAATGGTTTGCCCGATATCAGTGTAACCTGGAAGCCAAGGAGAGTGGATGTGCATGAGTGAACAATGACAACTTCACAGAACTAATCAGTGGGGGCAGTAGACGACCTTGAGTAAGCATGTGCACTGTGTGGCAGTCACATTCAAAATGACTGAGTAAGTAGAGCAATGAGTCTACATCAATTTTGCATTAAGCTTGAACATTCCTCTGCAGAAACCATTTGGATGATTTAGCAGGCCATAGCTATGAGCAACTGGTGATAAGCAGCTTCATCATAACAATACGCCCACCCATGTATCATGTCTAGTGCAGAGTTTTTGGTGAAACATCAAATCACCCAGGTGAGTCAGTCTCCTCCAGCCCAGATTTAGTATCCTGTGACTTCTCACTTTTTCCAAAATTCAAACTACCTTTGAAAAGGAAGAGATTTCAGACAATGAGATTTAGAAATATATGGTGGGGCAGCTGATGGCAATTGGGCAAACTGTGTGAAGTCCCAAGGTGCCTACCCTGAAGGGGACTGAGGCATCACCATCCTATGTACCATGTTCTGGTCTCTTGTATCTTCTTCAATAGATGTCTCTATTTTTCCTATTTCATGGATGGATACTTTCCGGACAGACCTCGTATTTTTTAATATTATGTATGTATACAATATATTTATACATTTAAAATTTATACCATTATGTAATGTTAGCATGCAATATATTTATGTTATAAATAAATAGTTATACGTATTAATACAATATATATTATAAAGGTTGCATTGTATTAGGTATTTTTCATACATATATATGAGTATATTTCATCCCTATCACTCTTTTTTCCTCTTTTCTCTTATTTTTACTCAATCAGTATATTATGTAACTTTATTTAGGAGAGAAATTTATTAAAAAATAAACAAATTTCACAGCAAACTACATGAGTGCTTCAAAGGGAAAACAGAGAAAATATGTGAAAGAAAATATTTATTCTTTTTCAATTTCCATCCAACATAATGACTGTGATAAAGTACAAATCCAGAAAGAAAAAGCTAGGGTGAATTACATGTGTTTTCTTTCTGTAACTGCAAATTTGTGGGAAAATGTATCATTTTAAAATATTACACAAAAGTGGATATTTTCTCAGAATTGTTAAATTTTGATATACTCATTTATGTTTTAAATCAGTTTCCTGTCATCTTGCCTTGCTGTAGTATTTTAGCCAGCTGATCACCTCTTCTCTTTTGACATTTCCCTGGTTGTAAGAGCTTGGCAACTTTCACGTTCTTTGGCACCATATATAATGTTTTAACCATGGTCTTGCTTGTACAATAAATGGAAAGGTCAACACCCACCAACTTCATAATATAACATCTGTGTGTACCATAGGATATATTGCTTTACTTGAATACTGTTTTTTTATTGTTCTTACAAAGCTGATGTGTTTTCCTAGGGTTCATCTATCACAAAACAATTTACAGTGCCTTGCAAAACCCCTATTACCTTGGAAATAATGTATTTATGTTTTCTTTGGCTCAGAGTGAATGACTCAGTTAGTATCATATCCTAGAGGCCTTGTTCTTTAGGTTCTTTTTGTTTAAAGAAAGTATATTTAGGTCAGACACTGAAAAAGGAACTATGTTTAGATAGATGTGAGAACTGGTGAAAATTGCTTGGCAAGCAAATTTTCTTAGCAAAAGTTTGTTGAACTAAAAAAAAGCCTTAAAGCTTAAAGAACTTTATATTACATGTAATAACTTTATATTACATGTATATCACATTATTCAAAATTGCAGAAAATTTAAAATTAATGTTAAAGAAAATAGTTAAAACTTTTGATTAATAAGAAAATATTATGTTTTTCTACCAGAGTTAATGATAATTATTTTCCATGACTCTAAAGCAAAGTGAATAATACTGTTTTCACTCCTGAGACAATTTTAAATGGGCTTAGCATGTAACTCTACTCTATGCCTGATGTGCACTACTGAGTCCATAGCATAAGAATACAAGAATCTCAGTGGACATCTATTTTTGTTGCCAGTATAATTTTGTAAGCACAGAACCAGAATAGTATAGATATATATTATTGTAGTGATGTTTTGAACATCACTTGTAAATCATTTTATGTAAAGTTGAAGCTAATTTAGAAACATGTTGCCTGGTTTTTCTAGTCCCTATATTTCTAGTCCCTAGTTTCTAGGTTAGGGTTAGCCACAGGAAAACCTGTGCTAGATTTGGAAGGTGTAGGTAAAGCAGTAGCCAATTCACCCATTGATCAGCACAGAGCTATAAGCATGACTGCAATTACTGCAACACATACATATGTTGGTGAGGCCCTGGTTTATGAGGCAGAAGTGAAAAAGGACATTAGCACTTTTCCCCTTCAGGTTATGCATCAGGGTTAAATGTGGTAAGATGTAAAAGTGGATTCCAGTTTATCTTCATCCTCTCAGATTACGCTTTCCCTATGTGGATTCTAGTGGTTCTTGTGGGTTCCCATCTATTCCACTTTTCCCCTGTTTTGGGTTGTTTTTACTCTTGTTTACCTGTTGTGCTGACCTACAGTTTGAAGCCAATCACCAGATGCAGATGCAACAGACTTCTGCAGACTCCTTCACCAGCTGCTCTTTGTAGTCCTTGATTTGTGTATCTTTCCATATTCACTAAATATTTCCTTCAAGGGTATTATTTGCCCAGCTACTCCAAGAACTGTGTATGGTTTAAATCCAACAATGTATTCTTAATTCTTTTCCTTTTTTTATGCTTAGTGGTCCTGCTCTTTTGATCTAACCACACTGACACCTTGGGTGATGAAAGGTGAACCCAGACAGAGGAAACCCTAACTCGAGTTGCTAACCCCCTTTTTCTCATGTGTGATTGTGTGTGTGCTCAAAGTTAAGTTACATTCTCCAGACTTCTTTGTAGTTTGGTGGGGACATGCTTATCTGACTCTTTAAATATTTTTATTATTTCCAATAATCTTGCCTCATTCTTCTGCCTACTGAATACAAACATCCAGTGAAGTATTCTAAAGACCACAAAGATGCCTGAACTATAAGAAAGGAGTTTGGGTGCCTGAATAATGACATGGTATAAAACACTGCCCTTATTCAGTGCATACTGCCCTCCACATAAGTGAGAAACTAGCCTTATTTAAAGATCTGTGATTTTTGTGTTGTTTGTAATAGTAATTAGCCTACCCTAACTAAAAAGTTTGGAATAAGAGTAAGATTCTGAAAGCATTTCTGTAGTTAAGGGAATAGATAAGCTTCCTTAAGAGAGCAGAAAGAAACAAATAATTTTATATTATAATAGAAGTTTCCAATTAGTTTGCTAAAATGGTTGTCAAGTGTTTAAACATATATACCGTCAGCCCTCACTGCAGCCAAGAGGTGTCTGAGTTGGCAGGATTTCCTAGAGGCTCAAGGCAGACTCATTTGCATATTTTCTAGTTCACAAAAAATATTACCACCAATTTTATATGTGCCATAGCATGAATAAGAATGAGAAGCATCAGCTAAGGAGTGTATTTACATTTAGTAAACAAAAGGAGAATAAATAAAATTTTAGAATATTATAACAGGGAAGTGATAGTGAAGGAAAGGCATCTGAATGAAGGAACAAAAGCAAGCTAAAGATTTCCTTGTATGTGGGGTGGGTAGGTTTTAAGTACTGAGTTATAAATACTGAGTAAGTCTATTTCATCAGAAGGAAAGTATTTGCAGAAAACATGTATTAACCAAGAACACAACCAACCAACAACTGAGAAACTATGAAGAATAACGAAAGAGTATAAAGTCACCAGAAATAAAAATATAAGAATCAATAGAATTCTTCTACACAAAAAATAACCAACCAGGATATAAATTAGAAAATAAAATAAAACTCCTCAAATTAAAAAAATTTTCCCTTGAGGAAGGGAAATTGTGGTTAGAGAAAATGCCAGTGCGATAGAATGGCCCAGGAAAAGTAGGGCTATATAGACCATTTTGAGGACTTTGCCTTCACCTTAAAGCAAGTGTAATTTTTATAAAGCTTCAAATTGGTCAGGCAGAAATAAGGATGGGGCAAATGAATGCATGCAGATTTGCATTTCATGTCTAGAGAATACTAGACATGAACTGTGTCTAGTTGCTATGTCTAGAGAATATTATAGAGAAGACTATAAGAGAGGCTGTCGCAGCAAAACAGGCAGAAATGGTGGTGGTTTTGACTGGGGTTGTAACTGATAGATAGTGGGGGGAGTGAGCTGATTTCAGAAAAGGGAAAGTCTATCAGAAATTCAAGAGTCTATTCAAGTGTCTATGACGACTCTCCATTTTCTAATTTGCATAACTAAATAAGTGGTGAAATCTGGAAGATATGCAGATTTGGATAGAAGGAGGATGAATTCACTCTTGCTTCTTTAGTCACAAATATTTTTCAGAGATTCCAAGCTGATCATTGTGGAGTTTAGATCTGTATAGTCCAATCAGTTGCCATTAGCCTTGTGTAGTTATTTAAAAAATATAGTCTTACTAGATACCACTGAAGTGCTAAATAACCACATGTACTGAGTGACTATTGTTTGGGTATTACTGATACAGAACATTTTCATGATAGTGGAACATTCTGTGGAATTGAACTTGTATAGATAAAAATCCTGTTTATGACTTATCTGTAGTAGGTGTAAATATTAGACAAAAAATAATAGGCTAAGCTATAACTTGCAGAGTGCCACACTTTAAAAGAAAGACAATAATGAGCAAACGTGATCATAAAAGCAGTAATAGTTTGCATCATTAAATACAAGAGAAGAGAAAACTTCAAAATACTCTAAGTTGTGAACAGGTTTGAGTGTTGTTAAGAAGCTAAATAAAATGACAGTCAAAATATTCACTGGGTTTAATGATGGAAGTCTTTGAAAAAAATTAAGAAGACATCCCACTTTCAGAAGGGCACTAGGGTGAAGGCCAGAAAGCAATAGTTTGAAGAACGAATGAACACAGGAGAATAGCAGAATATTATAGATAATTCTTGAACACTTGCTGGCGCAAGAAAATAGAAAATGCAATATCTCCAAGACCACAATAGTTCAAGTGGGAGATTGATTTCCTTATCTATCTATCTATCTATCTATCTATCTATCTATCTATCTATCTATCTATCTATCTATCTATCTATCTATCTATCTATCTATCATCTCTCTCTCTTATTTTTACACTTTTAGAAAGAATAAAATAAATTGAACTTGAAGGAGAATTATTTTATTGAGAAGGAAAGGAGATAAATACTTAAGAGTGAGAAGGAATAGTGTATAAAGGGAACAGGAAGAGAAATAAGACAAAGCAAAATATGGAAAGATTATTCTGAGATAGATTCATATAATTTACCAGAGGTCCTGTGATTTAAACATCATTTGAGTCATCTTTGAATTCATTTATTTTCTTTGTTTTTTTTCTATTATGAAGCAATTTGAACATCTGGTTTCTAAACACACAAAGTATATTTTACTTACAGGTGTGTCTGTATCCATGCTTGCCTGTTGATTATGTTTGTTCTTCCATAACGATTGCAGCTAATGAGGCAATGAAGTTCAGTGAATCCATGCAAGACTTCTCTGTGTTTCTCCCACTTGGCAGTTATTTACCAAATGTTAACTCCTTTCCTTCTCCTAGGTAATGGGACACTGTTCATAACTTTGATTTAATAACTACATGATCGGATTTGTGTTTTAGGTCATTTCTTTCTCAGTTGAACAGGGAACATATCTATGCCAAGGAAAGACAGGAATTAGGGAGGATAGTAATAGGCAACTGCAGTAAACTGAAAGCAGAATGACAAACGCTAGTGTCATCAGGTATAGGAATGAGATGTAGCAAGGCAAAGAGCAAGAATAACAAAAACAGACTGGACATAAAATTACCTAGAACAGAAAGAATTCCACTGGCCTCCAGATGTGTTACTTTTTTAAAATAGCATAGTCTAATATTTAATACTAATGAGAGTACAATATGTGTTTGTTCTGTGTAGTGTCTGAATACATTTATTTATATACATAGTATATATCTAATATGGATTATTCATCTGTATATTTATAACTATACTGATGTGTGTATTAAAGTTCAATTTGTGTCATACTACACCAAATTTTCATGTCATGAGTGTTCAGTTGTTTTATTTTTTTACTGAATTTACTGGGGTTACATTGGTTAATACAATTGTATAGTTTTCAAGTCTAAAATTTTACAATACACTATCCGCATATTATATCGTGTGTTCACCATCCAAAGTCTAGTCCCCCTCCATCACCATTTATCCATCCTGTGCCATCTTCTACCTGCTCCCGCCTCTCCTAGTTTACCCGCTTTCCCTCTCTTAGTCACCAGACTATTGTCTGTGTAGATATTTATGAAGGTTTTGTCTAAATTCTTTTACCTATTTCAACTAGATCTCCAGCCCACCACCCTCTGACAGCTGTCAGTCTGTTCTCTGTGCATATGAGTATGTTTCTATTTTGTTTGTTTATTTTGTTTATTAGATTCCAGACATAAGTGAAGTCAAATGTGGTTGTCTTTCTCTGACTGGTTTATTGCACTTAGTATAATACTCTCCATGCTATCATAAAAGATAAGATTTCCTTCAGTTTTATAGCTGAGCAGTACTGCATTGTGTAAATGTACCTCAGCTTTTTGATCTGCTCATGTGCTGATGAATGGGCACTTGGGCTACTCCCTGATCTTGGCTATTGTAAATACTGCTGCAATGGATGTAAGGGTGCATATATCCTTTCAAACCAGTGCTTTGGCTCTATTTGGATATATTCCCAGAAGTGGAATTGCTGGGTCATAAGGCAGTTCTACTTTAATTTTTTCAGAGAACTCTATATTGTTTTCTGCAGTGGCTGTACCAATCTGCCTTCCCATCAACAGTGCATGAGTGTTCCCTTTTTTCCATGTCCTTGCCAGTACTTTTGGATTTGCTAACGGCAGACATTCTGACAGATGTGAGGTGCTATCTAATTGTGGTTTAATTTGCATTTTTCAGATATTTAGTGATGTTGAGCATCTTTTTCTGTGCTAGTCTTTTAAAATTAAATTCACCTTTATATAGTTTCAATTATATATGTGTATATATATATATGTGTGTGTGTGTGTGTATATATATATATATATATTATTGATACATAAACCAGGTAGACAGATTTTAACTAGTAAGTACAAAATATTTAAGAATTTTGAGAAGTTACTCCAGCTAATTAGCATAACAGGTAGTTTCCCTCTTGAGGGAACTACATGCTAAACACATCTGGCAAGAAGACATACCTAAGATATCTACACTTGTGGCCAGAAAGCCATGCCTTCAGAGTGAGACCACCCACAGATAGGCTCCTGGGGGAATTTCCCACTCACCATCAGGGGTGCCAAGACACTTATCAAAAGACCCAAAGGCTAGATTGCATCACTTTTAAAGGTATGACTGAGGCAGACTCCAGACCACTGTTCACATAGCTGAGCTCCACACACCAGAGTGCTGCTCTGTGCTTTGCTGATCTCCCTTGGCATTAACTACCAAAGGCTCTGCTCTACTGGACTGAGGACTTTGTCTGCCCTGCTGCCCACCTGGCTCTGGAGATCCTCCATTGCAAGATGCTAACAACTCCCTTGCCCAGTGTGCTGTCTCCTGGACCTTATAGAAGATGACTCTGCAGATTGAGTTCATTAGTCCCCATTGATTGCTCTGTGTGGGAGTGTTATATTCATCTTTGATTGTTAGACTGTGAGTAGGATATTAATGTATGTTGATGTTCTACTTTGAGTGAACCTGCATTCAATACAAGCTGAGTAATAGCATAGTTATCTCGTGTGACTCTTGTCTATTCCTTGGTGCTGGGTTGCTCAGCAGGCAGCTAGCCAAGCAGTTGCCCAGTTGACTTACCAGAAAGATTATATCATGAACCTATGCTTGTGACAAATATTAACAGTTGTTATTCTCATCTTTTATAATAATTTTCTCATGTAAATGCACAACCCAGAATTAGAGCTGTCCTCCATGGCTTCACAACAACTTTAACTTATCAATATAGCACTTCCTTTTGCTCAGTAAATGCCCATTCCTCAGAACCCAAAGCAGGTCTCACTTTGCCTTTATGCTCTACCTTTATTAAAGAAATAGATGAAGAGAGTTACTGTACTTTGCGAGTAGTGCAGTAACTACAGTAACTTCAGTAGTACAGTAACAGAGAGTTTTGTAGTTCCTATGTATTTCTGTGCGTATAAACATGATATTTTAAATTATTTGTTTACAAGTTTTGCCTCCTCATGCAAAATGTGTTTCTCAAGGGCAGGCAACATTTGTCTTTTTATCCCTATCTCTTAGCAGCAAGACTGAGCAAGAATAGATATTTGATAAATTCATGAAAATTGAAATCTGTATGAAAATGCCACTCAGAATCCACTGTGACAGAAATAACCTACATATGTAGATAATAAAGTTCAAAGCTACATTTTGAATGAAAATAATGCCACCATCTGGCTCATCTCAAAGAAAAAAGATTTACAAAAGTATTCTCAGACCATTGATTACAAAGTCATAATTATTTGGTGACTGAGAGAAATAAAAAACATTACCAGTAACATCTCCTTAAAATGTCACTCATAATTTCAAAGTGGAATTAAAAACCTGAACAAGTAACTAGTAAATTTCCATGACATCTTTTTTTGATGGCACATCTCAGTATACTGAACAAATGGCCACACTAGATGGCAATTTCTGACCCATTGGTCCAGAAGAGTACCTGTTATTCCTGGCACTTGTATTACTTATCTGGTTATGCAGTTATTTCTTATTCAAAAGCAGGTAGCTTAATAATAGTGATTGGTTTAAAAATATGATTTCTATTTTGTCATTTATCCAACAAACATCTCACTGAAATTCGTCAGTTGCAATTACTTCTTAAGTTAGAGCCCATTATATACTATATGTCTCAGTTTATAAAGATTTGCCTTTCTTCTACATTACACAGCATACTTTAGCTCATTAATAATAACTTTAAATAGTAAACCTTTAGATTTCTCTTTTTGGAATGTAGGTATGAGATTCAATGATAGAATAAATGGGACTTGTCTTTTCTTACATGGGGATAATTACAGAAATGGATATTCCATGAAAGTGCACCATGTGGGAGGGAAGCCCAGAGCATGTGCAGAACCAGTGAAGGGGAAGAACGCTGCCTGGTATTCCTGAGGGACACAAACCCAGGGAGCACACTTACCGAGCCTGATAATTATTCACATCTCCAACAGCAGAGATACTGTAAGGAGATACTCTAAGGAGACTGAAGTTATATTAAGCACAAGAAAACAAACAAGAGCAACTCTTGCTAAAGAACACTCATCTCTGCTTGACTGATTGTGTAATAAGCTATATAACTTCACAAATAAATTGTAAACCAAATGTCACATGCCACATAAAGGACACATGGAAAAAACCAAGGTGGGGAGGTGGGGATGGCTGGGGTGGTGGGAGGGACTGATGGGGATAATGTAGACAACTGTACTTGAACGACAATAAAATAATTTTTAAAAAAGAAGTGGTTGACTTTATTACCTAAACCGTACACATTTCTATGTTTGTAAAATGTTAACTGAATTGGAAATTTTCTAAAGGAGTATAAAAAGAAGCAAAACTATAGAAAAATTTGAAATGTTTTATAGATTTTACTAAAAAAAATCTTCTTTAGTCAAAAGAAATGACCAAGAAAATCTCTTTGTGTAGACTTTATGCTATAAGAAAATAAATTTCATGTGGATCCCACAAAACACTTGTTAAGCATAACTTAACACAAAAGGTCACATCATATCAGACTAACACAAGTCAGAGAACTTATTTTCAAGCATTATGAATCGTTTCAAGTAAACAAGGTTTTCAGAGGTACAGGTGATGCAGATAGAGGTCCAGGAATTTCAGTGTGCTTTTACACCTACGCTGGATATATCATTTTGCTTAAGTTAAAGTTGAGGTTTCAAGTTAGGGCAGTATGTAGTCTGCTCACACAGGCAGGATCCAATTGAATTATAAAATATATCAATTTTATATTCAGGTAGGTGTACAGTTTATGCGACATTTTCCTGAGAGTCATGTTTTACCCACCCACACATGCTAGGTTTGTTTAACATAAGCATATCTTAGATTATGGACATCTGGCATTCAATATATTTATAGAGTCATATATTTTATGCTTATAGAAAGACTCTTTTGCTGACATATACCATTATTTTTTCCCAAAGATCAGTCATTGCTATGTTTGTAAGGAAATTGTATCAGGAGCACCTGCAGTCTCTCTGCATCAAATGGGCCCCCATCCTCGGGAATGAGAGCAAAATGGATTACAAGTTGCTTCTTAAGATCTTTCTTGTATGGGTACATTCAACAATTTATGGAGTAATAGCAAGTCATTAATGTTTTCTGGTCACTACTGGAATTGGACATTAGATGGGCCCAATGTAAAAGACTCTGGTAGGAATTTTCAAGTACCAAGGAGCAGCAGTAAACCACTAGTTACTGATGGTAAACTGCTTACATGAAGGAACCAAGTGCAATAGGATAAAGTATAAAATACCTTTCCCTTCACTGTGAGCTCCTCAAGAATATAGTACATTATAAAAAAGAGCATAGTAAATATTTGTCAAATTGAATTTTAAAAAATATTTTAATATTGACTTTAGAGCAAGAGGAAGGGGAGGAGAGAGACACAAAGAGAAACAAGGATTTGTTGTTTCACTTATTTATGCATGCATTGGTGGATCCTTGCATGTGTCGTGTTTGGGGATCAAACCCATAACCTTGGTGTATTGAGACAATGCTCCAACCAATTGAGTTATTGGGTAGGACTCGAACAGTTTTTTTTTTTTTTAATGCAAAGACATTCCTGAATTTAAAATAGAAAACTTCCATTTAGAGATTCAATTGTGCTTTCCTATATTGTGATCTAGATCTCTAAAAAAATTTTAATTACATCACTTCAGAATATGTAAGCAAGTTTCAACATTATCAAACTTTGTTTTTTAGCTCTAATAAAAAAATATAAATACTTTTTCATAGCACATAAAAATAAATAAAGCTGGCAAAATAAGTAATGCTGTTTTCAAAAGCATATTAAAATATGAATACTGATAGTAAGCTGTATATTCTATAATAGAATATAAATATAACTAAAGGAAGTGTTTAATTGACTTCTCTTTTACTAAAATAACATAAGTACTACCAGTATAGCCACAGTCAGTCATACCTTACACTCTTGGTGTACTTTATTAAAGATATATGCCACTATGGCCATATTTGTTAATATTTTAAACAAATTTGTATGTTTCTTCAAAAAATTGACTGCTTTGTGGTAGCAACAAAAATGACAAAAACCTTAATCATCCCAACTCTTTTTATATATGAACTCTTTTAAAAGAAGAGTTTATATATATTTTAAGAAATTCTTTAAAAAATATTTTATTTATTTTTAGATAGAGGAGAAGGGAGAGAGAAAGAGAGGGAGAGAACATCAGTGTATAGGTGCTTCTCCTGCACCCACCACTGGGGACCTGGCCCACAACCCAGGCATGTGCTCTGAATGGCAATTGAACCGGCAACCCAGTGGATAACAGTCAGGCACTCAATCCACTGAGCCACTCCAGCCAGGTTTATATGTGAACTTTTAAAAGTTACTTGTCTTCTAAAATCCTTGTAATATGAAGCCACAAATAAAACAGGTAATGTGACTTTCTAGAATTAAGTATGTTAAATTTCAAGTAGTTTAACAGAACATATTTTTAGTAGCTTATGCCTGTCATAAATATAAACAAAACAATTAAAGATATGAACAATGATGAGTAATATTAATTTGTACTTTATTTTTGTACCCTCTGTGCAACAGAATTCTACAGGTTATGTGGTGATTGAAGAGTTAATAAATATTTGTGGAAGAATTTACCATGTGAGCTTTGGGAAGAAATGTCTTAAACATGTACATTTTAACCTTTATTTCATATTTGTTCACCTTTTTCTTTGAAGTGACTTCCAGGCAAACACAGGTGAGATTATAAAACAATGGACCATAAGCTACTTATGGTCACTAATTTTGGTGCCAATTTGAGGATTTCTATTTTTCTTATTTTGAGCTAATGTATTACTGTAGACTTTATAAACATTCAGAGTTGATTTATTTTCATTGATTTAGAAGCAACTAGCTATGTCAGGATTGCTGGAGTTTATCTACAAGAAACGACAGTTATAGGAATTTTCTTCAGCTGGTCTTTAGGTGCTTTCCAGTGGGTAATTGTTCTATAATTTAGTTGTAATTATGATTTGAAGAATAGCTCTAAAATATATTGAAGGGATAAATGGGTTAAGAATGATGGTTATTTTGTTTTTGAAGAAGTATTCATCTGGAAACCCAAATTTTTGAAGGTCTAATAAATTATTTAAGAATAAAATGATGAAGCATACACAAATTAAATACAGCCATAATTACCACTTAAAATATCTATAAAGATATTTAAAGAAATATTTTTTGTTTACATACCACTGTTTGGAAACCATTTATATAGGGATATCAGCAGGGTGAACAGACATGTGGAATAGATGACTGCCTACATAATCTATTTTCAGATACCCTCATGTTTTAAAAAGTAATAATAATTCTAGAAATTTAGTAGCTAGAGATATTGTTTTCTTAATTCTAAGGTTTTTACAGCAGACTACAAAGAAATATACCTTAGTAAATTACACTGAACAGTTTTTTTTTTGTTCATTTCATTTCATTGTAGAAGTATGAGTTCAGTTTTTGTGGAAGAAGCTAGGAAGATATAAAATTAAGTTTGCTGGGTGGGGTGCATGCATTACTCTGCTACTTTGGCCTTTATACACTGAAAATTCACACACCTGTATTTGCAATGTTGTGGTTACACTCCTTAGAATATCTCATGTAACCCAGGCGTGCTTTTTCCTAACCTTGCATCTTGAGAACACTTTATTTTGTTGTTTGCTATAAATTCCAACTTGACGCTCAGGGAGGGCTCTTCACGGTATGGTTCTAACCCATAATTCTTTGTTCATCTTCATTCTTTTCCAATATATATCACTCTGGTAAGGATGCCCTAATGTGTCCAAAATTACTGGCAGCAGTACTTTTATTTGTATGGTTATTTTCCAACTGAGAATCATGTCATGTTCTAGCTTTTGTATTTTCCACAATTTGTGCCCCAGAACAAAGATGCTGAAGATCTTGAGCTAGTTGTAACATTTTCTAACTGAAAAATAAAACACAAGCTCAGGAAATAGTATTAATAAAAAGAGACCAGAAGCTATTTTCCTATTTTGTTTCCTTTTTTTAAGGAAAAAAAAAGCAAAGTAAATTGAAAGATAATTGTAAGGTACGTAAAGTATGGAAAGATACTGAGAAATCTTGGTTTGCAAAAATATATATAAAATAAAAGATGTCATCTTGAAAACCACCTACAAAGCAGAAAACAAACAAAATGAGAAGGTCACTTGTCTGTGCAGTCTTGCCCAAAGCCAAGAAAAAAATAAACCATTTTTGAGGCTTTATTTTAAAGATCAAAACTATAAAATATAAGCTATTATACACTAGAAAAATACCTCTTTTAATTTTTTTTAATGTATGTCATTGTACATTTAGTTACTTTTACTTATATCAATGGACATTATTCAGAACAATAGTTTTATATCTGTTAAACACTGAGTAAAGAAAAATAGGTTAAGTAAAAGATGTTAGTTAAAAGTAATATATTTCATAAATCTTGCAGATTTATTGTAGTTTTGACAATAATGGTATATTAATATATTTTTATATAATGAAAATTATATATTCATTGTATTATTTTAAATTAAATTTGTGAATGTAAATGCATTAGTGACTTTTTTTCTAGTATTGGAAAATAAATATATTTGTCTAGGTGTATAATCTAAATAATACTAATTTTATAACTGTTGCTTATATTACAACAAACTCCCCTTGAATTTTCACTTCTTGACTGATATATAGTAAATTTTAATTTTATAAACTCAGTATGCACCAGGAAACCATAGCATCTTCCTCAAATAAAAAGCATTTTAATTTTGTTAGGCTATAATAAAGTGAACTATTTTTAAAAATCTAATATTTTTACTTCTAGTAAACTAAAGAACAGTAATATTTGTACGAGAGGGCATAAAGTTTATATAATGAGATTTTTATCAAAGTTAGCTCAAGGAATGGTAAAGATTGACCTTAAGAAAATTTAACAGGATTGTATAGAGGGATACGTATCTGTATGAAAGTTTATATGTAAAATCTTCAATATAACAAAAAATATTGATGTTTTAAAATACTTCCATAAAAAACTCCATATATTTTAGAATTTGAGAAAAATATATTGTATTGTATAATATTCAAAAGCTGATATGATTGAGGAGATCACATTTCTAATTAGTTAACTTAGAAATATATAGTTGAGAAAAATCAGTTTAATCATATTTATCTTGTCTATGAGAAATTTAAATTGTCAAAATTTTGAACACTTGCTAAAACCTAGGAGCTATAAGAATACTATAAGATAACATTACTTAATCATTTTAATGATCCTATTTAAAGGTAATATAATTATTTTCCAAAGGAAACTGAAGACTAGGTCATCATTTACCTAAAATTTCAAAGTGATAGACTTTGAATTTAAACCCATATCTATTGAAGTCTAAATTTCTAGTTATTGTACTTCACCATTCATCCATTTACATTCTATTCCTTAGTCATTCTACTAAGATAAACTTAAAGAAATGTTTATTGAGCCCTGGCTTGTGTGGCTCAGTGAATTGAATACCAGCCTGCGAATCTGAGGGTCACCAGTTTGATTCCCAGTTAGGGCACATGCCTGGGTTGCAGGCCAGGTCCCCAGTAGGGGGCACACGAGAGGCAGCCACACATTGATGTTGCCCTCCTCACTATCTCCCTCCCTTCCCCTCTGTCTAAAAAATTAATAAATACAATCTTTAAAAAAGAGAAATGTTTACTGAGCTACTTCTAAGTTTCAGGAACAGTTCTAGGTGACAGAACCATGAATAAAGCAGAAAAAAAGAATCCAAAACCCAAACTTGCCTTACTAATGAAATGTTTCAGAAAAAAAAAGCTAAGAAGAAAATAAAATGGAGAAGAAGAGGCATTATGGAATCGGAATACTTATAGGAAATTCACTAGTAAAGGCCTAATTAAATAGTATGTAGCTGTGTGAAGCCTGAATCTGATCTGAGAAGAAGCCAGGTGAATATTTTGGTGGAAAAAATTCAGGCAGAAGGGAAAATAGCATAAAATCTTTGAGACAGGAACTTATCTGATTTGTTCATGAAATATCAGAGAAGTTGGTTAGAACAGAGGAAACAAGAGAGGAGCAATAGGAGACTTGTTTGAAGAGGTAGCAAGGAGCCAACCGTGTGCATCCCGAGGTTGGTGGTAAATGTGGTGTTTCACTCAGAATGATTTGCAGAACATTGGAGAGTTTGGAGCAGAGAACTAACATGAACTGCCTTACATTTACTAGGATGAGTGCATTGAAATACTGAGAGTAAACTGAAAGGGAGCAAGTCCAAACACAAGAAGACTAAAATGAGTATTTATTTTTAGTGAAATGCTCACTAAAAATTAAAGTAATGTATACTTTGGGTTAAGACAAGAATAGAATACAAACTGTAAAGTTCAGGATCTACAATGATAATTTTTTCAAAAAGGACATACAAGTGGAAAATAGGCACGGAAAAAGATGTTCAACATCATTAGTCATCATAAAAATAAATATCAAAATCACAATGAGATATCACCTCATACCTGTTAGAATGGCTATCAATAAAAAGACAAGAAATAACAAGTATTAGTACAAATGTAGAGAAAGAGAACTCTAGAGCACTGCTAAGTGGAATTTCAAATTCCACTATGAAAACATGGAAATTCATTCAAAAAGTATAACCAGCCCTGGCCAGGTTACTCAGCTAGTTAAAGTATCATCCTAATATGTCAAGGTTGCTGGTTCAATCTCTAGTCAGGGAATATATAAGAATCAACCAATGAATGCATAAATAAGTGGAATAACAGATCTCTCTCTCTTTCTCTCAAATCAATAAAAAAATAGATTAAAACCAGAAAAAAAAACCCATATGATCTAGCAATTCTACTCCTTGGTATTTATCTGAAGAAAACCAAAAACTAACTTGAAAGATCTAGATAGATATATAGATATATTAAATACATGAAACCCATGTTCCTTGCAGCATTCTTTATAGTATCCAAAATATCAAGATATGGAAATAATCTAAGTATCCATTAATAATTAAATGGATAAATAAGATGCTATACACACATGCATACACATATACATGTAACACATACATAAAAAATGGAATACTATTCAGGAATGCAACAAATGAAATCTCACCATCCTTGATGGACCTTCAGTGCATTATGCTAAGTGAAATAAGATCAACAAATGCTGTATGATCTTATATGTGGAATTAAAAAAAAAAACAAACAATGACTACAAACCCCAAGGTCAGAGATACAGAGAACAGATTGGTGGTTTCCTGAGGCAAGGGAGTGGGGAATGAGCATGTGTGGAGGGAACTAAAAAGTATAAATTTCCAGTTATAAAATAAATTTTGAGAATATAATAGACTGCATAATGACTATAGTTAGTAAGACTTATTGTATATTTTAAAGTTGCTGAAAGGATAATTCTTAAAAGTCCTGATTACAAAAAAAAAAGCGTTTCATTACTATATATGGTGACAGATGTTAACTAGACTTATGATGATCATTTCTCAATACATACACATATGTCATTAAAAATCTGTAAAATTCATTAAGCTATAGTCCTAAGCAAATATATCATATACTTTGTTAAATATTATAAGCACTCAAGCAAATTTATTAATGGCAGTTCCTAAATTTTATTGGAATGATTTAAAGAGTATAAGATCTAGGACAAATTAAGGTCAAATAAAATACCTAGGAAAAATATTAAAACAGCAAAGGCAATAGAGATGAATAATTTACAGTAAAGTGACAGACATGAAGAAAACCGGAAAGATGTATTTAAAATACTTGAACATAGAGATCAACAGACTATTGTGATGGGTTACATATAAAACATCAACGAGGAGAGGCATGAGTCAAGAATGAACTTGACTTCTGGGTATGTCTGTGAAATAAAGGTAAAATTCAAAAGGAGAACTCTGGTGTCTTATACTACCTATTCCCTGTTACACAAACATGAAAAAAGAAATATAGATAGGAGAAGAGACGACAAATAAAATTCTAAGCAATCAGGCAGTGACAGTTTTAAAACACATAGAAGAAAATGCCAAATTATTAGATATTCACTCATAGGAAGCATATTGAATGTAAATAATAACTTATCATTGATTTGACCATATGTGATAAAGTCATGGGTATAATTGAGATTACCAGAGGAGATAATATAAAACAAGGGAATCTGATCAGGGAAGTTTTCCAATTTACTGGCATTGCACAGATAGGCCTAGACTGAAGTCATATATACAGAATCAACTTGTCACTGAAAGCAGTATGTCATCAGGGAAGCACAGGGTATCCTGGAAGGATCATGCTAACATGTCCAAATTTAGATGTGCAGACATGAGTAAACCACAGGCCAGAAAAATAATACACTAATTGGAATTAGTCTACTGGCAGAGAATCAAAAGCATTGAAAATTCACTGAATAGGGAAGAACCAGGATTACATAGCTGCTGGGGTTTTCCCTAATACGTCAGAAAGAAAGTTGGGTGTAGCTATGAAGCCAAAGCTTCAGGAGTATTTGGCAAGAAGGTCAGGTCAGTTATACAGCTAAGTGCAAAATCTTGCTCCCGGGGCAACCACCTCATTAACACAGAGAATAAACTCTGCAGAAATGAAGTTCCTCTGCTGGAACTGCCCAGAGCTGTGGTTCTCTTGCCAATATAGTAATTGTATTAAATTGCTGAGGGGGAAATGCAAATTCATATCAACAAGCCCTCCAGTTTAAAATCTGAGGAGAGTACTAAAACAAGTTGGTAAACAGTGAGAAGATCTCAGCAAGAATACACTGTCAGATTTGATTAGTATATGCAAGATGGGGTCTATATGTAAAATCCAGAGAAAATTTAAAAATTAAAGAAGAAAAAAATGAAGGAATTGATGAGCATATTTTAGTCTATACAAGTTTTATAAAATAAAAGGAATTAAACATATTTTGTAAGCTATTGTGCAGAATAATTAAAAATGCCAGCAATTATTCCTATCCCTGTATCACTGCTTTTGCTATAAAACATAGAGAAAGCCCTAACTTTCCAATGGGTCATCATTCATGCATTTGAGAAGTGAGTATGCTTCGGAGCTTATTCTTTCTTGGAACGCTGCTATTCTGTGAAAATATGGGCTAGCTTGTTGGATATGTCACCCATGTGGACATGGCCTATGGCCAACCGACTGCTAGTCATGTGAATCAGGCCATCAAATACTGGTCATGTGAGCAGGACCAGCCAGATTAACTGAGCAAGGCCCAGAACAACAGCAAAAATGCCTAACAGAATAATGAACAAAATTAATTTTTGTTTTAAAGCACTAATATTTTAAGTGATTAATATGAAATAAAAACTAGTTATATGGATATTTACATTTCAAATAACTCTCCAATAAATGTTCAGAAAGAATGTAACTTAACTCTGTGTGTTTACTTATTATTATAATCTAGTTGATACAGATCTGAGACAAAAAACAATAAAATTTGGGAGTTGTGGTTTATCTGGAAGAGTGAAGACACCTTTAAAAAAACAAGTGACACAAAACTATAGTTGTAAAATAAGTTGACAATTAAATAGATATCTCTGGTAAACAAAGGAATCCAACAACAAGAAAAATCAGAACAAAAGTTGTAGGTCTACAAGACCCAGAGGCAAAAATGTTCTAATGGCATGAAAGACATAATGCATTTATTATAAGGAGGTCCTAATGGCATGAAGGATGTAATACATTTCTTGTATTTAATACAGAATAAAAGGCATTTGTTAAATACTACTATTATCCAAGTGCTCTTTTACACTATTCTTTAGCCATAGCAGCAGCTAATAAAGTGTAATTATCCATACTTTTTATGTAAATAAATTGATGTTGAAAGAAGGTAATTAACAGAGGACACACAGCTAAAGAAGTAGATTTCAGAAAGAAATGTATTTATATTTTGCTGCTTCAGTAAAACATTACCCTGCATCTGAATCAGATTGTGTGTATGGGGAAACACTTCCGACCCAAGTTTAATTGCCTCCATAACGCACAGAGGTAAGGATAGGCAAAATTAAATTCTACTTTATTGTTGTCTCTCACTATCAATCTTCTTGTCTCTCATGTGTGAACATGAAAGTTGGGTTGCTATAAAATATTATTCAAGAATTTTTTTAAAAGTTCATTTAGCTCCCACACTACATAAGTCTTCTTGAAAAAATCTACTCTTAGTGATAATTCCTTTATTATTTTAAAATAATATATAAAAATGCACAGTGCTGTCACAGGTGGGCACCAGTAACCAGGTTCCTGGTGATCACAGACAAAGAATTGAACTAAATACCCATAGCGTTTAGAACAAAGAGTAAGAGCAGATTTATTAAGTGATAATACACACCACAGAAAATGGGTGTGAATCAATTCCCAGTAGATATTGGCCCTTGGCATTAGGAGAGATTCTATTCTTATAGAGTAAATATTTCCTGGTTACCTTTGACAGGCTTTTATTGTGCATGTGTGAGCAGATAGCTATATTACTTTTAAGCTACTGTGCATGCTACTGTCCATGATTTTCTTTGATTATCCACCTGTGAGAGCAAACACACAATTCTAATCTATTATAACGCTATTTTAATAAGGCAGGAATCATGCAGTGATCACAGAAGTATCTGCTATGCTGGTGCAGGCATGATTCACAGTGATCCAGCACTTTTCCAGGGATCATGACCACACTTAGAACAGAGTAAACATTCTGTATCTTGTCCTTTTTCCTAGTACTGTGATGCCTCTGGAGCATCCTTATTCCTGAAGAGCTCCTGCCTCAGTACTCTGCAAAACACAAAAATTGCAGATACTAAAAAAATTCATACAATGAGGGACTTCCGACAAGATGGAGGCATAGGTGGAAACATTGTGCCTTCTCACACAATCAAGTTTAAAAACAACAAAGTTTTAGCAACAAAAAATGCAGCCAAACCACAGAAAATTGAACTACACAAAAGTCCGACAACAACGAACCATTCAGCCACACCAGTAAAAGGGGCAGAGTCAGCAGCGGAACGGGTAGGGCAAAAAAGATCCCCTGACCCAGGTGCACAGGCAGCCAAGGGTGGATCCCAGGTGTGGGGTTAAGATGGGCAGACCCAGTGAAGGCGCAAGGTGGCAGGCTGGCCACGGCCACACATTCGCCCATGCGCAGATAAACCAGCGAAGGAGCGAGCAGTGAGACAGACCACGCAGGGCCCAGTGGCGGGAAGCAGCAGAGGGGACCACTATTGCTCCCTCTCTGACCCCACCCCCACATACAGAGTCACAAACCAGCAACCTGGCTGGCCCTACCCTGGTGAACACCTAAGGCTCCCCTCCTCATACATGACAGGCTTGAACAGACCAAAACATGGCTCAACAACTCAAACCCCCAGAGCCGATAACTCTAAGCAACCAAGAAATTGCCAATCTATCAGATGCACAGTTCAAAACACTGGTGATCAAGATGCTTACAGAACTGGTTGATTTTAGTCACAAATTAGAGGAACAAATGAAGGCTAAACTAAGTAAAATGAAGGGAAATGCACAGGGAACCAATAGTGATGGGAAGGAAACTGGGACTCAAATCAAGGGAGCAGACCAGAAGGAAGAAAAAAATGACCAAACAGAAAAATATGAAGAAACAAGAATTCAAAAAAAATGAGGAGAGGCTTAGGAACCTCCAGGACATCTTTAAACATTCCAACATCCGAATTATAGGGGTACCAGAAGGGGAAGAGGAACAGTCATGAGTGGAAAACTTATTTGAACAAATAATAAAGAGGAACTTCCCCAATCTGGCAAAGGAAACAGACTTCCAGGAAATCCAGGAAGCCCAGAGAGTCCCAAAGAAGTTGGACCCAAGAAGGAACACACCAAGGCACATTATCATTAAATTAGACAAGATTAAAATGAAGGAGAGAATTCTAGAAGCAGCAAGAGATAAGGGGACAGTCACCTACAAAGGAGTTCCCATCAGACTGTCAGCAGATTTCTCAAAAGAGACCTTACAGGCAAGAAGGGGCTGAAAAGAAGTATTCCAAGTCATGAAATCCAAAGACCTACATCCAAGATTGATCTATCCAGCAAAACTTTCATTTAGAATGGAAGGACAGATAAAATGCTTCTCAAATAAGATCAAATTCAAGAAGTTCATCATCATCAAGCCCTTATTATATGAAATGTCAAAGGGACTTACCTAAGAAAAAGAAGATAGAAAAGATGAACAGTGAAAGGACAGCAAACTCACAGTTATTAACAACCACACCTAAAACAAAAGCAAACTAAGAGAACAGCTAGATCAGAAGTGAAGCATAGAAATGAAGATCACATGGAGGGGTAGCAACAGGGGAGTTGGAGGAGGAGAAGGTACAGAAAATAAGTAGCGTAGATGGTAGGTAGAAAGTAGATAGGGGAGGGCAAGAATAGTAGGGAGAATATAGAACCTAAAGAACTTGAGACACATGGTCATAAACTAAAGGGGGGAATGGTGGGGGAGGGGTGTGCAGGGTGGAATAAAGGGGGGAAATAGAACAACTGTAATGGCATAATCAATAAAATATATTGAAAAATCAAAATAAACTCATAAAATGAAAACACTGTCTTCTAATCTATGGCATTTACCCTCCTCATAGAGGTAGTCATGTTTGATAATGATTTATATTTCTTCCAGAAATTATAAATATATATAATATATGTGTTTTCCTACAGACATACATATTTCCCTATATATAAAATAATATATGTGTACATATGTCATGCATTTATTTATGTATGTATACATGAAAACATAAATTTAGTGTTTACTAAAATAACAGTCAACACAAATTCTCCTTAAATTTAAGCTTATTATTATTAAGCTTTGCTTTATATATATTTAAATTGTGACTTTAGATATATCTAAGTAAAATATACGATTAAAAATACAGCTACAAGAAAGCTAGGAACAGTTTTAATTAAAAAAATAAAGTTGAAAACTCTGCCTCACTACAAATAACACAATTGGGAATTTTTCTGAAATATCTTTAATATTTTATAGGTAGAGAACAAAATATTTTTGTATACCAGTGCCATAGAGTTTCCAATAGAAATCAATTCTTTGAAAAACCAAGGAATGATTTTTCAGTTTGAATACAACTGTATTTGAATATCAATAAAAAAAATTTTTAAACCAAGAAATGAAATACAAGTTAATATTCAATATGTTTTTATCATATATTTATCCTTAATATAATTTGATTTGTTTGGCATACTCATTTTGGATTTGTTTCATCTCTGTGATTTTACCCTGACTTTAGAGAGCTTCAATGAACTAACAATGATGTTCTGCCTTGGAGTATAGGAAGAGATATTCTAAGATGTAGAAAATTAATACATGAAAAACAAAAAAAAAAGTTTTTATTGGTACTACAATATGAGCATTATAATTATACTAAAAGTTTTCCCCTACAATTTTATTTTTAAATATTGACTACTGGAAATATCTTGTTCATGCATTCAAAAATAAATTTGAGACAAGTGGTTTATTTGAAAAGAAAAACAAATTATTCCATTTTTAAAGTTTGAAATCACTAAAACTTCAAATTGAAGCTTCTACAATAAAAATACAGCCAAAACTCAGCTCTGGGCAATAACCTATAAGCTGTTTTCAACTCGGTCATTAGAAATCATCATGCTGCTTTAGCCCTTAGAAATTTGGAATTAGTCATGTTTTTGGTTATGTAACCACTTCTCTGAAAAAAAATCTCAGTCTTATTTTGAGAGACATGTTTTATGTTAAATAATAAGGCTTAGGTTTTCAGAAATTCAGCTGCTTTTTCTTTTTTTTAAAGGATTCATCACTTAATTAGGAGCCTGTCTTAACACAATCACTAGGAAATTAAGGCTGGATTGCTAAGTCCCATGATCAACAGGAAAAATACACTGAAAGACTTTTATATAATATCTTATCTCATAGCTGACCCCATTAAACAGAAATGGGGATGCACATGTGTATATTACCTTGTGTGTCCACCACCCAAAGTCACACCTTCTTCCATATGGTATATTTTATCCCCTTTACCCTTTACTACCCACAGCCCCCTTCCCTCTGGGAACCCACCATACTGCTGTGTCTATGAGGTTTTGTTTGTTTTTCTTGTTCATTCATTTGTTGCTTTCAGTTTTATATCCCACGAGTGAAATTTTAATATTTTTGACTTTTTGGGTCTGACATTTCCCTTAACATGATATTCTTAAGATCCATGTACGTGTCATGATGGCAGCATTTCATCTTTTCTATGGTTGCATAGTATTCCATAGTGTATATGTACCACATCTTTTTTATCCAGTCATCTATCAAAGGGCACTTAGGTTGTTTCCATGTCTCGCTGCCATGAATAATGCTTTAATGAACAAAGGGGTACATATAGCACATATCTTTGCTAATATATGTTTTCAAATTTGGGGGGTAGATACCCAGAAGGTGAGTCACTGGGCATACTTGAAACCTATATAATTTCATTAATCAATGTCACCCCCAATAAATTTAATTAAAGAAAAAAAATAAATGGAGAGGTCACCAGTTAGGATTATTCCCTTAAAAAGAAAGATTTGGTATTTCCATGCATGCTTTTCCTTCTACCTGAATGTTCTCACACCCTCTTTTGCCTAGATTTTGCTTATCTTTAAACTTCACTTCCCTGGGGAAGTCAGATTATATCAGCACTCTATCCCATCTGTGCATCTTTCCCATCTCACTAGCACTGAAGTACCACTTCTACTGGTTGGACTCACATGTCCTCACAATCTTTCTGTCATCACATGCCTCACTATCCCCTCTCTCACCCCACACCAATCGCACCGACCTCCTTACTATTTCACAAACATACTGACATTCTGTTTCCTCAAGATTATCCCATTACTATTCTATCACCTGGTACATTCTGCTTCATTTGTCATAAGTTTAGCTCCCTGCCTCATTCATGTCATTTTTTGCTTTATTTCATTAGTTTTGTCATCCCTTGGCTATTTATTCAAAATTAAGTTCTCTAATTATGCATCAAATTTCTTCCTTATTTTTTTCTTGATAGCACCCATACTCATTTGATATACCATACTGTAGATTCTTCCCTAGACTAGCAACTCAGGAAAGCAGGGAGTTTTGTCCATCACATTGAATGCCATCTCTCTATCTCATATGGAGATGATGCCTGGCCTGTGGTAGGTCCTAAGTAAGTATTCTCCATAAATGGATGGATGGACCTAAAAAATAGCAGTTTTCAACCCATTTTGACATATGACAGATTTGTGAGTTTACTTAAAAAATTAGTACCCTAAAGGGGAGTATTAATGATGGATCAAAGAAAAAGGGGGATCAAAAGCAATTTTTTGTCTTGATTGCTGAAAAAAAAACCCAGAAAATTCTGGATAATGTGAAGGACAGAGTAGACAGGAGCATTTTGATATCACTGTTTTCTAAGACATACAAGAAAAGTAAGGACAAACTCGTCCATTGGTACTGACCTCCACAGAAGTGTCTGAAAGAATATACACTCATTTTCTAGGAATAGGTTAATGTAAATTCAATAATTGCTAAGAAGCAAGTAATATTTAAACAAATAGAAAAGTATTACATTTTTCCTAATCCTAGTACCTAGGTATATTTTAACTGTTTTTTAAAGATATTTAAGTCCATAATTTATGAACTTTTTCTTAAAAATATCTCTTATTACTAGCCATAAATTATAGACTATTTCAGGCAGTTATATTTTCTTTTTGGTCCATCTGCTTATGGTGCAGAAAGTCAATAATAAGTTTGATTTAAAATAGGACCACCATCTCTGAAGTCTCTCATTCACCCTTAAACTCAAATGTTCAAAATTAAATGCATCATCTTCCTACTTCTCCTCCTCCTCCTCCTCACCTTCAGGCCTCTTCAGTCTGCCTTCCGAAAGTCCTCCCTTCCTCTTCCACCTCTATCTCCAATTTCTACATTTCCGTCTCCACTATGTCACTTTCTTTGCTGCACCTGCTCTCACAGTTTATTTCTTAGGCCCTGGCATCTAAAAAACTGGTCTCCGTTAACTTCAGTTGTGATATTCTCAATCCCACGCTCACAATGCTGTCAAAATAATATGTTAATTATAAAACAAGTATGTTCATGACACTCTAGAGTTTAAAATGACTTGTTTTCAGTTCTAGTATGAAAGGCATTTAGCATTGCTATAAATTTCTTCATATTCTGATCTCTTTCACCTCAGCTAGACCTGCTGTTCTCCACCTCATGGTGGTAGTGACAGATGGCCGTGAAAATTTTTAATAGAGTGTTGCAGAAGTGATACTATTTAACCAACATCACTAGCTCACATATATTAACCCTACCATCATCTCTGTGAAGTATACTTACTAGTCCCATTCTATAGTTAAGGAAATTGAGGCTTGAAGACTTTACAAAGATAGCTAAGATTCAAACCTAAAAGCCTGTCTTAAAAAGATTTACTTCTGCTTTCACTTTTGTTGGTAACACTAATCCTTGGAATTTAATTGTGAGGAAGATGAAACAGCCAACTGAAGAAGATGGAGAAGAACCACAATCCCTAGCTAACAGCTCCAACTGAACTCCCAGCCAGTGACGATCTTCAACTGCCACTCATGAGTGATGCTTGTGAAGCATTAACCATTCCTGAAAATACACTGTCTTAATTATGTAATCATAAAAAAGTAAATGATTATTATTTAGTTTATTTGGTATATACTGATAGAAAATTAAAATATACACGCTTAACAAGATTTTACATACAATATCTAAATATATACACATGTACACGCAGTAAGTCTTCACTTAACATCTATGATATATTCTTGGTATTGCAACAAGTAAAATGAAATATAAAGAAACCATTTTTACCATAGACTTCCTGATATAAACAACAGTTGAGTGCCTCTGACATATTTATGGTCACAAAAACATCTGTAAATTTATAAATTCAAAACACTTTTAATATTAAACATTGAAATAAAAATGAGTTGCACCCATATTAAAGACAGATTAATAAAAACAAGTAAGAAGATTCTTTTCTAACCCTCTTATTTCAGTTCAAGGTCATAGATGGTTGGAACCTATTCTGGCAGCTCAGGGCACAAAGTGGGAGCCAACCACAGACAGGAAGCCCTTCTATTGCAGGGCCACCCCCCCACACACACACACACACAAACACTCAGTCAGACTGTGGCAATGCAGACGTGCCAGTTCACCTATTGTGCACTGCTTCTGGATGTGAGGAAAAAAACGAGTACTGAGGAAAAATCCACATACACATGAGAGGAACACACAAACTCCACACAAGTTGTGGCTCCAGCTGGGAAGGATTTTTCCTTCTCATCAATATTGTAACATAAAGATGTGGAACAAAAGGATGTTATTTGAGGGCCTGATGTATATGTGCATGTATACATATAAATGTATAAATGTGTATATATGTGCATGTGTGTGTATATAGACACACACACACATATATATATTTGAATTGCAAAGACATAGTTTATGCCTTTATTATTTTACTTCTTATCACTTTCTGAGAGAACTTTCTTAGCTGGCTATTCAAATGCATTTAAAAGATAAGCAAAAGGAGACTCTTCTCTAAGGTGCACTTTTGACCATGCCACTACCCCTCCCCCCAATATAGGCTGGGCCTTGCATTCTTCCTTATTGCTTCTGTGAAACCTGTTAGAATGAAGCTTTCTGGGGACACATGGTATATATTATTCACTGTTATATTTTTTAATTACCTAGTCTTCTTAACATTTGTATGTGCCTGGGCAGATAGACATCTGTTAAAATATTGAAATAGCTAAACATTCTTATTGTATTAGCTATCTGAATTGTGGACAAATGATCTTTGTAGTAAAATAACAAGAGATGGTTGGAAGGAAGGTGATGAAGAAGGAATTGAGATCTAAATGTAATGCATATATTTACAAGCATTTAACACATAATATCTTTATGAAACGTGTTTACCTGCTAAATGAAGGTGAGGTTAAAAGAGTTTTGCAGAGAAGAATGAGACAGCCTCAAGTATGAGTATCAAAGTCCTCACTGTTACTACTGTACTGTTGCTCCTTACATGCCCAACACATACAATCTTATGAAAATATCCAAGTCATAAAATCAGGAAATATTACTTAACTAATATATTATGCAAAGTTGAGCATAGCACAATGCTGATGCCTAGTGTTTCACTGAGTAGTGCTACCAAAACTGTGGAAATTTGTTAGAAATATAAATTTATGGTCCTCACTCCTGACCTACTAAATGAAATCTGTGTTTTCAGAAGCCCTACAGGGGAGTCAGTCTAATGCAAACCACAACCTTTGAAAGACAGAAGATGCTTTAGCACCCATTTAGTATGGTTTCCTTTTTTTACAGATAAAGAAAATGACCAGCAGTGTGATTGAGCTTTAGAAATTTTAAAAATTAACATCTGGCAAAGCAAGAACCAAAGTCAGGATATTATGGGTATCAGTTCAAGGCTTTTGTTGCATCTCAGTGAAATTTTTACCTGTAATACATGTCAAATTTTTGACTGTCAGTGCATAAAAGTTTTGTTTCAAACAAAAGAATCAATACTTATCTAAATATATTAAAATAACAATTGGTCTTGGAGAATTTGAGTGAAGAATTGAATCTCAGCAGGCTACCAAATTCAGCTGGAGTAGGGCAATGACAAGTGATGTTCACAAAAGAAATACTCTCAGGATACACTGAACCAGCATGAATTGATGAGGCATGATTACAGAGCTCTGAGACATAATCACAGCATCACAAACAGTCTGGAGTGGCCAAATGGGAAATGTGAGCGAAGGGTCTACAAACATCTTCTTTAACCCAACTCAAGATTACTATTCACTTTTGCTCATTGTAAAACAATCTTCTAGTCACACTTTATCAAACTTAGATTACAATTCGAAACATAAAAAGGCAAAGAAAATGCATGACTAGAGGGTATAGGTGCTCAAATGTACAGAAAGACCCAGAAAATAAAACTTTGTAAGCACGTGTAATATATAAATAAATTCAGATATATATTTAGATACATGGCATTTTTGCATTTCTGATGCCATAAAACATTTTATAATACTTTGGAAAGTTTAGGGGAAAATAGAATAAAATAGTCTTCTTTTGGAAATTAACATGTACTTTATTTTTTTTCCTTTGGCCTCACTGATTTGTTATTTTAATTTTGTAAAATTATTGTCAGCACCCAATATTATATGAGTTTTAGGTTTACAACATAGCAATTTGACATTTATATATTATCAGATGATTTCTGTGGTAAGTGTGGTAACCACCTGTAGCCATACAAAGTTATTATGACATTATTGACTTTGTTCCTTATGATGCCCATTACATCTTCATGACTTATTTATTTTATAACTGGAAGTTTGTACTTCTTAAACCCCTTCAATGTTTTGCCTATTCCCTTCACCCCCATCCTCAAACAGTCAGTGTGTTCTCTGTCCACCAACACTGGGCCTGCTTCGTGAAAGAGGAAAAAGAAATACCACCACCAATGCATCTGTCCACGAAAGTTCTACCCTCAAACTAATGTTTTAGACACTATGCTTTTCAGACTTCTGCCTTTGTAGTGGGACTTGAAGGTTGTGAGCATGGGCGAGGACCCTTTACGGGAGGGGTCTTGATTTTCTATAGCCTTTTGGCTTTCCTGGATGTAAGCCCTGGTTTTTAAAGTCAAATATATGGGGATTCCTCTTCCTTGTGCAGGTCCCCCACCATTGGGGAGACCAGCGTATGTCTCAGAACCCTTACTCCTCCATGGGGACCTCCACGGTAATGTCATTCCTCCCGCTGGTCGGCTACCACACCGTGGGCATAGATCCAGGCTAGGCCCCTTCTACCCATCTCAATGTGTATTTCTTTTTTATATCCTTAATGGCAGAAAACTGGTTCTTCCAGTCTTCGGTTTGTTTTCAGCTGTAGTTGTTCTAAATGCCATTGTAAATTTTGTGTCAAAAGAGGAGGTGAGCTCAGGATCTTTCTACTCCACTATCCTGTATTTTACATATACTTTAGTGTATAAACTAGCTTCAAGGTGCCTTCTAACAAATAAAACCTGTCTTGAGCCTTCATTACTCATTCTTATTGGAACGAAGATTTTTTTTAAGAAAATCCCAACAAGTGTACAGTCTACCACTAGGGACAGACACTCATCCTCTAACTCTTACTACTTCAGCGCCCCTGCTGCCTCTTCTGCTGCTGGAAGAGAAGCGATGACTATGTACGCCAAGCAGCACTAACAGTCTTGTGGGAAAGAAATAATAGGCCAGAGAAATTTTATAGAAAAATCTTGGGGTTTGCTTTCTCTCGGGGAAAGTCAAATAAAACAAATCTGAAAAGACCCAGCTTACCTTCCTGCAAGGCTGCCATAATGCACAGGCAGGGACTCTTCTGTTTGCCATAGTGCCCACCACTGCTAAATCCACTTAATTATTTTCTCTGATTCCCCTGTAAGTTCCAGGATTTGTTATCCCTGCTGTGAGACTGAGGTGGAGATGAGTAATTCACTTCAGACATCAAGAAATTGCCAGTGACTGAGGTGGCGATTTGTCATTAATTACAACTTAGTGATTTTTATTTTTGCTTAAACTACTTGATGACCATAGCCATAGGACGGAATGCAAATGCTCACATTATTCTCCCCTGCATATTCATTCCCATTCTGTCTGATTTTAGATGAAAACAATAAAGTAAAGGAACTATTAATAATTCGTAGTCTGAAATGTACATGTAAATCAAAAATCTTTCTGCCTATATTCTAATAAAATGATTTAAAAGTCATATAATCATTGTTTTTTGGAAAATCTAACTTTCATTAATATTACAGGTAATGTTCTTTGCATCATCTTCATGTACATGAGGGAATTTGATTGCTATTTGCTTCTATTCTATTTAAATACCTATCAAAAATAAGAGTAAAATGATAAATATGCTAAACTTCTAAATTTGAATTGCTATTTAATACAATGCCTAGACTTTCTTGTTCAAAGAATAGTCCTCTGGTAATAAAAGAATTATTCTTTAAAAGAAATAAAGTGTGGGAATAACACATTGTATTCAGGTTTTCTCGCCTCTGGTTTCTAAGAGCTTGGTTCCCTCTTCCTTCTGGGCATGTAAAGGAGATAAGCCACTCTGACTTCATACTTCTGCTCATTTTTCCTTCTGGTTATGTCTGTTCATGTCTGTTCCTGAAGGGAATAGAGAGCGTCAGGAAGCTTAGGAAGCAGCGTATATGTTACCTGAGTTAGTTTTTCCATTCTCTGTTTGCTCAGTAAAGAACCAGGAGTAATTGTTACTTTCTTGGTACTGGTAGGGTCATTTTGGAGAAAGGAATAGGGAGCATTTAAGAATATATGCAGAAAATTTATTTTATTTGTTTTGAAGGGAAGGGAAAGAGAGAAATATCAATGTGTGGTTGCTTCTGGTGCATCCCCTGCTGGGTACTGGCCCCTGCTGGGAACTAGCCTGCAACCCAGGCATATGCCCTAACTGGCAATTGAACCTCGATCTTTTGGTTCACAGGCCCGAGCTCAATCCACTAAGCTACACCAGCCAGGGCTATGCAGATATTTTTAAATTCACAGAACAGTTGCAAAAATAGCATAGAGATTCTCTTTACACTTCAGCTAGCTTTCCCTTATGCTAATGACTTATATAATCATAGGATAACTATCAAAATTAGTAAATATTGATAAAATGCTATTAACTAAAATATAGACTTTATATGAATTTCTTTATTTTTTCTAGTTTTGTGCTTTTTCTGTTCCAGGATCCAATCCAGGATCCCACATTGCATTTTGTTGGCATGACTCTTTAGTCTAACGTTGGATAGTGCCTCAGAGTACCTGCTTCTTTCATAAACTGTTCACTTTTGAAAAGCTTTGTCAGTTTGTAGAATTCCTTTCAATATTAATTTGCCTGACATTCTCTTTTGATTATATTGAGATTATACATTTATAGTCAAAATATCTCAGCGATCACATGCATCATAGTAAGGAAACATGATACTCATATGTCTTATTATTGGTAATGTTTTTCTTGAGCACTTGGCAAAGTGGTATATGCTAGAATATTGTAAATTTGCTTTGTAAAGTTGCTTTCCCCCTTTTTAAATTCCTATATACTTTGTAGGTGATACCTTGAGACTATACAAATATCCTTTTTCTGCCTTAACTTTTTTTCACTAATTTCTAAATCCATAACTGGATTGATGACTTTTCACTTACTATTTTTCTTCCCCCAGAATGAAAGAAATTATTTTAGGGGATATTTTTCTATTCTTCTTTATTTATTAATTTGTTTGTATTCATTATATCATATGGATTCATAGCTTTTATTCTGGTGTATAGAAGTCAATATCACTCTTTTTATTTTGTCACCCAAGGTATCTCAACTTGGGCTATTAGGAGCTTTTTCAAGACAGCTGTATTTCTTGGCCTTAAAAAATAATATACATGTAATTATTAGCACTTCCCTGTGTTCAGGCACTATAACATGCTCCAAGTTCATCTTATATTTTCCCTTTTTCACTTCTAAAATCATCTATTTTCCCAAGGAGCTTTGATTCATTTTCATGAAGAATTTTATTTAGAAACAAAATGTTGGGTCATAGTTGTGCTCATTGCTGCTACAGCATCATTGCTTCTAGCCCCCCTTTAGCACACAGAGCAATGAATGGATAGCTAGATTTTTAAATAGCTATACGTATAAAATATCTACACAGCAGTATATTAACTCATACATACACACATCTATTTTTTCTCAGTTTATTTATGCATATCTGCCTGTCTATTGATCCATTGGTCTACCTGTGTAAAATGAGTTTGTTTTGATAAATCCTATTTTAATATATCATCACAGAGTTCATTTTGACAATCTCTCTTTCCTTATTTGTAACTGCTTTCTTGGAGAGTGAAACATGTTTCTTACTATCTACAATATATTTACTTGTTGAGCTATAGTATACAGATAAAGTAACTTTATCATTCCTAACCTATAGCCCTGACAGAAATTTACCAACCACAGTACAGTGATTATTTACAGTTGTTATTATTATCTTAAGCAGTATAATATCTATTCAAAATTTGATTTTCTAAAGTTAATTATTTAACTTTTCCCTTTCCCATCAGAAGAGGCATTATGAACACAGACTCTGCAAAATGTTACAAAACCTAAAGCCAGGAATATAGTTGGACATTCATGGCAACTAACCCTTAAATTGAACATTTACAAGTGTTTCCTTATTTTGGTGTTTTCTATTTCTGAGTAACTACTTATTCATTTTTTTATCACTCTTTCTTTTTACCCACCATCGATTTTTCATTTATTTATCCTATGCATTTGGAAACAAGCTCACAGTATTCCATGAAATTTTACATGTTAGAACTCTATTCAACACTCTGCTGAAGGTGCGGAGAAAACTAATGGTAACATTGGTGCTGGGTTGGTAAAGTCCTCTATTCTCATTGGTGGTCATCATAGTCCACATTATCTGCACAAAAACTGATAGTTTTCATACAAAATTTTCAAAATGTTCCACCTTACCATAAAATCAGTTTCTGGAAAACTAAACCACCTTTACTCATCTCTCCCAGATGAGGTAGCCACCAAATATCGTGTTTAGGTCATGACACCAGAAATAGTGTCACAGGGCCAATCTTCCCCAAATCTACATCCTTTGTGTGTTAAAACTATTACCTCTTGTCAGTCTCAAACTTTCTGGAGGTCTCTCTTCTATATCTTAAAACATATGGTCCAAGCTAGAAGTCAGAAACTTAATGCAGCAATATCAGTTAGTAAATATTTCAGGCTTTCAGGCAGTATAAATATTATTTTATATTATTTTCAGCTATTAAAATATAAAAAAAATTCTTGGCTCACAGATGTACAAAGGTAGGCAGTGGGCAACACTTGGCCCACATACTACAGTTTGACCATTTCTGGTCATAATGATAATTTTAACCATTTTTCAAAATACCTGATGCATAATTGCAGAATAAAACAGAATAACAATAGTAAAAAATTGCGTCCAAAGAAAGTGATGCATTATGTCTTGATCCCTAAAGAGAAATAATATTTAACAGCCTCTGAAACAGTAATAGTGAATTTTTGGAGTGACCATTTGTCAGCTTGACTTCCTCAGTACAATGTTAATCATAGGAAGACTTTTCCTTTATAGAGAGTCCACTAAGACCATCTGAGAGTGGGGGTCAAGTTTTGTGTGTATTTTTTTATCTTGATTTATTCATTTTTAAAATAAATCTACAACATAGATATGAAGGGAAGAGAAGGGAAGAATGAAAAGACAGAATAAATTGTTAAAATGAAATAAAGCGGAGACCAGACTTGAAAATTCCTCCAGCAGGCAAAACCACTTAAGTCATGTAACCAAAACTAAATCTAGCTTATACCATAAACAAGTAAAATAGAACTTGTGTTATTTCTTAGAAATGCCTCTGATAATCATAAATAAAATTTAACTTATTTTTCTAAAGTGGTATAAGATAATCACATTTAAGCCATCTTCTAATGTCTGGAATATCCATTATAATAGCTAATTATTGTAAAAGTTAAACAACTTCCTCATTCCTACTTTATAAACCATTCTAAACATCTATAGCTCTAAGCTTCACATCAGCTTTGTATTGAAGATTCCCAATTTATGCACTGTTCTTATATGCACTTTAAACTCTTAGCAATTAATATGTTATTTTACTGATCTGGTTTTAATATTTACCATATCTGGATTTTTGACACAAGAAAGAAAACAACAAAGAGAAGGAGGGAGGAAAAGAAGGAACCAAAAAAAGAAACAAGGAAAGAATTAAAGAGTGAAGAGAAGAAAGGAGGAAAAACATATTACTTAAAAGACATTTAATATAAATTAATACAAAAAATCTTCAAGTAATACCTTGCAAACTCAAAGAGATTGCATTTTTACAACATAATATATTATTTAAAATAAGTAAACTTTATTGTGAATTTATTCTGTGCTAAGAATATTAAACATTTTTTGCACATGTTGTCATTTAATCCTCACCATGTAAATACAGAATTTTCATGGCACTGTGTAAACGTATCCATAATGTGGAAAGAAAGAAAAGATAATTGCATGACTATTTAATGTCACATTAGAGATTTGTTGAGCAGAACTAGCCAAAAGTTCTGTAATTTTTTAGTTCTATATACATTTTACTTTGATTTTATTTATATTGATTGAAAATTTAACAACTCTGTAAAGTAGCTTGATTAGTATAAAATTGATAGTGCTATAAATGCTTCATATTAAATAGGAATGCAAATAAATTTTGAGATGCAAATATAGATGGAAGCATGGTAAAGATTTCACCCAAAAGTTTTAGTTATTTTTTTATTGCCCAGTAGGTCATCAACTAGTTTTGCATGTGGTTTAAAATCCTATATTAGCATTCTATCTTTCTGAATAGAAATGCATTGGTTTTTCTTAAAAATTTTAAAGTAATCTTACCATTATGCTAGTATTTCATTAAAAAGTTTAATACATTTTGATGTGATTATTCAATACTTCTATGAGAATTACACTTTTTAGTTTTTAAAAAGTGAACTTTGAGAATTTATGAGATTTTCTTGATAAGCATGGGCAAATGGGAAACATTTTCAAATGGCTAAAGACATAACATAAAGATTCAGGAACTGTTCTTGACCATGAACACTTCTGTGGATAGAAGTGTTCAAAATCTGGAAGGAGTAGTGATTAGAAAGCTAAAATGAAAGATGCACAGGGAAGATAGAGAACAAGAGGTGGAAAAGATTTTGATATCATTAAAGTACTTAATTTCATTTTATTCTTGATTGTAGCTCAGGCCCTATTATTGACTTCCATTAAACAGCTGAGACTCATTATTATAAATGCACTGTTTCATAACCTAACTCAATTTGGTTATTTGTGGTACAACCCCACGTACAAGAAATTAGAGTATTTTAACTATACTATCTCAAAATATGTAACTGGCTGTGTTGTGGATTGAACTAAAGATTCCTTCACAGTGGGTTGACAGATACAAGTCTTTTTGCTATTGCCTATTTTATCCAGGACACCCATATTTTGATAAAAAGTTGTTCTCAGTGAAATCTTGTCTTCCTTGGCATGGCCTACCTAAGAGTAGTTAAAGACTCACAATATAAGCCAACTTTTTAAAAGGAAACTCTTTTGCTTATTCAGATAGGTGGGAGAGAGTGTAAGAGTACCATGATCAGAAAAGGCATTCCAAGGAATTGAGTTTGTGAGGGGTGGGCAGGGGGTTTGTAGCCCAAAGTAATTGCTGTGAATTCTTGCCTTAGGGCAAATGACAATATATCTGAAGATAGAAAGACTAAGTCTCTCAGCTTGCTGCTAAGGAACAAAAAAAATGGGGGTCCAAATTAAATAGCAAGCTTTCTGGGTTTTGGTTACCAGCAAATAAAACTCTTACAAATGAAATTGCTAATCAGCAAAGTTTTAAGTATTAAAAAGTTTAAAGTTAATTGATATAGTTTATATTATCTTTGGATAATTGCTATTCTATAGAAACATCCTGAATTTACTGAAAACTTTAATTAAAATATGCACATGATTCATATTTTTGAGGAGCTCATAATTAGGCCATGCAACGCTGTAAAGAAATAAATAATATTATAGAGTACAGAAGAAAAAAAATCCAGAGGGATGAGTGAAACCATAGATACCGCAACTGAGAAAAGGGCCCAGATTTTCTTGAAGCCTGAATCTATACACTTGACATTCAGAGTAAAGCCAAATACCACTTTAATGAGATCATTTTATCATTAGCCTCTGCCTTTCCTCATTTAAATAGCTAGCTGGTAAGAGCAGTGTGTTAATGATCTACTTTCAAAGCTAATTTTGAAACAAAAAAATGTTTAAAAAATCACATTGTTCATACATCATTACATTTATTTAATAGAGTATTTTAAAATCAGTGTCTATGCTTTCTACAATGAATGCATGTATATATAGTATTTTAATATACTGGGGAAAGAAGAAAAAATACATCCAAAAGTAATAATAATGACAAAGGAATGGAATAAGAACACCTAACCCATGGAATGTCACATTTTAGAGCTAGAAGAGAATTTAGAGTTTGTTCAAATCAATTCCCCTCATTTTGAAAGGAAGAGAAGCCTAGATGGGTTAAATGCATGTATAGAGCCAGGCATAGATATAGATATTTCAATAAAAAAATGGAAACCAAAACCACCAAAGAATGAGAGTTCAATATATTCTCACAGCTAAAGGAGGAATGCAAATGCACACATAGAGATAAACACACACAAAGAGTCCCATTCTCATATGTTCTTCGTTCTCACTGTCCTTCAAGACATAAAAACAGCAAATGTCATTGAGTCAGTAATATGTGTTAAGAAGGTACTATGCACCAGGCACTGTGTTTGTATTAATGAATGCAGTGTTTGCTGAAGTATCTGTCTCCTGAAACAAACAAAACCCGAGGGATCATGCACTGAAACCAAGGTTATGTTAAATCCAGTTTTACCTACATCATGAGATTATGACTTCCAAATCTTACCAAAGTCTGATTCTGAAGGCCTACGTATTCACTGCAATAATATTTTCAGAAAAGTGCAGTGGATAATATACATAAATAAATAAATACCATGCCATGCTAAGAATCCCTATGGGAAGGAGTGAATTAGGTTCTGAGTGCCACGTGGTGGGAATTAGAGAAACTGATATAGGGATTGTAGTTTCCTGAAGGATCAGACCATCAGTTTAAGAGAAAGACAAGAAATTCAAATATCATCCAGGGTAACACCAGTAGCCAAAAATATCCACTCTGAGTGGATAGAAAGTAACACATGTGAAGCGACTTTTAGAAGATCGACATTTTCCACAATGGTAATTTTTCCAAATTATGGATTTAGATGTAGAGTGGCTTAATTTAGAGAAATACCAAAAGACGGCAGTAATTATATGAAAGGTCCTGAAAACAGAGACATATGAGGTTAACTAAGATATTCTAAACAGAATCTGCCTGAGGGAAGGTTTCAAATCTAGTAAGGAATTTGACATGGCAATGGACACCAGTACTCAGGCAGAAAACAATTCCTAGGACATAGTGGGCACCTCATAACATCGTAGAGCTGACTTCCTGCCAAGGTGAGGCATAGGTAGACACACTGTGCCTCCTTGAACAACCAAAATAAGGACAACAACAATTCAGAAACAAAGTAACAATCAAAACTGACAGAAAATTAAACTGTATGGAAGTCCGACAACCAAGGAGTTAAAACAGAAACATTCATCCAGACCTGTAGGCAGGGTGCAATGGCGGAGGAGCCAGAGAGAGGTCCAGACGCAGGAAGCGGTGACACTGGGTGCGCAAGGCAGCCGGGGCGCAAAGCAGCACCGGCAGACCCTGGGTGTGGGGTGGCAACGGGCAGACCCAGCGAGGTGGTGATTGAGAAGCAGGGTACCACGTGCAAGGTGGATGACAGAGCAGAGGTCCCACATTGGCGTGCAGATAACTGGGAATCAAGACAGATCGTGCAAGCCAGGGTCCTAGTGTGGGGAAATAAAGCCTGAAAACACTGATTGAAAACACTTGTGAGGGTTGAGGTGCAGGGAGAGACTTACACCCTCACAGGAAAGTTCCTTGGAGAAACCCACAGGGTCCTAGAACTCACACAAGCCCACCCACATAGGAATCAGAATCAGAAAGGCCCAATTTGCTTGGAGGAAGTGGCAGGAGAGACTGAAGTACAGCAGAGAGTGGATCAAAGCACCATTTTTTTCCCTCTCTGACCCTGCCTCCACATACAGCATCACAACCCAGCAACTTGGGTTGCCCCGCCCTAGTGAACACCTAAGGCTCCAGGCCTCATACATAACAGGTGGGAACAAACCAAAACATTATGGCTCAAGTAGAAAAACAACTCAAAGCCCCAGAGCCAATACTTCTAAGTTACAAAGAGATAACCAACCTATCAGATGCACAGTTCAAAACACTGGTGATCAGAATGCTCACAGAACTGATTGATTTTAGTCACAAATTAGAGGAACAAATGAAGGCTAAACTAAGTAAAATGAAGGGAAATGCACAGGGAACCAATAGTGATGGGAAGGAAACTGGAATTCGAATCAATGGAGTGGACCAGAAGGAAGAAAGAAACATTCAACCAGAAAAGAATGAAGAAACGCGAATTCAAAAAAAATGAGGAGAGGCTTAGGAACCTCCAGGACATCTTTAAATGTCCCAACATCTGAATTAGAGGGGTACCAGAAGGGGAAGAGGAAGAGCAACAAGTGGAAAACTTATTTGAACAAATAATAAAGGAGAACTTCCCCAATCTGGCAAAGGAAATAGACTTCCAGGAAATCCAGGAAGCTCAGAGAGTCTCAAAGAAGTTGGACCCAAGGAGGCACACACCAAGGCACATCATAATTACATTAGCCGAGATTAAAAGGAAGGTGAGAATCCTAGAAGCAGCAAGAGATAAGGGGACAGTCACCTACAAAGGAGTTCCCATCAGACTGTCAGCTGATTTCTCAAAAGAGACCTTACAGGCAAGAAGGGGCTGGAAAGAAGTATTCCAAGCCATGAAAGACAAGGACCTACATCCAAGATTGATCTATCCAACAAAGTTTTCATTTAGAATGGAAGGACAGATAAAGTGCTTCTCAGATAAGACCAAATTCAAGGAGTTCATCATCACCAAGCCCTTATTATATGAAATGTTAAAGTGACTTATCTAAGAAAAAGAAGATAAAACACATGCATACTAAAAAGACAGCAAACTCACATTTACTAACAACCACACTTAAAATAAAAACAAACTAAGGAAACAACTAGAACAGGAACAGAACCACAGAAATGCAGATCACATGGAGGGGTAGCAACAGGGAAGTGGGAGGAGGAGAGAAGAGGAAAGGTAGAGAGAAAAGTAGCATACATGGTAGGCAGAAAATAGGGGAGGGCAAGAATAGTAAGGGAAATGTAAAAGCTAAAGAACTTAAGACACATGGACATGAACTAAAGGAGGAGAATATGGGAGGGAGAGAGTGTGCAGGGTGGAGGGGAATGAAGGGGGGAAATGGGACAACTGTAATAACATAATCAATAAAATATATTAAAAAACATTGTAGAGCTAATGAATAAATGAACCATTCAATGGTCATCATTCACCATTGATGCATATTAAATGATACCTAACACTCAACTTTTTTGAGCACATATTGCCTCAGGATCTACAATATTCAAATGTGCTGAAATATTGTCACTGATGATACAAAGAAAACAACAGCTCTGACCTCAAAGAGTACAGAATTTAGTTAGGGAGCAATGACAATAAACCAATATCTATTTTATGAGGAGGCCCAATAAGTGCAAATAATTGACAAGTATTAAATTTAAAGAAAGGAGAAGCTACTTGTGGTCAGAAGAAGAAGTGAAAGCTACAATTTGCTATGAGCAAGACCGCAACTGAGGTGAAATGGGGAGATAGGCACGGGGACCAATAGGGAGCATATTAATCTCCAGTTGGGCCAGAACCAGAAGAGCAATGAGGGAAACATTTTCTAAGTTACAATAAGGTCGAATCCTGAAGAGTCATAGGTTATTCTAAGGTTTCATTTTACTCTGATGGTACAAAGGATCTGAAAGACTCTGAGCAGTGGAGTCAGAATCAAAATGGCTTTATAATGTTCAGTTTGTCAGTTCTTTGTGGGGTAGGTAGAGAAGGAAGAAACTGGATGCATATAAATCAATATGATGGCTATTACAAAAGTCCAGACTTAAAAAGTTTTAAAAATCATTAATTCTCATGATTTTCAATGTAGGTACTATAAAAATAATACCTATATTTTAGGTACTATAAAAATGGTTCATATAAATTGAATATTTCATAGCAAATTCTTTAAAGTCAAATATTGAGTGTTTTAGGAATATCCAAAGTAATAAAAATCAATGTACTTTTGTTATTCTACTTTACATTATAGCAAACTCGTAACTGCTAAATGCTTTGAAAGTTCTTTAGGGAACATTATAATCATGTTTTTAATGGGAAAAAAAGGTCAGTTGCACAGTAAGAGAGGTCTCCATCAAATGACAGAAAAAATTCACAGGTCACTGCTTTTTCGATAGAGCATTTCTTGCTTCTATTTCCTGCCTGAGTTTAGGCCAATAGCAATGGCATATAGAGGTGGCAAAGGTCAAAATGCTATTGAGGTAATGAATTAAATCATTATATATGTGTGTGTGTGTGTGTGTGTGTGTATATATATATATAGAGAGAGAGAGAGAGAGAGAGAATCATGAGCTGAATTCTCTAGGGAAAGAAATCTTAGAATAAAAACTATTTTCAATTGTCCTACACAAAACTAAATTTATCTTCTCATGATCTTGCAATCAATTCTTGATTATCTATAAAAATTGGAAAAGTAGGGGCACATTAACCTCAAATCCATTTATATGTGATGATACTGGACCATATTCACGGCCTGTTGAGATTCTCTACAGACTGTGTTCTACTGATCTAATACCAGTATTCCAACACTGGTTTTCAGGACTCAGGGTGCCCTTGAGAAAATCATAAAAAGGACTGAACAAGTAAGGAAAATTAGTATTCCACTTTATTTTATTAACTATAGAGAACAGGATGAGCATGCCATCATCAACCAAAATTCAGTTTTCCCAGGGCTGTCCTGGAATGTCCTACCTAAGCAGAGTTGTGAATGTAGCTCTTTAATGGAAAAAGATGCTTTTCTAAAAACATATAGAAAATGAAATCTAAATCAACCTGCTGTGTGATGAAGCTGACAAGTATTAAATTCAGTTGGCTACATCACTTCAAAGTGTGACTTCAAACACCAACAAACTCTATTCACCATATTCGTATTATTTAGACTTGCAGAAAGTAATAGAAATTGAGCAGTTTTTCTCCTTCCTCCTTTTCTCTCACCTCCCTCCAAATGCACAGTAAGTATATTTTGTTTACAAGTTAATTTGCAATTCTGATGAAAGTATATATGTTAAATAGCCCTAATGATTTACAAACAATTTAAAGATGTTCACCAGTCCCCTAAAACCTTCTCTAGTAAAACAATGAGGTTCCTTTCCTTTAAGTACCAGGCCTCCAATCCTAGTCAATGCTGCCCCAGTAGTTAGTTAGGCCTTGTGTTAACAAGAGTACGTTGTTCTACAAGTTTGTCTGTCTTCCAGTTTGGATAACTAGGAAATGAAAATAATCACTGTCCTACCCATAATTATGAAATCAACCAATATGAAAACCAAGAACTGAAGATTTTTATTTACACTGCTTAATTGAAATAAGTGGATTGTTTAAAATAACTTGGGAAAGTAAGTGGTTTTGTAAATGATAAATAAATAGGAAACTACAAGATTTTAAAAAGCTACTCAATACAAGATTGTAAACTTAGTCTTAAATGTTCCCTTAGCATATGGAATTTTTTAAAGACTTACTTTATTTATTTATTATTATATTGTTGTTCATATACAGTTGTCTGCTTTTACCCCCCACCACTGCCCCCCACCTCAGCCATCCCCACCTCCCTCCCCTGATTCCACCCTCACTTGGTTTTGTTCATGTGTCCCTTAGAGTTCCTGAAAACCCTTCCACCTTTTCCCCCCATTTGCTGGGAACTGCCCTGCCTAGTTTCAGAAGCTATAACCCCCCATGGCTGAGGCTGAGTAAAAAGACCTTGGGACCATAAGCCACTAGGGAGACAAAGTTTATCTTGCCAGCAGGAGTACCACCTCTGTCCCTTTTACTTCACCCTGCTTGGCCCTAGGCAGATGACCAGTTAGCCAATGATGGATAAGATTCCTTAAGAGAAGGATGACCTAAGACAGGCATGGTTACAATAGGGCCATTAAGGAACAACTTGGGGGGCCGTAAAAAAGGGGGTGATGGACCCTTACCCCTCAGCTTTGACGTGGCCTGAGTCCTCATTCTGTCTGCAAGAAGTCTCATAATCTCTTGGCTGACTTACTTCCCCCACTTGACTTAAGGCTGAAACAATGCCGGAGGTGGGTACAGCCCTGTGCTGGAAAGGGCGGGTTCCCTGGGGCCATCAGGCCTAAGAAAGAATGCATTAAATTCTGTGAAAACTGCTTTGCTAAAAATGCCCTCAATTTAAATGATAAAGTTCCAAGCATAAATTGAGTTTGTTTCCCAAAGTTTTTGGCCCTTTGGCTATCAGACCTTAACTCAGAATAAGCACTCATATTTCCTTGCATGTTATCTATTGTTGGATCATTACTGCCAGACAATGATTGAGCATTACTTATACACCCTGTATTCCTATGCAAATTAAACCCAGTAAAAGCTCATTGAGGAACAGGCTCCAGGCCTTTCTCCTTGGAGTAATCCACTATATTTCCTCCACAAACAGATAGTGCCTGAGTAGAATTATTCTGATCCTTAATGGACAGGGTGGTCTGTTGGACAACGCTCCACCACACCCATTATCCCCTCGTACCTCCCCTTTAGTTACTGTCAGATTGTTCTTAATTTAAATCTCTCTGGTTATATTTTGCTTGCTTGTTTGTTTTGTTGATTAGGTTCCACTTAAAGGTTTGATCCTATGCTATTTCTTTTTTACCATCTGGCTTATTTCCTTAGAATAATGCTCTCCAGTTCCATCCATGCTCTCACAAAGAATAGGAGCTCCTTCTTCCCTTCTGCTGCATAGTACTAGCATATGGAATTCTTAACACTGAACCTGTGTTAACAAAATCAGTGTCTCATCCATGATTAGTTCTCCTTTAAAACACCAGCACAACTTTTCATCTGAGTTTAGGTATTTTATCAGTTTGGGGCATTATTTTTATCTATGTGTGACTTTGTAATGCACAGGGCAATATTTAAGTTATTTTTAGAAGAGAATCTGACAACCTGGAAGCCTATCTGGGAAGCCTAGGGGAATGAAAAAAGTGGGTATTTCACTTTTAAGGGAAAACCCTCCAACATCCACCAATTTGTAACCACTGACTTGTCCAAGAGGAGAGCAGACTGATGGAAAGCCACAGTCCCCAAAGCAATGGGAAGGCAAGCAGTTGAAGGTAGAAACCAGAATGTGAAAATGACAAGGGGACTTTTTTCAGGCTTGGTGAGATCCTCACCCTGATCAGGTGACATGAAAATACTGAAACCTGAAGACCAGGGAGTTTGTTCTTCCACCTGGAGAACTATTATGTGTTCTTTTCCCACAAATGTACGGGGAAGTTGAAATTGTTTGAAATAGAAACATACCTGGAGATTTTGCCATCTTTTTCTAATCTTTGCCAGGCTTGTGACAACCTGGTTACCTATCTATTTTAAACTGAATTAGAAAAATTTGGGCATTATATTCATTGTCATAATATACAGTTCATTTTAAATATGTAAAAGTAGAGGTAGCAAAGACAGTATTAAGTAAATAAAGTAGAGGTAGTATAGAGATATGGTAAAATTTATTGCTTTCATTGAAGATGTTAAATGTGAGAAATTGATTGGGCATTTTTCCAGCTGAGGTTGCTCTTCTGGTTCATGCTATCACTTGTGTAACTCATTCTTTTTCTTTGTTGGTGGTTTCCTTCTTTCAGTTGTCTTTAGCATCCTTCTTAAGACTGTATCTTTGTTCCTGTTCTCATTCTCCCATATGTGGCCAAAACAAACAAACAAACAAACAAACAAAACATAACAAACACAAAGAAATAACAAGAACAAAAAGATTCACTGTAGTTTTTTAAAGTGAATCAAATCTCACTATCCTTTGCAAGAATTCATTAGCTCTCACCCAAACAAATGCAATAGCCCTCCACTGATACTTGAAGGTCTACACCTCTCTGTACTAGCCCAAATCACTTTGCATAAAAACACTTTGTAGTGCAGAACAGGTTCTAGAAGATAGTCTACATCCCTTTAAGATTCCCCAAACCTTCATTTCCATGCACATCTAAATTTTGCTTCTCAAAACATGTCATGCACTTTTACTTAAGATGCAAAACTTCTCCATCTATCTGATGCATCTCATTTTTTTTCATGACTACATCTTCCTTAATATGTTTGTGATTTCTTTGGTCATAATATTTACTCTCTTCTCAGTCCCAACAATAGTATATTTAATTTCCCACTTCTACTTTATTTACACTAAATTTGCTTAACTTCCTTTTGCTTTATGAAAAGCCTGCCATTTGAAAAAACATATTTAAAATATTTACATTTCTCTGTCCCTTCATTTACTCCAAACTTACTGTTTTCATCTTATTTGTTATCATTCTTTTCAGTCTCAAAATAATTCAGGATTCACTCACTTGTAATTTTTTCCTTCACTGATGCTTCAAGGGGGAAAATATCATTGTAGTCAGAATAGATATGGTCAAATGCATTGTAATCAGAGAGAGCTGGGTTTGGAATTTGAGTTCATCATCACCAAATCATTATTTTATGATATGTTAAAGGGACATATTTAAGAAAACAAGTTAAAAAGTATGAGCAATAAAATGGCCATAAATACATATCTATCAACAATTGAATCTAAAAAAACAAACTAAGCAAACAAAAAGAACAGAGACAGAAACATGGAATTGAAGAGCATTTTGACGGTTGCCAGATAGGAGTGGGGTATGTGGGAATCGGTGAAGAGATCAGGGGTATAAGAAGTACAATTAGGTAGTTACAGAATAGCCATGGGGATGTAAAGTACAGTATAGGAAATGGAGTAGCCAAAGAACTTATGCATATTACCCATGGACATATACTATGTCCATGGTGTGGGGACTGCCTGAGGGAGTGAGAGGTGCTGGATAGAGGGGAACAAAAAAGGAAAAATTGGGACAACTTTAATAGCATAGTCAATAAAATATAATTTAAAAAATAATCTAAAGAGCTCTAGAGAAAATGTGAATACCTAAAGTTACACTCCAGATTAACTGAATTTGAATTTCACAATGGTTCTGAAACTTTACCCCTTCATTCATAGGGCTTCATAGAGTGCACATTTCTGAGATTCATCTCCAGAGTTTTTGATTTAGTTAGTCTGTAGCGGAGCTCACCGATTCTCAGTAACGCTAAAGCTGCTGATTCGGGGAACACTTTAGAGAACAACTGCACTAAAGAGTAAGACTCAGATATCAGTATTTTTATTTTAAAAATGTCACATAATCCTGACCCATACCAGGTAATATATGTTATTGATTGTAGCATTTATCGCTGTGTCACCATTTTTCAAATCATGATCAGGACCAGCTACCTTTGTTTGTCAAGGTAGGAGGGTAGGCACACCATCCACCAACCAATCTGATCATCTATATATTCATTCATTCATTCATTCAACACTTACAGTTGAGATAAATTCCTTGCCATCAGGTTAATACACATGTATTTAACTTTGGGGTAAAAGGTTGGGAAAAAGGCTCATTCTCACTTCAGAGAAGCATACAAGTGTTAGGGTCATATTGTGAATTATCAGTATGAATTTTAAAAACGAGCCGAGTAGGGAAGAAAATTCTAAAACACAGTTTCCTCTTGTTTTATAATTTTTATTTTCTTAGGAGAAAGATGCAAATAATAATTATTTCATTGCTTGGAAGTCTCATTTTGTTATGAGCTGTTTTGCACTCAGTGATCTATCTAGGCTGACTGTGAGATACTTGGATGGGGCATAGATGGAAAGAGAACAAATAAATTTGCTTGAACTGTTCTGAAATTCTGTGCAAGTTTTAAAGTCAATGTCAGCAAAAATCCACATTATATAAATCAGAATAATTCTTACTTAGCAAAAAGAGTATAGGACAGATATACAACAATTCTTATCTAAAAAAATTATCACAGTTGTTTCTTTCGGTGTCCCTCTAGTGCCCCAATTGAACTTGGCTCCCAAATTACTTATAGGCATAAGTCAGTCATACATACAGACCAGGCAGTCAGTATGATCTGAGATGAGCTATACATCAGCTTCCTTTTCCTGACCTCTATTGGTACCTCTGAAAAAGTAATTAGCACCTGCTCCAGATTAGCCCAGATTCAGATTGAAATTCTGGGCCTGTTTATACATCATTCCAAGTAAAAATCAAACTACTTCTGATGCCTACTCTGACCACCTGTAACTCTTTTGCTGTGTCATTTCTCTGAACATAGCCTTCAGAAGTAATCTGAGGTACAACAGACAACCAAACAAGCTTTTAGAAAGTCACAGCTCACATGCCTGTTCATTTGAGTGCTAAGTGCCAGTGATGTGCTTCTTTGTACTGGTGCCCACCTGCTAAATCGTTGCTGCCAATTCCATATTCTTGCTATTAACAAGCACTGGTGTTGCCAAGTATATATTGAAATAGCTGAGGTGAGTGTACAGTTCAAACACACTCGTGACAAACATAGAAATGCTTAATTTGTTCCCTTGACTCCGGCACTGAAGTAAATAATATCTGCATTGCTCCTGTCTGACACCTTCAGTAGAACACTCAAATCTGTCACCTGCTACAGTTTCTAATACCATTTCCCTGAGATATTTAACTTGTCTGTGTTTACCAAGCTGTTTCCATTAACAATCTCAAATTAACCTCAGCTAATTTATAATATATGAAAAGAATAATAGCCACCTTTTCGTAATGCATGCAAAGTGAAACAAGGCTTTTTGGCATGTATATTTAAGAGTAAATAGAATAATTACAGAATCAGAGAATCATACAGCATAAGGAAGACCTTGGTTAAATTTTAGTCTTAATTTGCAATTAAAGAAATCAAGACCAAATAAGGTTGTATAACATCATTGAGCTTTATTTAATCCTTTAGTCCCAATGGAAGCACTACAATGCCAGATGTTGTGACTTAACAGTCAGAAATTTGTTCATTCAATTTAAATTTTCAAAGTGTTTCTTAATAAAACTGCCTAAAACTTGCAGGGCTAATGTACATAACTAAAACAAAATTATGTACTATCAAATTAAAATGTCAACTTTTTAGATTTTTGGAATTGCACTTATGCAAAATCAGAAGTTTAGCCTTTAGCTGTTGCCTGTGTTCATTTGTTAAAGATGCTGTTATAGGGCCATTGTAATTTATTCATTCTGCTTTAACGATGCCATTTTCTACACTTTTAATTTAACAACAGTATTCACTTGTCTCTTTGGAGCAACAGACAGCTGCGGAAGAGAGATCCAACGGCATGTTGGCGGGAGCCCACACACATATAATGCTGTTTGGGGTATAGTTGTACTTTAATTTAGGTTGATGAGAAAACACACCAGATTTTACTTGTCAGAAATTTGTTTCATGTTTTTCTGACTATTTATTTGCTTCTAAATTTCTATAATTTTTAATTTATAAGTAATAGGGTTTTTTTTGCCTATTTAAAAATTTGTGTGTTAAAGAGCTTAGAGTTTTCTCACAGTTATGAATGTCAGGCTGTAAGGTTATTTAGTCCAAACAGAAATTTCACAAATGAGAAAACCAAAAATAGGGAGGTTAAGGGATATTCTTAAAATCACACATTTAATTCACTGGAAAAACAATTTTAGAATATCCAGTTTATTCTAATTACCACCAGACAATAGTTTTTAAGTAGGCGTTATTAAGCAAGTATCTTTTTTAAATGATATTTTCAACCTAATTCCTAGCTAAAATAATGCAAAATCATTAACTTTTACTTCCTGTTAATGCACTTACCTCACCAAAACACCACAATGTTCTCATAATAAACTGTGGGAATCTAAAGTCATTCAATAATTGTTTTGCATTCTATTTGATTAACTGTAGGTAGATGTTCTTTCTCATCTAAGAATCTTAGAGTTAGACTATGTCTGAGAGTCCTTTTTGTACTATCGTTCTTGTATTTTATTAAAGCTTAGGCATCATTCCACGCTGTGAATTTGCTAACTACTCCTTGAACACTTAGTCGAAGAAAACTTTGTGATGCAACATTTCTTTAAGTAGACAGCTTAAAGAAACCCTAACAGGTTCAATCATTATTTTATTGAACTGGTATATAAATTAAGTCTAAATACGAGCAAGATGTGCTAAGAACTAAGACAATAAACAAAGGAGTAGTCACAGTTTATGATAACAGCAGTTCATAGTCCAGAAGAGGGTAAGAGTAATGTTTTTATATGCATATAAGCATAATGCAAATTAAAACTGATAAATTCAGTAAAGCATTTAGATGAAGTAACAAAACCTAACATTTCAGGAGTCATTTCTTTGTGCCAGATGCTAACTATGTAAGAGATAAGTGCTCAGGGAGGGTAGAATTACATCCTCTTTATATTACTCATGAGGAAATCAGAGCTTGTCAAATGCTATTTGAAAGCCACAGTGAGTTAGTGGTGGATCTATAATTTAACCAGACTGTCTCTAACCAACCTTCCACACTGTATTATCCACCTATCTTAAAGAAAAAAGAGGACTAGTAGAGAGTCACAGGTGTATGATTGTGATACAGTCTTTCCTATAAGTCAGCCAGACAACTGCTTGGCTAGCTGCCTGCTGAGCATCCTAGCACCAAGGAATCTGCTGTGGGTTGGACACACACACAGAGCAATTACCAGGGAATAACAAACCCATGTCCCACAGTTTCAGTCTGCAGGTTCAAGAGACAGCACGGTGGGCAAGGGAGTCATTAGCATCTCGCAAGGAAGGATTTCCAGAACCAGGTGGACAATAGAGCAGATGAAGTCCTCAGTACAGCAGGGCAGAGACTCCATTGGCCAATGCCAAGGAAGATCAGCATGGCATGGAGCAGCACTATATAGTGTGTAGAGCTCAGCTGTCTCAGCAGTGTTCTGGAATCTGCACCAGTTATTCTTTGAAAGTGGTATACTCCACCCTTCTGGGTCTCTAAGATAAGTAAGTGTCTTGGAACCCCTGATGGCAAGTGGGGAATTTGCCCAAGAGCCTATGGGTGAGTGGTATTGCTCTGTAGACATGGCTGTTCAGATAATGTGTACAGATATCTTAGGTATGTCTCCTTGTGAGGTATGTCTAGCATGACACATGTAGTTTCCCTCTTGAACCAAAACATCATGCCTGACTGGCAGTCATCTTGGTTGACATGAGTGACTTCATTTTGTTTTATATACTTTATGCTCTTTTGACTGGACCAATGTCATTTTGTTGGTCTTGCTCTCCACATAGAGTTAAAAGTGGATAAAAGATTTCCTAATGAGAAAATAAACAAGATCACACCTGACAAAAAGAACCTTAGATCATGAACAATAAAGGTGCTTCAATTTCAATAAAGACAATTGTGAGGAAGTGAGGAAGAAAATCGGTGACAGATCACAGAGAATCTGGAATGCGAGCCTAAGGTTTTTGTTAGTTATTGAGAAAGTGTTGACATTTTTTAGCATAAAAATGACATAATCATTGCAAACTTCAAGAATATTAATTTTGGAGGAGTTTGAGAAAATATTGGATGCAGCCAGAGATAGAGAAGCACATAGGTTCAATGGTGGCAGGAACAATGAAGGTGATTACCAGGAGCCATTACATTTTCCCCTACATTTCTTATATTCTTGATTATATTTCTATCTTCTGAAGTAACAGAGTATATGTGTCCTGATATTTTCGCACAACCTAATGTGAAATTATAAGACAAAAATATGTTTATTACTTTAATATATATGATACAAAATACCACAGTTGTATAATGCCCTACTTGCTAAATATTCTGTTTAGGGTATAAATGAATATGTACTGCCAGATCCCTTTAAAACATACAAGTAAAATTTACAACAAGAGCACCTAGACGGCAATAATACATTAGACTTATTAATGTTCTGGGATTTACATAAATATATTAGAAATATTTCCTGAATGCATAATGCATAGTAACATGTATTTGCATTTTATTAAGTGATTTATAAGAGGATATATGGAGTGTTGATGATCTGACAACAAGAGTACAGAAAAAGATATTTTGAGGTCTAGTACTATAACAAAAAATTTAGGAATTGATCATACCAATTATTACAGAACTCATAAAGACAAATGTAAACATTTATTATCAAATTGTGTTCTGAAACTACTTGTTCTTAAGCAAAAAAAAACAGCAAAAATAATACTTATATTTTTACTTTCTTTATCTATATATATTCATATTTTACATGGAAGATGGATACTAACACACTCCCTCTGTTAAACAGTTGCTCCATTTTAAATAAATTCAAGATAATGTCAAAGTTGCCAAGAATGCATACATCATATGTACAACTAATTTAAACTTGTTCTACAGATAGACTAATGAGTGTATGTCAAAATGCAACTAAAAAATGTCTTATACTCTTGCGCATTCTAAACTTTGAGCATTCATCAAATAAATTACACCCTGATGTTTTACAAATCATTTTTGTAAATGTGAGTTTAATAAATGGAAAATATTTTAAATAATTCAAGTAAGAAATCCAGGCTGTAAAATAATATAAGGACATTATAAAATTATATGTATAACCAATATATGAAAGATGTTAATGCCAGCTCTTACTGAGTGGCAATTTCATGGGTTTTTTTATGCTTTTTCTCATTTAGCAAATTCTCTTCATTAAGACATACCTTGGAAAAGGTATATTTTAATAGTTTTTCCATGAGCTTCACTGAGTCTTCTTGTTCTTCATACTTTAATGCTATTCATTCCATTTTAGTTTTCTTCATTCATGCTTTTGATCATCACTTTCATCCCAAATTTTCTTTCCACAGGCACACATACAATTCTGAGCTCACATTTGTTTACCATGTGTAGCAGCTTCTTACTGGTTATTTTGTTTATTTTTAAGCAATCTGTAAGAAATAAATTTTACCTCCAAACTTGTCTTTCAACTTTCTATGTTGTGTACTCATGTTTATACTGCCTGCTATTTATGTTCTACTGTGATGTTTTTACTTTCTTTTTGGTCCTATATCCACACATGATAGCATGATAGATTTTTTCATTTCGGTGTGTATCTTCTTCATATTAGTTTCTTGCTCATGGTGGGTTTCTTGCATGTCATTGATTTCTGAATAATTCTTAAGTCATTGATTTCTGAATAATTCTTAAGTCTTTATACATAACCCACAGAGGGCTATGTGATCCTACTGTAAGTCTTCAAGATTATATATTTGTATTATATTCGGAGGTCAGTATACTTTGCTCATTACTTTAATTTTTAAGATGTATCTATATTCCATTTGGTTTGAGTTATTCTGTAGAGTTTTAAGTCTCCTTCACAGACAGCTTATACATACATCAAAATGCACAGTTTTCTGCTTGATCTCTAGTGTTTAGCGAGTGTTCTTGAACCCAGATTACCCTAATTATATAATACAGTTAAGAGAATGGCTTTTGAAACCAGAGCTTCAGTCCCAGCTCTATTCTCTATGGGCTGTTTTGACTTGGACATGGCCCCTTTGATGACTCAATCTTCTCATTTAAAAATGAAAGTAGCAATAACATTTAATTGGTTGTTGTGAGGGTTAACTGAGTTAATGTGAATATAGGTCTTAGCGTAAGGCTCATGTAGGTAGTTTTCCAAAAGCTGGCTACTATTTTTATTTTTCTCCAACCCCACCACTAACCCTTGACTCTCTGATACTCCAATCAGAGAAGGAATAAAAAGTGTACAATACAATACCACATTATCTGAACTCCTCTGACTTTTCCCCAACACATAGCATAATCATTGTGTATACCAAGTCTTTGGAGAAGTGACTTACTCCCCATCATCTTATCCAACCCCCCTTCATCCACTGCCCTACATCTTATCCAGGTACATTTTGTGACTTACCATTTCCAGATATTTATTTAGAGAAATCAGTGGGGTTAGTGATGGTGGTATGAGGACAAAGGACTCTGGGTCACTTAAAGTACAGTAAATACACTGCTGGAATGTTGTTTTTATATTAATTTCTCCTTTTTATTTATTCCCTCTTTTAGCCAAATACCTAACATGAGGAAGAGGTGGATCTACTTATCATAGTATTTTAGGAAACAGAAATACCATTTTTTGTTACTGTTGTATACTTATCTGTTTGATATTTTCCTTTGATGACTTATTGATTTTTGAAATCCAGGCTTACCATTCCTGTCACTAGTAAAAAATGTTTACTAAATGTTAGTAATAGGTAGAATCTCATGTAGTTTTGGGTGAATTATGAGTTTTTAAATTTTTATATGTTTTATAGAGATTTTAATGGAGATTTGGAAGGGCAGTAGAAAGTATTGCTAATTAGATGCAACTTTCAGTTTGCTTATAAGGTATAGTCCATTATGCAAATGTTTGAGATTTTGGCTGGTTGTTTTTTCCCTAAAGATACAAGAGAAATAGAAGGAAGTACTAATGATTTATAGTGAAAAATATTTAATAATTTTCAGGAAGACAGCAATTGTTAATCTTTTAACATTTTTGCCTAGAATATACCATTAATAAACCCAGTATGAATTCCAGAGATACCTGGATGAAATTTAGATAGAAGAGATAGATGATGATATAGATAGATGATAGATGATAGATAGATAGATAGATAGATAGATAGATAGATAGATAGATAGATGATGAATAGATAGACTTCCTTTCAGAAGAACCCAAGTTGATGAAATTAGTGACTGAATGAAACAGGTGGTTGACAGGGGGAAGTGAGGATCCTGTGTTTCCAGTTGAACTGTTGGAACCTATGTTGCCATTTAATGGAACAGCAAATCACGAAAAGGGCACAGAGGTTTAGGGATTAATAATCAGTGAAATTTAAAAAATATTAATTATGATATGCTAGTAGGTCATCTTATGGAATTGGCAGTAAGCTATTGGAAAGAAGCAGAAGAATATGCCCCTACTCACTCATAAGTTATTTAATAAATATTTAAGGTTAGAGACAACATGACATATCCTAAACCAAGACCTGAGACATAACAGTGAATAAAATAAAATCTACTCTACCTCTTACTCTACCCATAAGAGACTTAAAATTTATCATCATGATCCTGGCAAACCCGACAGGTTGTCATTGATGAAAATAACGATGTAGGGTTTTTTAATTGTTTCTTATTTTCTTTCATGTTCACTGTGGTTTATTACTAAACCAGCATAAAATATATAAGAAGTCGTAAAAGAATATAGAGAATGAAACCATCAGTGGCTTGTTTTTTCTTGTGAAGGTGAGCCCCAAATTCTGACTGTGTGGATTAAAGTGTGAGAAACTCTCTAGGAAGGGCAGTCTAGACACTCACTGTCCCTTATACCACTTTAAACAAAAAGGACTACACTAACACTCAGGGGTCTATCCATTTCTTAGCATGTCAGTGTTTCTACTTGAGGTTTTAACAGAGCAGACTGGGTGGTCCAATCACAGGCAATAGACAACTGCATCTCAGTAGACTATCTGCTTTATATAAAACAGAGTATTACCTAAGACTGAATCTGGGTCCCTGGGTCCCAGTATCTGGGTCCCTACTCCAATTTCAATTGGCTACAGGAATGTCTAAAAAATCTGAAAAGCTGTCCTATCTCTCTCTCTATCTATCTATCTATCTATCTATCTATCTATCTATCTATCTATCTATCTATCATCTGTCTATCTATCTACCTATCTATTTATCATCTACTTATTTATCCATTATCTAGGAAGTCTTAGCTCTGCTTTAAGGCCTTGTAATTGATTGTCAGACCCACACTTATCCAGGATAATCTTCCTTACTTAAAGTTAATTGATTAGGGATTTATTTATATCTGGGAAGTTTCTTTACAACAATACCTAGATTAGTGTTTGATTAAATAATTGGGAACTGTAGCCTAGGCAAGTTGACATAACAAAACTCTGTCATAGGTAGTTACCTAAAAATGGCCCAGAAGAATTTTGCTCACCTTTCACTAGAAAAAATCTAGCAGCAAACCCCCATATTGCTGCAAAAGAGACTCTGAGAATGATAGTCTCTAGACAGGGAGTTGTTTACCCAGCTAAAACTCCACTGCAAATTGCATTTAAGACACTTTAAAAAGTCATATCACTTTGTCTAATTAAGACACATCCCGTATTTTTTTCTTCACTTGGAGCTTCAATTCAATCATCCAGAATTTCTTATCTTCTCTGTATAACCTGCTTCTTCCTAACCTCTATTCCTCTTTTTCATCCTCACCCTCCTTTCCCTTTGTTTCAAAGATTTGTTTTTCTTTTCCAGAAACAAATACACTAAGCTTTGTCTGGAAGATTCATAATAAAATCATCTGATCTCTTCACTTAATTCCACCCCACATCCATCTTCCTGTTATTCAGCATTTCCTTCAGCATCAGATGTATCATTTGTTCCAATGTCTTATTCACTCTCCTGAGTTTCCTCTTAAAAGATTTAACTACCTTTACCTATTTGAGAAATGGGACTTTTCTCTCTTTTTCTCTTTATCTCTATCTAACACTAGTAAGACAGAGTAAGTAAAACAAAATTCACTAGTATAAGATATTGAAGTTTTGCTACAACAAATATTCAATGTTTTCAAGAAAAAACTGTCTTGTATATACTTCATAGTAAAGCTAATTACAGATTTAAAACTTCCTCTTAGGATAATAAATCTGCTAAATCCACAGTGATAATTTGCAGGAGAAAGTAAAAAGTTACAATCAGGACATCAGGATTTGTTTGCACCTTTCTCTGAGAGATCTGGCCCTTTGGGAGGAGGATAAAAAAATACTGAGGGAGTAATGGTGGAGGCGGGGAGCTGAAAGGCAGAGGGAAGAGAGAACAGATTGCCTATGCAGTAGGTTCTACAAAAGACTATCTGAGATTTAATTCTCAGATAAATAATGGAAAAATAATAAAAGTGTTTTTTGCAATATGTTCAGACTTTTTCCTTCTCAACAGTTGCCAACTTATAGTTTTTTGTTTTAAATTTTGCGTTAGTACTTACCGAAATTTGATGAGATACCAAATAGATTATATAAGGATACTTCATCTTCTCTGATGAATTATAATCTTCATAAGAATAAGAACTTTTTTTTAAATTTTAGCACTTAGCACTGCTGCACACACTACTTCACTAAATATTTAATAAATGAATTACTCAAGAAATGGACATGTTCTGGCTGGTGTGGCTCAGTGGATTGAGTGCTGGCCTACAAACCAAAGGGTTGCCAGTTTGATTCCCAGTCAGGGCACATGCCTGGGTTGCAGGCCAGGTCCCCAGTTGGGGATGCTTGAGAGGCAACCACATATACATGTTTCTCTCCCTCTCTTCTTCCCTTCCTCCCCATCTCTAAAAATAAATAAATAATATCTTTAATTAAAAAAAAAAAAGAAATGGCCAAAATTGTGAATCAGAATTCCACAGTGCACCCTGGGCTTCCAGTCATCCTTCTGAGTACCTGACTTAGTTAAACAAGACATGTCTTTCCTCCCTGTGACTCTGGGCACCATCACAGGATTCTCCATAAAGTGTAAAGTGTTAGAAGCACATTTTGACACTTATCTCACATTTTCACTTCCAGCTGCAGGGAGAAAAGAATTGTATGCCCTCTCCACATGAAAACAAAGTATTGAAATAAATCAAGGCCAATTTTCTTATATCTTGACTAGGTCATCCTTAAATAAGAGGTTCTCATCTTGTTATGCAAAGTCCAATAATCATGGCGTTGTATCTTAATAGTACAGTGAAAAGTAACACATATTTCTGAATTCGTTGTATTCTGTTTCCTCCTCAAGCCGGCCTTGTTCAGTGTTGTAACTACCCTCTATCTTTCCCATTGTAGACACAGTGAATTTTTGCCATTTCTGTTTCTTCTTTGTAGTAAGTACTCACTTTCTAGGGTCTGATTTCTAGTTTCTCTTCCATTAATAAATTAATTTTAGTTTAAAGGAAAGAGATAGAGAGGTCCTGCCTATATTTCTAGGAATTATTCCCACTTCCCAGAAACGAAGCAGAGTGCCTGTCTGATGATGTGAGGTATCAGCTGGTGTTCCGCAGGCATTATTTCATATGTTTCATATTAGGGTATCATTTTGAATGCCTTTGGAAAATTTACAGTAGAAGGCTAAATGATTGTATTAGGAAACTAATTTTCCATCCCTAGTACCTACCAGCAAGGTAAGTATAGAAGGTCTTTGGTACAGTTTACAGACTGTTAGACAATCTTCATAAATGCTTACTGTCCTTTTACATATCATAGCACTCAGTTAAGAGCCCAGCAACACCCTGTCCTCTCAGCCTTTTCTAGAGGGCCCTGCATAACCCTGAAGTTATGTTTATTCCTATGGACATGAGTCAGTTACTTAATTCCATTGGTAATGAAGGGCCATACATTTCTACAAGAGTGTCAACTGCAGAGCTATGTCACACCACCGTTTTTCATTTGTATACCTACCCTTTCTTTTCTTTCTCTCTTCTCACCTTCCCCTTGCTTTTAAAATCCTTCTCATTCTCTCCTTGTCCTGTGAATATTTATGCATTCACAGTGAACCCATGGGAACTACTGAGCCCTATAGCTGTCTGTTAAGGATAAAGCAGGTGTGCACCTAAATTTAGCCCAAATGCTGACTGTATTTCCCAATTCTCAGGCAACTAGTTAATTTTGCTTCTCATGAACACTATATTAAATAGTCTATTATTTGTTTTCCTTTTCATCGAGGCAACTACTGGTCAATAAAGTGGTTACCTCTTTCCTTTCAGCCCACTGAAGTGAGGTTACTTTAGCATCATGTGTGAGCTGGCAGCACTTCAAGAGACCAGCAATGTGGTGGTGCATTGCTGGGGGATTATAAAGCCGTGTTCACTGAGACCAAAGAATTCTTCAGAAACATTGGATGGAGAAAATTAGACATGAACTAAGAACCCAGAGGATTGTGTTCTTTAAGGGCCATGAAATTACTTAGAAACTTAATCATAAAAGTGAATGAGATGATTCTAAAGCAGGAGGTCAATGTTGCCTTTGACTTTTATTCTTATTAATATGAAAAAATTCCCTTTATGTCAAATGAAATTTACTAAGCATCTACATTATGTTTCTTGTCATATATTTACTAATTAAAAGACTTTTCTAACCTTTAAATGATGAATTACCTGTAAATATCTCCATAGTATTTACATACCTGGTATATTTTTTTTCTAGAGAAAAAAGCAGCCAGCATAGCAGGATTTATTAAAAAGAGAAATTGTGCTCTTCAATAAAGTACTGGGATTTTGTTCCTCTGGCATATTCTAAACACATATCCTTGAAAACATTCAATTAATAATATGTTGAGATGTATCTGTGCCCAACTGACTAACCACAGGATGAAAACATACATTCTTTCAGTTTTCTTCGTTTTTAATGCTTAATCTCAAAACATAAATTTTCCCCTACAGAGAACATCAAAAGACAAATTCCCTTAGTGACATTTTACAATTAATTTTAATATCCGTGCACTAAGCACATAAATTTTTCCAGTCATAGCATATGCAAATATGTTTCTGCATATCTTTGAAGTAGCTGTTATTAAATGCAGATTTCATCTCTGCTTGGGGCTGAGTGTTAAAATAGTTTTTGCAATATAAGGAATGATGCTGGATGTTATTTTCTAGATGGTTTGTTTTATTCAAGAAATGTTCCTAGAAAAGAAGCACAATAGTGCTGTAACTCAAATTCTGTAACATACTCATGGAATGTGAGTCTAGGTGTCAATAAATATTTCAAAATAATTAAAGTCAATATTCTCAATTTAGAGAGGAAGATCATAATGGAGAAGAAACCCTGGACAAAATCTATCTCAAATACAAATCTCTACTCGGAAAATTTGAATTAGATATGTGATAAAATGAGTTAGCAAGCTGATGAAGAGCTTGCAATATATTTTGCATTTGTTCCCATATTTGGTAATATCCCCTTGTATTAGTCAGGATTCTCTAAAGGAACAAAATCAATAGAATATATATATATGTATATGAGAATCCTATATAATTTTAATATGTAAATATATATAATGTATACAATAAGAATATATATTATATTACACGCACATATAATTTATATTTACTTATGAGGTATATTTTAATAATTATATAATATATATTCTTATTATATTTTTCTGTGTAATATGTATATTGGCTTACACAAATATAGAAGCTGGCCAGTTCAGTCTCCAGAGTAAGTTGGCAGGCTATACGTCTGGATGAACTCCTCTAGTTGGCAGAAAAAACTGACGTTTTAGATAAATCAAAGACATTTTGTTCAATTCACACTTTTAACTGATTGAATGAGGCCCAGTCACATTATTTAAAGGTAATCTGCTTTACACTACCAATGAAAGCATTAATATCATTCAAAGAAAATAAAAACTCTTGCAGAAATACCTGGAATAATTTGACCAACAATCTATGTACTCCACAGACCAATTGAATAGGCATGAAAAAACTATTGCCCCCCTCATTTAAGATTAAAGTTCTTGTGTGTATATATAACAAGTTGAAAGATGAATAGATTTTGATATCAAAATGTCTACTAGAATAAAAAAGGAAATAGTCATATATTTAAGCCGGATACATTCTATAAAGTAATTTAAAATAAAATGCTTCTCTAACTAACCTTGGGAGAAATTATCATGAATTTTAAATTTAAAATTTTATTTCCTACTTCATGCATAGTGGGAATTACAAGTTTGATATTAGGATAGAACAGTGCTCTTCAAATGAGAAATGACTGGCATTAACTATTTCTAGAGGGTTTGATGAAATCAGAAAATCAAAACATGGGGACTGCATTAGCTACATGAGGCACACATGGTGGGCTAGATTAGCTTTGTTCTAGGGAAAGGGCTTCAGGAGAGGAAGAGAACTGTTATTGACCATCTTTGATGACAAATTATAGATTAATAGAGGAAGAAAATATTCCTGAATTTTGAAAAAGAATTAAGCATGAAAGACTTCTTAAATCCTAGAATGTATTATTAAATAAATGAATGAGTGCTAGAAGTTGTTAAGTAGTAGTTGAATTCCCCCAATTTTTTACAAAAATTAATAACTTGGTATATCAAGATAAAGATATTGATAAATAAATCTCTATTAATGACATAGCAATAGTGTGTTACACAAATTGAAATTGGGCTAAACAAGCTCCTGGACAATTCATTTTCAAATAAGGGTACTATTTGGTGAAATTACAAAGGTTTTCTCATATCTCTGTCTTGTTTAGTATTGTTAATGAATAAGATATAAAGGGAATGTCTAGTATAAGGTATTTCTTTCTTTTTTTAAAATTTTTTTATTGATGATGCTGTTACAGTTGTTCTATTCCCCCCTTTATTCCCCTCCACCTTACCCCCCCATCCTCACCATTACCCCCCCTTTAGTTTATGACCATGTGTCTCAATTCCTTTAGATTCTATATTTCCCATGCTATTCTTGCCCCCCCATCTATTTTCTATCTACTTTCTATGCTACTTATTTTCTGTACCTTCTCCCCCCCACTCCCCTGTTGCTAACCCTCCCTGAGATCCATATTTCTAAAAGAATGAAAAATTTAGTTAATAAGGCACGATTTAAAAAAATATAATAATGCCCAAAGATAACCCCACTGCTGAAAAGGCTGTGACCAAGGAGGAATTTTAGGGTGAACAAACTTCCCCAACCCCCAAGTTTATGGCTTCCCATTCTGAGGTTGCAGACTGGTCGGAAGACCTGCAGGTGTCCTCTGTGCCCATCAGCAGTTGCCTGCTGAAGACTGGCACACAAAGCCCCCCACTGAGGAGGGGTCTGCCGTTTTCACTGCGCAAACCGCTGACTGGGTGGGAACCACCACGAAGTGGTCTTAACTGTTCTACAAATTCTGAAACAAGGTGAGAATAAGGATGATGGCAAATAAAGTTTCTTCAGAAAATAATAAATAAGGATTTCAAAATAACAGCTGCACTTTTCTTGTTATGGAGAAAAACTATGGAGATTTCACAGGTAAAACTGTGTTCTTATAATTTGTTTTTTAGAAAACAGTATTTCTACCGCAGCTTAAGGATGGAATTGAATGAAAAAGAATCTAATAAGAGACTTCCAATTCTGGGGGCATGACAGACTGCAAATGCTGAAAAGTATTATCACTAAAAAACAACTAAAATACTGGTTAAGTATTTTAAAACATATACAGCATTTAATTCAAAGATTATAAAGCAAGAGATTAATTTCCTTAGAAGGCAGGCCCATTTAAAAAAAGTTTTATTGAGGTCTAACTGATATTTAGTAAACTGCACCTATTTAAAGTGTGTGATTTGATAAAATTCCATGAAACGTATGAACTCATCACACTCGAGATGATGAATCTGCCTGTCTCCCCGCTGTGACCTGTCTGTAGCTGTCTCCGTTATACCCCCTCCCACACCCTGCTGCTCAGGCAGCCACTCTTATGCTTTCTGCCACTTGGCGTTATTTTGTATTTTTTAGAAATTTATATTTATTAAGATATATATGTAAAATGTACTTTCTGTTACCAGAAATCTTTTGATCAGAATACTTATCTTAAAATTCATCTATAACAAACTATCAGAAGTTCATTCCATTTTGTTGCTAAATATTATTTTATCTTAGGGACATCTTAGAGTTTATTCATCCATTTACCAGTTTCTATACATTTAGATTGTTTCCAGTTTGGGATTACAAATAAAACATCGTTTCATTCGTGTATCTGCCATCCATCCATCTCCTTTAATGAAGCACGTGTAGCAGTGCCCTTGGTCAAGGCAAAATTTTATGTCTCTTTATTGGATTGTTTGTTTCGATGGATTTTCATTGTTTTTATTATATGTATAGAATACACTAATTACAGAATATATGAGGGGAAAGGAATCAAAACTGAAAGATACTTTAAGATTAAATGTTTTTTTAAATATTTTTATTTATATTTAGAGAGAGGGGAAGGGAGGAAGGGCGGGGAGAGAAATATCGATGTGCCAGAGAAACATGGATCGTCCGCCTCCTGCATGGCCCCAAAAGGGACCTGGCCCACAACCCAGGCATGTGCCCCAACTGGGAATCAAACCTGTGACCTCTCCATTTGCAACACAATGCCCATTCAGGGCATTGTCACACAGGTAACAACACTGCCACACAGGTCAGGGTGAGATAAAAAAAGTTTAGATTGATTTTTAACTCATTACATATCATAATTTCTTAATTTTAAATGCCCTATTAATTTTTATTTGGTGCCAGACATTATATTTTATTTCTGTATTTATAAAAGTATTCTTGAGGTTTTTCCTTCAATACAATGAAGTTACTTGGAAATCATTTGATTCAAGTTTTTTTTTTAATTTCTAAATGACTGTTCAGTCTAAGGATATTTATTTCCTACTACTGATTTAAGATTCTTCTCTTTACACTATATTCCATGAATTATAACTTCTCCTAGTCTGTCTGATGGGAGAAGGTACAATTTCTGCAACAGGGATGTTTACCTCTAAACTTTTGAAGAGTATCTATTCTCAACATTGGATGTTTTTCTCCCACAGATGCACTGTTCAATATTTAACTGAATACTGAAGGGGAAACTCTGTAGATACCTGGAGTTATAGGTTTGTGCGTATATCTTTTCTCCAGTATTCTCTCCTGTGAAATCTAGATGCCTTGGTCTTCCCCCAATTTTCAGCTCCATCTCCTTAAAGAATTTAAGTTCTGCTTTGGTTCTTCCTCTCTACCTTAACACCTTGAAACTTTCTTAAGGAAACAAGATGTCAGAACAATCACAGACATCATTTTTTCCCTAATGTTCATCAATGAATGAGAGATTATTACTTGATATTTAGTTCCTTAAAACTGTTGTTTTATATATTTTGTTCATTGTTTTGTTGTTTCATGTGGGAAAATATAGTATAGTTATTCCAAATTGACTAGAAGCAAAATTTGATGCAGAATTTTTATATATTTATTTTCTATTTTTATTTATTATTGAATTTATAAGGGTGGCACTGGTTACAAAATTATACAGGTTTCAAGTGCACAATTCCACAACACATCATCTGTACATTGTATTGAAGGTTCACCAGCCCAAGTCACCTCCCATCATGATAATTTTTCAATGGATTAATGGATAATACAAAGGAAGAAGACCAGAGCCTACGAAAGGTGAAAAGGCAGAATAGAGAATAAAACTGAGACTGCCCAAATGTACTAGGAAGGGTAAACAAGAAAAAATATTGCCCTAAAGAGAGATGGTGTGTAAATATGTCTCTTTGAGTATTGTCTCTTAAAATGAGATAGTTAGAATGGAGTTATGTTTTCTTTAACCAAAGTTTATGGTTCAAAAAATTAAAACTAAAAATTTCATCTGAAATTATTAACCAATGTTAGTGATTTCAGATTCTTTAAAGAAATATAAGCAAATTTTCTCAGGAGGAACATATGCTTCAGCACATGGTATCTGAGAAGCCAACACCAGTACTAGATTAGATGGACAATAGATGTATTGGGGAAAACACCTGTGAAATATAAGAAGTGGTTAGGAGGTGATTTCAAATTGTAATGCAGATATGCCCCTTGTAAAAAGAGATGACAAGAAGGAGATATTGGGTAGAAACATGGAGGCATAATCAGACAGCTGGTTTGTTTCTGGTTGGTGTCCTAGATAAACAGGACCATGTCAGGTGTGTAGCGTTAGTCTCTGAGGCTGGAAGATTGGCCGTTGTGAGCCCGCCCTAACTTCTTACTGGCATATAGACTGTCACATAGATGGAGAGAAATGAATAGGGGAGTCAGAAATAGACTCACATATATATGGAAACAATATGTAGCAAGGCAGTGTTTGTGATCAGTAGTAAAAAAGAAGGTATTAAAATAAATGTTATAACACTATCCTTAAAAAGGTATTTTCCAAGTAAAACAAATCAAAAAGAAAAATTGTAACAGCATACAAGTACTTATAATTCCAGATAAATAATGAGCTAAAATGTGAAATGCAAATGTTTAAAATCTTCACAACAATGTAGCGAATCTATTTATGATTCTGAGGAAAGAAAATATATTAGTTTTGTTTTGTAAGTAAGATAGACAGACTATCACAGATAAATGATGAATTACATTGCAAAAAATATAACAAAATTACGTTATCTAAATATACTTTAAAGAAAGTGAAAAGACAAGTGTCCAACCAGGATAAGATGTTTTAGCACATGTAAAAAAAAAGTATTAGCATAGAAAATACATACAAAATGTTTGCAAATCAGTGTGATTAAAATTCACTCAATACCCATAGCCAACATCTTACTCAATGGGCAAAAACTATAAGTGTTTCCCTTAAGATCAGGAACAAGACCAGGATGTCCACTTTTACCTCTCTTATTCAACATAGTACTGGAACTTCCACACAGCAATCAGAGAAAAAAAAGAAAGACATCCAAATTAGGAAGAAAAAAGTAAAACTGCCATTACTGGCAGATGGCATGATATTGTATATAGAGAGCCCTAAAAATCCCACCATAAAACTACTAGAGCTAATAGGCCCTGGCTGGTGTAGCTCAGTGGATTGAGCTCAGGCCTGCGAACTAGACAATCGCGGTTCGATTCCCAGTCAGGGCACATGCCTGGGTTGCAGACTGGTTCCCTGCAGACCAGTTCCCAGCAGGGGACACACAAAAGGCAACCATACATTGATGTTTCTCTCCCTCTCTCCTTCCCTTCCCCTCTAAAGATAAATAAATAAAATCTTTAAAAAAAAAACTACTAGAGCTAATAAATAAATTCAGTAAAGTAGCAGCATGCAATATAAGTATCTAGAAATCAGTTGCATTTTATAAATCAACAATGAATTATTAAAAAGAGAAACTGAACAATCCCATTAACAATTGCTTTAAAAATACAATATGTAGGAATTAATTTAACCAAGAATAAAAAGACCTACACTTGGAAAATTATAAGAAAATGAAGATAGTGAAGAAGATACAATGGTGTATTAGACAGAACTAGAACAAATATTCCAAAAAATTACATGCAATCACAAAAGACCCTAAATAGTCATGCAATCTTGAGAAAGAAGAATGAAGTTGGAGAAAACACACGATCTGATATTAAACTATATTCCAAAGCCACTGTAATCAAAACAACATGGTATTGGCAAAAAAACAGATATATAGATCAATAGAACAGAATGGAGAGACAGAAATAAGTCCATATCTTTATAACCAATTAATATCTGATAAGGAGTCAAAAATACAATGGGGTAAAGATAGTCTATTCAATAAATAGTGTTGGAAAAATTGAACAAGTATAAACTCAAAATAGATTAAAGACTTAATAAGTGTTACACTTGGAACTATAATAATGCTAGAAAAAACATAACAGTAAAATCTTAGACATCCCTCATAGCAATATTTTTTTCTGATAGGGCTCCTTGGGTAAGTAAAAGAAACACTATACAAGTGGTACTATAACAAACTAAAAAGTTACTGCACAGCAAAAGAAACCATCAACAAAATGAAAAGAAAACCCACTGAATGGGAGACTGTATTCACTGATCTATCTGATAAGGAGTTAATATTCAAAAGTTATAAAAAAACTTATATCCCTGGCTAGTGTTGCTCAGTGGATTGAGTGCTGGCCTGCAAACTGAAAGGCTACAGGTTTGATTCCCAGTCAAGGCACATGCCTAGGTTGCAAGTCAGTTCCCAAGTTGGGGGTGTGTGGGAGGCAACTGATTGATGCATATCTTGAACTTCCATGTTTCTCAGCCTCTCCTTCTCCCTCACTTTCCCTGTCTCTAAAAAATAAATAAATATGATAGCCACTCTGACCAGTATGAAATGGTATCTCATTGTGGTTTCAATTTTCAGGTCTCTGGTGGCTAGTGATGCTGAGCATCCTTTCATATGCCTCTGGGCTCTCTGTATTTCTTACTTGAAGAAACATCTCTTCAGGTCATTTGTCTATTTTTTAATTGCATTGTTTATCTCCCTGGTGTGGAGTTGTGTGAGTTGAGTTATTTATATATTATGGATATCAAACCCTTGTCCAAGGTATCATTGGCAAATATATTTTCCCATATGGTTGGTTCTGTTTTCATTTTGCTGATGTTTTCTTAAGCGAGGCAGAAACCTTTTAATTTAATCAACAAAGAAAAAGTGTTGAATAAATTAACATTTAGTGAGAAAAGGGAACCCTAGTGCACTGTTTGTAGGAATGCAGACTGGTACAGCCACTGTAAAAAACAATATAGAATTTCCTTAGAAAACTAAAAATGGAAGTTTTTTTTGACTCAGCAATTCCACTGCTGGGATTATACCCTAAGAATCCTGAAATACCAACACAAAAGAACCTTTGCATCCCAATGTTCATAGCAGCACAATTTACTATAGCCAAGTGCTGAAACCACCCTAAGGCCCCATAAGTAAGTGAGTGGATCAAAAAACCATGGTACATTTACACAATGGAATACTATGCAGCAGAAAGAATGAAGGAACTCCTACCCTTCACAACAGCATGGATGGAACTCAAGAGCATTATGCTAAATGAAACAAGCCAGGCAGTAAAAGATATATACCATATGATCTCACCTATAAGTGGAACCTGAACAGCAAAACAAACAAGGAAGCAAAATATAATCAGAGACATGGAAATAAAGAACAAACTGACAGTAACCAGAGGGGAGGAGAGAGGGGCATAATGAGCAAAGAAGGGAAAGGGTTGTAAGGAACATTTATAAAGCACCCATGGACCAAGACAGTGGTGGGGAAAGGATTGAACGTGGGAGGTAAGGCAGAGTAATGGAAGGGAAATGGGGACAACTGTAACTGGACAATAAAAACAGGAAAACAAAAAAATAAAACACAAAAACCAAAACAGAAAAGATATAAAAATAAATAAACAAATTTTTTAAAAAGAAAGACCTTATAAAACTCAACACCAAAAAAAAAAATCCACACACATAAAAAAATAGACGAAGGACCTGAATACACACTTCTCCAAAGAGGATATACAAATGGCCAATAGACATATGAAAACATGATCGTCACTAACCATCAGAGAAAAGCAAATTAAAACCACAATGAGATACTATCTCACATCTGTCAGAATGGCTTTCATCAATAAATGAAAGTGTTGGCCAGGATGTGGAGAAAGAGGAACCCTTTTGCACTGTTGGTGGGAATGCAGACTGGTGCAGCCACTGTGGAAAGCAGTATGGAGATAGCTCAAAAGTTAAAAAAGAAACTTCCTTATGACCCAGCAATTCTACTTCTGGAGATTTATCCAAAGAAACCCAAAACAGTAATATGAAAGAATATATGCACTCCTATATTCATTGCAGCATTATTTACAGTTGCCAAGTGAGTGGATTAAAAAAAAACCAACTGTGGTATACACTATGGAATGTCACTTGATCATAAAAAGAAGAAAATCTTATATTGCAACAGCATGGATGGACCTGGAGAGCAGGATGGTCAGTGAAATAAGCCAGTCCCACAGAGACAAATACCACAGGATTTCATTCATATGTGGAACCGAATGAACAAAGTGAACTAACATACAAAATAGAGACAGTCTCCTAGACAGAGAGAAAGTGATAGGACAATGGTGCAAAACATAGACATTTACTGAATCTGGACAAAAGTTTATAGGAGACTCTCAAACTATTCTTACAAGTTTTCTGTAAGTATGAATTTATACTAAAATTTAAAAGGTACTTAAAATTATATTCTGGTATTAATACAGCTTTTAATAAGAAGAGTTCAAAGAAAGAGTGGCTCTCTCTAAAGAATAAATCTGAAAGGAGGCTGAACAAAAAGATGATTTTCTACCATGTTTTAACAAAACAACATTTCCTTGTCCCAATACCACAATGTATATGAAAAAATAATGTCACTTGTTTTTTTCTTTTTGCCTCAGGTCCTTACCACACATTCACAGAATTTCAGCATTCCACAGAAGGCACTTTAAAAATAATTATTTCAGAAGTGTCCTAATATGTCAGAAAATGACTTAATATTGTGTATCCCATGGATAAGTTCTGCTTTAGAACTGCAGTTTTTGTCAAAAAGAATTTATCAGTAGGAATACAGTGCAGAGAAGTATATTAACCTAGCTTAGGTACTTCTCAATGGTATCATCTTCTCTGATGTTATTTCTCTTCATCAGTAATATAGGCTAATAATATTTACTCACAGGAAGATTGAATAATAAACATATTTGAGTCATAGACAGGATGTATCACAGAGTAAGCTTCCAATCAAGTTTTATTAACAATGCTGGAATCAAAATCTATTTTTTTACTTATTTACACCAGTAAATGTTATGGTGTAACATTTACTGGTGTAACATTTACTGGTGTAAAGGAATAATGTTAAATGTTATGGTGTAACATTTACTGGTGTAAAGGAATAATGTTATTCTGTACAGAATAATGTTGAAAGGAAACAAATATCTTCAAATAAGAGCTTTAATCAAATGTAAAATTTCAGGTCAGTCCTTCATGTTTTGAAGCGGCAGTTTCATGAAGTCATTTTTACTCTTCAGTGGCAAAATTAATGGTTGATCAACTGCCTCTTATAAAGCAGGGTGAATGTATCCTGTTTTAGATCTAAGTGAAATTTCAAGTACTAATTTCATATTAAGCCCAAATAAAAAATAATCATATATATTTGTAGTTGGAAGAATTCTAAGATAGCCCAAGTGATTGGTGGGAACCATGTGGCATGGACCTAAAATCTGACAGCCAGCAAAAGAATAGGGGCATTTATTTGGCCTAAGCCTCCAGGCAAATGAATTTTGCCAGCAACCAGGTAGCTAGTAATAGGATCCAAGTTTCAGAAGAGAAAGAAAACCAGTCACCAACTTGATTTCAGCCTTGTGAGATTCTATCAACCATGTCTAGACACAAGACTACAGAAACCGTGAGATAACAAACTTGTGTTTTGTCATTAATTTTGTGATAATTTGTTATACAGGATAAAATCAATGCAATAATAAATCAAAATAAGAAAGACGCATGATGCCGGTAATCTGGAAGGGTAAGGAGCTGGCACATTATTTGCACAGAGAAAGAACCTGGACTTCTAATTTCAGCAAGTGCTAAGTTTTACATTTTATTTTTCTTTTTAAATGGTGTTAATGTGAAGTGCAGTATGTCCACACAATTGGTATATCTCTTATTTATTTTGTTTTTTAATCTTCACCCAAAGATATGTTCATTAATTTGACAGAGAGAAGAAGAGAGAGCGAGATGTGAAAGAAAAATATTAGTAAGTAACCTCCCATACACACCCTGACCAGGTGTCAAACCTGCAACCTAGGTGTGTGCCCGGACCGGGAATCATACTTTCTTAATGATGGAATGACACTCCAACCAGCTGGGCTGCCTGGTCAGGGCAGAATAAGTCTTTTAGAAAGTTTTCAGAGATTTCTGTTTCGATCACCCTTTCATTTCTATGCAACCTCTGCACCCCCTCAACTCTACCCACATAGACAAATCCTGAAGACAATGAAAGAGCATACAAGCATCTTAAACTAAAAAGAAAAAGATGGTAGCTTTCAAGTAAAAGTAAGATGATTAACATGAGTGGTATTTTTCTATCACTCTATATGTTAAGAGCTTAAAATATGTCCTGAAATTTAGATCTTCAAGTTCAATGTTTTAATAAATAAAAAATGTATTTCCTAATGCTTCCTCCCCTGCAAACCTTTTATCTTCGTCTCTCACAAACACTAATGACTTCCTCCTGCGAGGAAGATAACGAACACTTCAAAAGACCTGTGCTGTACATAGCGCAGTAGGAGGTCCATGTAATCCAGCTAATTGAAAGACACAGTTTGTCTTTTATGTTAGTGGAAAACAAATAATTTTAACACACCCCATAATAATGCCAATGGGATTTTTATGATTATTATTGAAAGCATGACACTCTCAATTACCTTTCTTTACAAATGTTGTGTTTAATTCTTAATTTTTTCTGTATTAGTTCTTTGGTTAAGACATGAAACAAATCTGCCTTATACTACTCTCCTCAGACATCATATTTATCAATAATTCATTTTCTGTTTAAGAATATCACTATTGAACTGTTCATATAATCTTCATAGAAAATGAATATGATTATATTAGGCTAAAACAAGGTGTTTGAACTTGCTTATTTAGGAAAACTCCCAGATTATCCTTGCTCCATTAAATGACAGTATTGTTGAGTGTTTACATTATTTTTAGAAAATATCAAAATAAATATCTGCCAGTAACTGGAGACACAAAATATTAGCAATTCACCCATAAGGATGTTTGTACCAGTTTAAACTCTCTCCGGGGCTGTGCAAACATGAGTGTGCAACCTCTCCTCAAATTATAATAAATCCTCTCATTGTCATGTTAAAAACAGTTACCAGTTTGATAAGTATTAAATCTTAAAAAAAAATTCATGTCGTCTTTATTTTATTACTAGTAAGAATATTAGCTACATTTCATATTATCTATTAGTTGTTTATCCTTTATTCTACCCCAAACGGAGGAGGGTAGGGCGTCTTCCTGCTCTGGCGGAACAGAGCATTCATGTCTCCCCCCCATTTATAAAACACGTGCTTTTAGGTTAATACCTTGTAGCTTCAGAAAAGATTCTCCATGGGTTGCTCAAACATGTGCCTCTTAGTTTCTCCAAAAGGATATTTTGTAGAGAAAATTATTTGGCTTTCTTAGTAGTATTTATATATATGTATCTGAAATAAAACTGTTTTTTAGTTTTTGAATTATTAAATAAAAAAACTGTTCACTGTGGCAATTACCAATAGACATGCAGTATACTTTAAACCTGTATGATCTTATTAACCAATGTTACCCTAATAAATTTAATTTTGTGTGTGTGTGTGTGTGTGTGTGTGTGTGTGTATTCATTCACTGGAAAGTATTCAAAAGATAACCTGTATATTTACAGTTAGTAGAAAGAATTGTTATATAATTTTTGTGATGTTAGAACTCAGTATCATAACATTTTCCATATTTTATCTCTACTGGTAAATATTGGTTTTATTTAGTTATTTCTTTAAATTTTAATGTTTACTAATACATGACAGTAATTGCTATATTTTATATTCAAGAAATTTACTATCTTTATGTTATTATTTCTATCACAGTCTTTTTCTATGTTTCTCTTCTCCAATTCAGGCAGGTATATAGTTAAATAATGAAACAAATAGACATATTTTTAAAACTATTTTACTTTTTTCACTGAATTTATTATATCTAGATACTTCTAATCTTTATATTCAATGACTATGCTTGTTTTTTAAAATATTTTATTTATTTATTTTTAGACAGAGGGGAAGGGAGAAAGAAAGAGAGGCAGAGAAATATTAATGTGTGGTTGCCTTTTGTGTGCCCCCAACTAGGGACCTGGCCCACAACCCAGGCACATGCCCTGACTGGGAATCAAATCGGTGAACCTTTGGTTTGCAGGCTGGCGCTTGATCCACTGAGCCACACCAGCCAGAGCTCAGTGACTATGCTTATTAAGACCATTAAAAATAAATTTTGTACATTGACTTTTAAATAAAACCATACATCTTCCATCTCACACACCAAAAAAATCTTATGTTTTATGAAATATTTCTATCATTCAAGAAACTACATTTTTTTTAAGTTTGAAGATTTTTCTACTCATTATGTGTCACAATAGATTACAAATGTTTTGATCACATATACACCTATTTTGGCATGCATTTTTATAAATAACTACACTTAGAGATTTTCACCTTAAATTATTTAAAATTTTTATATAAATAAAATAAATTAATCACTTTGTGGAAGGGGGAGAGTGGACTGGATGAAAAATCATGAAGGGATTAGACAAAGAGCGTATATGCATAACCCATAGACACAGACAACAGTGTGGTGATGGCCCAGGGGATGGAGGTGAGGGCTGGGTGGAGGTGGGCAAAGGGGGAGGACATAGAAACTTGTATAATATTGTAAACAAAAATAAAGTTAAAAAGAAACCATTTAAAAAATAAGTGTATTGTTTTTCTATTGTTACTATCAACAAATTACTACAAACCTAGAGAATTAAAACAATATAACTGTACTATCTTAATAGTTCTGGAGGTCCAAAGTTCAAAAGGAGTGTTACAGGCATAAAATCAAGATGTTTGCAGGGCTATTTCCTTCTCGACGCTGCAGGAGAGACTCTGTGTTTCACCTAGCATAGTTCCTAGAGGCTGCTGCTGCCTTTCCTTGTCTTGTGGTCACATCACTTCAATATCTGCTTCTCTGCTTGCAGCATCTTCCCCTTTCCATGACTTTATGCCTTCCTTTTATAAGGATCTTTGTGACTACACTGGACACACCCAAATAATCCAGAATAATCTTCTTATATCAAAATCGTTAACCTCATCACAGAGGCATAGCCCCTTTTATCATATATGCTAATATATTCTGGGGATTAAGACATGGACAATTTGGAGGGGGGAGGGTGACATTATTCTGCCTTCCACAGAAACATGTGCTTGGAAGAGGTGCATATATTCTCCACAATAAACTTATATGAGCTGTATATTGCTCTAGGCATATATTAGTAATATTTATATTTACCCATAAGCATAACTGTTAAGGTACTCTTAGTATCCAGAAATGATTTTGATAGATTTATAATTAATCTATTTTATTCCATGTCTTTTATTAAATGTATATTATTCTGCCTTGTACAACCAAATATACAGTAAAGAAGTATAAGTTTCAATAAGCCAAAAAAGAAAATTTACCCTCAGCTCATATATACACCGATTTTCAGCTTGAAGCCTATCTTCACTACCAGAAGGACTATAAAGCATACTAAAAAGGGAGCTTATAGTTCATAGAAATTTATAACATGTGAGGGAAATACCCTAAAATAGAATCCTTCTTGGATTTTCTTGGTCCAGGCTTATCACACCAGTTGGCTTTGAAAAAAATTATCAACAAGGTTTTAAAAAAACAGGCTATATTTCAAATAAGTAAGTAAATGTTTATACAAAAATACTTTCAGGCTAATTAGGAGTTTTCCTGTTCTGTTATTTAATATTCTACTTTCTACTCTGCCTCAGCTTCTATTCGGAACCTAGAAAATAGATACAATTAATTGCATTTCATAGAATACAGTCCCTATTTTAACTCAATGCCATGCATATTCCTGTTACTAATCAGTTAGCTTTTGCTCTGTCTCTTAATGTTACTATTTACCTCATAGCTGTAGAAGTTAATACTAAAATAGAAAAAAATTGTTTTATTTTCTTAGATATACTTAAGTTGGAAATACAAAACAATTTTGAAAAGCAAATTATTTTTTAAATTAAAAAAGTTGAGAATTTTAAAGCATATGTGTTTTTACAAAATAATAGCTGATCAGATATGTTTAAATCAAATTACTCACCCAAGTATCTACATATAGTATGTTTACTCCACCATATTCAGCAACTATTTACTAAGAAAACCTAATTATAGTAACTATTATTTTCATGCTAATCAGGAAATATTAATTAATCACATACCAAGCTTAGATCAATAAACAAATCAAATACTTCCCTCCCGTGTGCTGCTGGAGCTGGCTGGCATCGCCAGTGAGGGTTATCGTCCCAGTCTCAGTTGCGTCACACTGACAGTTTCAAATGAGCATCATGGAAGCACTGGCAGCACCAAGTGCCATTGTAAGAATTACGGTCCATTGGGTAGATGTGGGTGGAAGGGTAAGATTATGGACTTCTGTCAAGATTGCTATTTTGTTTTTTCAGAGAAGTAGGAAATAGTCTCATGAACTGAAAGTGAGGATGGGAAAGGGCTGCAGATTGTTTGAGAAGAATAGAAAAGTAGGAACTAATTGCATGGAAGAAAAATATTAAGACAAAACCTTAAAGATGTTTTTTCTTTTACAGATAAAGCAGGATAATTCAAAGAAAATTAATACACAATCTGATTATTTCCAGAGGTATAGATGTAGGTGTAGGGGAACCACAATGGTTAGTGCAATAAATCAGGGCTATTATCCGTCAGGCATTCACTGTTAGTCAATAAGAAAAAGAAGTTACTAGAAATAGAAAAAGAGGAAAGAGTCCCTCAGAGTGCACTGCCTTGAAAGTGTCGATGACACACTCTCTTCTCCCTCCCTCTGGTTGCTCCCAGAGGACGGGGTTCTGTTGTCCAAGGCCAAACAGAAGTCAAAAGATGCACCGGGGCAGGGGGTTGTCAATACGGTACCTGGACTCCTAAAGCAGAGCTTAGAAAGTTACAGTGAATCTGGGGACGATGGGAAAATATCTTTTAAAGCCCTACTGAGGTTAGGAATCCTAATTTTAAAGTTAGAAAAATCAATAGTTAATTTTTCAGTCATATTTATATTCAGGCACAGAGTAGCAAAAAGTTAGGTTTCAGTGGGACCTCAAATTATGGCAAAGAGATAACCAAAAGAATTGTGTGTGGAGGAGAATGATCATTCAACAGTGATCCTAAGAAAGGATGCTTATTATGATTGTTACATTTTGTAATTCTTAAGGAGAAAAAAGACAGAGGAAGATGAAAGAGTATAGTTTATAGATTTTAATGGGGTTGAAGATTTTAATTATTAGAACTGAAATATTAAAGGGATGAGAGTTTCAAAGAAAGGAGAAAGTGGTGGGAAAATGAGATACTTAAAAATGAGATTATAGGAACATTACCATCTAAGTAATAGTAGGTCTAGGATGTGATTATATTTTAAGTGGATGATAAGAGAAAGACAAAATCATTGGAAGAGGACAAGTCTAGGATATGTGAGTCAAAGACTTGGGAAGAATGAAAAGCACCATAATCTGTGTCTTATTAGATGCAGTGACACTGAGCCAATGTATTAATCAGGGTTCTCTGGAGAAACAGAGCCAGTAGCACACAGACAGAGATAGAGGCTGAAAGCCAGGGAGGAAGGGAGAGAGAAAGAAGGGGAGAGAAAGAGAGAGAGAGAGAGATTGTAAGAAGTCGGCTCACGTGATCGTGAAGGCTGGCAAACCTAAATCTGCTGCACTGACCAGGAGACTGGAAACTCATGCAGGGTTTCTACAGGTTGAATTCTTTCCTCTTTTCTCATCAGCAAACCATTGGATGAAGCCCACCCACATCATAGAAAGTAATCTGCTTTACTTAAAGTCTACTGATTATAAATGATAATCACACTGCTATGCTAATGTTTGTCCATAAGATAGCCAAGTTGACACATAAAATTAACTATCACAGCCTAGGACTAAAATCTCTAAGGAATGAAGAGAATAGTCCCCTGGAGGCAAAAGACTGAAAAGAGAAAGGCAGCAGGTAAGAAATCTGTACCATCAAAATTTGTGCTCCAAGGGATCCTATATTCATATTTCTAAGTGAAAGCAGTCAATCAGAAAAGTCTATGTTCTGTATGATTTCAGTTATGGGACATTCTGGGAAAGGCAAAACTATGGAGACAATAAAAGGATCAGTGGTTTCCAGGGAGGAGAACAGGAGGTGTGTACGGGAATGGTAAATAGGCAGAGCACAGAAGATTTTTAGGACAGTGAAAATACTTTGTTTGCTACTATAACAATGGGTATGTCATTATACTTTTATCAAAACCCATTGAACATACAAGACCAAGAATGAACCTTAAAGTAAACTATGGATTTGGGAGTGATTATGATGTGTCAAAGTAGGTTCAACCTTGGAATGATGTACTTTTCTGGTGAATAATATTAGGAGAAATGAATATGGTTTAGATCTAGAAGCAGAGACAACAGGCAAGAAGTAAGTCAGCTGGTTGAATTGTGTGCGCAGTTTAGAACATGTTTTAAATACATTCTCCCTTTCAATTTAACTACTTGAACACTCCTAAAATCTAGGTAACTCATTCTTGACTCATTGACATAACACATTTACTGAGTGACTGACATTTGTTAACATTAGGTCACATGGGAGACACGGTACAGGACAGTCTGTGCCTTCTTGAAGATTTTTGAGGAAAAAATTGATATGTTGAGAAGTGAGATGACAATGAACAGGTTCTTCTGTAATTGAAAGAATCTGTTTCTACTCCCAAGTGCTCTTATTTGTCATCATTTCCCACTGTACTTTATATTTTGGAGCCTGTTTATTTCTGGATGAAGAACTGATTTTCACATTACAGGCAGGCATTTTCAATTTACCAATCACTTTCCAATTTCATCCTCAAGGCCGTGCTGTGAGATGATTTGAAATTTGACAGAGTAAACTGCCTTAGGGATTTTAATAAAAGCTGAAGAATTAGAACTTGTTGTGAATATGGTGTATTGAGAATGATTTAATGAGTAATACAAATGATATACTCATGGTCCAAGGAATTTTAACATGTAATTTTTATATCTGTAAAGTTAGGATTATGACAACAGAGATTAATATGCATTTGCAGAAATAGCGACGTTATTTTCAAATATATATGCCCTACCATTTGGTAGAAAGGGAGGTAACCCAAGAGATACCTACGCCCACTTTATCATTTTAAGAATTTAAGAGAAGCATGATTGAATTGCTTCTATTTCATACTCAAGGACAATTCTATTTCAGAATTACTGTGAAAGTTTCACAAAATCTGGATATACTCCTTCATTACAAATTTTTTCTTAGTGTAGAAAAGTGTCAGAAATAAACTGACAGTAATAAATCAATACTACTATAACTAGCTGAATATATAAAATTTGATATGTTTAGTTGGATCTTTTAAATGCAGTGATAAAACTAATTTTGGAAAAAAATATTTAATTTTTAGTTATTGTTGCTTTTCCTGTCCATTGAAGGACTGATGTCACTATTAAATATATGTCTCTGTAATTCAGCTTATACATATTCTATTATTTGTCTTGTAGCTCACCAGTTCTTTCCTCTGTACCTTTCATTTTCATTCAGTTATTGACTTTTAAATTGTAAAATTTATTTCTCCTTATATGTCTATTCTTTGCTGAAATTTTCTATTTTCATGAAGCTTTTCATTTTTCATTTGTTTCAAGCATGTTCATAATTTCTGTTAAACCACTATTATCATGGCTGCTTTATTAACTTGTTTTTTAGATAACTCTGACATCTGTCATCTCAGTGCTAGCATCTTACTGATTGTTGGGTTTTTTTCCATTCAGTTTGAGGTCTTTCTGTTTCTCAATAAATGACTTTTCGTTGAAACTTGGACATGTTCATATTAGGTATGAGACTCTAGGTTTTGTTTAACCCTTTTGTTCTAATCAGATTTCTTGGACTCCATGCCAGAGAAGACAAGGTATAACTTCTCAATGCATTAGACAAATTTCACATAATCTCTCACCACTTTGACTTGGCATTTTCACTGTCAAGGTCTAATTACTTGCAGAAAGTAGTTTTCCAGTGAAGAAAGATAGATGTCTAGTTTTACAGAGGAAAAGGATTGGAAAATGCATGAAAGAGAGTGTATTTTTGTATGTATGTTTGTGAGTAGGAGGTAGGGGAGTACTATGTTTTCCATTCCCAAAGTGTAGGAAAAAAAATGAATAGTATAAGCAGAGGTAAACTAGAGGGCAATTAGAACACAGTTAATTTGAAATTCATGAAGAAGAAAGTGAAACAAACATGTCTTACAAACGACAGCTATTTTGAATTAATGGGATTTAGAAAGGCACAGGGCAAACCACCTAGAGAACAGATTAAACTTAGAAAATCACAAGTAGAAATTGATTAGCACTTTCCCTATTATCAATAGAATTTATATCTTTGTGGAAGACGTTCAGATAAGTTCAAAATGAGGTCACTGCTTGTATATTTGTTCATGATATGATGTCACTTGTTTCACAGACATAAAGGATTTAAGTCCTTAACACTATGTTTACTTATTTCACTATAAGTATTGATCTATTCACTTGTTCTCTGCCTTCTAAAATTGCTTAACAGTGAGGTTTTGCTCTTGTAATTGTCACCAGCATCTCTTGAGCACTCTGTATCTTTTACAGTAAGAAAATAAACACATAGCGCTGCCTTTAGGTTATCTTGTTGGACAGGGATTCAATTTGCATCATTGTAAATGTCCTCAATAAGCTAGAATTAAGGTGACATCTTAGTTTACCAGGCAATCCAAAACCATAAATAGGCTCATGACTATTGTTCTGTCATAATTATGAATAGTGCATCCACTTCCTCTAAAACATGTCCTGGTTTGGATGATAAATAAAAGGACTAAAAATGAAGGCATGAAGATTTCTATCATAAAGTTAAAGTACAAAAGTAAAAGAATGGATCAGGCAGATATATCTTAATGCCAGAACAAGAAGTAATTAGATGATAATAGCATATTTAAAAAATATACAGTTTCAATCAGAAAAGTTTTTGAGCAGTAGAAGACTAGAAAAATCATTTTAACATATTTTGCTTATGCAAGCATGACCCAAGTGGGGTAAAGCCATGAATCAGGACATTTCTATAGCATTTTATGCACACAGAAGGCCTCACCTATTATGAAGATAGATGTATATAACACTCACAACATGGTGATATTAATCATTTGGAGCCCAAACTTCTCTTCTCTTGCTCTAATATTATGTTTATCAAGCAGTCTTATGATGATCTTTTCACTTTTCACATAGAGCTGTGTGGTGGACTCTGTCCAGCAGAGTCCATCTGTTGTAGCTGATGATGAAAATAAAAAGGAAACAGCAGGACTACTCTCTCAAGGGGAGAGTGCCTATGGTTGCCTCGGCCACTACCTCAAGAGGGGAGCGCCTCAACCCTTGCCTAGGCAGACTTTTATTATTTTCCTTGGGTCTTACATCAGAGAAAGATTTATTATCTATTACATACAACATTATTGTCTACATTTTAGGTACAATCAAGGAAATGAAATACCATGCAGAGGGGAATGGTGACAGGCTGATTAGCTCTGTCTTTGAGAAAGTTCACACAGGCTTTGGAAATTACCTTGAAGATAGACAATACACATTTGTTGCTTTAGACAAGGGTGATGGAGTTTTAGCAAGAGTAAGCCATAACAATCTGTATGCATTTTCTAGGCCTGATTCCCAGGGGAAAACCTGATTTGAAGGTCTGGTTCCTGCCCAACATGTCGCTTCTGTAGGTTTTCCATACAGAGCTGAGTCACATTTGCCAGACTAAAACAAACTGGTCCCCTACAGAGCTGTCCACGGTCATGTCATTCTTTTATTCCACTTTCCTTTAGCATCTACCATGTGACCAGAATTGGTGATGGATATTGGGGATACTAACATGGATTCTGCTTTCAGAAAGTGCACAGCCATAATGGGAGATAGAGGGAGAGAAAGGGAGGGAAAGATGGAAGATAGGAGGAAGATATAAGAAAACACAGGGAGAGAGATAAAACTATGGTCCAAGACCAAATTACACTTGTCCCGAGAAACCAGAGGATGGAAGGCATGCAGATAAAGGACTGAAGGCTCCATTCTCCTTTCCATCTGATCATGTGAATGACCAGTACATCTAGATACTATCTTGGGGAGGAATTTGGAGGGGCAGAGAAATTTTTAAAGTCAGAGTATTTGTCTGAAAGAGACTTTCAAGCTGGAAAAAACTTAGATATCATTAATTGACAAGTTTAAGAAATCACCCACCTATAATACAAAAACTTCTCATACCCAACTATGGCAAAATAACAGTAAGCAAGTAAAGCAGCTATATTTGCTTTTCAAATAAAGAAAGTAATAAATAAAATGTTCATTCATGTCTATGTGGTGAAATGGAGAATTTGCTAAATATTGTATATATTTTTTTCTCCATATTTTTCTCCTTCCCTAAAAAGAGAGCAAAGGACATGAAAGAGACATGGTAAAAGCATCCAAGCAAGTTATGTGGACATATTAGTAATAGTAATTAATTGAAAAGTGATTTAGATTTTAATGTCTAATATCATTAAAGAGCACACAATAACCACTATAATAATAAAGAGAAAAAAGAAAAATAGTAACACTGGAATATGAAAGAATAATATTACAGCATGTGTACTTATTCTCTGATGTGTAAAATATAACTCATACTACTGAAATGAATTAAAACATGCTTTAGTCGCCTAAATAAATTTGCATGTATGAACACAGTCTATGTTGAATTAGCCTAATCCTATGGGAAAATACTTTAATTCTTTTAATAACTTGTTTCAATAATTATAAATAATTGTTATATTTGTTGTGGATATAGGTTAGTATGGGAACTTGTATAAGAATGATGGTTTAACTTTTTGAGGTAACGCCATACTGCTTTCCACAGTGTCAGTACCGATGCATCTCCACATCCTTGCCAGCGCTTGTTGTTTGTTGATTTATTGATAATAGACTTTTGGACAAATGTGAGGTGATATCTCATTGGGGTTTTAATTTACATTTCCCTGATGATTAGTGACATTGAACAACTTTTCATATGTTTATTGGCCATCTGCATGTCCTCTTTGGAGAAGTCTCTATTCAGTTCCTTTGCCCATTACTTAATTGGATTGCTTGTTTTACTGGTGTTGAGTTTTATGAGAGTATAGAGGTTGATGAATGATAATGCAGAAAATTCAATAATAAATGAACATTTCAAGAAAAAATAATTCTGGTTGAAAATTAGTGAGGTGACATAAAAAAATGATACAGGTTCATTTAAAAATGTAAAACACCAAGGAACACGTATAAAGGACCCATGGACAAAGACAACATGGTTGGGAGGATTGAATGTGGGAGGTAGGGCAGAGTAATAGGGGGAAATGGGGACAACTGTAATTGCACAATAATAAAAAATGTATACATATAACACATTTACAGTAAATTTTTTAGAAAACATATTTGAATGGTGAAACATTTACTATAAATAATTTATAGATGCATAAGACTTTATATTTCTTCTGAAATAATACATAACTTAAAGCAATTAATATATAATTATTCAAAAATTAAGACACAATGAAATCTTCATGTTGTATTCTGTACAGGTTAAAATAGATTCCAGAGGGCATGTAGATTATGTTATAATAGAGAATGTTTTTATTTAATATTTCATTTTTTTATTGTGGCTCAATTACATTTGCCCCCATGTCCCCCATTACTCTCAACTGCCCTGCTCATCCACCACCTTCCACATTCAAACCTCCCCAGTTGTCCTTGGCCATGGGTATTTTATACATGTTCCTTGACTTGACCCTTTCACTTCTTTACCCATTATCCCCCTCTCCCTTCCTCTCCTGACATTGTAATTGCACAACAATAAAAAATGTATATATATTTGGTCGTTGTCAGTTTGTTCTTTATTTCCATGTCTCTGGTTCTATTTTGCTCATTTGCTCATTTGTTTGATTATGTTCCCCTTATAAGTGGGATATTATGATATTTGTCTTTCACTGCCTGGCTTATTGAAGTTAGCCTAATGTTCTCCAAATCCATCCATGCTGTCATGAAGGGTAGAAGTTTCTTCTTTCTGCTGCATAGTATTCTATTATGTAAATGTGCCACAGTTTAAAATTTTTTTTCTAATGATCACACTTTTTTCAAGCTAAATACTTGTTTATTGTTTTTGAGTGATGTAATTATATCTCTGCAATAAATTAACTACAGGAAAGGTAGGATTTTTGATGCTCAAAACTCATTCTGTTTAGCTTAAATTTGTGAATATACTTGCATACAGAATTTGATCAAATTTGAGCCTAGAATATCAAGTCAGAGGATGAGTAGTCCCAAGTTCATGCATTCCCTACAATACACTATTTTCTGCATGTTTGCTTGTTTGCCTATCTGCCTTTTTTTCAATATCTTTAACCACACTGATATTTGTCATCTACAAAGTTTAGAGAACTGCATAACTGAAGCAATAGGGAAGAACTAAGGGTGTGAAGCAAAGCTGAAATGTCTTGTGGTTAATACTTAGCTCTTGTCCTGCCATCTGTCCTGCTGGCACATCCTCATCTATCTTTTCTATATTGCTTTGTCTCTTTAATTAGGTGTGAACTACTGACATCTCAGGCCTGTCTCCTAAAATATCTTTGTCAAGGTATCTGTCAAGGTTTAAGATCAATAACAGATTACATTTATGAATATACTTGTGAGAAAAACCTTTTCATTATATAAAGTCTGGCACTTGCAGCACTGTGGGGGTATCTACTATTAGCAATGGATTTTGCTATTGTCTGTATTGACAGACTCAAGGACCTCATGCTATCTAAAACCATAGTCAGAGTTTCAAAACATCTGATTTCCCAAGTTAAATACCTGTTTGCCTTAGAATTGCTAATTTGAAAAATATTTCTCAAAACTCAATATAGGTCAACTCTTACTCTTGCTGAATAACAAAGTATGCATGCATGCATACATACATACATGCAATAAATAAGTATACAAAAGCTTAAATCAGCTTTGGAAGGTAACAATAGCAACAATACACAAAAAATTAACAGCAAGTACAAAAATATCCTTCTAATTGGTCACTTATACACTCATTTAAATATCTCTTCAATCACTTTCATAGTTACAATATTTTATTTTTCTTATAGTTTACCTTACCAACTCTATATTACATTTTTATACTTATAGAAAATAACTTCTTCTTTATGTTAATTTGAAATCTACATCTACTTAATGTAGTACTTAAACAATTGTTTAAGTACATTGTTTCCTTATTATCACAAGACAGAATCTTCAGCAAGGAGGAATAATTCAAAAATTCATTAATAGTTTCAACTTTCTCAAAATTAATTGTTTAAGCAGAAGATTTTGTCTTTATTGCTAAAGACCATTTAGTGATTGAAAGCTGTTTGTATTTCACCCCAGGGAAGTCAAGTTATTTTCATCATAGTAATGTCTCAGTTTAAGGATGAACATCAACCTGGAAAATACAAATTTACACAAAAGCATAGCTTGTGATTTTTTTCTTTTAGATTAGCCTTAGCTCTTAAAAAAATACCTGAATACACAAACACTCTTCCAAGTAACCAGTCTGCATTCTGTGTTTTACACAGACACACACATACAACCTACTGATTTCCCCAGGGCATCTCTTACATAAAAGCAATTTTCTTCCCTTTTTCCTCATGAAGTCTATATTTTCAAACTGCTGTAAAACGATGCAGTTAGTATAGCTCTTTATTTCTTGTTCCAATTACCAAGAAGAAATATCCATCTTTTAAGTGCGTTTAGGAATGTATCATCAGAGTTTTAATTTGGATAGCCATTCTTGTACTAACTCTACTTTTTATACTCGTTTGTAATTGATATGCCAATATATTTACATTGATATTACATTCCCAAACACTGGAAATTCAGTACCCAAGGTGATTTCACTTATGTCTACTTTGAATGTAATTTGTTTATACTCAGCTTTTATCAGCAACCTTAATGTAGTACTTAAACAATAATTTTTGAGGTGATAACATCTTGTCAATAAATTCTCATTTTAATCACACTAAGTGCACTAACATTTACTATAATATAATATTTACTAAAAATTACATTTCTTATGTAAGAAAATACTCTAGGAATTTATTTTGATTTAAGACAAATATTTCAATTAATTACATTGAGAGTTTATATATTACAGTGCTTTATTTAAATATTTACATATTCTGTACATTCTGATCTTAGATCATGATTCCAAAGCAAGTTTCATAAGTTTAAAAACAAAATATAACTTTGCTCACACAGCTGAAAGCTGAACATTGATTGCACATAATGCCTAGCATATAGTGCTAACATACTGATCTTTAATTTATTTTTCAAGTCAAGTAGCTTGAAATCTGTCACTTAAAATATGCATTTTTTTCTGCTATGAAAAAGTAAGCAATTCTTTACTAACACAATGATCATAGCTAGTATTCTCTGCATTCACTAAATACAGAGTCAAATAATTTATATATTTTTATTGTTTAATTATTTTTTTAAAAATAATTTTTAATCATTATGTAAGAGAGAAAAATTAGACATGGGATGGTTAAGTAATTTGATTACAGGAGACCACAGTGAAGTCAAGATTAGGCCCACACTGCCAGCTATCACAAAAAACATTCTTGACAACAAATCCATAGAAAATCAGCTCAGTCTTTCTCACAACACATATTTGAGTGCTCTACTGTATAACAAGATTTAAAACAAAATATCTAAATATATGCAGGCAAAATCCCTCTGAAAAATATATGCTAATATATATGTTAAAATGTTAATCGGATTTTCTTGTTCTACACATAGTTTGGAATCATTGATCTCCTCAACTTTGATATTTACAAAAATGTAGCTCAAGATCACCTATATACAAGTTATCTGAGGGGTTTTTAATATATTTCCCTAACACAGAGACTATCAATTGACCCAAAATTCTGGAGTAATAAGACAGAAATTTACAGTTTAATAAATTACCCAGGTAAATTTCATGCAGGCAAATGTATAAGAAAACTATCTTTTTTTTAATGTTTGTGTTCCACAATATTTTATAAAGGCTATATACCTTTTAATCTGAGTGACAGATGCAAAATGGTCTTTGCTGATTTCTACATACTACAAGATGTTATTTTACCTCACTATTTGTTCATTATATTTCTCTAAATTACATAAGAAATAAATAAATATTTTGCTTATATATTTTCTTGCAACCTCACTTTTATTTGCTCTAACATAAAGTTGAAATCTAATCATTTTTGTTATATTTTCTTGCTCCATATTCCTGATTTTTACTTCCAGTTCTTTGAGATGAATATGAATGTAGTGGGCAGCACAATAAATAATGCTACATGAGCTCATATTTAAAAATATCAAAATACAGCTCTAGAGAAATTCTAAGCACTAAACTCTCTGTTATTATTTGAAGTGAAAGTGATAGCTTCAGAACTGCCATATTGTGGAAGACAGTCATGTTGAAACTCATTCATCATTTGAGTTACCTGAGTTGGTAGAGTGAAATCCATTAGGAACATACTCAATGTCATTTAATCTTATGCACAATTTCTAGCCCATAATCAAATAAGTATATAAATTTAAATGCCTTTCCTTGTCCATTATTTCTTATTTGGATATTTGCAATATTTTATTCTTTCTTTCCTTTAAATAAATCTAATTAATTGCTATAAAAGTGTCTTTTGTGAGCATAAATCTATTGGTTTCACATGGAAAACATAGCAAGGGGACATAATTTAGTCTAACTGGTCCAGAAAGGACCTCCGGAGGAAGTTGAAAAGATGAGGTATAAACAATGAGGAAGAATTTTCAAGGCAGAGGAAACACATTTTAAAGACACAGAAGCAAGATATAATGCAGTATATTCTGAAACATGCTCAGCTAGCCATGGGCAGAAAGAAAAAAGATGGGATCATTTAAAAGAATAGAATTTAGAGGTTACTGAGAGATAAAGACAGAATTAAACAGAGGCAATTCACAGACCTCAAGGCCATTCATTATTAAGCAGTTTATCATGTGGAGTTAGTGAAAAGTTTTAAAGTGGGGAACTGGAATGTCCAAGTAGGTATTAAAGAACACCACTCTAACTCAGTATTGCTTATTCCATTCAAACTACAATAACAGAATACCACAGACTGGTGACTTAGGAGCAACAGAAATTTCTGACAGTTCTAAAGGTCCAAAAGTCCAAGATCAAGGTTCTGGCAGACTCAGAGTTTGGTGAGAGTTTGCTTCCTGGTTCTCCTTGCTATAAACTCACACCATGGAAAGGGCAATGGAATTTTGTATAAAGGGATTATTTCCATTTATTGAAGGCTCTCCCACATGACCAAATTATTTTTCAAAAGCCTCACCTCCAAAACCACAATATGGAGGGTAAAGTTTTAACAGACAACTTTTTTTGGGGGGGGAGGGCACAAATACTCAGTCTATAGCAAATCATTAGGAGAATTTTTGGACCTAGAACCAGGGATGACATTTTCCTTTAGAATGTATATTATTTCTTTACTTGTTTAAGTCCTTGAGTGAAAATCTCAAAATTCCTTCAGATATCTGTTACTCATATTATTTTTCCTAATAATAGTTTTATTTTGCTATAATTTAGGTATAGTGTACTACACAGACTTTGACAGCTTTCTTAAGGTATAATTGACATACCATAGGTTTAAAGGGTACATTTTGACAAGTTTTGACATATGTAAACACCTGTGAAACAAAATTGTGTACATTCATCCCCTCCAGAACAATAGCGTGGATAAGAGGGGAGGTCAGACATCTGGTCCTGTTCCTAATCTTAGGGGTAAACCACTCAGTCTTTCACCATTGTGATATTAGCAAAAAAAAAAAAAATTTAGAGACAATGTGTACCAAGCTAAATAGGTTCCATTCTATTCACCACAGTTTGGTAAGAGATTTTATTAGAAATGGATATTGCAACAAGTTTTTAAATTTAATTTATTTTTCTGCTGTTTTTCTGTTTTTCATTTTATTAATATATACTTTGATATTTCTTTCTTCTACATTTTGTTGTGTTTGCTCTTTTTTTTAAGGTAGAAAAAGTGGCCATTGACTTGAGATGTATTTTTTATAAAAATGTATTCTGCATTATAAAGAACCTTCTATGTTTTGCTGTAGCTGCACTCCAAAAGAATGTTGATAGATAGCATTGGAATTTTCATTTGGTATAAAACATTTTAAATTTATCTCTTGAGTTTCTCTTGAACTCCTAAATTATATAGAAGTATTATATTTTTCCAAAATTTGAAAATGCTGGGTAGAAAATTTTATTATTTGTTTTTACTTCAATTCCATTGTGAGCAGAAAATGTATTTTGTTTTACTTAAACACATTTCAATTTAATGATAGTGGTTTTATGTCCAAGATATGGTCCTCCTTTATAAATATTCTATGTACACTTGACAATAAAATTCTTTGTTTTTGTTGGCTGAAATGTTTTATAAATGTTAATTAAGTGATATTGGTTGATACTGTTCAAGTTTTCTATAAACTTACTGATTTTCTGACAATTATTGAGATAAAATGTTAAAATGTCTGACTGTATTTAGGAATTTTTATATATACTTACAGTTTTATAATAAATTGCTTAATATATTCTGAATGTTACTAGGTGCACTAATGTTTAGAATTGTTGAATTATCCCGATGATTTATTATCATTAAGCAAAATTTTCATCCCTAGTATTATTCTCTGCTTTGAAATCTACTCTTTCTAATAAAAATATAGTATTTCATATTTCTTTGGATGAGTATTATCAGCATGGTATATCTTTCTTTCTATACTTTATCAGTTAACATATTCTGGTCTTCAAAAATGAAGTGTTTCTTGTATGTAGCATAGGTTTTGGCTTTGCTTTTATACTCAATCTGGCAATCTTTTCTTAAATTGGGACACACCAGTTGCATTTAATGTAACGAATAATATGTTTTGATTTATAGATACTATAGTTTCAATTTTTTCTAGTTGCAAATCTTATTTTTTTCCTCTCTTTTCTGAATCTTTTGGATTAATTGAGCATCCTTTATTATTTTTTCAACACGTACTTTTTATTAGCTATGTAATTCACTTGTGTCAAATATGTGATTATTTTAAATTTATTGTATACATCTTTAATGTGTTATAACCTATCTCCAAATGATAAACTTCATCATTTATAGTATAACACCATTAGAGCAGTTTATTTCTCTTTCTCTTTGCCAGAGTTTTGCATTATTCATGAGATTCATTTTACCTCTAAAAATGTTATATACTCCAAAATATGTTTCTAGTATATTTGTTTTAGAGTCAATTATTATTTAAAAATGTTAAATAATAATAAATTTTTATGTTCACTCATGTAGTTACAATTTCTCATGTTTTTTATTCCCTTTTGTAAAACTAATCTTTCTTCTATCATTTATTTCTTTCAATGGATTCTATTTAAAATTTCCTACATGACTCCACTCCAGGAAGACAGACAACCCAATTAAAAAATGGGTAAAGGACCTGAACAGACATTTTTCTAAGGAGGACATACAGAGGGCCCAGACACATATGAAAAAATGCTCAGCATCACTAGCCATCAGCAAGATGCAAATTAAAATCACAATGAGATACTACCTCACATGGGTCATAATGGCCATCATAATCAAATCTCAACAAATAACAAGTGCTGGTGAGGTTGTGGAGAAAAGGGAAACCTAAATGCAGACTGTTTTCTGCTGCAGTGTGGAAAACAGTGTGGAATTTTCTCAGAAAATTAAAAATGGAATGCCTTTTGGCCCAGTAATTCCACAGCTGGGACTATACCCTAAGAATCCTGAAACACAAATTCAAAAGAATCTATGTACCCCAATATTCATAGCAGCACTATTTATTATAGCCAAGTGTTGGAAGCAACCATCAGTAAATGAATGGATCAAAAAACTGTAGTACATGTACGCAAAGAAATACCATGCAGCAGAAAGGAGTTCCTACCCTTCATAACAGCATGGATGGAAGTGGAGAGCATTATGCTAAGTGAAGTAAGCCAGGCAGTGAGGGACAGATACCATATGATCTCACCAAAAGTGGAGCCTAGTCAACAAAACAAACAAGCAAGCAAAATATAACCAGAGACATTGAAATTAAGAACAAACTAACAGTAACCAAAGGGAAGGCAGGGGAGAATAATGGACAGGGGAAAGAGAGAAGGGTCAAGGAACATGTATAAAGGACACATGACGAAACATATTTCAGAACTATGGTAAAAACAGAGAAAATATATTTTTCTCATATATATGGACTATAAACAACAGAATAAACAGAACTTAAGTAAAAAACAATTTAAAAATGAAAAAAAACAATTTCTTGTAATAAAGGTCTGCTTTTGTCTGAAGAAGGCAGTATTTCTCATTGTCGAGGACATTTCACTGAGTAAAATATTCTAAATTGAAAGTTATTTTCTTTATTACTTCAAAGATGCTGTCCCACATTTTTTATCTAGCATTGCTTTTGAAGAGAAGTCATCATCATTCTTATTTCTATCTTGTTATTCTTTTTGGCCTACTGTTTGTAAATAATTTTTCTATCAGCTTTAAGCAATGAGATTGTAACGTACATCAGCATAGTTGTCCTCCCCCCCATATGTCTTGCTCTTGTAGTTCTTTGAGCTACTTAAATAATAGTTTCAATTCATTTGGAAAATTTTCAGTCTTTGTTTCTTCAAATAATTTTGGTCTTCTCCATTTAGGGGCATCAATACACAACTAATAGACAGATTAACATTGTCTCTCAGATTATCATTGTTCACTTTTTTTGTATGTTTTCCTTTCTGTATTTTATTTTGGAAACTTTTATTTTTATATTTCAGGTACACTATGTTTTTCTCCTGAAATGTCTAATCTACTATTATTCTACCCTGTATACTTTATTTTTTGTCTCAAACATTGTAGTTTTCATCTCTAGAATATATTAAGATCTTCAACCCTTTTTCTAGCTTTTCAAACATTATAATGTACAGTAATAAAATTATTTTAAATGTTGTTGATAGTATTTTCATTATGTGTGTTGCTTGTGGGTCAGTTTCCATAGATTAATTCTTCTTTTCACTTGGGTTGCATTTTGATGCATTTTACATATCTGCTAATTTGTATTAGATGTTAATTATAAATTTTACCTTTATCAATGTTGGATTTTTTTTATGTACTGCCAGAAATATTCTTGAAATTTCTTCTGGGACACAGTTAAGCTATTTGAAAATAATGTATTCTCTTGAGTCTTTTTTTTTAACCCATTATTGCAGGAAAAAGCAGAGTGGCATTGGTCTAGTACTAAAATTTTTCCACTATTGATTAACAGTTTAAACAGTACTCTATCCAACAGACCAGCAAATACTTTTTGTAAGTTAATGCATGTAAAATAGTATTTATGTAGAAGTGCATATTTTATGTTTTGTGGACCACACATTTTCTCTGTTACATATACTTCTTTACTTGTGTGTATGAGTGTACCTGTGTGAGTGTTTTTTTACACATCGTTTTAATAATTAACTCCTACTCTGTATCAGAATAGGCCTTAAGTCAAAGCACATGGGTCACAGTTGTTGCATACAGCTGTAACTGAGCACCAGAATTACTGTGGGGGCAACTTTCCTTGCAAGTACCCCTAGCCACCACAGATGAGAGTAAATATGACTGAGACATGATGTGATCTGCTTGGGAAGGAGAACTGGCCATTTTTCCCAGAGGAAAAATGCATTGAGCTCCCTCCTCCAGGGGATTTTATTGGGTTGTAATACACAGGAATACCGGGCGGCAAGGATCAAACAGTAGATAACATTTCAAAGAAATCTGAGGGCTTAGTGTGAGTCAGAGTCTGTCAGGAAGAGTTTTAGGATTTCCTGCTTGAACCCTTAACATACAAATGAAAGCACTCTTAGCAGAGCAGATTTCACAGGTCTATCAGGAAGTCTTTGTGATGCCAGATTTTTCCCCAGGACATGCTTTAGCAAGGCAAGATGCTGCACCTTTCCCCATCAGGTATTCAGGCTTAAGGGGATTAGAGCAGGAAGCGCTTCTCCCAGAGAATGTGGGGACTCGGGCTTTGACAAAGCCAGGGGGCGAGAGTCCATTGCTCTTTGTTGCAGCTCTCGAGTTCTTCCATGAAGGCCTCCCAAGTGATCGAGTCTGGCTTAGGTTGCCCCCCAGCTGTGAGGGGTCTTACCCATCACTGACTTCCGACCAAGCTTTGGGGGCAGGGAGAGGAAACTGAGGCAGCCTTTGCTACCAGAGACAAGCTTTGTCTCTAGCAGCTCACATTCCAGAGGTCATTCCTCACCCTAGCCACAAGGGGTTGAGATACAGTTCCTAGAACCAGGCAGAGCAGTCTACAACAAATTACGATTTTTCTGCTTTAGCTGTTGGAAAAATTTGAATTCCCTGTTCTGTATTATGTATGTATATATTTCTTCCTTTAATCTTTTTGCATGGTTCTTTCTCTACCCTTTGTTAGTTTCCTCGTACATATTTTTTTATCAATACTCAGCTGAGTACTTTAAGAGCATTCTTTGTACATCTCTACATTATTTTTTCTGTGTATACTTTTCTCCTTTCCAGAATTCTAGCTGCTTTGGCACCTCCAGGGTCCCAGCTCTATTACCTTAATTCAGGGAGACCTCTGGTCTTTGTTCATTGCTTCCCTGGACCACAGTTTATAACTTTTTCTAGGTAGTAAGTGGGATCAGTAATAGGGTTAAGTTTATCTATTTCCCATTTCTCAGGATTTACTGTCATTTTTTACCTGCTTTTTAAAGTCTTGAGTGTCATTATTATATATATTTTGCTGGGTTTAAAAAAAATTTAAGTAGGTATCATATAACCCCCATTTCTCATTTTTTCAGAAACATATGTTTAATATTCAACATATAAATCTAAATATAGAATTTAATGAATTTACACAAATTTATATCACTATTACCTGCAACCTAAATATAAGAAACTTATATAGAATTCATTGCATTTAGACAAATTGATACATCCATGTTACTGAAACCTAAGTTTTAAAAAAATTATGTGTAAATTATTCCAATTCCACTGTCATTGGGTTTTGTCAGGATATTAATTTTAATTTTTTACATTGTAGTTACTCCTGTGAATAGGATATAGTACAATTTTAATTTCACAGGAAGTTGTTTACTACATTTTCATTTATAAAATATGCATTTTATAGCTTTAATTATATTTTAGCTACATTTCATTACTGATTTTTGAAGACCTTTTTATATATAGTCTACACTCAAGAACTTGAATAAGAAAAAAACTACTGTACATATTTTTTCATAATCTGAGGATGGCCTTCTCATTTTTCAGAAGTATGTTTTAATGAGCCCAAAAAGTTTTGATGAAAGCTTATTAATACACTGTTTACAGTTAATTGGTAATATGCATGTTCTCTGTAAGGACTGTAGTATAATCTCATATAATTTCTTAGATGCTTCATGGTCCTAGATTTTTAAAAAAATTAATGCTTAGATTTGTGACCAATCTGAAATTAATTGTTGTTTATGGATTTAGTTAAAGTTGATCAGTTTTTTATATGGGTTTCTAATTACAACAATATCATTTCTTGAAATGAAAACTTTTTTCACTCATCAAATTAACAGCAAATTGGTCAAAAATCAGATTTAAATCTATGTCCGTGCTCTTGATTCTGTTTACCCATTTATTTATCCTCATACCAATACCATATTCTCTTGATTAGTATAGTTTTATATTACCTCTTAAAATTATGTAATGTTTATGATCTGTTATAGTGACTATCCAAATGCCCTTTAAAATAATGTGAATTTTGCGACTCTTTCATGCAGTGTTCTCTAACTGCCAGGTCACATGATTGTTAGCATTTAAATTTTCTAACTTTACTGACTTGTCAAATTTCTTCTACCAATTACTGAAAGGGGCCATCAAAATAAAGGTTTTAACTATGATGAACTGTGATTTTTTATGTTTAGTTATTTGTAAATGCAATTATGGATTGACTTTGTCTATTTCTCCCCCATAGTTTTAATAATATTTTACTATGTTATTAATGCATACACATTTAACATTATTATATCTTCTTATTATGTTTATCCTTTTATCATTAAGAAATACCCCTCTTCTTCTTCAGTAGTCCTTCTGTTTTGAATTCTACTTTCTCTGATAAAGTACTATATATATATAGTACTTTACCTTTTATTTTCTACCTGCTTTTATATTTATAGTGGACCACATAGAATTATAACCTTGGGTTTTACTTTTTACATTATGATAACCTCTGTTATTAAATGGAACAGCTGACCACATTGGTATTATTATGCCCATCCTTGATGAGTTCTCAAGCCATGTGCAGTTTTAAGTCACAGTTGTATCACAGAGTCTATGTAATGATACAACCAAATTCAAAGTATTAAAAGCCTATCTATCTTTCTATTAAATGTATGTAGCCTGAAATTTGTCTTTTACTATAAGAATAGCAAGGATATTTCTGACTATCAACTAATTTCTGTATGTATATTCAGGGTCTGGTTTATTCATATAGTAATATGTTTTCTTACTAATGTCCTATTATAAATAAACCCTTGGCAGTTTTTGCATATGTATAGTATGGTTTGCAAAATCATCTTTAATAAGAAAATCTATTCTCTTTTTGTATGAATGTTTAATATTAAATAAAGCAAGAATCATAAAACATTTTATCATTATAAATGAACAAATATGCTAATAGCTCATTATTAATAAATATATAAATAATTAAAACCAATTACAAAGCAAACACTTTGTAGCATATGAACAAGATAACAAATGTTTTTACACTTGTGACATAGTTGATACATAACAACTATACTTAATATTAAAATTTTATCATTTGATCAGTTTTACTTTTTGATGAATCTGTCATTGATTAGGAAATTGATTTCATTATAATGTCTTTGTAATAGTACAACATGGATGTTTGTCTTTTTTCCATGAGTTTTTTTTGTTTTTTCTTTTTTTGCTCGATCCCTCCACTGCCCACCACCAATGCTACAGTCCCCCAAGAGCTGTCAGTCTACTTTATATGTGTGAGTCTGTTTCTATCTTGTTTGTAAATTCATTTTGTTCATTCGACTCCATGTGTGAGTGAAATCATACAGACCCTGTCTTTCTCAGATTGTCTTCTTTTACTTAGCATAATGCTCTCCAGGTCCACCCATGTTGTCACAAAGTGTAAGATTTCCTTCTTTTATATGACTGAGTAGTATTCCACTGTGTAAATATACCACAGCTCTTTTTTTTTGCAATTTATCATCTTTTTTTGCATTTTTTATTATTGTTCAAGTACAGTTGTTTCCATTTTCCCACCACCACTTCCCCCTGCCCCACGCATCCCCACCTCCCACTCTCAGTCCTTCCCCCCTTTGGCCTTGTAGATTGGTCCAACCACCGAGGAAAGCAGCATGGAGCTACCTCAACAATTAAAAATGGAACTGCCTTGTAACCAAGGAATTAATTCCATTTCTGGGAAAATATCCAAATACACCCAAAACACTAACTGAAAGAATATATGCATCCTTATATTCGTTACAGCATTATTTATAATAGCCAAGATATGGAATCAACCCAAGTGTTTAAGTCTTTGATTTTTTTCTATAAGCAATAAAATTGAAAATAATTCTTCTTGTTTATAGTGTTCTATCTGCCTTTAAAGAAAAAATTAATCATAACCATATTTTTTTAAAAGGACTACTATGGCTTTTGTCACAAAAAATATATAGAAAGCTCTGTTTACCTGATACCTTACTTTGTCATACCTAAAAATTAACATAAAATATTTGATAGCATTATTACTCTTTAAAAAATTTGTAATGGTCAATGCACTACTAATAAAAACTTAAATTTTTTTCCAGTTCTATTAAATCTACTCCAATATTTACCAGTAGAATTATTCTTTGTACTTTACTTTTGACTTATTTAACAAATACTCTGCTTGAAGATTCATTTTTACCAACATGTATTGATTGTCATTCTATATTTTCCTGTGTGTTTTATTTATAGTTATGATAATACTCTACATTGTAATATTTTATGACTATATTTATCAGCATTTTTATATTTTATTAAACCACTTTTGGGTCAATTTTTCATTTTTGTAAATGGGAGTTAAAATGCAACACAACAATCACAAATATTATGCATTTATAACTGTTTGAAATTATAAAAAAACAACTGTAAACTCTTTTTAAAGTACAGTCCTGTACCAAATATACAACCTTTTAAATGTTTTGTTGTTAAATACATTAAAAATTTATGGGAAAATAATTACTGACATTAAATTATATTGTGAAATTAATGCAAAACTATTTTATTTCACTTTTCTATGAAGTAGCCGAACCCCTGACCATGTAGCACTGCTGAGAAACAGCAAGAATTACATTTTAATAAATATTTATATAGGATTTATTTCTGAGAAATGACTCTCAAATATTTAATTGATTATCACCTGAAAGTGGATAAAGTTTCTCTATGAGTGTTTTTATCAACCACTGTGGAAGATAGTTTATGCTCAGAATTGTGTAGATTGTAACTCCCCCCCCCATACTCCAGGTATGTAATGCATTTAAACAGTCATCATGCTTTAGAGAGGTATTTTTAAAGTTAAAAAATAAAATTAAAATTTTTTATTGTTCTGATTTTTTTGTCATAGTATTCTTTTGAAATAATATGCTTTAATTTTTTTCTTATGGGAATATAAAGCTATTTCCTTATCACCCTCAAAAAATATCTGAAAGCCTTGTGTTAGGTAAATAATAAACACTTTTAATCCACCTAACTTTATAAATTATAGATGAAAAATCTGAGGTTAGTTAAGTTACTCATATTCATACAATAAAGTTGGATTCAAGTATGTGATCAGTAGAGTTTGAAGCTCATTTTCACACTGCATTTGTTATATTGCCTTTCAAAGTATAGCAGAAAAAAAGATTTTATTTCTGCAGATAAATATATGTGTGTCAGATAAAAGTTATTGGACCATATGTGTTAGAATATTCTAGAGTATTTCAAACACACAGGCATGCCAATTGATTTAAACAAAATTACTTCTAGAGCTCAAATAATGAAATTATTCCCAACTACAGCCATATTCAGCTGCCAATATGTTGGAGATCAAGATAAAGTCCACTTTCAATTTGTTCTGTAACTAAACATGAGGGGATGTTTTCTTGCTAAACAAATATTTTGGATTCATAAGGGATAAAATTTTATCTATTGTGTTCTTTAGAAACATAAAATTCAAAACGATTTATGTATAAGCTCTAAGGTTTATGTGTTATATAGGTTTATATGTATGGTTCATGATTTATTCATACATGTTTACAGATAAATCACTTACCTAACCCAATTTCAATATATTGGTATTCTTATGTTTTATTCATTTTATTTTTATAATCTGTCCACTTACTGAGAAATATTGATTTTTAAAATTTATTGCAGTGAATTTCTAGGCATAAAATCTTATTATCACATTGTTTGTTAAGTACAAATCTCACATTTTTATTATAAAATACTACAAAGTAACTTATTTTTTTAGAAACAAAATAATAATATCCCTTTCCAATTACTGATCAGATTGATGTTAGTTATACTCAGTGCAAGGTTCATAAAGAATTTTAACAATTTTGGTGGATCTCAAAGTATTGTTCACATTGACACAACAGATCTAGCATCTACAAATGAAGACGGCAAATGTGAGGAAGGTTAAGAAATGTTTCACACATGTAAGTTTAGTTTTTTGCCTGTACTTAAAAAAAAATTTGTTAAATCATTTAAGTTTACTTGAAAGGTGAAGTGAACCAAACAGAATAACTACTTCCTGATTTAATCAGCCAAGTAAGTCAAAACAATTGTAAAATATTATATATGCAAACATGACAAAAGCCAATGAAAAGCCTACAAATTTATAACTTGTTAATAAAGACACCTTCAAACAGGGAAAACAGCCTGAGACTACAGATAAAAAAATATATAAAGATTGTTTTTTCTTGACAGAGAAAGGAAATGTAAGTAGACAGAATCTAGTTAACCTGAAGAAGAGAAAGAGAATACTCTCAGGGTACATTATAATCCATCTGCTTCTAGTATTTTTCTAGAAGATGCTCTGCAGTCTGAGACCTGGCAATGATTAATATCAGACATTCTCTGCAAGTGACATTGGCAGCGGTGGGGAAAGAGATCCCAGATAGTTTAATTAGGTTTAATTAAAAAAAGCAGGTTGACAATCAAAGCCAGACAAACCAGATATAAATGCAAACCCTAAAAGTGAAAATAATATATAATTAACACAAGAATCAGTTAAGATTCAAGAAATAAATAACTTGGGAGAAAAATTTATTTTCTTACTCTAGAATTGCACAGTGTAATGAAGAAGCCAGTAGCCACCTGTTGCTGTTTACACTTAATTTAAAATAAAACTAAGTAATATTAAATTTTGTGTATCATATGCACATTTGATGGCTCAATAACCACATGTAACTAGTGGTTAATTTATTGTACATTGATGCTCTGTAGCAATAGCTTGAAACATTAGTGGGTAGTAAATGCAACATGTGTTTGCATGGGTATGTCACCCTTGTTTAAAGGTATATCTTCCAAAAGACAGTTGTGTGGTCACCAACAACTCTTACTACAGATAAAAAGAAAAGTCTGGATTTTCAGAATTTGTGAGTAGATCTTGGACTGTGGTAAAAACATCAAGGTACGTGAAAACACACAGTCGTGTCTCCTCACTGGTGTCTCTTCCTAAAACTCCAACAGATATGAGTGTATTTCTGCTAGTAAATCATGGATTCACTCATTCACTCACTCACGCAAAGAAAAACCTTGAGTGTAATGAATATTTGTCACACGCTGTGGTAGGAGGCAGAAATATAAAGAAAATAAATATTCAGCTTGCTCCTACAATCTTACTGTCCAAAAGTGGAGATAATACATGCAAGAAATTCATGCCAATACATTGTATCAATAGTGTTAGAGTCGGAGCACTTCCAGATGATTTTTAAAAAGTGATACTCTCAGAAATTTTAAGGGTTATTTAAGGAAAGATGAGACTGGGGACAAGAATACAAGTTAATGTACCAAGTCTGAAGATAAATTCAAAAATACTCAGGAGGACAGTTAACTGTAGCTGGTTGAGGATAGGAACTAACTCAGGTATTTACATCGCTAACCACGTAATTACTTGTTGAATAAAAAATACTCTGGAGAAAACGTTAATACGATTTAATGATTACTGAGTATAGGAGAGACAGAGAAAGAGGTGTGAAAGATAATCACATCTTAGTTTCGTTCTGCTTTCTCTTCCTGTTGTAAGATGTAATCCTCCATGCTGTTGCCCAAGCCAGAAAGAAACCTGAGAGTCATGTTTGATTCTTCCCTTCTCTTCTGTCCAGAAGCAACCATATCCTACATCTTATGACTCTTAACTCTTGATTGCTTTCAAAGTTTTTCAAATTTCTTCATTCCCAGTTCTATTGATTTAGGTTTTGTTAGATTTTATTTAGCTTTTTCTTATAGGGATTAAATAACATTCACCTATTTATTTCTTAAGACCCCAATCTAGGTTCCCCTCAACCAATTCTCACTCTGCCACTCAGATGATCTTTACCTAAAATATGAGTATGATCAATTATTCCACTTATATTTCAGTGACAGTCCATTATCTAATTGGTAGTTAGAAACTCTTCTGAATAATATTCCTTTAAGATCTTTCCTTTCTTCGCCCATATATATTCACAACCTCACATGTAACCTTTGGACCCTATTTAAGCTGTCACAGTTTTATGAATAAGCTGTGTTCTTGTTCCTCATTTCTGTCTTTAGACTTATCTGTCTGCTGGCAATGTTCCCCACCCCAAACCCCACTCTCTGCCTGATGATTTATGGGTTGAATCAGGACATTTATTGACAATACCCTGAGAAGGCTTTCCCCAATCAGGTTTCCTGGCCCCCTCCCCCCCCGCAGGATCATGTGGTCATCTCTGCAATGCCTGCATAGAAACTATGCAGGCCTATAAGAGCACTTTTCACAAAGTATTTCAATTTGTTTCTTATAATATATTTGATTCCTGCTCCTCAGAATCTAGTAGAATGCTTAGCAGTAAGTTTAATCAGGATATGGAGAAAGCTTTTGGTACATCTCTAGATGCCCACTGGGTTACATAGTGGTGTCTGGCAATTAGAGAAGTATTCTAGATTTAATATAAATGTGGGAGTCACTGAACTATAGTTAGCAATTTAGGCAATGAAATTGCATAAAATTTTCATAGAGAAAAATACATTGAGAAAGATATGATTTCTCCTTCAGTCCATAGTTTAATATAAAATCTGAATAAAAGATTTACTTATAACTGGTGATCCATTCTTTCTACTATCTTTCTGATCCCATTCCTAACTGAATAAAATTGTTGAATGTTTTTATAATATTTCCTTAATATGATTTGTTGCAATTTATTTGAATTACAACTTGATTGTCCCAGGACTTCAGGGTCACCACAGCACAGCCCAGCACTCTCTGCCACCTCCAGCCATTCTTTGCCAATGGAGTGTTAACTGTAATGAATGGCTTATTAAATTCCGCCATTCATTTTCCCCCAACAAATATTTATTGAAAGTCTAAGCCTTGAATTCTTTCCACAGACACAAAAAGAAATTATGTAAAAGGCAGTGGGAGATTGCCTAGCGGGTGGCTTTTGAATAATCAAGGATTTTTGGTTTTTGTTTAGTAGATATAAGAATGTGTTTCCTGTATCACTGGAAAATCTGTAAACTAAGCTTTGCATTTAGGGAGCCATGTGTTCCCAACTTTTTGTTTAAGGTGACAGACTCATGAATGCCCCTAATGGTTATTTGGGTGGTCTTCTTGGAAACACAACTGCCAAAATTGTCTTTAAAAATTCCGATTTGATCACATAAATTCCCCAGTAAAAAAACTTTTTGTGCTTCTGACTGTATTAACAGCACTACTGAATTCTCTACAGGAGCATTGTCACTAATGACTCAGTCTGTGGTTAATTGCTGAGCTCACTTTTAGGCTGTGCTTCTCCTCACTGTACTGCTTACTTGTTATTCTTCGGCTGCATCATCTTCCATATTCTGTGGCTTTGTATTTTTACACATACTGTTCCTTTAATGGTTCTTCCCTAGAATTGTCATACTCATTCTATCTTCTTGATCAATTCTAACTTTACTTTCATTTACTTGGAGACACCTTGTACTCATGAATGTAAACTCCATCTCCTGTATTCGTCTCTGTACTCATAACTGGGGGATTGGTTTAATATGTAACAATTTAATCTGTGTAATTACTTGTGTAATGCTTACCTACCCATTATACTATAAGTTCTCTTGGATAAAAAACAGAATGGTCTGCTTGCTAAGCATTGAATCTTTAGCTAATGGAAAAATATCTTGCTCAAAAGAGGTGTTTAGAAAACACCTGTGGAAATCACATGCTCTAAATAATTTCCTATAAAAGGAAGTCAATAAAAAATCATAATCATATATAGACACTCAAATAGTCTAAATAAAAGTACTGTTAACACATTTGACAAAAAGATTTACTTCAGTAAGGATTGAATAGTAAATTAACAAAGCCATGCACGTGTCAATGTAGAGGGAAACCCTTAAAACACAGTGTACACTTGACATTGTCACAAATAAATAATGTATATCAGTTCTGTTTCTGTTGCCACTATAATCACAAAAAAAACAGCTTTTCAATTCTATTTTATATTTTCCATACTGGCATTTAATTAAATGTAAAACTAACTTAGTTACTTAGGCTATAAAATATAAATTAAAATTACTTCCAAAAGAAAAAAATATATCACAAATAATTGTGCACCTAGTATGTGAAAGGTGCTATGCTAAGTCTTGGAAGACTTCAAACTGAGGTCTTAGATACATTCCTACCTGTGAACTAGACCATGAAAAATGAGCTGGAAATCCTCATAGGGAGAAAAAGGTATGAGAATCTTTCAGGTATAGCAAGTGTAGGATATGAGAAAATTCACTGCAACATTATTAATCAGTTATTTAAGAGAGCATATACGGACAGCAAAATAGAAATGGCTAAAAAGACAGTTTGGAACCAGTTTATGTGGAGTTCAAAATGTCTCTAAATGATGTATCGAAATACTATTATTTATATCATAGGTGGCCTAAGAAGAAGAATCAAAGATTATTTCACAGAAAACAGTGATTTCTTAGGTTCTAGTATTGGGACTGTGAGGAGTAGATTTAAAAAGCAAAATTATGGAAACAGAAATATTAGGTGGAAAGTTCTTGCATTGGAATAACAAAAGATTATGAAGGTTTGGCCTCTGTATAGGCATATATGAAGAATATGAAATATTTGAAGGCATTTATTTGTTTAATTCTGTGCCTCCTTCAAAGTCTGCCCCTGGGATAAATTGTCGTTCATATAAATCTTTGTAAGTTGAGGGTCAGCACAGTCTTTGAGATACAGATGGAAATCTAGACAAGTGCTTGGTGGGGGAGAGGGAAGTTTAGGTGGAGATAATGATTTAAACAGCAATATCAAAAGACTGAGATAAAATGAGTAATGCCAAGTACAATATATTGGAAACATTTCTTTTAAAGTCAGGCAAAGACGAGGATGTCTACCACCACCTATTACAGTCACCATTGTATTAGAGGTCATAGACAGCTCCATAAAACAATAAAAAACTTAGAACCAAAGACTGAATGATGAAATAAGACATTCATTATTTACATATTATGTAATTATTTACATTAAAAATCCAAAATAATCTAGAGACAAATATGTAGGAGTAAAAGGAGATTTTAGCAAGGTTTTTATATAGAGTACATATAAAATATATATAATTTATGTGCATATATAATATATATGCATACATTATATATATATATACACACACATTCCTATATACAAGAAACGAACAGCTTAAAAGTGACATTTGTAAATAGACACCATTTATAATTGTTACAAAAAGTATAAATTACCTAGGAAGAAATGAAACAAATACGTGTGTGAAAATTATGTACAAACATTGTAAGGGACAGAAGACGAATACGCGCTTATGGGTATGAAGACACCATCAAATAAATACAAAAATTCTTTTCAAATTTCTACAAAGATTCGATTCATTTGGATTAAAATTTCAGCAATTATGTGTATATGTATCTAGTAGTGTGAAATGTCGATTTTAAAATCTAGGTGATATAACAAGATAAATCTGAAGACAAAAATAAGAAAGCATTACATAGACACCCCAGAAACACACACATACGGGTAATCCAGATGCGCTCCAGACAAAGCAGAGGTCGCTGAGAGAAGGGGGGACTGTTCAACAGAGTGTATGAGGTGGGGCACAGTGAGGAGGGTGGTTACAGAGACAGGGAGAAAAGGAATGCACACGTTTGGATTAAACTAAAATTAAAACTTAAAATTTTAGAAAAAGTATATATGAGAATCATCCTGGTATTATTTAAGGAAGCATTTCCTAAACAGGGCACCAACCATGTTAGTAATAAAGTAATATAATGATAAAGTTGGAAACATTAAGATTAGAAACCTCTGCTCATCAAACAAACAGACTTAAAAGTGAAAAATACACAGGTAACACATTGGGAGGGGGTGCTTGCCGCAAATACAGTAACCGATTAGATAGCATCGACAATATATAGGCTCCTAGAGATTATTTTAAAAATAAACAATAGAAACTTTGGTGAAAGACCCCAGTGGACATTTCAAAGAGTATGAAACACATGTAGCTAACACATGTAGAAGATCAATAGAACTAGTCAACAGGAAAACACAAAACAAAATCACAATGGCATTTGACACACTTGATAAGCGAACATCGTTTTAAACAGCTGATGAAGACCAAGACTTGGAGAGGGAATGAGTTAGTTTCTCCCACATACTGATGAATAAGGTGCTGACTGGCACAGTGGCTTTGGCAGTGTTGAAGAGCAGGACCTTCATATACTTGAAGGCTCAGAGTATGCATAACCCCCCCCAAATTTTAATGCATCTGTGCCAGAAGACATATACGAGAATATACATATATACACATATACACTCACAGAATATATTACTTAAGAAGAAAAAATATAATATCCACTGACTGGAAAAACACATAAATAAATTATAGTAAGTACAGTCAATAAATACAGAGAGCAGTGAAAAACAATGAAAAGAATTATCAGGAAAAACACAAATATTCGTAACATAATTTTAAGTTAAAAAGGAAGTGTCAGGAGGCATCCTAAAGTATTATGCTTATTCTCTCTATATAGTCTTCCATCTCTGGAAATTCCCATTTCTACTGTGTATTATCTGGAGATAAGTAAAGGGAAGGAAGGCCATAACGAAATTGCTGAAAAGCCGGACATGATGAGGATGCAAGGTGAAAATAAGAGTAAATGAGGTGAAAATAAGGAAGTAGAAAAAGAGAACGCAGGAGCTTTTGCTCAGCAACAATTGTTTCAGAGTTTGATGCCTGGGAGTTGCTGGAGGTGTTGCTGGGGCAGTGAAGGCAGGGTGTGTCTAGACATGCAGGTTACTAAATAGCCTTGGAGCAAAGGAGGCTCAGTATAGTTGTCAGGTCACTATTTTAGGTCACATATATTATTGTTGTTTTGTATCTAAAAGACTATTTTCTATCAACCTGATTTCACAGTCTGTTTGCCCAAGGACCCTTAAGAATTTTCTATGGCTATGTTTACTTTGTCAATGGACTAAGCAGTGCGAGTTACGTGTTCTGTGACAAGCTGAGAACTCCAGTGTTCAGTAGGGAACTGCCAAAAAGTCACATAATATACCTGCATACTTTAAAACTAGTAGGCAGTCCTGCCTGGGTAATAGAAAATGAGGCATTCGAGTGATCTATTCATCCTGAAACCCCACCTGGACACAATATTTTTGCAGAGGCCTGCCTTTCCTTTTTATTCTCTTTTGGATCTCTATATAAACAGAGATCAGGAATGACGTTCATGGATGCTCACAAGACATGGCATCACAAGTGCTCAAGACTTCTCAGGCCAACATCAACCACATTAGACTCTCTGAGTGAGCCCCTTTATGGTACAGGATGGTGAGGTCCAAGTAATGTATGGATCTATCTGTGTTACTCAGAGCAATGGTGGGAAGATTAAGACAAGAAACCCCCTCTGTTTGGATTCAGTTAGTGAAGGTTCCAGAAGTGAAGCACCCAACCAACTTTAGCACAACAAGGTGGCAGTGTTGCAGGAATATAAGACCGGGTTGTCAGCTTGACTCCCAGGGTCGGGACTGGCCTAGGCTGCCAGAAGATGCTTTTCCCAGGTACTCTTCAAATTTACAATGTGAATATTAATTCTCTTCTGGTTGTCGAGGTTGGTATAACATAATCATGTTCCTGCAGCAAGGAATTTGGGGACATCCTCCTTTCCCATTTTTAGGATATTAATGGCTGCAGACATTAGCCTAGGTTAAAGCCCTATGGACCCTGCTCTGGGTAACATGGAAAAACTACTAAGTCCTATTTCTCTGGCCACACATTCACTCTCCCTTGCAAACCTACCCCCCGTACCCCACCATTAAAGTTTAGAGGTAGTCACAGCTTTGTCCTAGTCCCACACCTCTTTTTACTTGGTACTCTTCACTGGGGCAATCTTGTATAAATTTCCTACTTCAGTTACTATTTCCATGATGTATGTACTTTAGACTCTAACTGCTACAATATGTAATTAATCGCTTGAAAAGAAATTTCCACTTGGATGTTTCACAGATAAACCCAGCTGTGTGAAAAACAAAACTAACGCCATTCTTTCTCAAAATTCTAAAAATCCCTTCCACTTGCTTCTATTTCCTATTTGAATTGATCACAGCATCAGCTGGGAAAGCCCTAAATCTGGCCCAGATTTTCATAGCATTACTATTTCTCACAAAACAAGTTTTTGTTTCCTTCCAGCCTCAACCCTCTACGACACTTGTAGCCTCTCAAAGTAGGTCAGGACAGCATCACTAGGTCCTGCCAAAGGACCTGGAAGGTGATCTGGAAGAAGGCCTCAAAGAGAACCAAAAGAGTGAAACGATCCAGATTATGAATCTCCACAAAGAGGACAGGAGCCATGGAGAGGCATTCAAAAGCTCGTAACAGAATTTTTATGAGTAAGAAATAAACCTTCATTTTGATAACCATTGAGATGTTATTGCTTGTGACTATGATGAAGTATAGTTGCTAAGAACATTGGAACCACTTTATGTTTGATACCTCTAAGATTATAAAAATTCACTTAAGTTCTTTTGTCAGTAGTGTCCTTGCTTATAAATGATATCAACCTTAGTTTCACAGGTTGCTCAGAAAATTGGAGGATGTTATTCATATGAAGCACTAGTTATAAACTATGGCATGACAATTGTTAGTAACCTGTATACTTATTATTGAATTCACCATGAAATTATGTGAATTTATAGTTATTAAAATCATTTGAAAGTGTTTTTCCATTCATTTCTGTCACCAACTGAGATTAATCTGAACTAATATATTACCCAGACTGCTTAGTGATATAACCTCTTTACTAATCTCCCCATATCCACTCTGGTGCCTATTTAAATTCTGCTCCGAATTGAAGTCTGAGTGGTCTTTACAAAATGCAGATCTTATCCAACAACCTTACTTCTGCTTAAGAGATTTAAATAATTTTCCATTGCTCTTTGGATAAATATCAAATCATTAAGGTCATTCGCATTACCTTGCTAAGGTCAGGTTCTCAGCTATATTTTAAATGCCTCTCTACTACACATTCCTATATTTTCTTCATGTTCCATCAACGATTATCTGTCAGTTCCTCAAGTCCATGCCAGCTTCCCTCCTATCCCAGGACTCTTGCAGGTCCTTTTTTCACAGGCTTGTGAAACTTTCTCTCACTACATTCACGTTTCAGGGCAATCACCACTTCCTCAGGGAAGTTTACACCAATCTTAAAAAATAAATAAGGCTCTTTTATTATAGACTCTCACAAAACACTCTTCTTTCACTTCCCATCACTGTGTGAAACTCAAGTGTGTTTCTTTTTGATAAACTTCTGGACAAAGAATAAAGATTTGAGATTTTACTGTTTGGCATCAACTCAATAAACATGTTCTCAGTGATCCAGGGTCAATTGTTAAGTCACGGCTTACTTCCACCCGGAAGAAAATCAAGAAATATAAACAAAACAAACAAACAACAACAACAAAAAAACCAAGGAGCACTGGTAGAATATTTTCCTGCACCTGTGTGAGGGCAAAGAGGAAAAATCAACACAAATGGGAATAGTACAGGTCAGAGAAGAACATAGGTAAAATCATGGTGTCCTGTTTGCATATAATGGAACATCACTACTGACATAGGATAGTAGTAATGAACTAACACATAGTTTATGTTCTCCAAACCCAGAAGGCTCTTACCCTGTGCTCAGGTTTGAAGCTAGTAGAAGTTATGTGTTCCTGCAAGGAAGACACAAACCAATAATACAGGCATAACTTGAAGATAATTGGGTTTAGTTTAAGACCACTTCAATAATGCAAATATTGCAATAAAATGAGCCACACAAATTATGTTTTCCCAGTGTATATAAGTTATGTTTATTTATATCATACAGTAGACTATTAAGTGTGCAACAGCATTATGTCTAAAACACCAATGTACCTACTTTAATTAAATTTTTTATTGCTAAAAAATTTAACCATTATCTGAGCTTTCAGGGAGTTGTAATCTTTATGCTGAGGGAGGGTCGTGTCTTGAGAGTGATATCTATTGATTGATCGGGATGGTTGCTGGAGATTGGGGCGGCTGTGCTGATTACTTAAGACAATAGAGTTTGCCACTTCAATTGACTATTCCTTTCATGTACAGTTTCTCTGTAGCATGTGATGCTGTTTAATAGCATTTTACCCAGAGAATTTCTTTTAAAATTGGAGTCAATTCTCTAAAACTTTGTCATTGCTTTATCTAGTTTGCATAAAATTCCGAATTTTTTATCATCATTTCAAAAATTTCCACAGCATCTTCATGGTGTGTAGTTTACCTCAAGAAAATACAAAAGGAGAAATCTCTCAACTGTTAAAGTTTTATCATGAGATTGTAGGAGTTTGGTCACACCTTCAGACTTTATTTCTAATTCTATCTCTCTTCCTATTTACATCGCATCTGCTATTACTTCCTTTTCTGCTATCTTGAACTTCTCAAAGTCATCCATGAGGGCTGGATCCATTTCTTCCCAACTCCTGCTAATGTTAATATTTTGACCTCTTCCCATGAATTATGAATGTTCTTAATGGCATCTAGAGTGGTGTATCCTTTCCATAAGGTTCTCAATTTACATTGCCCACATCCATCAGAAGAATCACTATTATTGGCAGCTACAGCCTTATAAAATGTATTTCTTAAATAATAAGACTTGAACATCAGAATTAAGCTTAGACCTATGGGCTGCAGAATGGATATCGTGTTAACAGTCATGAAAACAACAATAATCTTGCTGTACCTCTCCATCTGAGCTCTTGGGTGATCAGGAGCATTGTCAATGAGCAGTATTATTTTGAAAGGAATATTTTTTTTCCGAGCATAAAGTCTCAACAGTGGGCTTGAAATATTTAGCAAACCACGTTGTAAACATATGGACTGTCACCCAGGCTGTGTTGTACCATTTGTAGAACACAGGCAGAGTAGGCTTAGCAGAATTCTTAAGGGTAAGTGAGCATTGAGTTTTTGAAATGGCAAGTGAGTGTTGACTTCAACTTAAGCTCTCTAGCTACATCAGCCCCTAACAAAAAAGGCAACCTGTTCTTTGAAGCTAGGCATTGACTTTTCTTTAGCTGTGAAAGTGCTAGTTGACATATTCTTCCAATAAAAGGCTGTTTCATCTACCTTGAATATCTACTGCTTAGTGTAGTAACCTTCATTCATTATCTTAGCTAGATCTCTTGCTGCAGCTTCTACATCAGCACTTCCTGCTTCACCTTGCACTTTTGTGTTATAGAGACAGCTTCTTCCCTTATATCTCATGAACAAGCCTCTGCTAACTTCCAACTTTTCTTCCGCAGCTTCCTTGCCTCACTCAGCCTTTGTAGAATTGAGGAGGGGTAGGGCCTTTCTAGATTAGGCTTTGGCTTAAAGGAATTTTGAGGCTCATTTGATTTTCCACCCAGACCACTAAAGCTTTCTCCATATCAGCAATGAGACTGTTTCACTTTCTTATCACTCATGTGTGCACTGGAGTAGCACTTTTAATTTCCTTCATAAACTTTTACTTTGCATTCACAACTTGGCTAACAGTGGGCGAGCTTTCAGTCTGGTTCAGATGTCAGCATGCCTTCCTCACGAAGCTTAATCATTTCTAGTTATATTTAACGTGAGAAATGCGTGACTCTTGAACACTTAGAGGTCATTGTAGGGTTATTAATTGATGTAATTTTAATAGCATTTTTTTTCTCAGGGAACAGGGAGGCCTAAGAAGAAAGACAGAGATGGGGGGTGGCTGGTCAGCAGAGCAGTCAGGGCACACGCCGCATTTACTAAACTTGCTGTCTTATGTGGGAGCGGTGTGCGGAAACCGGAAACAATTACAGCAGTAATATCAAAGATCATTTATCACAGATCCCCATAAAATATAAGAAAAAGCATGAAATACTGTAATAATTACCAAAATGTGACACAGAAATGTGACATGAACAAATGTTGGAGAAATGGCAATGACTGACTCGCTCAACGCAGGGTTGCCACAAACCTTCAACTTGTATAAACATAGTATCTGTGAAGTGCAAGAAAGCAAAGCATGGTGAAATGAGGTATGCCTGTCTCATCATACCCACAAAAGCTTCTCTGTGCATATTTTATAAATACGATCAAGTTTTTATATTTTTAACTATTAAACTGTACTGCTTGAGACCTAGTGAATAAATTCTCCTCATTCATCAGGATATCACTGAAAGGAGCACTTCTTATGACGGCATTTTTCAGTTTGTATTTATATATTTAGCATATTTTATTAAGGTCAGCCTCCTCCTCTAGACTCTGTACTATCACAGCAGGTACCATGTCTGCATCTGATCAGCACTGCACACTCAGTTTCTCACACAGAGCTTGGTTCATCATGTAGATTCACAGATTTTTTAATATAAATAAATGGGTGCATACTTAATTAATTAAAGACAATAAGGCACAGAGTAACAGGCCCATTTTAAGCAACATGTCCAGGTTTTTAAAGAATGAGAGTATCTTGGAAATCAAAATAATGGTTAAAAAATGGTATGTCTTTGTCTATAATGTAAATAAAAATATTCTGCAAAGAAATTGACAACTGTTTCCAGTTTTTTGTTGTTGTTGTTTCAAGACAAATAGTGTCATAACAAAAAAATCCAGGTTTTCATTAGGGAAAGAGATAAAGAAAATATACAAGAAATCAGTAAGATACGAGAGAATGTGGTTTAAAGGTAACAGAAAGAACAAAAGAACAATAGTGGTAGATGGCACACAAGTGCTAAATGAGCAAAATAGGGGGGTTAACAGACACACAGATCAGACAACAAATGGATGGTGGCCACAGGGAAGAGGGCTGGGGGAATTAGTGAAAAAGGTAAAGAGGGACAGAGGCACAAACCTCCACTTATATAAAACAAATTGTAAGTCATGAAAGTGCAGTAATACAACATAAGGAAAATAGTCAACATTATCATAAAAACTTTAAATGGTGAGAGAGGGTTACTAGATTTATTGTGGTGATCACAATTTAAGGAATATAAAAATTGAATCAGTATGATTTACATCTAAAATATAATATAGTCAACTGTACTTTAATTTATAAAAGTAAAAATAGAGGGTTAACAGAACAAGGCAGGATTTAGTAGTATGCTGGAGAGATTGCAAAAATACCAGGGGTGAAAGAAATTGCAATTTGCTTACCATACTTTATATATTTTCCCTGGTAACAAAATCCCTACCTTTTATCTGACTGAGTTACAGTCTACATTTTCTATTCTACCTTACAGCTAAGTGTGGGCATATCGCAAAGTCTAACCAAAGTAATGTGCAAATGCAAAGTAATGTGCAGGTGCGTATCATTACAAAGAAGGTGCAAGAAATTTTTTTCTTTCTTTTTGTCCTTCTTCTTGGTACAGATGTGAATACAATGGCTGGACCTACAGCAGCTATCTCAAAACGTATGAACACATTAGATTAAAAGCTGAGATATAAGGTAATGTTAAAAATATTTTAAAATGTTATGGAAGGTGCATATGTGTGGTATGTTCTTATTGCCTCATTTCACTTATGAATTTTGACTAAGGTTAATGAAATATTTAATTTTACATTGTTCAATGTATTTATAATTATTAGATATTAAACTCTACAGATTGACCTTAGAGTTAACTAAGGCAATTGAGAGTTTTATATTTTTGAAGTATCCTATTACAGAAATCTGTAGTGGAAATGTCAGAAAACACAAAGTGTCCTTTGTAAAAATGTACGGACATATTTCTTTCAAATTTTTAAAAATTATATTTATAATGAGAAAGGAAGGTATACTATAAAACAATACATTAAAGAGGATATTAAAATCTTACAGTTCAGCATGATTCACTAAGAAAGCACTTCTTATCTACATTGTAACACATGCTTCTTCAACTTTATAAAATAGAAATTGGAATGTTTTGAATCAGACCTCAGCCCTTAGTGTATAAATGACCTTGGCTTCCAAATTTAGCATTATTTGATAGATACTAAAATATAAATCCTCCCCATTTCCGAAATATTCTTTTGCCCCATGTTGTAAAATTAATTTTTATTATGAAAGTATCTTCTTGACATATAGAGTTAGAAAAATTATTTGGTAACAAGAAAAGTTTGGCAATATTAAATTCTTTGCAATTATAAGAGCAAGGTCTGTTCTATCTTCACTTTATCTGAACCACAGTAGTTTTAGTTTTTATTTGCTTCTTATACTAGTTTTCAGTATATTATTTTCTTTAAAGAAAGGGTTCTTTAACTATTTAAAGAGTGAATAATCAAATGCTTATATCAAATTTTGCTTCCTACTCAACCATAAAAATTACAGCAAGAGAGTTTTTTTTAATATATAACAATCCAACAATAAGGAGAATGAGAAGTGAAAATTTCAACAATAATTTTGTTAGGAGAAATCCTATGAACAAATGATAGTTAACTAAAAAGACTAAAAAGAATAGAATCCCAAGTGGACAGTGTAAAAAGCTGAGAACAAACAAAAGTACTTACATCACAAAGGCACAAGAATCAGCTGAACAATATACATCCATACTTAGCAGTACAGGATAGAGAATACAAGAAGGACTTAACTGTGGCTTGAAAAGTGGACCCATGTCTTCTCCTTCCTTTTCTTTACTCCTGGGAGCCTGGTCTCTACCAACTCAGCAAAGGATAAAGAAGTATTATAAAAGAAAGAAAAAGAAGCCCAGACTAAAGGATACTGGGTCCAGCTGAAACACTGAGTATTAAATTTAGAACAGGTGATTACAATGGAATACCATGCAGCAAAAGGAAAGAAGGAGCTCCCACCCTTTGCAACTGCATGGATGGATCTGGAGAGCATTATGGTAAATGAAGTAAGCCAGATGGTGAAAGACAAATGCCACATGACTCACCTATAAGTGGAACCTAATCAACAAAACAAACAAGCAAGCAAAATATAACTCGAAACAGTGAAATAAACAACAAACTGACAGTCACCAGAGGGGAGGGGCAAGGGGGATAATGGGGAAATAAGGGGGAGGGCCATCAAGAAACGTGTGTAAAGGATTTGTGGACAGAGACAATGGTGGGAGGGGCATAGGACTGAATGTAGGATGTGGGGGGAGGTGAGGGTGGGTGGAACGGGAGAGAGTAGTGAAGGGAAAATGGGGACAATGGCAATTGAACAACAGTAAAAAAACAAGGTTAAAAAAATAAATTAGCCCTGGCTGGTGTGGCTCAGTGAATTGAGCTTTGGACTGCAAAGCGAGTAGTCACTGGTTTGATTCCCACTCAGAGTACATGCTTGGGTTTTGGACCATGTCCCCAGTAAGGGACGCACAAGAGGCAACCACACACTGATGTTACTCTCCCTCTTTTCCCTCCCTTCCCCTCTCTCTAAAAATAAATAAATAAAATTTTTTAAAAAATAAATTAAATAAACCACAGTTTAAAAGAAAGTTAAAAATAAAATAAAACGGTTGATTAAGTGATCTTAGTCTCTCTGAATGCAGAATGTGTTGATTTCAAGGTCTCTTAACACATGATTAGCAGAACATTGGCAGTCGGATTAAATCTCCAGGCAAGAAATTTAAAAATATTTCTCAGGGGAATCTAGAAAGCCCAAGAGAAAAAGATCCAAAGATGGGGATATTTTGAAGAATTCATCAACAAATAGCCTATCTATGATGAACAGGCTGTGTTACCATAAACCTCAAATTAGATCAATATTCTTCCCTACCTTGCTGTGAATATACAGCTTCTGAATAAGATTCCTGCCCCCCTTTCTTAATCATTAACATAATACTAATAATTAACAAACATATGAAAAAAGCTGACATGGATGTTTAAAAATCCAAGCAAGCAGAGAGAAAAATACAACTGGGAGGAAACTTGATGTCTTTTCAGAGAAAAAGGAATGTCATAAGGATGTTATTAATGACTTCAGAGGTGTAAAAGCAGATACTGCAGACATAAAACAAGATCTCATAAAAATTAAAACACTAGGCAGAAATGGACCACTCAGTGTAATATGTGAAAAATAAATATTATATCAATGAGAAACTGGGAAGCAAAGGTATATACATTCAGACTCCACAGTTTAGGAGCCCTAATGTTAATGTTAGGGTAGCTGTTAGAGAAAGCAGAGAAAAGACAATCATCAAAAAATTAAGTCAGAAAGTTATCTCCAAATTGAAGGACATTAACCAAATTTAAAAATTCAGCAAGGATCCAGCACAATGGATGAAGATAGATTCAGTTAAAAAAGAAAAAACAACAACAACAACCAAATAAGAGTTTTGAAAGAAAACTGACATTCAAAGAATCAGGGATCTGAATGACTTCAGGTTTGTCCACAAAAGATGGAAAGTAAGAAATCAATGAAACAGTATCTTCAAATTTATCTGAGAAAATTATTTTCAACTTAGCATTCTATACTCAGCAAAATTAATACTTTTATGAGAGCAGAATAAAAGCATTTTTAGACTGCTAAACTACTTTAAAATAATTAGTGTTTAGTACATAAGTTTATTCAATTAGAAAAAGTAACTTTCTTCTAAAAATATGAGTCTCAAAATATTTGAGACAATATAATTAATAAAATACATTATGTATTTTCCATATTTGTAAAATAGAATACATTCCCTCAGTGGTTAGCATAGTGATGGCTAGGGTAATTTAATTATAAATATATGAATATATTACTTCAGTATTTCAAAGTTGTTAGTGTTACTTAACTATGATATATATGCTTATTAATCCTTGGTGTTCTCATCTAGTGCAGGTTTTCTAGTTGTGCATATATGAATAAATCCCACTAGTGTTCCATTCTGGTTAGAGTTATTTATTTGGGAATATGTTTCCCTATTGATTTACCTAGAGTCATCAGGTTATATTGTTGATTAGAATAGTTGTTCTCCCCCTCCTTTTATAATTTGAGAATTACGCTAGAGACTAAAGTTTACTCCAATATACTGTCTTCCTAGAGAGAGAAGAGAAATTGATTAAAATTATTTTGAAAATAACCTAGACTTTATTAAAATTGAGAATAGTGTCTCCTGTATGTATAATCCCCTGATGAGCAGTTAAATATCTGTTTTGGTAATACTATAGAAACATTTTAGAAAATGGATAAAATTAAATGTTACATATATTATTTATATATTCAAAATTGTCTTTATAGATAAAATACAGCAGGTTTTTAAAACTTTTTAATTTTTTTAAATTTAATACTTCAAATAATTGTTAAATTTTATCAAAAATTTGAACCATTTCCTGTCTACTCAAAAATAATTGTCATTTTCTGCCAGTTATTGAGGTTATATCATTTAATAAACAATTAAGACTAAAAAGTGCTTTAAAATCTGATTAGAATCTGATGGTTAAAAATCTGAACATTTTTAATGAAATGTTATTTGTGGTTATTTATTGCTAAAAATACTAAGATTTTTAGCAGTGAATTGTATAACTCCATAAAATTACATTTTGGGACAAAATTATCATTGAAATATGAATTTTAATTTAAAATTCCCCAGACACTGGAAATTTTGAAAACACTTGGACATTTAATTTCTAATGTAATTACATATTAGCAATTTGATTATGAAACATTTGTGAATTTAAAGAAACACTTTGCAGAATTATTTTTGGTCAGATATTATAGCAGAAAACGGCTATTATTTTGCTTAGCAAACTATATGTTGTAAGTTGTGATTTAAGTATAAAAGGTTTGTTAGCCTGTTAACATCTAAGCCACACACATTACTACTAATTGTTGAAATTCAGCCAATCACTTATCCCTTTGCTTAATTACATTGACTTATCAATGCACAAGGAGGCCTTAAATTGGACATCAGTTCAACTTCAAATATAATAGCTTCGATCACTATCCAGTCCCATGTAACCCTATGCAGGTAGTCAATATCAAGTGATGGAAGAGACATGGTGATGACTGTTGCCTCCAGAACTACCAGCTCCCTCACCTAAACTTCCCTAAGCTTAAAGATTACAACCTACGTCTGAGTTAGCTCATCGTTCAAGCTTTTTTCTTTTTTCCCCCTGGTGGTTTGGGATGCAGCCACCCCTGATGACCAAGAGAGATTCAGGAAGTGCACTCCATTAACGCAGTGAGCATATTGTGCATCCATTTATACATAGAAAAGAAAAATAAAAGTCAAAGCTGAAAGTAAAGTGGACATAATTTTAATGATTTTTTTTCAATTTTGTGCATTGGATTCAAACAGCAAACTGTGTGCACTCAACTGTCATCACAATGTTGGCAAGAGGTCTGTGTCTTTTACCATTTTACACACAATTGTTCATTACAGTATGTTATCAGCCTCCTGGGAGCCAGGGGTGTGGCATGGTAAGCAGTGGTGGTAGTGCACCTAACTTTTATATTATCTAACTTGAAAATATTTCTCTTCTATGATTCCTTTTTTTCTTGATAAAAATAGGTTTCACCAAACGTTGGTGGTGCACACGCACTACCATTCATGCTTGACATCACACCCCTGACGGAAACACGTGTTCTTATTTTGTTGATAAAAAGTATTACAAAAATTTCCATACAAAAACTATTTTCATAGAAATCTTGCATTTCCACAAATAAACCTGAACATTTTTTTGAAAAAAAAAAACTGCTCAAGAATTTTGTTCATTTAACATTGTGACTGTATTGATAAATGCAGTCCATTTCAAAGTTCTCTGCACATACTTTTCTACAAATGACCAAGTCCCCTTTTCCTTTCACCGAGATCTCCCCAGGCTCCATCAAGTTCATTTATAGCAGGAACTAGGGTTTGAATGAACATTTCTGAACATTAAAATGAAAGCTTCCATCTTCCACATAACTATCAATACCTAGCCTTTTATTATAACATAAGACAAAGATTGCAAACTATTATTTTTTTAAATTCAGAATCTCTGAACCAGCCGTTGCTTTTTATTCTTGGTGTGGGGTTGGGAAAGGGGGGTTGGGGTGAGAGAGTAGGTAAATAGGTAGGAATCTGGTAGAGTTACATGTTAAATTTCCTGCAGGTGAATTTAAGAACATTATTGCCTTGGTAATTGACATTTCTACCTCAATCAGTGACACAAACTGTGCAAAAAGAAAGGAAACACTGATGAAGATATGCTTTATATTCCACTTGTCATAAAATTCAGATTTGTTTTGTGTTACATTTTTCACATCCTATAAACACATATTGTCTATTCAGATGCTTGCTGTACCCAGTTGTTGGGGGCTAGTAACATCACCACCTCTATAATCTGGATGTTCAGAAGACTGTACTGTTTCTTGTAACACTACAGTTTTTTGCTGATTCCAAGTATTTTTATTCTTACTGACTTTTTTACTGGTTACCCTTAGGGCATGTATATTCCATCTCTGGCAACAGTTGGACTTCAAAAGGAACCTGTAATTTCTTACTGGACTGCATTTGAAACCAGGCACAAAATGCGCATGTAACATTCACTCAGAAGAAGGGAGGAACCCATGATAAACAGTATAACCCCGTGTAACTTGGTTGATCCATGATGCTTGTAAATCAAGTCTGATCATTGCAACTGCTTAGATCACAGAGTCTCTAGTTCATAGACACAGCGGCATGAGGTAACTCATTTTATTTTGCACAGGTTGCATATTTCCACAGGAAACATTCTCGCTAAATTGTTTGGAAAAAAGACGACAGTTTGTGCTTGGGTGTTTGGCCTCCCAGCTTTATGCCATGGTTTCTTTACCTGGCAACCTTCTGTCGTTAAATGTGTGCATGTTGATAACTTCTTCTGTTTTCACAATAACTGGGGCCTGTGGCTTATGTTTTAACCGACGCTGACACTTCAGGGACATCCTCAGTTCTTCTACCATGGCGCTACAGAAGGACCTCTATAGAATAACACAGAAAACAAAATATTACAAAACAGATAGACTGCGACTGTCCAGAAACAATACTGAAATCATTCTCAACAGACATGTCAACATAACGGCCTTGAAGGTTTGAAAAATGTCAATACAAAGGTTATAACAAATTGTTACACTATTAATATACAACACATGATAATTAAAATATTTTATCAAGGTGGACGAGTTTAAAGAAAATCTCCACTTGATAATGAAATGAATTGCCAACTAGGTATGCATATATTATAGCTTGGAAAGATTTTCAGATGTAAAATTAATTAGCATATATATCTACCTATATATATTCAGATGTAAAATTAATTAGCATATATATCTACATATATATCTACCTTAAAATTTAAATACAAACATATATATACAAATCAATAACCAGAAATCCCTTCTTTTTATAAAAAATAGAAGAAATTTACTACTTTTTAGATCACAACAGAGATATGAAAATTTTCTTTAAACATAGATTCGTCATTGTGCATCTCAAAACAACAAAAATAGAACTCACACAAACATAAAAATATGGAAAATAACTTCTGGTATTCACTATACCCAGTTATGATAAGGCCTGTAAAACTATTGATGATGATTACAAACCAAATATGAATTAACATGAAATAACAAATTGGAGTACATTAAAAAGTCCATGAGAAATATTAACTATTTTGTCATTATCAACTTGATAACTGAGAGGTGATAATCTATCACATGAAGAAAAAAATGACCATAGAAAATATTTTTTTTAATTCTCATTTTATTGGCAATAGGTTTTCTAGAATATCAGTTTATCTGGGCCTCATTATCACAAGCTCCTCAAAATCCCCATTACAAAGTCATATTTGTGAAGCAAAATTTTGTTAGTCTCCCTCTCCAGCTAATTGAGATACACCTGTGTTAGTTACATATAAATCAGATTCATGAACCAGTTGTATATATATATTGTTATTGAAATTCAGATGGACTGAGACTTAGGCTTTTTCTGTACAAGAACTAAAAAGGTACAAAACAACTAAAAATGTGAACAAATATGAAAAATTTATACAATTTCAAAAAGTGATATGAAAACATAATGAAATAAGCCTAATTAAATATGGATATGAAAACTTGGTTTTTGCCTTAAGTGCTGGCTTCTGTGCTTTTGATCAAGTTAGGCTAATACCAAAAGAAGACAGAATAAAAATATTTAATACCACATATGCTTTTTAGGTTTAAAAGATATTTTTCATGCATAATCTTTTGTGACAAATATTCTGTGACTAATATTTCAATGAAAACAGGCATCTCTTTGACAAAGAAAACTGATTCAGAGAGCGGGAATGTCACTTTCTGCAGCTCACACCTGAAGCACCATCAAAACATCCTGATAACCAATTCTGTAACTTCTGACCCTTCCCTTGTACCTTCTTGTTCATTCCTGGCTATATCCTCATTTTTCATTTATGGGTTCCTAAATCATTTTCCTAGTGGTCTTCTTAACTCCATGTCTATCCAGCCTATTCCTTCCTTAAAGGATCAGCTATACCAGAATAATCTACTTTTTAAATATCAGTTATTAATGGCATTTTCTTATCCAAGAAACAGGTGAAATCCAAATATTCTATTTTTCCCAGCATGACTTCTCTGATTCAGCTTTCCTGTTTTCTCTCTGCCCCATTTCTTTCTTCTCTTTACCTGCCTTTTCTGCTTGGACCTTCAAAGCCTTTTCCTGATCCTGGTACCTTACGAGTTTAATCCTTATCTGAGGACATGACTCAACTTTTAACTTAATTTGAAAATCACTTCCCCACTGACCAGGCTCATTATTTCCACTCAATTTAGTTTTGTCTCCTTAACTCATTTTTAACTCATTTTGATGTTTTTCCATCTGACCTCAAGGCTTTGTATGACTGCCTCTCAATGAATGGTAAAGGGAAGAGATCTTGTTCTCATAGTATGGATGGTACACACATGTTCTTTAAATGTTCACTGAGCCAACGATAGCTACATGTGACTCCAATATTTAATTCTTATTTTAAAATGTTCCTAATTCGATTGGTTAAAATTATTTTTCAAAAAATTTTCAAGCCCCGTGGGCAGATAATGGATTAGCACCGGGCCCAAAACAACCATACCTTATCCCCCCCCGCCAGCACCTCCCGGGGCCCCCCCCGCACCGCACCGAGAGATCCTCCCCCCAAAAAAAATGTTTATGTAGTAAAATACATTGTATACAAATTAATTAATAGGAAAACTTTGGTTTTGTTTAATAACATGAAATTAGTAAAGGTAGTATTGTTTTAGTACTTGTAATAGATAATGATTAAATGCAACATGTGAATTCCCCAATAACTAGTGGATTATTGTCATGTGCTTTATTGTGTTAAATCACAGAGTTCTGAAATCCATGAATTATGTTTCTATTAAAGATTTATGGCACCTGACAGCCAGTATAGGGACACAGTGTTTCTTGTTGCTTAATACCTACTATTAGATGTACTTATTAAGAACATGATGACAATGATGATGAAGATGGTGATGATGACAACACTGTAGAAATGGAAAAATCTGACTCCAAAAGGGGGAGGAATACATAGTCTTGAGGTAACTTAGTCTTGGCTCTCTGTTGAAACATTTAACAGAAGAATTGATTAGATAACATGACATGGTCAGACCTTGATGCCATTGACACTTAAAAATGTTATAAGATATAAATAAAATTTTAATTGTTTGAAATAAACCTTCATTTAAAAGTAATAAATATCCCAAATGTTATATAATTTATAGCACATTATTCTTAGCAAATTTGGATTTTAGACAGTTTGATTATATTAGTTTCAAACATTACAGAATACATATACTAATTAATATTTACTGTCTATACTAAGAGAGTATGGACAGATTGATTTCCTCAGGAAAAAATCTTATAAATGTACATACCCATTCAACCGTGAAATCACACAATTTTATTTCTAGTAAGTTAAGAGGTAATATGTATCTAGTACACTATATGTAACTTCAGGCCACACATAAAGACATATAAAATTATTTTAAATAAATTTTATGTGCTATAAAATTCATAATGCTGAAGAATATAAAATGTAGATTTAAAAAATGCCCCAAAGAGTTTTTATCTTTTATAATTTAAAGATAAAAGAAAATTTCATCTTTCATAACTTAATATTATCTCATATAAATTATATTTATAATGTAGTCAGTTCTTCATTTTATAATTTAAAATTATCTTAAGTAAATTATAATTACAAATTTAGAAATTCTGAAAAATTGTAAATTTATAACTTGACCACTACCATTTTTAAGTGTTATATATTTTCAAAGGCATAAGAAAGTAAAAATTTTAATCAAATAACCTTTAACTAACTGATCAATAAACTTGGTTATATGCCAATTTATCAGTTTTGTTCATTTTTCTTTTAATCACCTGAATTTTGCCAGTGCTATTTTAAACTATTAATATAACTACACCTGAAAAAATAATTTTTTCTTTGGTGACCAATAAAGTAACTGTGACACTTTCTTCCCACTTATAGAATATTTGAATTTTTTAATCCTTCACAATAACTATGAAAAGTGTTAAATATGAGCAGGACTTTTGAATCAACATATCAAACTAAAAGAATTTAGTAATATCATAAAGTCTTTTTCAGTTGTAGCAGTAAGGCAAACACATATTCTTTTTTAAAAGCTTTAAAATGCAAATTCTATATCTTCATTTATATAACAATCTAAAGCTGAAATTTTAGAGCTGATTATGGAATAAGTTGTTTCCCTGTGCTGTATGTTGCCAAAAGATCAGTATGTCTGATTTAAGAGAGAAAGAAGGAGCTACTACCCTTTGCAACAACATGGATGGAACTGGAAAGCATTATGCTGAGTGAAATAGGCCAGGTGCTGAAAGACAAATACCATATGATCTCACCTTTAACAGGAAGCTAAACAACAAAACAAACAAGTAAGCAGAAAAAAAAAACCCAAAAAACAAAGACACTGAAATAGAGAACAAGGGGATAGTGACCAGAGGGGGAGAAGGAAGGGAAGTAAGGGGGAAAAGGGGGGGGGGATTGGGAGGAACAAATAGGAAGGACACAGGGACGAGAACTAAGGGGGGGGGAGGAAATGGGTGGGAGGTGGGGAGCAAGGGGCAGGGGAGGCTGGGATGGGAAAAATAGACAAAAAAACTGTACCTGAAAAATAACTAAATAAAATTTAAAAAAAAAAATAAAGTTCTAATGTCATTTGATGGAGACACATTATCTTTCCTACTTCATATAATGATTGGAATTTTATTAAATGTCTTTTTATTGAACTATGAAATAAGGCTTTGAAAAACCCAAGTGCCGTTTACAGAAGTTTCCTGGGTGATAACAAACAAGAAGGGAGAGGAGAAGAACAGGCAAGTAGAAGAGGTAGGAGAAGCGGAAGCAGAAAGCGGAAGAAGAAAGCACAAACAGGGAAAAGTGGTGAAAGGAAGACAAGCGGGGTGGATAGGGAGGGAGGGGAAGAGGAAGGAAATCTCTGTTTCGCTCTTCAAATCGCTCCTTAGGGATGAAAACACACAAACTGTGTCATTAAATAAAGAAACTTTCTTAGGGTGGAAACAACAACAAAAATATTTCGCCACATTAATGTAACAGACTACAAAAAAGAAAAAAAGAAAGGCGCAAAGATACTAACCATTATTAAAAACCTCTTTTAGTAAGTTTCAAAAGTTTACTAAACAGTGTCTGGATGGTAGGGTGGCACTAACCAAATAGAAGATTCCTGAAAATGAAAATTTAAATCTTTGAGCTGTTAGCATGTCATTACATTTAAATGAGTAAAATTCATTATAAAATTCACTGTCATTAATGAGGCAACCTGTATTTACACAATTCTAATCTTAAAAAAAATGAAGGTCTGGAAACTTTAAAAATATTAATTTGACTATATTTACACTGCTTTTTTAAAAAGCTATACATATTTTTTTAATTTTGCTACAATAAGACAACACATAGCTTGAAGATAAATGTTCTAAATAATATCATTGTTGGTGTTATAGAGTAACTCATTTTTAGTCTTAATAACTTCCTAATTTATAGATACATTTATGTGATAACAGATGTGACAGCATTTGGAGAAGCACACAATTTTTAAAATATTAGACATCTACTTGTAAGTATGCTCCACATTAAGTGCTGACTTATTTAACTTCATTTTTGTTAGAACATTTATAGTTAGCAATGTCTTTTTAAAAACAGCCACTGATGCTAAGTAAGCAGTTTGATTCTTTTTTTAAATTTTAAGTTCATCACTTTCAAGTTGAATATACGTAGTCATTAATCCCCAAACCAGAAATAACCATATGATATTAGAAATTACTATCGAGTCTGTATTTATATTTTTAAGGAGGAAATTCTATTTTATGTGTCTTTCTATCCTATTCTTTGATAGTTTAAAATTAACTACATGACATTTTAATGTTCATTGAGAACAATTTTAACTATTTTTTGATATAGTTCCTACTTGAAGCCCTGTCTTCAAGTAGAAACTATGAATACTAGAAACATCTTCAAACTGCTTCTATTAGATTTTGTGACTCAGTGTTATAGTATAGACTAGGATATATCAACCATACTGGTTTTGTGCTTGTTGTTTAAATTATTTGTTAATTGATTATGGATATCTAATCCATTCTCAGACACCTGTAAAATTAATTTCTGATGCCACAGGCCATTTGCCCAAGAATTCCACATCACATGTAGTACAGACAAATAAAAAAGTCACTATGTTCCCTGTATAAAATTATCTCACATTAGATAATAACTAAATTAATGAAAAAATAACATGGAATAAAAATTATATATAGTATAATATGCAAATTTGATATAACACTGATATATTAAATAAGAAAAATCAATGTTATATAGTGTGACACTTCCTTTTGATTTATACTTTTTAATTGGCAGTCTTCTTAAAATACCAAATAGCTAATGCTATCTATACATCAGAAGTAGGAATTGACTTCGGGCTATATAAATGCAATAGTGAAGCAATAGAGATGAAAATGGCTGGTTAAACATTCATTCAAAATACATATGTAGCAACTTTGATCTTGACATTCAGTTTTGTAGCAGCCATCTTTCTGAAAAATTATACTATTTAATAAGCAGTGCAGCAGTCAGACAAGACTTTACATGTAGGTTTTTAATGATCCTATTGCTCAATCACTGTAATTTTACAGCTACAGAAACTAAAACTCAAGAGGTCAAGTTATCTATCTAAAGTTATGCACATAAGTAATATCAAAGCTGAAAGAGGAACTCTGTTCTCTTGACTTCTATTCTATGAATGCTTTATTATATTAGCCTGCATCATTAACAGTGGTTTAAATTTTAGCTGAGCCTTTTTACCTGGCATTTGTTTTTAGTATGTGTTAACTTTTTGAATCTGAAGTAATAAATCAGAGAAAAAATTATGGGGCAAAAAGAAATATATTTTTTTCTCTCAATGAATAAAATGATAAAACACCCTGTGCTTTTGCCTGGATTAATTTACACTGATAAACATAATTAATATTAAAATTCTCTCAGAAACTTGACTCTTACAGAAACAGTTACCAAATATCTTTATGTTGCATTTTGCAAATACAATGAGACAGAGAAAGATGGGACATCAGTATACATTTGTACACATCCCATACTTAAGCTGGAAAAATCAATAAGTAAGGTCAGACAAGTTTCAACACCACTTTAGTCAATATGTCTATGAAATGTATTTTAAGAAAAAACAATGTTAATCACATTCTTGCTGGTAGTAATGATACAATTTTTCAATAAAATACATAACCTCCAAATAACTAATGCTTTATTACAGGAAAACTCTGTTTTCTGAAGGCCCAACAGTTTAAATACATCAGCTTTTTAAATAATAATAATTATAATCATAGCTGTTTGGTATACATTAGACACATGCAAACTATGTGTATTACCTATCTCCACAATCTGTTTATTTAAATGAAACTCCTACTCTACATATTTTATCAATGTAACTTCAGGAATGAAAACTATCAAGAAAAATAGTTAAATATCTCTACTTTGTACTATGTGATATAGTTAAAATAGTGTCAGAATGGGCATCTTAGACCTTGGGAAACACAACTTGACCCCTGAGATACTTATCTTCATCTGCACAATATGGTAATATTTACACAGTTCTCAGAATACCTTCATACTAAAGAAGATATTATACATTAAGAGCTCCAAAGTTGTTTATAACAATAAGGAAGTAAAATTATTCTTTGTCAAACTACAATCTTAATTTTAAAACATCATTTATGGGCATAAAGATGTGTGAGTTGCCATAAAGAAGTGACTTAAAAATCATTTTGCTGACTTGGAAGGAGATTGGACACTAAAACAAAGATGGGCATCTCATTTTAAAGTATGATTTTATATTTATATGTAAAGACATTTAAAAAGCCACCCAGTCATCCCTTATATGGGTCATTAGTGGAAACTGAGAGATGATCTGCTTGCAGAGAATGGCCGTAACATAAAGAATATCAAATAGAGTATTTGTTCAAAGTTTATTTACACCTTTTAACTTCTGAGTAAAAAGATGCTTTATAGATCAATTTTACATCACTGAAAATTTCTTTAGAACTTTATAAATCTTTATAATCATTTATAGCAGTATTTGCACTCCCATAGCTTATTCAATAAATGGGTTCTTTTAAAAACATTGCTCCTGTTAGAACTAACTTTTCAACTTCCTGAAAGCAGTAGGTTTATGAAGGTCTCTGAACAATCTATTTTCATTCTTCTGGTTCCATGAAATACAGATTCAGTCAGCTTGGGAAAATTTTTTCTTTGTGAATAATCTTTTTCCCAGGACCCAGATTTAAACTAAACCCTTCTAATTTCTCCTTAACATTCTCCAAATTGCATTATTTCATTCATTAAAGCTGCCTTTTACATTTGTTATTAAGTTACAGGCTGAAGAACATTCTATGTGCTCTCAAAACAGTTTTTGAACTTTCAGTGACTGGGGAAATATTATTTAGAGATATCTTGGATATGTTTTACCAGTACTCTTCAATACAAAAAAATTACATTGAATGAAATGGATTATATACAAAAATCCATATTAATTAGTTTTGAAAATGTGTCCAATACAGGACACATAAGTTACCAACTGATCATCTGGGCAATAATTTATATTTTTATTTCTCAGACATACTGACTACAGTTTGTTAAAACTGAAGTAATGAGAAAACGAATATTTTTATTGTTTAGTTTTTGTTTATATCAAGAAACTCAGCAATTGGTGTTCAATGTTTTCAATTAAAACAATTTGTATAGTTAAATCTATGTTCAATTACATTGGAAAGAAATTACTTCTGAATACAAATCAGGCAAAAAGAAAAAGTCAAACTATGTATGTTAAGTTACTATTATTTCTGGATACCAAAAGAAGGAAGATGTATGTACACCTTTTGTTAGAAGAGGACACATTCAAATACTTAAGAAATAGAGTTTCTAGACATAATAAATAAACCATATTTATGTTATAAAATAACTTTGTAAAAATTAAAAGTATTACAAGCACTTATAATTCATGCTTACAAAACCCATGGAGTATTATCAATGATACCAGAGAAAACAAACATTTTAATACCAGGCAGCTTTTTTCAGTTAGAAGGGGAAGCAGGACCTTTCAAACAAATGCACATGCCTGACGTGGACCAGTAATGGCTTCCTGTGTGCAGCAGATTCATGAACTGCTTGCTGAATGAAACTTAAGCAGAGTTTATAAAATCATCGAGAAGTTAGGGAAAAGGCAATTAATTAAAAATACACATGTTAATTAGTTGCTTTTCAAGACATTTCAGAAAAAGAAGACTTTTTGAGTGCCTTTGCAAATATTTGTTACATTTTTAAAAAATTAGAAAAGTATATATGTATTTATTTTAAAAGTTTGAATAAATGAAAAGGTATTGATATATCAATATCTGCAACAAAATCAAAAGCATTATCTACTATAAAAATTGGAATACACCATCTTGTGGTATCAGAAAGGAATGCAATTTAGAGTTTTCTAATTCTTTAAGTTCTACATTGTTCAGCATCATCTTCCATATGCAGTTTCAACCTGCCCTCATTTTAAGATGATACATTCATATACTACTATTCATTGCCAAGCTACTTAGAAATAAAAAAACATTATAGTCATCAAGACCTTTTATTTCATTAATATTTTACAAAACATTTGCTATAAACATTTATACTCACCTCTAAATAGTAAGTGTTATTATTAATTTTATCATTATTATTAGAAGTAAAATGACATGGAATTATATTACTCTTCATAAATTTTATCTACAAAGTTCATATTCAACTAGACCAAGTTTGTATTATATCTGCCAATTTATTTAAGTAAAGAATGACAATTTTATTTGTTTGTTTAAAAAGTACTAGAATATTGTAGACTGAAGAAAAGGGAAAGAAAATGGAGGAGGAGAAGAGAGAATAGAGCAAATTACCTTGGGGTTCAATGGTGAATATAATATATCCTTGTTTATTTTTAATATGTGAAACATAATTCATTGCATGTTTGGTTCTCAATAAATAATTATTGGAGTAAATGAATTGTGCAAATATTAATCATATTTTTAAATTTAAACTTTAAAGGCACAATTATAAGTGTAAACTAATTGTGAATTTCTATATGTCTACATGCATATCCTAATGATAAAAATCTAGGAATATTTTCTAATTTTAATACATTAAGTAAGGTGGTTAACTGTATAGCCCAAATAAATACATTTTTCCTAAAAAAAAATGAAGAATTGAGTCCAAGAACCTAAATATCATAGTAAATAAAATGGGTTATTCTAATAAACCCATAATTATTTATTTGCAAAACTTAATTCTATTGAATTACATAGAAAATATTTTTATATTCTTTATGGTAGACTTTTTTTAAATGGGTCACTGTATTTACTTGATTATTAATTTAAATCAATAGAAAGAAAGATTAGGTAGATAATGATGACAGATGATAATTAGATGATAGATAGACAGATGATAGATGAGATAGAGAGAGAGGGAGAGAGATATGATAGATAGGTAGATAGACCTTATGCCAACAGATACTGCTGGCCACCTTGGAGATACAAACCACAGAGAGTAGGTCCTTGTCCTACCAGAACTAAGAGTCTAATTGGTAAATAGGCACTCACACATAAAAAACAACAAATGTGAATGAAACAGAGAAAAGTCATCTAGGCTGATTGATGGATGTGATTCGAAATGGGCAAAATACTTTCCCCAACATTCTCAAAGGGGGAGAAAATATTTTTCCAATGGTGATAGTATCTGAAATCAGCTAAGTAAAAAAGGGACATATAGAAGTCATATTTTTCACTGGAATAGGAAATGAAAACCCAACACTACCTTGTGAAAACAGCTGTGTCCTTTGCCCAAACCTATTACATCCATAGAGTAGATATAGCTTTCTGGGCAAGCTGATGCTTAGTCTTGACACCTAGTCTGGAATGCCTAATCTCAAAACACTAGTAAGAGTTTGTCAGGTCAAAAAACGCACAAGGTCAAATGGAAGAGGTTTTTTAAAAAGCTAGATGACCTTAGAAAACTGAAAGTGATCTAGTGTGGCTAGAGAAGAAATTACCAATTGGGGAGAAGCAAAAGGTAAAACCACAATGGTGGACAGAGACAGATTCTGAAGTGCCTCACCTGTTAACTAGAGAATTTGATTTTCGATATGGAAGCTATGTGGTGACAGTGTGTGAAAAGCACTGGGGAATGTGATTAATAATGCTCATTTAATACCAACACAGTTGCTTCTTTCCAATGTAATGTTTCATCTACTTTTGTCAAAAAAAAGGAACTTTCCTTTCACAAAATTTTTATAAGGCCGTACAGGTACATAAAAATTAAAGAGAGCTAGTTGTATTAAAAATTCAACTAAATTAGTTATTTATACTGACAATAAGAATTACTTTACAGAGGTAAATCTGTATCATTTGTTTTTTGTTTTTAAGCAGAATGCTTGTAAAATAATTGTGCATAATGACATGGCCTAGGTAAATCTCATGATAAGCACAAAGAGAGCAATAGAATACACTTATTGTTAATTCATTTGTTTTATTTTAATACTGAGCTATAAATGAAAGAAAATCATCACAGTATTTAAGGTTCCAACTAGAAAAAAGAAGTATTTAAGGTTCCAACTAGAAAAAAGAAATTTGTTCTATAATTTCTGAACTTACTTTAATATTAACTAACCAAATATCACATCTATTGAAAAATTATAGTGAAAATGGAAATTAATGAGGCAATATATTTTGTCTTTATTTTTTTGAATTTGAGTTTAAAACTCATTTGATATTATTTAAAAAATATTATAACATATAGTATGTACTTAAACCTTATTGTCAATTATACCAGAGCAACAAATATTCGATTCAGCCAAGTCACTAGATCCTGAACGTTGTGAAAAAATGTCATGTGATTGTTTGAATTTTTCAAACTTTGAACCTTTACTCTTCAAAATATTCATTTATAAAAACACTGTTTCAAAGAGAAAATTACTGTACTCATGTAAAAATTGAGAAATGCTGTATCTAAAATTTTGATTTCTGAAAGGATAAGTAATTGCAACATAAACTATTAAAGACCAAGGGAAATAAGTAAATGTTTTTGTTTTTTAAAAATAGTTTTAAAGTTGAGAGCACTTCAGAGAATATTAGCATAATATATTTACCTTATATGTGTGTTATTATTTTTAAATATCATTTTTATACTCACATTAAACAAAAATTAATAAACCTTTAAAATATTAATGAATATATAGTCTGACTCTGATGCAGCTAAACCCAAAAATGTTTTTAATTAAAACCAAAAAATATTTCTGTATAAAAAAGTATGAAATAAAGTGTCAGAAGATTTTTAAAGGTTAAAGCATGATTTCATGTCCAGACTATAAACTTACATACAAAAAAGTGTTATGTAACAGATTTTTCAAAAATAAAAATCCATCCTTGTATTCATCTATGGAAATTATAGCATTAGAAATACATCATCTGAATAAGGTTTGCAAATTTTTACTGTAGAATAAAAAAGATACTTATAGAGAAATAACTTGTATTAAAATCCTAAGAAAAATTATGATAATCTCTTATTTTTGAGGTTAACATATGTTCTTCATAAAACATTGGTGCAAAAAATAAAGGGCTAATTAAGAATAAAATTATCCTTGGCTGGTGTGGCTCAGTGGATTGAGTGCCAGCCTGTGAACCAGAGGGTCACTAGTTCAATTCCCAGTCAGGGCACATGCCTGGGTTGCTGGCCAGGTTCCCAGTTGGGGATGCACAAGAGGCAACCACATGTTGATGTTTCTGTCCCTCTCTTTCTCCCTCCCTTCCCCTTTCTCTAAAAATAAATAAAATCTTTAAGAAATAACTATAAAAAGAATAAAACTAAACACCAAAAAAATCCTGTAATACTTTCACACATTCACCAATTTTTAAAAATTAATTTCCAAAATAAGGATTTTTTTCAATTTAAGATTTACTTGACTAAAAATCTTCAAGTATAAATTCCATTTACTCTATCTTGAAACTACTAATCAGTATTGTATATTAAAACATGTTTTATCTGCAGAAAAGCATTTTTCCCTTCATATTAGTTTCTGATCTGTGTTTTCATCATTATTTTCTTCTAGTAACCTATTTGCAGTGAACTTCAAGTAGCATTTTTTCTAAGGTTTCAATAAGAGGAGAGAGAGTCCCTTGCCTTAAAGCTGGCTCCACTAAACATCTACATTTAAATTTATGATCAGGAAGTTCATCATGTGTTCTCTCTGTGAACCGTTGTTATAAAATGAATGGCAGAAACCTATTAACAGTTACATTTCTAACCACTAATCTTGGTTGGAAATATCAAAAAAAAGTTTCTTTTATTATGACAAGAATTGTTTTAAATTGCAAAAAATTGACATTTACCTTTTCCAATTGAGCGTTTTTTTTGGATTTGTATAAAAACTCTCCCACTGCCACAAAAACTGAGAGTACCAAGCCGGCTGCCAGAACAATGAAGATGCCACCGATATTCTGCACCCCCAGGGCACTGGCCTCTTTGCTCTCCTCCTCTGGACAGCCGTTGCCCCTCCACCACTTCTCCTTCATCATGTGCAGCTTGCCTTCCTCTTGCAGCTGAAGAATTGCAATGGTGATTTTGTCTCTATATGGAGAACCTGAAAAAGAGAGGGGATGCTAACTATTTTAAGGAACCCAGAATTTCACACTTAAAGGTTAACACAGGAAAAGGACAGAGCTTTTTCCAGATGCTCCACAGTGTGCCAATGTTCTTTTCCAGTAGAGAAGAACAACTGGAGAACAACAGAGAATAGAAGTTTAACAAGATAAATAAGGTGTATGGACTTTCTGATTTTGAAAATAAAATGAATTTTGTTTTTGTGGAAGAAAATGTCTCCTTCTAAAAGGCAAAGTCAACTCAGAGCACTGGAAAATAAAATAGTAAGTGGAAATTTACAATAGGAAATAGAGTGAAAAATACTTGGTTAATGTCTTGGAATTATTCTACACTGAAAGCAGAATATTGATAAAGTGGTAATCTCCATTGTAGAACTAATGGCATTTCCCTCTATTAAGTGAAATAATTTAAAGCAACCATGAACAAGCTGTACTTAGGGGTAGCTAATACTTTCAAGAAAACAGACAGCCTGTCTTCTTATTTAACATAGATGGCAGGTTTATACAGCATTGGATCATTCAGATATTATCATGGCAATCAATGTATTTGACCCCCCCCATTGGGGGGTCAAATGACCCCCAAATGACCCCCATTTGGGGGTCATTTATGTATTCCACTTTATGCTTTGAGGAGGTATGTTCTTTTCAGTGGAGGCAACAATATAAATAAAATTTGGTATTTATGCTGTTGGGGGCAGATCTTCTCTGCATTAGCTATAATGTGATAGTAATACATTTTCTAATGAGTTGCCCAGAATCATAGGAGAATATTGAAGTACATGAATCTTTTAATATGTATTAAAATAGTTTCCTTCATTAATTTTTTAGAGAGAGGAAGAAGAGGGAGATAGGGAGGGGGAGGGAGAGAGAGAGAGAGAGAAAGAGATTTGTTGTTCCTCTTATTTATACATTCATTGGTTGTTTCTTATACGTATCCTGACTGGGGATTGAACCTCCAACCTTGGCATATCTGGATGATGCTCTAACCAACTGAGCAACCTGATCACAGCCCCAAAGGGGTTGATTTTATTGTTTTCTCCCACCCAGATAGCCTGTTTCTAAAGTTTAATCTGCTCTCCTAAAACACTACAGGTACCTTCCATCTTTCTCTACAAGTTCATTCACACTTGCTTTTTTTCAGCCCACAGAAAAATACTAACTTTAGCTTGCATTCAACATTGCTGTGATCTTGTTTTGATTTAAATATACCTACAACTATAACTAAAGCTTTATTTCTGCTAAGAGCAATTCAAAACCTGGTCAGGAAACTTTTCTGCTACCTAAGGGATACATATATATTTTTTTACTCAATTAAAGTAATAGACTAATTTGGTATTACTCATTTAACAAGAATATACAAGTTGAAAGTAGAAAGACAAGGAGAATCATCGGAAGTAGCCTGTTGAAAAAGGGAAAAGCTACCCCATCCCCTTGGACAGCTATTTTTTAAACATAATTCTTAATCTACTCAGAAGAAATGTTTAAGTACGTGACTTCTACATAACATTTCATAGCTTTCTTAAAAGGGGGCACTGTTATTTCCTATAATTAGAACTCAAATATATTTTTTAATCCCCAAGGATGTGTTTATTGATTTCAGGAGAGACAGTCAGACACGATGATCGGTTGCCTCTAGTACACTCCCAGACCAAGGAGAAAACCCGCAGCCTTGGTATTCGCTGTGACCGGAAATCAAACCTGCAACTATTTGTGACAACGCTCCAACCAACTGAGCCATCTAGCTAGGCTCAAATATTTTAATTATAGTAAAAAAAAAAGTCCTGCTGCTCAGTTTGTTTTCTGTGCTCTCTTCCAAATATTACTCTAATGAAAATATGAAATTTAAAATCTGCCCCTTTCAGATCTCAGGAATTATTACCCCAGCCCACAGTATTTCCTACCTGGGTCACTCAGCCTAATCATCTAGTATTATTACTATTTACTTTTCAACATGTGAACTGTTTTCTAAGTAGATTATAAACTTTTTGGAATAGAGGATGTATCTATCTATCTATCTATCAATCATCTACTTACAGATTAATCTAATCATCTATCTAAACTCTCAAACTTTCTCATATAAAAGGTCCTTAACAAATATTTCCTATTATAAGGCACATAATGATTGAGAGTTCCTAACACAATGTAAAAGCAACAACCTGGGCCTTTTGGGCTCTCTGACATGTATTTAAAAACCATAAGTTAAGGCTATCTTGTTTGGATGTCCAGTTCTCATTGATTTACTAAATCTAGCATAGTACCAGTTTTAGGTGATATTTACTCTGAATTATCACTCCAATTAATGATATTCTTTATAAAATAATTATTTGAGGAAATATATATTCTAAGCAGAATTGTAGTTTAACAAATATATCTTTCATTTAGAAATGTAGTATCTGAAACAAATTTTGTGCTGACACTACTTGCAAAAATGGCCATATGTGGAAAATATAAAATGTAGTTTCATTTCTGGAAATATTATTATAAGCAAAACTTTGGCAGATAGTGACTTGAAGAATAAACTTTCAAATATGAAAAATTCTTGATCCTGCATATGTCTCATCTTGAGCAATATTGAAGGAATATTATTTTATTGCCACTTCATCATACACACTGAACTGCACTAGGGTTTTTATTCTCATGTCTTCAAACACAATATTCTTCACTCCGTTCACAAAATAAGACACTGGAAAATAAAAGCAAATCACTTTTTAACAAACATGGACACATCTTCTTGGTCTTGCTAGCTGAGCTTCTTATTTCCAGCACTTATTGTAAATATACATCTTTCCCATTGTTAGTAAACTTCATCACACTCATTTTTCCAGTGTAAACACAGTTAATATGTAAATGGCATTTGGTTAGAATAAAAGCTACAAAGTTAATAAACCTCATTTTGAGGATTTTAACAGGATGGAATAATATAAGGCATAAAATCAATGCGAGTAAGTCATTGCCAGGTTTTGTCATTCTGTCGTTGAAAAATACGATTACTGCAGAGTGAAACCCTTGCCGAGTCAGATACATGTGACCTGTGGCTCCAAAGGAGGGCTCAGAGGAGTCACTGAGGCAGACAGTGGCAAGCGATAAACAGTAACAGTATATTTGCAGGCACAGATAAACTCTACAAATGCGCCAATACAGAATTTTGCTACTAAAACACTTCCTGTCTCCCAATGTCTGTAAATGTTAAATTTTGATAAGAAATTTTACATAACTTTATAATTTCATTGAAAGGCCTCCCAACAGATAAAATCACCTTAGAAAAATAAACTGTGACTATTAATACAAGTAATACTAGTCTCACCAAATATTTTAGAGCTCACTTGTGTTGATGGAGTTTGTTTCCCTTCTTCCCTTCATTTCCCGATTCCTCCCTCCATCCCTCCTTACTAATTCATTCCTTTACCTCTCCTCCCCTTTTGCCTGTTTTCTTTGTTCTCCCTGCCCTGCCTTCCTGTTTCCTTTCCTACCCTTCCTTCCTCACTGCCTTTCCTATTTCTATTCCTCTTCCCCTATGCCCCCATCCATCCTTCCCTTCATTTCTGCCATACTAAATTTCTTCCCTGTACACTGGAAGGCATGTGGTATTATGCATACCTGGTTCTAAGTCTAAGCCTACTAAGCACAATATATTGATAAACTCATTTGATTGTCCTTTTCATGTTATTTACAAACTCACAATTTTATGTATATACCAACATTTTGGTCCTCTTTTAATACATCTAGATTGTACAGAAATAATAAAGTAAATACAGTCAGCATTATATTGAATTCGTGGGGAAGTTTATTGATTGATAAAAAGCTTTTCTTTAAAGGTTGCACAGCAAGTTGTCTAATACTTAATACTTTTAGTGAAATGTGCTAAAATCACATTATCCATATACTGGCAATCTCCCTGTTAAAACTTTTCTTTAAATCAGGCTTCTGTATGCTTTAATAAATTGCAAAGATCAGTAAGTAATTATTGCTTTCTATAGATATTGCATTCCAAAACTCATTATATCAATATTTCCAAAATGGGATTCCCCTCATACTCTTCTCTTTATAGGAAGTATACATCTGTGTCTCATTTAAAAGATTCTTCGGCCAGATAAGAATACTCCACAATAAAGATATTTCTTACAAATTCTCATTTACATTAGTGAAATATCAACTCCCATCTGTCCATTAAAGGAATAAAAGAAAAGCATTAAAAAACTTGTTAGAAATGGTTAAACTTATGTTTGAAGGAAGGATTTTTTCCTTCACATCTATTAATGTTTCCATCAGTTACTGTATTTTAACCTTAATTTGAAAATCACTACCTTATATAACAACAATTAATGACTACTGTTGCTATATCAGTTGTCTCTGTGAAAAAATATTTTGTTCCTTGTTAGATCTTTCTGGTCCTTGCCTAGATATTTTCTCCCTGTCTTTGAATTTATGCATTATTAAAGTTTATCAAGTTACATTTTTAAATATGTTCTATATCATTTGTGGCTTATATGCTTCATGAACCACCAGCTCATAAGAATTCAGATCACAATGATCAACTTAAGGAAGATCATCACACCTGGCTTTGAAGTCTCTTTACAAGGTACTTTAGGGGACAAGAGTTATAAATGTTACTTAAATATATTTGTATACCCAGATAGATAAAACCAATTACTTGGGGGGAAAAAGTATACAACCTTTGATTTTCCTAATAGCACCCAAAGAAATCCTTTAAATATATTGCTAAAATTTTATGTAAGTTTTGCTATTTTGCATAATGACAAATCCTCTCTGTCCACTTTCTAGAAGGCTTTACTTTGTTTTATATTTTGTAGTAATTCATGTCATCATAATGATAATACATGCTGTGTATGACAGAATCATATAATATCTCCATAGTTGCTCTCTTTGGGTTTGGGAAGATACTTCTGTGAAGTAGACTACTCATAATTTTAGGTTTCTTCTAATTTTTCACACTTCAAGATATTGTGCACTTTCTGAAATATGGCAATTTGCATGTCTTGTGGGTGTGATTATACCATATTCACTAAGCATATAATATTCCAAGAACTTGCCTCAAAGAACTTCAAAAATTCTTTAATTATTTCTCTTCTGTCAAAGAATTGAGTCTGATAATGTTTCTAACACATACACCCAAAACTTAAAACCCATCAATTTTGGCTTAAGACCAGGTCACCTGTCAGTTATAGGCAATTGATTATCCATTATTCACATTACTTCATCTGGTACCTGGCACATTGCCTATCACATAGTAACCATTCAAACAAATGTTTTTTAAATTAAATATTGAATTAATTATAATGTGTCAATCATGAAATAACCAAAATATGCCGAGTTAAAACTACTGACATGGGGCACCTTCTTACGTTCTTACTGAGTTCAGTAGAATAAAAAGCGTCCATAAGCAGACTTGGATGACACTTCTACTAGTGACCATCTACAACAAATTAGGTGGACAAGTAAGTTTATAAAGTCTTTGCCATATCTGCATTTTGATCAATAGTCGGGAATTTCCTTTGGTCTGTGCCTTCCTATGTAAAAGACCTGCTACCACAAAAGACCTGAGAGTATCTGCTGGCTGTGCTGAATTTTATGAAATGGCTCCCTGGTTCCTAGGCTGCCTCCAGGTGCCCTAAATGTACACCAAGTTTTGGGTGCTTTTAGAGTTCTTATTATTCCTGTTTTTTTCCATGATAAAATCTTAAAATAAAGTTGAAACCAGACTACATTCTCTTAGAACCTTTTCCACAGAAGAAGACGGGTTTTATTCTCTCTCAGGATACTTTCTCCCATATATTTGTTTTTAAAAAGTGCTGAGAAAAATTTTATACATTCCAGATTCAATTTTACATATTTATATTTCCAGGTTTATGTTGTGTTCAATCAATAATTCTGTTAAATAATATCAAACACCATTGTTCTTTCCTTCATAGAACTTACCTCAATTTGTGACTAAAAAAATAATTCCTGTGATTATTTATTTAATGCTCATTACTCTGAATGACCGTCACTTCTATAAGGACAGGGGTTATTTCTGTTTTCTTAGTATAACACCTAGCACACAGTAAGAACACAATATTTGTTGAACGAGTACATGCATAAGTAAAATATTCTAATTACTTAATAAATGGCCATGCATACTTGCAACTTTGTCTTCAGTCATTTTTATGAATCCAAACACTATCTAAGACTTTATTTCATCTTTACCTACTAATTATAATATATTGATATTTATTTCAAATGAATCATTTAATATATGATCATTTAATCAACTTAATATACAACTCAGGAGGCGCATTTCAAATTTCCTACTTCAAATCCACTATACTAGTGTAGAGTAATTGTTACCATTATTTGTATTTTCTTTTGAAAACATCTCATTGAAAGCCTTTAATTTGTAGGAGTGTAAGAAATTCATGAGCGAGAATCATAAGAATAAAAGAAAAGCAATCTCATCTTGAAAAGAAATTATCTTAACATTTTAATCACAGAATGGTAAATGACAGATAAAAGTGTTCCATTCTCAATGGGATCTAGTAATCTTTCCACACTGGAAACCTATGAATGTCATTTCCTTGCCTGACTAAGATTTTTTAGTGATATTCTAAAGCTATAGAATAAAATCCCAGTAACTGTACCCAGGAACCCTTGGACACTGAGAGAGAACTACTATCTGTACATAAATCATCTGACTACAGAGGCCACACAGTCTATGCAACATACTAAGAAAATGCTTAAATCTCTGTAATTTAGTACTTACACAACTTGTCTCTATGCTCTGATTCATTTTTTCTAATAAGTGTTATTCACTGATCTGACTTAGTCCTGCTAACTAAAGGATCAGAGTCTGACATATTTAATCTGGCAAACTAATCTATAATAGAATTTGAACCCATGACCATGGACTAATCAGCTTAAGATTGATTCTAAATGAATTCAGTGATCCAATGTTTTCATATAAAATCTATAAGAATTCTGCTTTCATGAGAATTATCCATTCATGCATGGCCTGTTACCATTTGTCTGCATTTACAATATTAATGAAGACTGTTCACACTGATGCTCCTAATTCATAAAATTCTCTCTGGAAGCTTCCTAGATTCTAACATGCAAAGTCAGCTGATGATGTCTGTGGAACAGGCATGGCTTGCTGAGACTCATCTGTTTTTAGTGACATGAAATCTGAACTTTAATAAATATGCCAGGAATGTATAGCTCTATGGGCAAAAATTGACTTTTTTTGTTTATTTCAGACTCTGAAAATCATTTGATCTCAATTTAGCCTCCAAAATCACTTCACTAATGTTAAAATTGTGCTACTTGCGCAATGGAAAAATGTAATGCATTTTAATAAAAAGTTTGACCTGCAGAAAGATGAATAATTTGCATCAATTTTTGTGCACTATGTTCAACTAATGAAGATAAATGTATTCATTTATGTCAGTAAAACTAAAGAACTGAAAGCCAGCAATTTTATGCATCGATAATGATAAATATTACAGTACTTATTGTAAAATGAATTGGGAATTCTAGAAGTGGATGTGAGCAAAATGAGGAACACATAATTCTCATACTGATTTCTATTTTCATAAGCACTGTCATACACTTTAAACAAATAACATGTCTCCTCTAGTTCCAATTCTATGCCTTTAACTTCATCAAATAGTGAATAAAAAAATTTACTGAGATATCATACATTTAACATTAGAAAATAGAAGTAAAAAAAGAAATTTGATGTTGTTTACATGTCAAATGGTATACTTCTACAGTAAAGAGTAAGTGGTACAAACTATTGACTTTTTTTTTACTTTAGGTTGATTATGTATAAAGCTATCATTATGAAATGAAAGTTCTTAACTACTACTATAATGTATTTCTTAATGTAAAATATGGTATAAACATTTATAAAAGTAACATTAAATTTTAATTATGAAATATATATCTGAATATTTATAATTAAATAATAAATATGACAGACACAAATATATATAACAATTTTGTGTGTGATAAAACTGTCTTTAAATTAAACATTAATATTAAAAGCTTTATAAATATATTAAATTTACATTGCCAATTTACATTCTTTTTGTATCACATATTTTAGCAGTTCTATGACTGATATAATTTGAATTTTGTTCACAGAAATGATTGTTCACTGAATGTTTGAAACTTACTATTGATTAAACACCACAGGTAAAATGGGAATAAGTGAGATTATAGAAAATGTAGCATCTTGGCTATTGTAAATTGTGCTGCTATGAACATTGTGGTGCATAGGTTCTTTGAAATTGATGTTTTGGGGTTCTTAGGATATAATCCTAGCAGTGGAATTGCTGGATCAAAAGGCAGGTCAATTTTTATTTTTCTGAGAAAATTCTATACTGTTTTCCATAATGGTTGTACCAGTCTGCAATCCCACCAACAGTGAACTAGGGTCCCCTTTTCTCCACACCCTCTCCAACATTTGTTGTTGCTTTGTTTATGATAGCCATTCTGACTGGTATAAAGTGGTATCTCATTGTGGTTTTAATTTGCATCTCTCTGATAGCTAGCAATATTGAGCATTTCTTCATGTGTCTCTGGATCTTCTCTATGTCCTCCTTGGGGAAGTGTCTGTTCAAGCCCTTTTCCCAGTTTTTAATTGGGTTGGTTGTCTTCTTAGAGTGGAGTCGTGTAAATTCTTTGTATATTTTGGAGATTAAACCTTTGTCTGGGGTATCACTGGCAAATATGTTTTTCCATACAATTGGTTGTCTTTTTAATTTAATAGTTTTCTTTAGCCACGCAGAAACTTTTTATTTTGATGAGATCCCATTTGTTTATTCTTTCCTTCATGTTCCTTGCTCTAGGGGACATATCAGTAAAAATGTTGCTGCATGAAATATCCTAGGTGCCCATCAGTAAATGAATGGATCAAAAAACTGTGGTGCCTATACACAATGGAATTCTATGCTGCAGAGAGAAAGAAGGAGCTACTACCCTTTGCAACAACATGGATGGAACTGGAAAGCATTATGCTGAGTGAAATAAGCCAGGGGTTGAAAGACAAATACCATATGATCTCACCTTTAACAGGAAGCTAAACAACAAAACAGACAAGTGAGCAAAATAAAAACAAATACACTGAAATAGAGAACAGGGGGACAATGACCAGAGGGGAGAGGGGAGAGAATTTAAGGGGAAAAAATGGGAGGGATTTAGAGGAACAAGTATGAAGGACACAGGGACAAGAACTAAGAGGAGTGGAAATGGGAAGGAGGTGGGGTGCATGGGCTGGAATGGGAGAAATAAACAGAAAACTGTACTTGAAAAATAACTAAATAAAATTTAAAAATATAAAAATATTTTAAAAAAATCTTAAAAAGAAAATGTAGCATCACCGACGACAATATGCAGAAACATGAGTGCAATTCCCTCAATTTCCTTCTCAGCTGACAAAATTCACACACATTATCAAAGTTGTGAGGAACTAACAAATGAATGAAGTGGACAACTAGCTTATTGTTAGAATAGAAATAGTTTTAATAAGGCACTTTAGTCCCTTTACAATAGTTCTACCAAATTGAACACAGCAAAGCAAAATAATGCCAACTGTCCTAATGGATTTTTTTCTAGACTGCTGCTTTCCTATGGCTCATGGACTGCTGAGTCTGCCTAGTCCTCAAAGAGCAATATGCACTCAACATTGGAAAGAGAGAGGCCAGGAAGGGTTTTGGTATGGGCATTCAGAAGGGAGGCAGTGTAGATGAAAACGATTTAAGTAGAAATGCTCCCTCTTCTAATAAGGTGATTATCACCATGGTGAATGAAGAGGCAAGACTGCAACTGATCACACATTTTAAATATCTCTTATTGAAAATTGCTGCGATTTTCTTTTTGGCTTTATCCCATTTAGCATTGTTTTTCCTTCTTTTTTTCTTAATTCTTTTGAATGAAATAGGAAGTTCAGTTAACTTATTATGAGTAAGAATACCTACAAATTCAAATATATCCCATACAGTAAATATCACATTATAATAACATTACTGCAGTCAGGAAAATTATGAAAGAGATTTAATGTCACCCCCAAGCTTAATTAAAGAAGTTTATGCTTATTTATCATTTACCTGCACATCATTTTGATTGTTCCACTAAGGTACTTTTGTGTAAAGAGAGCTTCCCTAATTAAATAGCCTATATCTGAGTCATTCAGCAGTTTTACAAAACACTGGTCAGTAATCATCACACTCAGTATGATGAATGGTGATGGTTGGCCCCTAGATGAATCACACAGGAGGAGACTTAGCATACTAAGAAGAAGAAGCATGAATGTTTAGGAAAAAATATGTATAATTTTAAAATATTTCTCATTTCCTACTCTAAAACACATAGTGTTTTCTATTTTAACCTCCTGTGCTTAGTTAACTGTGTATGCCTTCTTGATAATATCTAAAAATATGAACAATAACACAAGCAGAACAAGTTCTTCTCTTTAATCATATTTATAATATTAGCATGACTGAAATTTTCATTATAGATTATGGTACCTGTAGTCAAAGACAGAAAATCCTGGAGAATTTCAGGAACTGATCTCAATTTCCAGAGACTGAGCCCTTATTATTCTTCTTTATTGTTGTACAGTTACAGTTGTCCCGTCTTTTTCCCCATTGCTCTCCCCCACCCTGCCTCGCCCCTCCCCAGCCCACAGTCAGTCCCCCTATTGTTCCTGCCCATGAGTCCTCTATTCATGTTCCATGGCCTGCCCTTTCCCCTCCTTTCCCCTGGTATCCCCTACTCCTTTCCCTCTGGTCACTCAGTTTGTTCTTTGTTCCCAAGTCACTGAGTCTATTTTGCTCATTTTTTAATATATTTGTGTTATTAACTCTTGCAGGAAAAAGATCAAGAGCCCCCAATAACATTTTTTCACACTTAAGTGTATATTTTTGTTTTGTTTAGTTTTGTATTATGATTAACCAAATTTTAAAATTAAGTAAACATAACATGTTACACATAATCTTCAATATATTTGATTAATGAATAATGCTTTAGAAGAGCTAATTAACTAGTTGAGAACTGCAGACAATGATAGTTGCAAGTTTTGGTAAGTCAAAATCTCTTTCCAGGGCTAGAATTGCATATCATTGTGCTTATTTGTGACTAAACAAATAGAAATAACTCATGAAGCCATATTTCTTCAGAGATATGACAGAGCCTGAAATCTTTTTTACAGAATGAATGTATCTAAGGAAGTAAAGTGTAAAATTCTCCTTTCTAGGTTATACATCTTTGATGAAGTTATGTAAGAGTTACAATTCACTAATAATGCAGAGTCCAATGTAATTTTAATTTTATGCCATATTATGAAAGAATAAAATATAATTCCTAAAATTAAGAACTTAATATTATCAGGTCAAACAGAAAAAAGTTATCTGAACAAGAAAAACAAAAAATATATTGCAATCCCTGTAGGAGAGTGATTTGTATATCTGTTCCTTTAAACTTAAGGTATAGTGTTCAATTTTATCTCATTCAGAATTCATCTAAAAACAAAATGCATGTTAAATGTGCTAAATGACATTTTGATAATAATGTTACATCTTAATAAATGTAAATTCAATATTATTTGACAGTGATTATAAAGAAGAATGTTCTAAAATAGTCTTTCTCATCTATACATTTCCTAAGTAACAGTGTTATTCAGATGTTTTGAATTTTTATTAGCATGCACCAATAACTTTACATTAGAATTACAAGAATGTCCTTATGAAAATTAGTAATCTATCACTGTGCTATCATCTATTCTTTAAAAATTAATTTTAATGAGAACACTAATATATTACACTGTTATATCACACTAATCTACATACTACAAAGAAATAATTTCACTCAGATATAAGTTTCTGACTAGAATTATTGATTTCTATAAGTTTCTCATGAAAGTGGCCTTGCTAATATCAGTAAATGTTTTGTGAATTACTCATATTTCTTCAATAGGGCAAGGATTGATCAACCAGATAAGTTGAACAGATAAAAGAAAAATATCTATATCTTAAAGATTATAGTTTAATTTGTTGTGTTCTCCCATATCTATATTTATTAGAGAAAATAGAAATTCCAAATGTTCTCAGTATTTTTCTCAATTTAAAAAGTTATATTAAGATATATTTTACATACCTATTAAATTTTTAATTGTTTTATATTTTCCCGATAAATCAATACCTTTTACTAAACATGACCAAGGGTAGGGAGAGCTCAAAGATTGCTCTAGGTATAGTTTTAGTGAACTAAAATAGCTTCTTTACAACTAATTCAACTATTGTCTTTGCTTTTGTTGTTGTATTGTTTACTTTTTAGCTCATAATCATAAACTTAACTCTGCAGTCTAGCTAGACTTGGAAGGGGTAAGGAAAGATTATAGAGTATCCCAAGCAGATGTGGGTAAAGGGGTGCTCTTGTGAGCTACAGAAGGGATGGTCTGGAGGGTAAGATAAAAACACAAGTCAAATTTATTAGACTTGTCCACAGTCAGTGATCTTGCTGGACCCATTCCTAGACCCATAGCTACTCATGGCTGTCACAACGTCCATGCCATCTTTCACTGGCCAAAGACCCCATGCTTGCCATCCAATCATTCAGTTTTGGCAGTGCAGATGAAAACTTGGGAACTGTTTGTATCGGTTCCAACATTTGCCAAGGACAAGATGCCAGGACATATATGCTTCAGGATGAAAATCTCATCATCAAATATCTCCTCACAGATGGACTTGCCACCTGCGCCATTGTGGTATGTCAAGTTACCATCCTGGCAGGTAACTCCCAGAATAATTCTGGGACAGCAGAAACCATGATAACCAAATCCTTTCTCCCCAGTGCTCAGAGCAGGAAAGTTTTCTGCTCTCTGGAATTTGTCTGCAAACAGCTCAAAGAAAAAGCAGCCCAAGAGCTCTTTTCTTTTTTAAAAATAGTTTTCATACATGAAACATATCAGTGGGTCTTTGAGATTTCTATAATACACTAGTTTGATTTATCTTTACCAAGCACTTCCTCAAACCAAGACAATATGATTAAGACACTCCTGGTACACCGATACATTGTATATACAAAACAAACAAGCAAACAAAAACCTCCAGTTGGTACAGCTACTATGGAAAGCAATACGGAATTTCCTCAGAAAACTAAAAGTAAAACTGCCTTTTGACCTGAAATTCTACTGCTGGGATTATAACTTAAGAATCCTCAAACACCAATTCAAAGGAACCTATGTGGCCCAATCTTCATAGCAGCACAATTTACAATAGTAAATTCCTGGAAACAACTTAAGTGCCTATCAGTAAATGGGTGGATTAAAAAACTGTGGTACATTTACACAATGCAATTCTATGCAGCAGAGAGAAAGACAGAGCTCCTACCCTTTACAACGGCATAGATGCATCTGGAGAGCACTATGCTAAATGAAATAAGCCAGGAGGTAAAAGACAAATACCATGTGATCTCACCTATAAGTGGAACTTAAACAAGAAAACAAATAAGCAAGCAAAACAGAACCACAGACATGGAAATAAAACACAAAGTGACAATGACCAGAAGGGAGGGGGGAAAGGGATAACGGGGAAAGAAGGGGAAGGGTTGTAAGGAACATGTATAAAGGACCCATGGACCAAGATAAGGAGGGAGGGGGAGGATTGAATGTAGGAGGTGGAGGAGGAGGAGGGGAGGGGAGAGTAATAGGGGGAAATGCAGGCAGCTGTAATTGAACAACAATAAAAAAATTAAAAAAATAAAATCAATAAACATATCCTTGGGTAAGGATTAAACATTTTTTTAAACCCTCCAGTTTAAGGTTTTACATGAAGTAAAAGTCAAAATCATTTATTTTAAAATTTGGGAATTATGAGTTTATAATGTAACCATTATTACTGAAAAATATCTGTGATACACTCCAAAGTCCTTATATATCCTCCACAAGTCCTACTCAAATCTCACTACCCTGGATAACTTGTTCGTTTAATGAGGGCATCACATTTAATAATGTAAGATGCTCAGCTCTAAAAGTTATTTCCTTCTGTTTATAAATCTTGCTATCCCATCATTTTTACCCCTGTAGAATTCATCTGTTCAGCAAATAACTACTCTGGGCCCCAAAAGTGCAGGCACTGTTGCTGTATGGGCTTCCATGGACAAAGCACAAACATCTCTGCCCTCATCCAGGAAATGTAAAACAGTAGAAGATGGCACAAATATATGAGAACCTCACTCCTTTCAAAAAACACTGAAAAAGGCATCTGCTCCAGCCTTTTTTAAATAAAAATATAAATTAATGGGAGTCTGGAAGCCTCACAAATCACTTCTTCCACCCCACATAAATGTTTAAGAGTGTGCCTGATTTTTCAAATTTGTTGTAAGACATCAGCTAGCCATCTTTCCCATATAGATTCTAGCTCAGCTTTAAACTAAATGCAGGTATTTCATTAAAAAGTAAATTACATTTACTTAATAATTTAGTAGAACTTAGATTTTCTAAATATAACCCCCTCATTTTACTAATTAAAATAATATCCAGAGGCCATGAATTTCAAGTGACATACCCAAGATCCTGGTAAGTGACAAGGCTGAATCTAGAATGTCAGTATGCAGAACACATGCTGATACTTTCTAATAGTTCATTTTCAGTCCCTTTTCTAAAATACAAGTTTGCTTACATAACTTTGCACAAAATGAGTGCAACCATGCTTGAAAAATTAGCAAAGTTGCTCATCAAAAATTCTAAACAGAATTTAGATGATACAAAAACTCATGAAGTTGTTGGGCTCATCATGTAATTTTTCCTGAGGGAAACAACCATAGCTGATCTAACTACAAGAATGCCACTCTTTTGAGCACTCCAGCAACCCAAAACTAGGGCAATAAACCCACGCCGTACGAGGAATATAAGTTTAACACACATTAAAATGATGTGCTCCTGAAGGTATGATTTTGAAAACACAATCATTTTTATACATTTATATTAAAATTAATAAAAAACTTCTATGTCAAATATTCTCGCTATGTTAGAATAGCAGATTATAGCAGAAATAATCTGCTATATGTATCTTCTCTTACATAAAACAAAGTAAATATTCAACTAAACCATTTGTGGCTCATTATTTTAATTAACTTTCTAAGTCGAAGACTCTTCAGATAAATCACAAATCTGAAAAAAAATGTTGCAAAAGCTTCATTTCATCTATAGGACATTTTAAATGTCAGTTGGAGAAGGTTCTTTAAGGAGATCTCATGAAATTTTTCAACACTGATTCAGTAAAAATGTCTACTGACCATTTTGGTAGAAATAAAATTTTCTTTCATTGCTTACACATTTAGATGCAGGTATCTAAATTGTTTACCTGACTTTCTACTGCCACAGGACGTAGCAAGACGCATGTGTTAAAAACAAACTCCGTGATGGCACACGGAAGCACTGCTTGCCCCTTCTCACAGCAAAGAAGATTAATGAGCAAAGAACAGGTGGCTGACATGAACGTACCCATGGGGGTGCCAACGCCATAACCTTTGGAGTCTATAAGGCCACCGATCTGTGTCAGGTTGCAGTTCCGCTGAGTAACAAATTCAATGGTTGTTGACTCCATTAGGAAAGCATAATCGGAGGTGAGGACCCGCTGGATTCCTTCTTCGTTGCTTTTGACGAGCACTGACTGTCTCCTGCTGCTCATAAAGGCCCACATTTTGTCATACGTGGAGATTTTTGATTTCTGGGAAAAAATAAAATACATAAGGTAATCTTTAGTTTCCACATGATCTACAATAGTAAGATGAAATTGACTGTGTTTAGTTACCCATACTACTTTAACTAAATTATTAATAGTAACATCTAAAGAGAAAATCAAAATCTGTTTTAAAGAGTTTCTCATAGAAATCCCTTATATGTGAGTGTTTCTAGTTATAGTGTAGGTTTAGCTAACAAATATATAAAAAGTGTCTTGATGTTCAAAAATGCATGAGTAGTAAGTCATAGAAGGTAATAAAAAGGAAAACAAACAAGATTGATAAGGAGACTCTTTTGTGCTTATACCTCACATGAGTACTTGATGTGTATAATTTCATCTCTCAACATTACAGTAATGTTAACTTGATAGGGATAGATGCTGGACACCAATTGACCCTGTTAAACTTCAAGAGGTTATTATTCCCATTTTAGTTGACTATAAGCCTGATGTCATGGTAATCCTCAAGGACACACCAAGGTTGAAGAGATGAAAGAAATTCATTACAAATAAGGATGTTACAAATAAGAATAATTACATTTTCACTGAGACACAGCCAGCTTCCTGACATCAGGAAATCTATCATTCAGGCCTACCATGTAACGAAAGACTTCTGGACCAATAAAATTGAACAGTTTTTATATCCAACTGAAAATTCTCAGTGGGGCTTTACTAGGCTTTCATTACAAAGGGAAAGAAATGGGTTTGATTCAGAAGGCACTGGTACAATATAAACATGAAAAAAGGTTAGTAGTATCTGCTTATGGAAATCTCATTTGTGAAACCCTTACTATAGTTTAATTCTTATATAAATACAAAATATTGCTGAAGCTAGAAGTACAAGAAGGATATTCATCATACTGATTACAGTTTTATAAAAAGCCAAAACAAACAAACTGTTTCCAAACAAATAAAAATGCAATCTTTTCACAGCTTAAAGATGCTTTAGTCCTATATTTGCCAGGTCATAAATGTGATAGTACCACAACTTCTACTAAAAGGTAGGTGTAAACAATATTTAGAAATATCCTTGTACTGTTTCAAAGAAAAATAAGAAGGGAAACCCTAAATTCACCAGGGGAAAAATAAAGGTATGTGGGTGCTATATAAAAACAAGTGCAGGGCTAAGCACTAGGGCTCAGAGCAGGGAGACGTGCAAATCTTTGCTCTCCAGTGAAGCTAAAACACACTAAAGGCCATGGGCTCCAAGCTTAAAAGAAGGCAGCTAAAACACCTTGCAGAAGATGATCAGGATTACAAAGGTGGGCTGCTGTTGTGACAGGTCAATTGTTTTAAAGTAAAATACTACAATGCTGGTAATAAATAAGAAAACAAAAGGGATATGCATATTTATAATGAAATTCTGTTTGGAATAATTAAGAACAATAGCGAGATTTTCATAGACTCATTGGGTTATCCAAATCAGTAACATAATAAGGATAGTTAGAGCAAGTTCACATCCTTTCAAAGGTAAGAGTTTGCTCCTAATATTTTGGAATAGGTGAGGACTAAGTAACAATAAAACCAAAATTATATTTTACCTGCAGATTAAAATAATTTTATATACAAATTAAAATTGCACAGTCTTTAGTGAAACTGGTCACTGATAATACACAAACACAATTCAATAAAAGATGGCACTACAAGTTTATCTGATCAAAACTGCATAGTTATCACTTAAAAGTTTTAAATGTAGTATCTTTTGAGGAAAATGACAATGCAATATCACAATATGTGTGGCCAAAGCCAAGCAGAGAGTAGGAAAATGAACAGAAAGTTGTTTTTTTTTTTTTTACCCTTATTGGCCACAGATTGCCTAAATTCTCTAATTTGCTTCAGGTGCAAGAACATTAGCAATCAATGTCTTCCATTTAAATTTGACCAGCTCAATTTTTGCTTTGACAGGGCCAAGCTGCTCTTTTATTTAGAATATGTTTCTTGACTTACTTTGATATAGTGTTTGACACATGCTTGGAACAATTCTAGATATTGACCAGAGTCCAGGTATTGCAAATGGTTAATATACAAGGACATCATGGATATTTGCCTTCATCACAGGAGCAGTGGGAAGCTGAAGCAGGTATGAAGCAGATTTGAGGATGCAATCACATTGCACTGGGAGGCCACTAAGGCTGCTATGTGAAGAATGGATCAGCTGTGGCAATGGCAGATACAAGAAGGTAATTTGAAGTGTATAGCAGCAGTCTAGGTAAGAAACAGTACATCTACTGGGAAAGCGGTGTTGGAGATAGAAATATCTAAGAATGCAAGGTGTGTGTGTGCGTGTAATGAATGTTATTTGGTCATTATTGGAATATGGGAAGTAAAGTAGAGATTTATGTTAATTCTCTGCTTTCTGATTAAATTTGAGAGTCACAAAGAAAGAGAACAAACAGACCAATTAAATATTTGGAAGGAAAGATTATATCTACTAAATTAGCAACACCTAAGGAACATCTAAATGGACCTATCATGTAAGTTTGGAGTTCAGTGGAAAATTCAAGACTAAAAATATAGATTTTAAAGCTATCCCAGATATATAAGATTAAGGAAGAAAATCTGAAAATTGTGGTGCTTCAGAAATCAAGGCAAGAGAATATTCAGTGAGGAGGTCAGCATCTGTAGTAATTCGCCAAAAAGAAAAAAAGTGCATACAATAAGTGAATGATGTCTTTGGATTTAGCAACAGAGAATCCCTTGGTTCTTTTAGCAAAGGCTAATTTAATGGAGTGAAGGACTTAGCAGTAATACTGAAATAGATTAAGAAAGGGAAAAGTAAAATGGAATCAGGATATGCCCCTCCCACAAAAAATAATCAGAGAGTTAGGTCACTGAAGAAGAGGAGATACAGGGAAACACATTGGCTTAAGTAGTATTTTCAAGGATTGAAGCAATTTGAGCATTTTTAAATGCCAGTGGGGAGAGTTTTCCAAAAAATAAAAAATAAAAAGAGAGATTTAGTATGCCAGAGGAAAAAAGAACAATCAATAAAGTCTCCAATAAGGTGATCCCAAGTACAATAAAAAAAGGATTTATCTTAAATAAGTCCCTTTAACATTTAATAAAATAATCATAAAAAAGGATTTAAAATACAGCAATTGGATTGATCTCTGACTTCAAACTATTTGTATTGAACACATATAGAATTATATTTTAAAATCTATTGTGTAAGGAATAAGGGCATAAGAATCCTCAACTACTTTTATTTTTAATAAAATAGGAAATTATTTAATGTTTTTAAAGTAAAATAGACTGTAGGATCTCTAAGGTTAAAACTGATGGAACTGCACAAGTTAAAGATTTGGAGTCTAAATGCACTTAATGTCAAGAAGGATGTAAACAAAAATACAATTAATTATATATGAGTATGTTGAATATGAAAATTATATGTAAACCTAGAAAGAAGGACATATCGAGTCACGATATGAATTAAAGTTTGTAGGGGAACATAGGACATATTGAGAGAGCCACCTGTTGTCTGTTATGCTCAATGTACTATGGTTCGTGTCATCCAGTGAAACAGCCACCGATCATTGTTAAGGAGTGTGATAAAATCAACAGTGACTAAGCTTCTGAGCGAAATCTTGGAGTCTTTAAAGGTCCTCTGATCACAGTGATAGAGAATTGAGGACTGATATAGCAGAACACCAGGAACGACTCAGAATTTGGAACGCACCTTGGCCCTATGCGTCGCTGATGCCAAACTGACTTAAAAAAAAAGTTTCCAGAAGAAATGTACTGCTTAAAAGATATATGAAAAATCAAAGTCAGGTAATAAGCTAGATGTGAAATAATATAATTCTCTGTAAGGATATAATTGAGATAATGACAAATTACAGCCTAACAGAGAAGGTGCTCAAATAGAGTGTAGCCAAGTAAAAGAAATATTAAATTAGTGGGGGAACACTGGAAAGAACATCTTGTTTTACTCCTTAATTTCACAGATGAGAAAACTAAGGCTACTCAATAAGAAAAAAATTATTACCGGTGAAGGTCAATTTGTAAAAGAGAAAAATGGTGATAGGATTTATGACACCATGATTTTATGGAAGGATTTTACTAATATAACAAGATAACTTATTTGGCAAAAATATAAAGCATTTGTAAGTATTATTCTTACAGTTATGCTGTACATAGTAATTGAAATAACGTAAAGCAAAAAAATTAAATGACATTTTAGAGATATTTCTTAAAATGGGTATGAAAATCAAAACACTTAAGAGGAAAAGCATATTTAAAATTTTCTGAATGAAGTCATCTTATTTTATCATGCAACTTAATCCTGCCACACACAGTACTAAAATTATTTTCTTCCTCCTTTTTCTTTCCTTCTTTTTTTATGTTTCACATTAAAGAAAATCTTCTTTCTGTTTAACATCAAATGGATTTAGAATGTCAATGTTTAGCAGTGTTAATCAAAATGCTGAGGCTTGTAAGCTGATTTGATTTTGCTACATCAGCACAAAATAAATAAAAGCAGTTCTTAAGGCAATGTCCTTTTATAATAGTGGTTTTCCTGGACGAGGGAACATCAATGAAAAAATTTTAAAAGAAGATTCTTCTCAAGAATAAACTTACAAAGAATAAGAAACATTTTTTTAAAACTCAGAGATGACAAATGATTTTGTATTTTATAAAAAACATTCAGTGTAAATACCTAAATATTTAAAACATACAATTAATGATTTAAACTTAAGGATATACTATTAGCTTTAGTTTCTGGCTGAACTCTAAATTAATTTTACAACCTGAAATTATTTGGCTCTTTGCAGATCTCAAATAAGTAATGGTTTTAGGCAATATTTATTCCCAGACATTTTAGAGATTTTTCAGAACTTATAAGATATTACTTTAAGGATAATGTTTCAAAATTGTGTTTCTATCCCACCTGAAAAGTTATGAGAGCAAACGAAGTAAGGGTTACTATCATTCTGCTTGTATGGATCCACTTTTCTCCCATCTGGAACAACACATTTTATAAATACAAAGCCATTTTCTTTTTTAAAAATACTTTTGACTTAAACTGCTAGTACACAAATAAATTCTTCACCTCTGTTCATTTCGCTTGCTGTCAAATATAAATTAATATTTAGGCGAGTGGCGGCTGGCAAAGGGGAGATGGGACATCTGTCACAGTATCAACAATAACAAATTAATATTTGGGAACCATCATGTGCTCCTTTCACCTGTTTTTATAAATCTGACAGAGATCCTAAGAATTATAAGAAGATAACACATTTGTGTGGCCTCTGGAAGTAAGAATTTAATGTAATAAATAACAATTTAATTTAATAAATGTTTTAATTTTCATAAAAGAAAGGCAACTATTTCCATGAATGATAGAAAAAATATATATTATATACATATATATATGTCTTGCTCAAAATATCATATGCACAAAGAATCAGTAATGAAAAAGAATCAGTACTGTTTTGTTAAATGTTTTATTATAAATAATATTAGAAGTGATGACTGCAATTCAGATTCTTTAAGGAAGTTACTCAGGTGGTACAACACCCAAAGCATCTTAGGGAAACCTAAAAAATATATTAAAAACACATTTATTTTAATCTAAAAATAATTCATAAAAATGTTTTAGCTCCTAAAACATAATGTCTGGTATAATTAGTTGAAGTTTGATGTAAGAATAAATATGATTAAATAGCCAAAATATGAAGCAGTGTTTTTTTACTATTTTTCATAATTACCAAAGTAATTTGGTCATATTTGGCATTAACTCAAATTATTCCTTTTCAATTAATTCCACACAATCAACTTTGTCTCTAACATTAATTTTAATATTTTATTATAAATAGTATGACAATCTGTCTTGTTCTGTTACAAAAAAGTCACATGTAATAGTTTGCAATATGTGGTTTGAAAAAAGCCCATACCAAGGTGTCTCTTGGAAAAGTAGAATTTGGCTGAGATTTGCATTTTAATTTTTTTACTGTTGGTAAATAAATTACCAACAACACTGGAACATATGTGCTAGGTAAGAACAGCTGAGCCCTATCTGGACTCATCTGACCTTGGTCATTAGGAAATTAGAGTTAATTCAGGAAAACAGGACGGCAGCCATATGTGGTTCATATCAAAGGTGGAGCTGAGGCTAGTGCAGTGATCTGGAAACATTTGGTTGTTAGCAAACCTGTCAGTCCTCGGAATAACTCTGGCAGTTTTATCTGGAAGCATCTGCAATCTCTTAAAATGGGATGTCTAAAGTGAAAGACAATGAAACCGAGAGAACTGCTGTTCTTGGTGCTACCAAGAATTAAGAGAGAGATAAGAGTGTTCTGACTGTGCATGTCATGATGGGCAGCCAGTTTAAAACAGTTCCATGCAGTTAAAAGCAGCTATCCTTTTTAGATAGCCGAACCAGTTTTAGATAGTTCATTCTGCACTCTACAAAATCACCGACAGTGAGTCTTCCAATCACTGCACTTTATTCTTTAAATGAGATATTTAGAGCTTTCCCAGTCAGATGTTTTCTTTTGTTTCAAATGATAGTATCCCACAATATATTTTACTGTCATTTTGACAAATTTAAATAGCAATAAAAATCTTAACTTCACTGGGTCAATGGAGAAACTTGAATAAGCCACAATTTCTTAGGTCTCTCTAATAAAATTCTTTCCTACCAGTTTCACAAAAGTATAATGAGGAATAAATGAAAAAATCCATACAAATTGACTTTAGCAAGCTATAAAGCTCTCAAAACATATGAGGGTTTTATTTGTATTGCAAGTTTATGTAATCAATCACTGGAGATATAGAAACTCTAGGCTAACAATGGGGCGTGTGTCACGACATTCCTAGATCTCTATCTTTTTATTTGTACACCCGACAACTTTTAGAACTATGGGAACTTGTTCCCTCTTTGTTCCCCCATAACTTGACCTAATTACCCTAGTGGGCAAGATGAGCAAAACAATCCTGAGCCATTGCTGAGGGAGCATCATTAACCAACATGACTTATAACAAGAGACCTTTCCACATAAGGAGCCTCAGGGGCACAGAGGTCTTATTTTATGTCTCAGCTCATTGTACTGAATGATTCACTGAATTGCTTACTCATTCACTGACTTGTTATTTCTTTCCAATATTTATAGAGCACCAGCTTGCTGTAATAACCATGTCTGGTACTGGGCAGGCAGAGATTAACCAAGAGCAGATAATGCTCTTGTCCTAACAAAGCTTAACTCTCCTAATGCATGACAAGTAAAGGAGGAATTATAAAATGGCATGATAAGTGTCATGGCAAATGGCAGCTGAGGCGTAACCTAAATTAATGAGCAGTAGTATGACAGAAAGTCAGGAAGTAATTCTCATTTCTTCAATATTCAAACCAGTCACAGTGTTACAGGTCTCTTTCTCTACCTGTCATTAAAATTTTGCATTATGAGTAGGTGTGTCCAAAACTATCAACACTGAAACTCTTAAAAGAATTATTGTTCTCGCCATGCCAAAACCTGTTCTAAAGTGTCTAAACTTTATTGGGAGATGATGCAAACTTCAGCACACACAAACACACACATACCGTATCTGTGAACTTCTGTACATTGAACTGCACACAAAGTGAAAATTTTCCACCATTTTCTGTAAACTTACCTACATTAACATATACACCAAAGTGATGAGGGATGTTTTGTTTCTATATAGTAAAGAAATAACCTCAGTTGAATCTTAGGGATCTGAGGGAGAAGAGATGAACAGCTCTAAACACACATCTGTTTGCTGGCTGGACAAGCCCATTTGATTACAATAATCTTATTATGTATAAAGTAATCATATCATCGAATATATGAATCATTCATCTCAGGTATATTTTCATTAGAAGAGCCACCCTTCAGCCTAGGAGCTTGAATTGTCCATTTTCTCCAGGTGGAATGCACTTCCCTCCTATGTATTTTTGCCTTGCTCTTTCACCTTCTTTGAATCTCATTTTCGAGAAAATGTAGACTGTGTACCCTATTTATAATTCCAATCCCTTACCATAGATATGCGGTCTGCTTTATTTTTACTCATAACATTTATTAACTGTGTAGGATATTATATATTACCTAGTTTTGCTTTTGTATCTGTTCAGTTTCTATCTCTATCCACTATAAATAAACTCCATGGAGTCAGAAGGTTTTGTCTTATTTTGTTCATCTTTATATATAGTCCCTATACCTAAAGCAGTTCCTGGAATAAAGTAAATATGAGCAGATATTTATTATGCAAAAAAAACCAATGAGTAAGTAAATGAATAAATGTATCAATTTATTGTGCTGGAATGTAAGAGGGATATATTAGTCTCATTCCTGGAGTTACCATGCTAAGTAATATTTGATGAGTAATTTTAGCCTGCTAGAACTCAATTTGCTTATCAGCAGAATAAAAAGGTAAAACCACAGAAATGCTAAGATATCTTATCTTCCATCAGAGATGATCTATTTGCTTCTTCCATATTCTGTCTGTAGCTTAATTTAATAAGGAAAGAGATACCATGGCCTAGTTTTAAAGTAAAGCATAAAGAAAGCCACATCATTGCACTACATACATAATTTTAAGCTCATTTCCAATGTTAAATTGCAGCTGCAATTTTATCATAAAAATTTCTAGAATGTAGTTCACATTCTCTATAACTCAGGAATGGGAATAGGATTAGCCCCTTATTGTTCTTCCCTTACTTCTAGATCATCACTATCATACTCCCAAAAATAAACCAAGACACAAAACACTGAACTTTTCAGACTCATGCCACAGACTCCTACTACCTGAATCCTCTATCTGGAATACATTATTAATTTTCTGGATATGGCCATTGTTTCCAGAATATTACAGTACCCATATGCTTGTTTCTTTTCAGTAATGAACTAGTAAATGTCTAAAAAATCATCTCTCTAGAAAAGGGGTAAAGGTCCAGATTTATAATGTTTTCCTGGTTTTAAGGTTTAAATATTCCCGCCATTGTCATTCTCAAGCCATGATATAAAGAAATCTATAAAATTTTTGAATCTTTAATTTCTGTAAGTTAGTATAAACCAGCTCCAACACACCATTGCTTCTCCTTCACCAAAAGTTCTAAGCTAGTCCCCAATCATTCCCCAATGACTACCTTATTTTTGCCAGTCAAGTCCATAATCAGATAATGTATTTATCAATGCCTGAATTTGCTTTACTTTTGAAATCAATACTAAAATATCCTACTTCGTGATTACAATCTCATTTATTTCTAGTTTGCTATTCATTTCTTTACCAGCCACACTTTTCTTTTTTAAAAAAATATAATCTTTATTACATATTCCATTACTATTTAGTCCCTTTATACCCCAATCTGCCCAGTAATCACCACACTGTTATCCATGTCCATGAGTTCTTTTTCCTTTTGGCTCAGTCCCTTCACCCCCTAAATGCCACCTCCCAATAGCTGTCATCTGTTCTCCATGTAGAAGTTTGTCTCTGTTTTGCTTATTAGTTCAGTTTGTTCATTAGATCTCACCTATAAGTAAAATCATATGGTATTTGTCTTTCCCTGACTGGCTTATTTCACTTAGCATAATGTTCTCCAGGTCCATGCGCACTGTTGCAAAGGTATGTTTTCTTCAATGGTTCCTCATGACCTTTAATGACATACATTTCATTAGCTCTTTCTACTTTATATTCCAGTGTTCAGGTGAACATCCATGATCCGTCATTGCAAAATTTTTGTTGCTAATATCTAAACTCACTAAACTTTCTCTCCCTCTTTCTCTCTCTTTTGAATTGCCTAACCTAACCTCAACCCTAACTAAACCCAACTATTCACTTCCTCTGAATCTGTATCATGGCAGCACAACATTATTAAAAATGGTCATACTACAAAGTGTAAAGCTCAAGTCCATGTTCAGCACTGTCTGGAGCATATACTTCTATCAATTTATATTCTACGATGTCTATTTCAACTTTCTCTCCTTAAACTCAAAATCTCCTATGGAGTCACTCATGGGTTGAAGGTTGGCCTTGCCTTTGCTTCATAGGAAAAAATGAAACCATGTGTGGGAACACTTTTAAAGGCCAATTTAAAATCTTGTTGGAGCAAAAATCTTCTTAAATTGTAACCTGTCCTCTTCTCTTCCTGTTCTGGTATGCTTGCTTCCAGTCAATCCCTAATTTTATGGTATGGATTGCACCACATTCTTTTCTCTCTGGTAAGTCCCTTTGACTGAAACATTTAAATATGTTTAAGTAGATTAGATCTTAACTACCTTCCCTCTAGTTAACCTTCTTTTCCCCAGAATGGTCTTTCTAAATCACAAACTGGGTCATTTCAACCCATACTTTATTAACTGACCTATAAGGTTTCCTGTTACCCCTAGGATGAGAAAGCATTAATAACACAAGGCTACAACACTGTAGCAGACAAACCTAGTTGTCTGCTTATTTCCTCCTTTTTGACAAACTTCTAACAGAATATACATTTTCTAATCTCCCCTTCATAGCAAATTAGCCATTTAACCTAATTTTATGCCCAATGTATAATGAGAGAACATTAATAGAGTTTATGATGAATTCTTTGTGATAGCACAGATTCAGTAGGCATGTTCCCTGTGCTTTCCTTGACTAATTCTATATTTCCATAGCACATGTAGCCAACCTTGGCAGTTTTTAATTATGCATTCTATGTAATGATTATCTGGTTAATTTCTATATTCTTCATAACTCTTGTTGAGTCATAGTGTCAGATATATTTTTCTACCTAGTACAGAAACTGACAGAAAGGCACTCAGTGACTGTTTCGATAAATGAAAGGAGTATATTAACGAAATGATAAAAAGGCCATAAGCTATGAAACACCAGGTTATTATTAAAACTACATCACTAAAGATTCATCCCAAGGAAAATGTAATAATGCATTTTTATTAATTCTGGAAGTATTAACTCTATAAAGTTATTATAGAATAGCTGAAGGAAATATTCAGATTCATTATAAAAATGTATTAAATCTCATTTTCATGAAGATAAGTTTAAATAATAGGCTAATTACAACTCACATTGTAATTTGTTGAAGGAAGACTTGGGTCACTATCACTGCTGATTTTACAATAGCATAATTCCTACCTGCTTTTCTGAAACTACTTTTGACTCAGAACTATTATACCACTAAAAACATCTATTACATACCCCCCCAGCTACAGGCAAACATTGCACCAATATCAAAGCCCACAGCCCAGCACACCCCCCCCCCCCCCAAGAAAAGTTTGCAGTATATCTTTGTTTTGCCATTCTTCGCGCTCTTGTCCCCCCAACTCATTTGTTCTAGTAGTGTCGCCCCAGTTTTGCTTATTATAGGCAAAATGTTATGCTAAGCACTTTAAGAACACAATGTCATTTAAACACTCATATCCCTGTGAGACAATATTTTTGAGACCCATCACGAAGATGAGAAAAGTAACATTTTAGGGTGATTAAATATCTAGCTCAAGATTTAAGGCAAAATTTTAATTTATATGCTTAACCAAGTTGCTTTGACTTACAACAGTAGACACAGTTTTGCTGAAATTGCTCTCCTGTAATTAATCCTTAGTGTTCTTCATGACAGTGATTTACAGATAAGCCAAAATGCACTTTCTAAAGTATTATTAAGATGAAGGAAAATACATGCAAGACAATAGATTCTGGCTAACCAATTGAACAATAATAAATTTAAGAGAAAATACCCAAAATACTTACACAGAGGAATAATGTGTAGTGAAACCAGAAGAACACACAAAAATCTAATAAATCTACCAAAAGGAAAAAAATTGCCATGCATATATAGTATGATAGAGTTGAATAGTTTTCAAGAACAATCCTTTCTAACAATGGTAATTTCAAGTACATATTAAATGATTTCTAAATAAATCTAAGTTAAACTTACGAGGTGGTAAGAATAGTTTGAGTATGTGAGTGTGTGTGAGATATATCCCCTGAAGAGGCTTGAATCTACTAGGGAGTACAGGAAGAATATTTTAAGCAGCTAGAGGCTAAAACTGATCCAGTTCAAGGCCAATATACATGAAACACAAGTAAGTATTCACCATTTGCCAGCACAAGTTCTTTCCAAGCCATGGTAGTAACAGAAATAGGTAAGGCAAGGGGAATACACAGTGACTTGGTTTTATGACATCGAAGGCAGTGGGAGAAACAAAGTACATGTATTCTAACTTTAACACTTATGTATTTCACTAAAATTACTGTCCATGTGACTTTATCCTTTATTTAGACACAAAGTTCTACTAGAAGCTTCTGTCTGTACCTTAGGGTGGAGATAGTTAAGTCATATGTGGCTAGTGCCTCTAATGAGTATTCATCACTTCCTATTTTCCAATAATCATTACAATTTAGTATAGATTTTTGACTTACCTTTTATGTACAGTCTCAGTCATATTGGCAATTAATTTTCTTCTATCCAGATATTCAATTTGGTACATGACCACTTCTTTTTTACGTAACTCCCCATCTCTGAGTTAGAGTTCCATATCTGGGTGGCTACAGATCTTAATCCAATTTATATCTGCTTGCAAAATTTAAGCTTTACTTTTATTCAGCAGGCTCCATAATAACAATGCCTGAACCAGATTTCTCTCCACAGAAAGACACTTAAGAAGAACAAACTAAGTCAATCACCCTTTTACACCAGAGACCTATGTTGTTTTCTAAATAGGTCAAGCTTTCACCCTTATTTGAAAACAAAATCCTTCTGTGTAATCGATAGAACTTTCAACTTTTCTTTCATACGGAATGCTCGCATTTTCAGGGTGGATTGCCAAATATGCAATAGTATAATTTTTAAAAAACTCAAAACAAATAAATCAAGCTTTTAAAGTGTAGTTACAGAAAATATGTGTGCACATGGGTATGTGTGTTTTAATCAGCCAATTTTATAAAATTGTAGAATAGGGAATAATTACTAAACTGAAAAATCTATCTTCCTTTGAATTCACTGAACAAAGTAACTTTAGCTTTTAATCATGCTTTATGGATCTTATTTTGGAATGTTACCTAGTTAAGTATACATAAGAAATTTGTCAATTTATAGCAAAAACATTCATTTAAAATGAAAATAAAATAAAATTAATTAAAAAAAATTAAAGATTATTATTCTTGACAATACCACCAAATGTAAAAAACAATGTAGATTGTTTGATGTATATTTGGATAAATATACTTATATACATGCTGAATAAATATCTGTATATACAAATAAGTAAAACAAGAATGTTTTCTGATAGTTATATCCATACCTTTTATCTTTAAATGTATTAGCATCAGTTTGGCCATATTGTGGTTGAAAAAAAATGAAGAAAAGTAAGAAAAGTATATCTCAGTATTTAAAACACAAACTGATTCACAAAAGTAACTTTTTTAAAGTTGGAAATTCAGTTTAGATTGACTTGAAGTTTCAAGGGCATTTTTAAAAAGTATAACCATAACCCAATCTTCTCAATATATAAGCATGGGAATTCAGCTGTAACTAAAAATGCATGAAATTAGATATGGATGAATTTAGTTAAATAAAAGAAAGAGCAACTGAAAATATGATGCAAAATAAAAATATTAAACCTAACATAGGAATGTGAATAAAAATGCCAATAAATCTCTAAAAAGGCAAAGCAGTAAAATTCTAGGTCATCACCTCTACTTTCATTTATGAGTATTAAAATTCTATTAAAACATAAATTAGTAAATACCAAACTGAACGTAAATAAATAACATTGGTGAAAACTGAGGTATAGATAACAAAATTATCTGAAAAATACTAAAGTATATATGTTTTTATGTATATTTACATCATCATTCACCTTGCTGAGAGTATCATTTTACCCATCTAATTGCTTTCAGAGAAAATAAAAATAAAGGACTAATTTATACTCAGTATTTATATGTAATAATACCACTTACAACAAACAGTATGGATTGACCTGGAAAACACTATGCTAAGTGAAATAAGCCAGTCAGAGAAAGATAAACACTATATGATTTCACTCATATATGGAATCTAATGAACAAACTGAACTAAAATGGAAAATGGGGACAGACTCATAGATGGAGAGCAGATGACAGCTAGTGGTGGGGATTAGGGGGTTGAGGGACTGAGCAAAAAGGGAAAAAAAACAACTCATGGACCAGGACAACAGTGTGGTGATTGCTGGGGAAAGGGAGTATAAGGCAACTACATGGTAATGGGAAAAATACAATAAAGATTAAATTCCAAATAATAATAATAATAATTTGGTACAAGAGCCATTCTGCATGGCGTGGGCCCAGCTCCCACTCGGAAAGGCCAGTGGAAAGTAAGGTCTGGCACATAGGACCCACGCCCACAGATAGGTTCTCCTGTGAGGAATGAGACCTGCATTGTACCTAGGTTGCTTTGAGACTTCTTTTTTGTTAAAATTCCCCCATCCTGAATTGGGGCAGCAAATGTTTACTGCATATCATTAACTTCCTAAAATCTATGCTAAACCTTCCAAGGAGAGTGTAACCCATTCAACCACTTTTCCCTTTACATATGCAAATATCCTCTTCTGTGATGTGATTAGCAATATCTTCTCCTTTGTTTTCTGTAACAGGTAACTAACTAAAGCAAACCTGTGCATAATAAATGGGGGCCATCCTTAATGTAATGTGCCCAGAAAAGCAATAATAGTTTGTCAAAGCAAGGGTCCGGTGCTCTCCCCTTGAGAAAGTGGCTGGGCCATCCCTTTTCCTCCACAGGACTTCTGTAGTCCATGTGAATTTGTCTCATCTCAGCCACAACGCCATGAACACTGCAGGCTGGTGTCCATACCAATTTGGTACTCATTTTTGCATTTAAGTATTCTAGGGAAACCAAGTACTTTACTCTGAAACTTAGTAGCTGGGGTGTTAAAAAGAAAAATAAATATCTAGGACTACAATTCAATGTTATTTAAATTTTTACTCATTAGTTACTATCTTTAGAGCTTGATTTTCTATACTGCCAGAAAAAACGTTTTTCATAAAAAGTATGAGTCTTTTCACCAGAATGTATTTTTTAAATTTTTACTTCCCATAAGACTGTGACCTGGTCCAGAAAACACGCAGTTCTCTATAAACACAAAATGAGGCAATAACTTCTTTATATTGAATACATAAATATCATCAGTCCAGCACATCCAAATGACTACTGTACCTTAAAAATACTCACTTTATTCAAAATTTGCTTGCACTTTAAAAAAATTTTAAGAATTGCCTTCAGATGTTAAATGGTATCCTTTTTAAACTTTAAATAAAATTAATATACAATATTGTATTAGTTTCAGGTATATAGTATAATGAATCAGTGTTTTTATGCCTTACAATGTGATTGCTCCACTAATTCTAGTAATCATGTGTCACCAAGCAAACATCAGAAAATTATTGACTATATACTAAATCCTTTTAAATACTTTCATAACACTTGTATGTCCTACTAGCGTAAGTTTGTTTTTGAAAGTAAATAAAAATATTTGGAGTCAAACAATGTATATTTAAGCCATATACTATTTTTGTCATTGTTCTAAAAGCAGAAATAGCTATTAAATAAATGAGCTGGTTTTCATGCGTGTATGTGTGTTCTAAAAATAATTCCAAAATGAAAGTTCTTAGAATATTTTTCAGCACTCAGACTGTCAAAAACAGTCTCCTGAGATGCTTCCCTTGTGGGATGTCATTCATTTGCAGTATATAAACTAAGAGTATAGTATTTGTACACAGTCTTTTTAACTTAAAGTTTTTTCTTAATTATATTTTCATTAATTTAGTAGAAAAATGTTTATATAAAAACTCAATTTGAAATGGGAGGGAGGTGGGGAGTGGTGGGTGGGTGGGTGGACTGGGATGGGAGTAAAAGACAGAAAACTGTACTCAAACAACAATTAAAATTAAAAAATGAAAAAAAAGAACATCTATGAGAACACCTAAAATAAAAACCCTCAATTTCCCAGTAATCCTTTTAATATATGTGTACATAATATGAAATAAAATTGGATGTTTCAGTTGAGGTACCAAGAAAAAAGGAACATAAAACACTAAATAAAGTGTATAAAACAAAATGATGAAGACACTTGATAGTAAGTTTAGAAGCAATTAAATTGATTGATCCAGAAGGAGGTGCAAGAAATTAATAAAAGAGATGAACAATGAAAGTTGTGATGATAATTTAAGAGAGAGATATGCATTAGTTTAGGTGGGGGTATGTGTATCATGTACCACATATTCCCAAATGACATGAGCAATAAACAGACTGAAAAGATGAATCCAAATCCCCTGCATTGGTTGACACAGAGACCTGTGCCACACGCACAGTTAGCAAAGCTAAAAAATGAATCCCTATGTGAGAAGGAACAGCATCCATTTCCAGTGTGGAAGAAAAGTGTTTCAATCCTTGGAAGAAATGGAGGCTCTGAGTAAGAATGTGAGTGTTTGTCCAAAAGGGCAATTGACACAAGAAGAAGCTGCTAGCTTTCCAGTTAGCATGAATTCAACTTTTGCTGAGAAAGATGTGACAGCTACTCCACCAGAATCCTGTCCTTGATTCTAACGCATTTGCAGATATTAAGGAATACTACCTTTGCTGATGGAGAATTTCCTGTTACACCATCCATCAAAAAGACATGTCAGGAAGCCATCAAACCAGATGGTAGAGAGAAGATGTTAGAGGGCAGTTTGACTGACTTCAGCCCTAAATTTTGGCTGATAACATATTTTTGACATGATAAAAGTAATCAAACTGCTAGCACAACTAATTTGCATTAGCAAATGCTACTAATTAGAATATCTATTTAAATGAAGTGACAGCAAATTTTAATGTTTTTTTAAAAGTTCAGGAAAATAGCAAACTGAAAGCTTTTTCTTACAATCATTTCATATAAAAGAAACCCAACATGTTTGAACATTTATTTCAAATGAAAGAAAATGCCATTAGAATGCCTCATAGAATATTTTGTTATTGGTTATTTTAGAATACAAGTTCCATTATTACTAAAATAATTACTTAAAAATTAAGTTTTATTTCAAATCTTTCCTAGCAACATTACCATTTTTAAAACATAGCCTAACTTACCAGAAAGCTGTAGTTATTTACTGTACTTGAGGAAAATAAGCAAATATGCCCACATATGCTTGCCCTTTCATTTCATAATTTTCAAAGTCTTCTAAATAAAACAATAATTTTTTAGTAATTTTCCCTTAGGAGACTGCATACACCTAATGAACTAAGCATCTGACACACAGCAATACAATTTCCTACCTAAAATAATGCACAGTATTCTTGAATGTTTCTATGTAACCCATAAACAGCAGCCACTCGGCAGTTACACAGAGAAAATTCAGAGAAATAAAGCCAAGGCCAGGTAAGGGCATAGGCAAGAGGACAATCTAATTCAATACGAGAACTTAAAATATCAAAGATTTCTGAATTTTTCTCAATGACATGTTTTAAGTAGTAATTAATCTGGAAGTTATTGTTTTCCGCTGAAAAGTTTACCCCTGCCACTTGGGAAAAAGGAATTTTCTCCTCTTAACCATGTCCATTGAAGGCATTTTAAAGAGAATAAAGTGTAGATAAATTAAGAGCTTTATTTGTTTTAAAAAAATCACGTTGATCTAAGGTTAGTAAGCTAGAAACAGCAGTAGTACAGAATAATAGGACAATACTTTCTGAAGATATATGCAGTTTCTTATACACAAACAACAGCAAGCAGAGACCAAATAAAGTTATGTATAAAAGCCCTGCCAGAAACAACCTTTTATGATAAAGATGATGTGGCACCGTTCAAAAAATGATGAACAAAATTGAGTTCATGGTACTGACATACACTAAAAAAATGGTTTGTTAGTTGGATTTGCTAATTCATTTTCATTTTTATATGTTTAGAGAACAATGAGTACATATCTATGTGACCACAACATTTCTGAAGCAAAGACTAATGTGCTTAGATACACACTGTTCAAAATAACTGGTTGCACTAATTGATTTCAATTAATTTAAACAAATAATTCTTTGTGTGGTTAATTTTAAATAACTTAATCTATACCTTCTCTTTTGTCATTTATAGAAGAGAATTACTTATTGTGATTTATGAGTATTTTATTAAAACTATGTACATATGTAGAATCCACACATACATGTATATATAAATGCTTACGCACAAAATATAATATATAACACAATACTTCATAAAAATGCAGTTTAAAGGGCATGGGCTCAGTGGGAATGGGCTGTTGGTTTCTGTGAACTAGACAGCAGTGATGATTACACAGCTTCATGAACACACTAAATGCTATTGAACTGCACACCCTAAAATGCTTAATTTCATCTCATGTGAATTTTGCCTCAACAAATTCTTTCTTAAATCACTAAAAGAATTTCCTCAAGATTTCTACTATAGTAGTGATGGTTCTGGACATACATGGTTTCAGAGTAACTGGTTCTGTTTCAAGGTAGGTCCTGAAGCCCTCACTTTCAGGAAATCCACTAAGATTCACTAAGTGTTTAACCTAAATTTATTAGTACTCATAAAATAATTTTGAACAGATAAACTCATTTAGAAGATATTTTACATTTGGAAAAGCCAAAAATCAGTAGGTAAGCTATCTAATACTTATCTATATCATCTTTTATTTTCTCAGCAAAGCTATTTTTAGAACACAATCTCTAAAGTTCTAGAGTTTATTATCAATGAGTCACCACCAATAGATCTCACAAGTCCTCTTTGCCCTCACATTCTTTATGCTGTGCATATTAGCAGGACTATTCCCTCCTGTATTTGTCCCTCTGTGTTGTTGTTTGATCACCTGTTCTGCCTCTCCAAGTCTTCAATCCAAAAAGTATACTTTCTCTCCCTTGTCTTTTCCATATATGCTTTTCAAATGATTATGGGTGACCTTACCCCTTATGCTGCTAAGCATTTTCCATCAAATTGCAATGACATCTCTGGTTAGAAAATTAAAGATAATAAAAAATCAAGGAATGGGATTAAAATTGTAAAATAATTTTTACCAAACTATCCCCTGTGTCAATTTCACTGGATTTCAGAAATGGACTTCAGCACTAGAGAAATATACACTTATTTTAATAACACAGTTAATGAAGGGATAATATAGTATTAAGTATGGTAGAATATCCAAAAATAGTTGAAGAGATCAAAGCTGAAAAGATTTATTCAAATAGCTCACTGTTTATTATCACTTCAGTCACATTCAGTGATGCTACGCAGACCTATGGTTCTTATATTCTCTTTGAAATACATTAGGTTTACCATACTACAAACTTATTTATAGAGATGTATAAATTTTTTGTCAAAATAGTTATATGGGATGATATAAAAGTAATAGTTACGTTAGTGTCTTACTCTAAACAAGTCTTATTTAAATGATTTTTCTGAATTGACATGTTGATAGATTTTTCATTCCTTTTCTGTGCTTCCATAATAGGATTGTCAGAAACAATTTTCTCTAAGTTCTTCAGAAAGGTTATGTGCTGTTCACAGACACACACACACTCCTTTTATCTCTCACAAATATATTATATACATGATCTGGCCCTGATAAATTTGTGCAGATCTCAACCTTTGTCAAAGCTTTCACATGTAGAAATGGATGTTTTAAATGACCTATTTTGAAAAAATTTTGAAGAGCATTAAAGCAGTCTCCTATCTGCTATAGAATAATAACAATAATTACAGCTTTCTAAGCAACATAGATTTTTGAAACTGGACAAAAGAGCCAAGATCATTAACGTCAAGAGTTCGTTTCTAAAGAGAAATACATGCGGTAGAGAAGGAAATAAGCATCTGTCAAAATGCACTCAGTGTACACAACCACCAGTTTTAAAGTTATTGGATCGAAAAAAGTTTAAAAAATGTTACTTTGGTGGTCAGTTATTGACTTATTGAGGAAACACAGACTAATGCCCATTTTTGTGTTTTTGTAATCCAACCAGCATTCTGTTTAAACAGAAAGAGCCTGTCTCACTCAACCTGACTTAGTTACCAACGAAGCCAGAGAGCCAAATTTCCCACCTCCCTTGCTGGCTTGCATGTCGTGCTTGACTAGTTTGGATCTGTTATGGGTCCATTTTCATATATTGTAACATCATAAAATTGTTTAGATAATATTTAGAGATGCTTATGGATTATTCAGTAGTTTGCAAATAATAGATAAAATAATTAGGGATTTATGTGAAGGTAATTATAAACATTTATATGATAGGTTTTTCTATCCTGGTAAGTTTTCTATCCTATGGGTTATTTAAAAAAGAAAAAAATTATAAAGAGAAAATTATTACATAATTAATGGTCATAAACCAATATAATCCAATCAACATGAGCAGCAAAGTAGTATCTTTGATACTTTCAATTTCTGATTTTTTCTTATGTCTCACTGTGAGCTACAGTTACAGTGACCTTCCAATTTATCAATACTACTGAGAGTGAAAGAATGTACGAATAATGGCCAATTCAAGATACCAGGTATGAAGCAAGATTTTCCTGGAAAAATCGGGACATACTCATATGTTCATCCTAGTTTTAATGGAAGAAGACGTAGGACTGTGATCAGGAGTCCTGGAATCTATTATAGTTCATTTATGAAGGGAGGATTCTTGAGCAAGTCTCTTTATCATAAATGTTCCCATCTATAAATTAGAATATTTATTCCTACTATGTCTAATTTTCAAGAGTACAGTGAGGATATAGTACACATTGAGCCCTTTCTCTGTTCCAAAAATGTATTTAAAATATTGTTTTATTTTACCATAATTTAGTGTTATTCTGTAATAAGAGAAAAAATGTATCATCCATTATCATTATTTTAAAATTCTACATATCCATAGGATAAGACACATTTCTATTCTTTATGAATTATTTCATATAATAAACAGCTGCCATAAAAAGTATTGTGCACTAAAAATGCAAAAGCATAATAACTGAGGCCAGAAACACAGCTAATGGTCCTAGCATATGGAAACCTCAAACACGGGATTGCAAACCTGAGGTTTTTGGGAGATTGGGCAGAAAGTCCAGTAGAAGACTACAGTAATTCAGGATGTTCCAGTGAACCAGTGGTGGCCAGGTGAATGTAAAGACTACAACATTAGCTTAGTTGAATAAAACAATAAATCCATACACATACCAGTGTCTAATATGATTCAAACACACGTCATTATCAATAAATCCAATTACATTTATTTTCAAGAAATACTGTCTGTGGATATAGATACATTCACATTCTAAAAAAGAAGGACCAAGGAATGTGAGAGGTGTTTCAGCACAGAACCACGGTAATAACCTGTAAGTAGCCAGTCGCATAGGTACAATTTTATTCTCCATACCAAAAATTCACGACTACTTGTGAAAGCCATCTCAACCTATAAAAACTGTGAAGCATAGACGAAATATATTTTATAATCGTTAGACCCTCTCTAGTCTTTGGAAGATACCTGACCAAGTAAAGTTTCAGTAAACAACTGGATTAAATGGGAGTAAATATATTTGAGAAGTCCTGAGAAAGATAAAACTTTAACACTTCAGTAAGAGAACTGATAAGTAACTATGTTGTATTATACACCAGATCTTGTGCCCCTTTTCTGTTTCTCTCCTCTTCCTTCTCCTCCTTCCTCTGTCCCTCGTCCTCTCCTTGTTTTTCATCTTAATTGTAGAGTGTGGACAGTTTGTTGAAGTGGACAAAGTAAGGGAAAGACTTCATTGCCTCTCAGCATTTGTCAAAGGGATTTAGTAAGCTCAGAGGATATAATTTACAGAAATATTATAAAAGCCTTATGAATATGAAAAGTGTATTTAATTATGGAAATTATCTTGTAAATACATATTTTAAATTATATATGCATATTGTCCATCTGTGGTGTAATATTTGAGTTATGTATACTGAATAAAACCTGTACAGTTGTAAATACTTTTTAAAAAGAACCTAATTTAATAATCCAAAGTAGTAAAATTCCATCAATAAAAGCAACTTATAGTGTCATTTAATCTTTAGAATATTCCATCTCTTCTCCTGTTGATAAAAAAGTTTAGTTTGTCTGGATAGTTCAAACTTGAGTGAATCTCTTACAAAGCTCCGCTGAGAAGTCATTAAAACTTGCCCACTGTGCTTCCGAAAACTGAATCTGATTCTGTGACCTTATGTCTCACTTTTAAAATTTCAATCTGTTGGAAATCACTAGCTTGGTTTTTCTTTTTGCCTTTACCAAAATCCTCTCCATTGACCTCAGCTGCTTTGACCCTCACTGACATACTGTGTGATTAATACCAAAGTGGAGATGCATTAAGCATTTGCTTTGACGGGCTCATTATCTTTCCTTTTTGTGCTTTTCCTTTGAGTCCTTTTTGATATGTATGAATTTGTTGGAAACTGACAAGAGGCTTGTGGTGATCCTATGCCCCACTAATAGGCTTTTATCTAATTTTAAATGCTACAGCAATACCAGACTGTATAATCACCCTTTTTACCTTGAGAACATACAGCAAAGTATTTATTCAAAAATCAAAAAATAATCTGAGGTCAGGTAACTGTGTCTTTACTTGGGAACTGCATCTTGAATCTCTGTGGAAAAGCTGTTTACAGCTGATTTCTGCAACTGACTGATTGGCTCCTTAATGTTTATCTCTCAATTAACATAAATATCAGCACTATTGACTATAAAGACACCTGTACAAAATATGACATTTTCCAGTTATTGTAATACCATGAATATTATATAGAATAACCCAACTCTAAAAGACTTTACTGAAAAAAAATTCTACCATTTCTACAAATTCAAAGGTAGCATAATTTCTATTAATTAAAATTAAATGAAATTTAAATTAAAAATATAGTTTAGATGATATATTACATATAATGCATATAGTGTACATTATATATAATATTCATATAATATATATTCATTTATATCATATACTTGGTGTGTATCACATGCATAAATATTCTCAAAAAATTAGATTCTAATATTAACTAAACTAATTCGACACAGACATAATATAACTTAGAATTGTTTATACCCTAAGTACATAGTTAATAGTGCTAATATTTATGTTATAAATAGTATGTTATAAACTAGGTTTGCTGAGCCTTGTATATTACTGGCAGCAAAAATGATAGAAAAAGGCATACAATTTTTTGTTTTATTCTTACCCTTTCAAGTGTCAAAGTTTAACTCAAATATAATTTTTTTAGATTTCTATTTTATAGAAATTAGACTTGATAGTAAATAGAACACAATAAATAATTAAGGGAACATTTGCTATAATTTTCAATTTCATTGAATACTCATTAGAATATTAAAAAGAGAAAATATAGTATCCTTCTAAATACTATATTTTATTCTGCTTATATAGAAACCTGTGCTTATAAACAGCTATGTGCCAAACTCCTCTAATACTGTCATGAAGTATTTAATATTTTTCTAAGTATTATTCTTTATACAATAAAATAGCAATGAGTAGCAAGCTGTAGGAAAACACAGTAAATAAGGTATTAAGTATTAGGCTTTGGAGTAGATAACCCAGTTTTACATTAGGTACTTGTTTGTCATTGGGCAAGTTACTAAACTTCTCCAAGACTCATTTTGCTTAGCTATAGCATGCAGTTAAAAACGAAATAAGATATTTTATGTGTAGGGCCTTTAGCATGGCCCCTGGCACACAAGCCACAATGAACAGTGCTGTTAATAATCACTAACTGAGACTCATTATCATCAGTGGCTAGGATCTGACTCCACATAAATGAAAAGAACCAGTCAATAACTGTTATATTTGACAATATAATTCTAGCATCCATCCAGAAGAGCGGTTTGTGAAATGGTGGTTTACACTTTTTAGCATATGTATCTTATATCTTTAGGATCTTTCAATAAAGCATTTTATTACCCCAGATTTGTACACATTTCACATAACATTTTGTACACAGGACTTGTTTTTATTAATTGATTATTTACTCATCATAAGGTACTTATTATACAGATTTACCACTAGAACAAACATTGTGGTTTTGGAACATTCACCTTTAAAATGAAAGAACATTGATGTTTTCTAACCTGTTGCCTAAGGGAGATCTAGGGTACAACTATGAAATTTATGACAGTGAACCACATAAACTAATAATGAGTTTATGGGTTCAAAATGAGCCCATTAGTTTATTATTTATTTATGAGCATCTGTCATTTTTCAATATTAATTTATTTGAGTTAGGCCTGAAGAAGAGAAATGAAGTTATTATCAAAATACAATACTAAGAAACCATTTGAAAAATTGGATTAGACTTAAAAATCCCCTCTTTAGTTGTTCTTTTTCTGAATTAGAATAAAACTTTTGAAGGGATTATTTTTATGAAACTTTCTGAAATAGCTTATATTTTCATATCAGGTTGTCTCACTATGCTAATTTTCCATTTCAACTCAAAGTGTGTTTAGAAGCATTTGTTGTAGTTATAAATGATCAAACTCATTGATTATTTTCAGAGAACATGAACTATTAAGCGGAAATTTCAGAGGGAATGTGAACAGACATGGTGCACAGTGGCTTGGACTAGTTAGTAGCTGTGAAGTACGGCCTGAGTTCAAATGTTGGCTCGGCAACTTACAACTACATGGCTTTTGGTGAGCCCTTAAATTCTATACATTTTAGTTTCTTGTCTTTCTTTCTTTTTTTCTCTTTGTATATGGCTAATAAGAGGGCCTGGGGTAGGTTGTAAGGATTGCATGACAAATTTAATGAAAAGTGTCACAGTGCCTGGGATTAATCTTTCCTCCAAATAAGAGGAAATTTACATATTGGTAACCCATGTGATTAAAATTATTACAGTTACTCAATGTATTATCACAGTGAAATGCATGTTAATAACTTTCCATTATATCAAAACAAACATAATGTTTGTTATATATATATAACAAACAAAGAGAAGATCAAATATGCATGTATATTTAGGAGAGTGCTCCTGGAAGACATCTTATTTATTTGATTTAACTCACAATTCCTCAAACAACTCAGAAGAATTCAGGAAGCATAATGTAAGACTTATTAATTGCTCTACCAACTGAAATCTTATTTGGCAAATGTCTGCATTCAGAATCTAATATAAAAGGAACACAAATAGAGGACTGATGGACATGGACCATGGGGACAGGACTGTGGGAGTGGGGGGACAGGGTAGGGGTGGACAATGGGGAAAAAGACGGGACAACTATAACTCAACAAACACAAATTTAATAAAGTAAAAAAATGGAAAATGAGAAAAAAGAAAAAATCTAATATCATGAAAATGTCTAAAAGGAACAAAAATGCTTTTTAAAAAATGCCATGGTTTCCACTAAGGGGGGAAAAAGAAAACCTAAAGTGTTTCAAGAAGGAACTTGGCCTTCTGTCAGTGTGTTTTATGATTGTCAGGTATTAGAATCCTAGCCCTAGCCCCATCGTGTATTGAGAAAACTCAGGTTCAAATGAAGAAATTTTTCAAGCTACCACAGTGAAACTTAAAGGCTTGTCGGTTCCTATAAAATAAAAAGTTACCTTATTAAAGTAATTGCATTTTCTTTTTTGGATAAAAAAATTGCTAATTTCAAACTAATTAGCTAATTCACAATGACTTTTCCAACTCAAAATTCTTTCACTTTCTCCTCCCAAATGAGTTGACTAGAAGATGTAGTACTAAATAACAAATGCCCTAAGTAATATTTAAGAATGCATGCCTTAAACCATAAAGTAGATAACACACTCAAAGATTCTAAATTAATAAATGTCTCTGATGAAGTAAGAATCTGAAAACATCAAAAAGTATTATTTGCGCATACTTGCTAAGTATTTACATGCATAAAGCTTTGAGGTGTGTGATAGAAGTGGGCTATTTGCAAGGACAGCCAAAAATAATTAAGCTCCTTAAGGATCTTTTATAAAAATATGTAAACTTGATATACTTTTACATTGAGATTGGGACTAAAAAATAAATGCATACTATTTATGCAGTCCAGTGACTGAATTTATTGACACTTAACACCCAGATTACTAATTTATAGATGTAAATTAAATATATCTACAGATCATCAACAATGAATGACCACAAGTTTTAATTAAAGTTTAAGATCAATGCTTTTAATTTAGTTGGTTAGATCCATAATATGCATTAATCACATATCTAGGTGCTTACAAGAATTAACTCATAATACCTCTGTGAGGTGGGTAGCCTTGTAATCCCCGTTTTGGAGATGTCACAAGGCATTAAATAATTGAGACAAATTCAAATTTAGGCGGCATGTTCACAGAACCTGTATTTTTTTTGTCACTGTGTTGTTTTGCAATCTGCAATTTCAATCTGCCATCTCTCATAGAATAGATCATAGTTAAAAACAGCAAACAGACCAACTAATACAAACTATTATAATATTGTATGTATCTCACTCATAAAATATTACATGCAACAAATTCAGGTATTAAAATACTCAAAACAAATCATCCCAGAATCCAGTTTTTAATCATATGGGTAGCTCCCAAAATAATAGTGGTGTGAAGCAATGTAAAAGGTCACTATGATTAAGATTTATTAATCATCCATGAACATAAACATGCACAGACCCACATATACACAGACCTAGCACCCGCATAAGTCCCGAGCTTATCAGTTTCTATATCACTGAATGTTTGAAGCAGTAGATGAAAGCAGTTTTATGATTTGATAAAAGAAATAGTAAGGAGATGTTCTTTAAATAGTTTCCAAGGTAACTGGTTATAAACTTGGAATCTACAAATAGGAGTACAGAAATTTTAAAGCCAAGAAGAGAATTAATGCTACCATTTCATAAAATTGAATAAAAATTAAATGAACAGATTGAGCCTGTTGAAAACAGAATAAAAAAGTTACAGAAGATGTATATATATTGATCATGTATGGATAACATTATATACTTCATAAATCTATACTTATTGAACTGTAGAAAAAGGGAGACATTATAATGTAAATCTGTATTTGATTGATATAAATATATTCATATAATAACTATAATTGCTATTATGCTTATTATTTTAATAATCAACATACATGAAATTAATTATAATATAGGAAGCTAATGGTATTTAATGGGATTAATAATATTTAACATATATTTAATTAATCCTACTTACATTAAATTTCATACACCTATAGGAATTTAATATGCAATTACATTTTTATTACACTTACACACAGGGTAAATTTGCTATTATAAGTGATAAATTACTTAGGAAATTACTTATAATTTCCTAAGTAACTCCATAATTACTTATGAAATTAATCACTTATCTTTTTGTTTTGTTTAGTTACTATTAGGATTTCATACGGTATTATTTTTAAAAGGAGCAAACTATAATGTAGCCAATCTGAATATAGGCATCTGTGTCTTCATACATATACATATACATACTCGAAAATATAAAATGTGTAACAATATAACTCCCATGTAGTCATATCCAGACTATGGTTCTTAAGCATTCAACAAATGAGTGCTCAGCATTGTTTCAGCATGAATTGTAACAGAATGACTCTTTGCTAATGGTCTGGTGCAATATTATAATCAGGTCTAGACATAATATTCTGGCATAGTCTCAGTAGCTCATGCAAGAAGTGAAGTACAAATGCAGCAAAACAAGAGAGAAAATACTAACATCTATGCACAAGCATAACTAATAGAACAGCAAATAGACTTCTGAATCTTTCATATAACATCATTTAAAATGCCTTTATTTCCTTATGACTATCAGGGATAGTGAAATAACAAAAAGAGCTCTCTAGGTCAAACGACCAGAAAATATCTTCTGCACAGCTAAAGGAACCATCATCAAAATGAAATGGGAACTGACTGTATGGGAGCACAATTTTGCCAGTGATGCATCAGACAAGGATTTAATCTCCAAAACATGTGAAGAACTCATAAAACTCAACACCAGAAAGGCAAACAACCCAATTAAAAAAGGGGTTAAATGACCCAAGCAGACACTTCAAGAAGGACATACGGATGGCCCATAGTCATACAAAAAAATGCTCAGCATCACTAGTCATCAGAGAGATGAAAATTAAAATCACAATGAGATGTCACCTCACACCTGTCAGAATGGATATCATTAATAAATCAAACAACAAGTGTTGGTGAGCATGTGGACAAAAGGGGACCCTAGTGCATTGCTGGTGGGAATGCAGACTGGTGCAGCCATTGTGGAAAACAGTAAGGAATTTCCTCAAAAAATTAAAAACAAAACTGCTTTTTGACCCTGCTATTCTATTGCTGGGATTATACCCTAAGAATCCTGAAACACCAATTCAAAGGAACCTATGCACCCCAATGTACATAGCAGCACTGTTTACTATAGCTAAGTGCTGGAAACAGCCTTGTAGGAGACCGGTTTGTCTTGGCCTGGCAAATGTGACTCAGCTCTGTATAAATCACAGAAAACCTACAGAAGCAAAGTGGTGGGCAAGAGCCAGACCCTCAAACCAAGTTTTCCCATGGGAATCAGGCCTAGAAAATGCATACAGATTGTTACGGCTTGCTTTTGCTAAAATTCCATCACCCTGGTCTAAAACAACAAATGTGTATTGTCTATCTTCAAGGTAATATCCAAAGCCTGTATGAGTTCTCCCAAAGAACAGAGCTAATCAGCTCATTACCATTCCCCTCTGCACGTTATTTTCATTTCCTTGACTGTACCTAAAATGTCGACAATAATGTTCTATGTGATAGATAATAAATCTTTCTCTGATGTAAGACCCCAGGAAAACAATAAAAGCCTGTCTAGGTAGGGGTCGGGGCGCTCCCCTCTTGAGGGAGTGGCTGAGGCATCTATAGGCACTCTCCCCCTGAGGGAGTAGTTCTGCTTGTTCCTTTTTTCCACACAGGATTGGTGTCGCCTGTGCATTGATTCTTGTCATCAGCCACAACAGGCAGACTCTGCTGGACAGGGTCTGCAGCACAGCCTAAGTGCCCATTAGTAGATGAATGGATTAAAAAACTGTGGTACATTTACACAGAGGGATACTACACAGCAGAAAGAAAGAACTCCTACCTTCCTCAACAGCATGGATGGAACTGGAGAGCATTATGCTAAGTGAAATAAGCCAGTTGGTGAAAGACTGATACCGTATGATCTCACTTATAAGAAGGATCCAATGAACAAAATAAACTAATGAGCAAAATAGAACCAGAGGTGTGTAAACAAAGAACAGACTGAGAGCTGACAGGGGAAGGGGGCAGGGAGATAGGGGAAAGAAGGGGAAAGGACTAGTCAAAGAACATGTGTGAATGACCCATGGACATGGACAGGAGTATGGGAACGGGCTGTGGGAGACACAGGTGGGCTGGAGAGAGGAGGGCAAAGGGGGAACAATTGGGAAAACTGTAATAAAATGAACAAGAAAAGAAAAAGAAGCAAATATAAAAACTAATGCATCGTTAGTTCAGGTGAGGTATCCAATCAGACTTCACCAACATATTCATCAATTGCTATGTCTCTCTTCTCTTTGTATGAGGCGTAAGTCTCACACATGCATTACAATATAACAAATCCAAAGATAATAGAATATTTTAAGGATAATTCTCCATTACTCTCTATTCCTTTGTCATATGAAGAAATAAAAAATGTTTTCATTGTTTGAATTCATAATCATAGCTCAGTAAAATAAAATAATCAGGTATGTGTGTTCTGAAAAACAATCAAATTGCATTTAAATCATATCAAAAGTACATTTAGTTCAATTTACTTGCTAATTTGCAAGAGATTGAAATCCAGACATTGAAGTAAAAGTGCATAAATTTATATTCAAATGCAGTTCCTCATAGTGTAAAATGCATATGGCATGAACTTTGTGAAAAACACATTTTCTCAATAGCATAAGTATAAAATATACAATGCATTTTACATTATATCTTCTCTGTTTTTTTGACAGAAAATATATAATGAGGGGGAAATATTACACATATCACACAACTTGATATAAATTAAATTCCAAACATATGTGCAACTTATCATTGCCTTTCTTTTCCTTCTCCATTCTTGCTATTTCATCACCACTTTCTTTTTTCTCTCACCCACACTTTTCTGTTACAATGTACAATGTCTGCATTAATCTTAAGAACTTTCAAGACCATCCTGAGCTATTTACATTTTATACCAGCTGTTGATTATCTTTTGCCCTATTTTATCAAGGACCTGGGATATTAAGCATATTTATCATCCTGAAGTTTGTCTGGTAGAAGTTGGCTTCATTTGTTGACCACCTCTGCTCCATTAAACACAGGCGTTATTCTCATATCAGGAACAAAGTCCAAAACATACAGGTGTATATCAGAAGACAATTGATCTCTGAACTCATGGAAGACTTTGTATTCTGTAGTCAGAGAGTACGCAAAAAGCCAAAACATCACTGAGGAAATGAAGAACCACTTCTGTGGACAGCTAAAAGGAATTAGGACTTTTTCATATTATTAGACTTCAAATATTAGAGAGCATGAGAGCTTTTCCAATGTTCTAGTAAAACGAACATAACTATGGACTACCCAGTCCAGTGGAGGAAAAGGGACAGCATGGCTTTGTCTCTGAAGAGGAGCAAAAGCCGTGGCTGGTATCTACATCAAACATGTATCTAGGAAAGACAGAGGGAAAGAAAGAAAGAAAAAGAAACCCTGTTTCTACTGGGATGGTAAACCTCTCCAGTTTAGAATGACAAATCATTGTTTAAAACTGAACATGGGACAAATTTCTCTGAAATCTCCCTTTTCTCAGTGCTGTTCTTCCCCCATTACATAAACACCTACCAATTAATTAATAACTTTAAATATTTTGAGAGCTTTCAGTAATTGTACCTATTCTGCACTTGAATGCTCAATCTGAAATATGAAGTATTACATTTAGTAGCTGTACTATATGTAGAATATATACATTTTTTAAAGTTTTATTTTGTGAAATTATTTTTTTGCTTTTATTTTGCTCAAAATAAGTGATAAATATATTTGTGTTAAAAGCAATCTGCCAAATGTATTTTCCAAATTTTCAAAAATATGACGATTCTCAAGCTCATCTTCTGAAAATAAAACCAAAATGTTGATTTCAAGAATTTGTAACCTAATGTTTAAAAAAAATCAAGAAACCTAGTTAAAGAGGTTATAAGTAATGATCACTACACATTCCTAAACTAGCCTATTCAAACACAACATACTACCTACACAATTGAGAGAAAACTGTAGGATACTTTGAGGTATCTTTTAAACATACTTCATATGAAATTAAAGAATAACTTCAGCCCTGGCTGTTGTAGCTCAGTGGATTGAGCGCAGACCTGTGACCCAGAGGATCATGGTTCGATTCCCAGTCAGGGCACATGCCTGGGTTGCAGGCGAGTTCCCGGCAGGGGACACACGAGAAGCAACCATACATTGGTATTTCTCTCCCTCTCTCCTTCCCTTCCCCTCTAAAAATAAATGAATAAAATCTTTAAAAAAAGAATAACTTCAAGTAAATCTTCCATCCAGCAAACTATTTTCACCATTAAACCAACAATTATATTAATATACTAGATAATAATTTAAGCCAATATGTCATGGAACACTGAAAATTTAATACGATTTCGATGGGACACCTATTAGTTCACAAGTGTGTGTACACTTTCCCTAGTGAGAAACCCTGGGTTTATCATTGCATTAAAGATGATCTGTTGAAGCTCTAAAAGGTGGTGCCAAGAAAACAGCAATTGGAGACATAGAGGTAATATTGTCCTTTGACCCCACAGTGATCTGTCCATGTTTAATGTGGCAGGCTTAAAATGGAAACTCTTGAACTAACACACAAAACCCACCATTATTTAGCTACCTTCATTTCATTCTGGAGTCTGAGTTTCCAATGATAGTAAAGTATGCAGGAAAATTGGGAGCAGCGATAGAAAACCAACCAAAAAAACAGTTGCTGACTAAACTTGCCGAGTTTACTAACTTCCAAGTTAAATGCATCACTTTAGTGTACATATTAAATTTAAAGTTTAGGCTGTCTGGTAGAAACGTGGCTACTCATTGTCTAAATAATGGTACAGTTTTGAGAATGAATAGAAGGTGCTAAACTAATTTTAAAGGATTAAAATAGATTTAAACAGGTGAAAATAAGAACACTCTTAAGAAAACTGGCGCTGGGACTCAATCTGTTAGGGGTATTTCTTCCCTCTCAAGGGAAGTTCCATCTTCCTCCTTTTCCAAATTCAACATCTGAGGATAGAAGGAAATAGACTCATCTTTATTGAAATAGAGTTAGAGGGGTCTAGTTCTTAGGCTGTCTCTGGGTTCCTACAGGTCACTACTGAGGTACCACTCATAAAGTCACTGACACCCTAAGGGCATATGCAAATGGTGCTATTTGTATGTTGTAGATGATGTTGCCATGGAGTCTACAATTTTTGCCTCATCTAGGTAAAAAGTTCCTGCTGTGGCGCTGAGTTCCACATTCCCGTATGCAACATGGAGGGTGATGGTAGCAGTCGATGATGAGAAAATGGCCATAGCTTTTCCATTTTTATTCTTGCCCTTTTGTATTTTCAAGCACCACTCTGCAGAACCAGAAAGACTTTTTCCTTTCTGCCTTACATTATGTCTATAATTTAGATGAAAATGAAGAGAATCCACCCTTTAGCTTGTCTTCCTTCACCTTTAGATTAAAGGGCTGGTCATTCAGTCTACCACACAGATCAAAACTGAGCAAATTAACTATCACAAATTTATGGGGAAGTGACCATAAAGGCAAATAATCACAGAATGTAGCTGAACTGCTCACATTCCATTTTTACTAGAATATTTTGATTCAGATGAGACTATTCAGGAAACAGAGTAATTAGAGAAAGACACAGAGGGATAACATGAGAAAACATTATTTTCCTCCAAAGAAGAAAAGACTGGGCCCAAGATACCTACCCTGTCAGTGCTAAGGACCAAAAAGCCACCCTCTGATTCTTTTTGCTGAAATTTGATGACAGATTAATATAAATGAACCTTTCCAACTTCAGCACAAGTTCTTAGACTTCAGGTTCCTTATATCCCTTCAATTTGGCCTTAAATAAGTGGATGTGAAAATACACTGCCTGGCACAGACTAAGAATCTGTGACTGTCTCAATACTCTCTATTTTTTCCCTAACGTATACCTATTCACTGATGTATCCACCCAACTATCCCTGCCTCATTCTCACTAGACATGCCGTTCCCTTTTCTGCCTGCTCATCTAAGAAAACCAAGCCCATCTCAGCGATTTCTGCTTTCCCCTTTTCATTTAATAATATTTTAACTTCTATTTTTCTTTCCCTCTGCCCATCTCATCTCAGAAGAAGAAGAAAACATTTTCCCTTGGAACTCTTCTCTCCTTCAGGCATTGTGCAAATGATAACTCTCTGTAAATCTATTATCATTTCTTCCTGACTTAATTATCCATGTTAGAATTAACCACCACTCATTTGGGTTCCGAGAGAACTTTGAGTGCACCATCATTAAAATAACATTTTTTATTCATGGTATTGTAATCTACGTGTGTGACACCTCTTCTAAACTGTTAAATCTTTGAAGTCAAGGACCTAGTATATTTGGAGGATTAAAGATGCTCAGTGGATGATTTTTGAGCTGAAATGATGTTGATGATGTAGACAGTGTACCATGTGACATTTGAACCTTCCACATCCCTGCACCTCTGCATGAATGCCTGGACTGGGTTTCCCAGATACCAAAGATGTTAAACTTTAGTCAACCTATCTCATATCATATATTTTCTTGGACTAATTCATAAGTTAAGAAATATATTATAATTTTCTAGCAAAGATGATATTATAAAAAGAGACTATATGAAGTCCATAATGCTAAAATAAAGATAAATATGTTTATACACTTGAAGCATACAATACAAAACAAAACCAAGTTGAAAGAATCAACTGATGTTCATGATGCCACCACCTGCTTGGGTGTGCACAGGGAGTCAGGCAGGGATGGCTGACATTTAAGATCATGCTGTGAACGAAACACATCTGTTTCAATCAGGTGGCAGAATGAAGCCTTGCCTAATGTTTAATGCTTGACCGAAGCAGAATTAGATTGCCTGGAGATATGGATCACAAAAATTGGTCTGAAGAGGAACGCAGGAAGATACATAGGTAACTGACTCAACCAAGAACTAAGTCAAGCTAACTGGTCTGGAGAAAACACATACATAAAAAAAATAAAAGGGTCGTGGTTCTAATCTCCTACTTTTTCAAAAATAATTAATTTGTACTTATTTATTATATGCTCTGTGCCCCCTCCAAAGTTCATATATTGAAGCCCTAACCTCCAAAGTGATGGTATTTAGCATTAAAACCTTTTGGAAACAATTAGGTTTAAATAAGGTCATGAGCATGACGCTACCACAATGGGATAAGTGCCCTTAAAAGATGAGGAAGAGTCACCATCGTGCACTCTCTCCTCTCTATATGAGGACAGTGAGGAAGAAGCCTCCTGTAAGCCAGGAGGAGAGCTCTCACCAAAAACTGAATTGTCCAGCACCTCGATCTTGGACTTCCAAGCCTCCAGAAATGTAAGAAATAAATGTCAGTTGTTTAAGCCACACTCTATGGTAATTCATTATAGCAGCCCAAGCAGACAAGACAGGCTACTTGCTTACTTTCTTGTAAGAATACAAATATTTTAAACAAATCCAGGTGCCATAATTATTTCAGAAAACAAATGAGTAAACTGTTTCAGAAACATGAAAGACCTGGTTTATATTCTTAGAAATCACAATGAGGTAAATCCAGAAATCCTGATGTTATATGAGCACACGTATCATAGCTTTGCACATAGTAGTAGTATGGCTCAAAGGCATGTGCACATTCTGATGGGACACAGTAAGGAATTACTAAACACTGCTGACGTACTAATGGCTTAAAATTTGCTTACTATAAAAACAAGAGGAAATAATTTTTATAAGGCCTTGAATAAGCTATACTATTGCTCTTATATCCCTTCCTTGCTCTTCAAATTCTTTTGCCACTAACATAAGAAATTACTTTAGAGATATGCCATTCTTTAGTTCTACTTAAGAGCCTCTAAAATACTACTTTACTCAGATTCAAGAAAAGTGGGCAGAGAAATGTAAACAATGGGAAAACATTCTTCCTTTATTCTTCCTTAAAAGGTTTCAGAAGGTCTTTGCTTTCTTTCTTTTTTACATGTGGTTTAAAAAAATCACAAATGATAAAAAGTCACACGGTTATGGGATTTATTGGGAAGTAAAGGGGAATTACGTAGAATACATATAAAACACCAGGCCTGGAGCTACCTCAATATGTGATCTGGATTTCCTTCTGCCTGACATATGAGTACTTGCCCTCCTCACCATCATTCTTTCAAAAACATCAAATGTCACTTCTTTGAATACAGCCTACTGACAACAAAAATTAAATCTAGATTCTCAGTTATACGCTTTCCTGAAAATTGCAGTTTTGCCCTATGGAAATCCCCATAGCTGCAACTGCTCATCATTTGTGAAATTACCGGCATTATCTTTTTCCTATGTTCTTGGCTGCAGGATGGAGTCTAAGTGCTCATTATAGCAGTTGACACTTAAGAAACACACAATAAATATTTACAGAGTAACTAAGGAGAGAAAAAATATCCAAGGACTTAAGATATAAAGAATATCTAATTTAAACAACTTATACTCTTTAAGGTACCTCTACCATCTAGGTAAAGAGGCATCCACGTGCTAGGAGTAAAAACCACCTTCACTAGAGCATTTTACCAAGACATGGAGTACAAACCCACTCCTTCCCACAGCAATCAAATGTGAACCCCAAACAAACTCATCCCCATCAACAGGGACAAACAGGGAGCTGCTTCTTTCTACCTATTTCTTCTTGCACACCAACACTCACACATCTTCCAGTGTGCCCTCTGGGATTAAGAAAGTGCCCCTCTATGCTCCTCCTCAATTTCTACATGTCAACAAATGGTGTTGGAACAAGTGAACATCAATGAGCAGAAAACTTAACTTTGATCTACGCTTTGAACTATACACAGAAGTTAGGTTAAAATGGATGATAGTTCCTAACAAGGTCTCTAATCCTTTGATTAACTGTGATTAAGAAACTACACTTGTAACCCAGATAATTTACTGGTACAACATTTAAAATAAAAATACATCAAAAAGACTTTTCAAAGAGTGTAAGTTCAGAGTCAACAGAATAAATTTGAATTTAAACTTGACATTACTAAACTTCCTAATTCCCATATGGCAGTCAGGAGAAGCAACATTTTGCTCACACTAAGTGAATTGAGGAGTGTGACTGAATTTGCGACAGTATTCCTGTTTGTTTGTTTGCTTTTTTCCCTTTACAAACATCTGCTTACATGACTACTAGATACTACTAAGATACAATATCATATTGTCAATATGATATTGCTGTCCAAAGCTGATGATGGGAAATGAGATGCTGTGACTCATGATTAATATGGCATTTAGAAGTAAAAACAAAATAACACGTGAGAAATATCCATAGTTATATCATTCTGTAGTATAAGAAACCTACAAAGAGGATTTAGAATGAGAAGCCAATGCTGCAAAATAATTGCCAGCTTCATTCATAGTAAATAGATATAGTTTTTTAATCAAGAGAAAACTGGTCATGAACAAATAATTCTGAATGTTATATATATACTTTCTGTACAAGTGAACTGATTAATTATTAATTCCATATCCTGCTGACACTGTTTAATCCTGCTATTCTATCATAATGTTTAGACACTTGTAGAAGGATCAGTAATAGCACCAGAAAAAATGCAGGAAATTGTTTTTTCTATTCTAACACTTTTTTCTCAAAAACTGCCAGATTGCTTCAGATCTGTGACATAAAGATATTAAAGATAGAATGGGCTTAAAGTGAACCACATTTAAAGAGAAAAAGTGAGATGAATTCGAGTACCAATCAGCTGCTAATCAGAATTAAAAACCGTGATGCTACTGAGTTTGACCAGTGAGTTGGTTGAGAACATTGTAGGTGGAAGAGACAGAGCTACACAACCAAACACTTAAAAGCTGCTCTCCAAGTAAGACGATACACGGAAGATAGTAACAATCAGAGTTGAAACGGTGGTTATAAACATACAGGTATTATTATAACCAAATCTCTATCATCACATGCATTCGACAAGCAGTTTCTGGCCAAGCCCTTTTTGTTGCTGTTTACCATTACTCTATATTTCACTTGTGCTTATCTAAGACACACTCATTAAAATTTATCTGCAAAGATTACTGTGCTTGATTAAATATTATACACCCAAACCAAATATATCCTATGGGAAAAGAAAATACATAATTCCATTAGTGAAAAAAACTTAAATTACCTTTTTTAGCAATATTATTTGTGACATTGAAGTAACCATATTTTCTACTATAATTTTCAAGTACTGACAATTATCTTAATATTTCTTGCTTTGTCCAAGAGCTCTTTAGTGGGTTTATGAATCAAAATCAATGATTGAGACCACAGTTAATATTCCCACAGACATTTCTCTTTTTTTTTTAAATATATTGTATCAATTATATTACAGTTGTTATATGTTGCTATTACAACAGTTGCTATCACAGTTGCCTCATTCCTCCCTGCTTATTCCCCCCGCCCTGCGCACCCCCCCACCTGCATTCCCCCCGTTTAGTTCATGTCATCACCAAGCCCTTGTTATATGAAATGTTAAAGGGACTTGTCTAAGAAAAAAATATGAACAGTAAAATGACAACAAACTCAAACTGTCAATAATAATGACAATTATTAACAACCAAACCTAAAAGAAAAACAAAAACAAAGCAAACAACTACAACAGGAACAGAATCACGGAAATGGAGATCACATGGACATCTCTCTTAAAAATAGCAAGTAATAATTTGGGGGAAATATGCATGAAATAAAGACATGCCCTTGGGGAATAATACAAATTTAAATATAGACTACAAAGAAAAATTTTTGGAAGCTACCAATATTTTAAAATTTTATCAGGGAATTAAAAATTACCTTTGACATAAATCATAGCATATTATAATTATGAATGTTTTTATGAAAAATATCACTCTATAAATGTGTACTATGAAATATTTAAATGGTAACTTGCCATGCACGGTTATGATCAAACTACTTTTTAACAGAAACTATACATAGTTCCTTTTCTCCTCAAAATTGCATTCCACATCTGCCATTAGATTTCATCCTAAGAAATATATTTTATGCTTAAAAGTCTTTTTTATTAAATAGTCTTATATTTTTAAATAAGTTCATATATTTAAATTAAATATTTAAACTTTGTCTTATGTCATGAGTCTTTACAGTTTAAAATATTAGACTGCATTGGGTTAGACTGCATTGGGTTATTACAACTATTTTTAGTATACAACTAAGAAAATCTACGAAAATATAAATAAAAGTAAATATAAAAATATTTCTACTAGAAATGTATCTCTCATGGAGATGAGGGGTCGACTTATACTGCCCTCAATAAAGTAGCCTTCTCAAAAGGTTTTTTTTAACTAGTTTTTTTGTGAAGGAGATCATGGAGATTTGGGGTTTTTTACTCCAGGAAACAAAAATGTGTGGTGGGTAGAAAAGAGTATGAGTTTGTGTTACTGAATTTGGGAAGTGCAAGCATGTAAGTAAGTGAGTAGAAGGCACAGAGATAATGCATACACCTGAGACTTCTTTTCAGGCAGATCATGTTGTAAAACATGCATACTGAATTTGATGGTCTAGAAATATTGAAATAATGGTTTCATATTGTGTGGTGCTGGATGTTATGTAGCAGACACTGTGGGGATTATCTAATACATCTGCTATGTTCCTTTAACTCACCTTCTATTGACTGGTCTATCAGCAGATTTTTAGGGGAAGTTGCCTTGTAAAAATGATAGTAATGGCAAGTATTCTCGTCAGTAACAATGCAAATTTATTTTATATAATAGGGGAAAAAACTGGTTTCCACCTGGAAAAAGAAGTATTCTACCCAAATATTTTATTTTTTTTTTGCTTTAAAGGATTTTAAACAGTTTTGCATCTATTAGTAAATGCATTTCAGTATTCCTGATTGCATGTACCTATGTATCTCAGTGTTCTCCAAAATCTGCTCTAAATAATTAAAAAGTAAAAAAAATTCCATCAAGCATTCAGTTTATGTTCAAATGAGGCATGCTTAACATTTTTTAGCTATTACATTTTAGCATTTTTATGGTACTTTTACCAAGACACTCAGGTATATTCACTTGAAAGAGAAAAATACATTGATTGATTGAGAAAAGTACCTACCTACAGCGCTATTTATGCGAAGGCACACTTTTTCTTACATAACAGAGTGACTCCCAAGTGTCTACAGAACTTGAACTTTTCTGACTCTACAATTCTCACTTTTTTTACTCGTTTTCCTCTGCTGTTTTCCTTTTCGTTGTTGTTTTATTCTCTTTGTTCCTAGATCTTGCCAAACTAGTAAGTTATGCCTCACTGGTGACAGCAGTGACTGAGGACTTCGTTTTCTGATCTGACCATTTTGTGATCTCTGTCAGACAGCTGATGGTGATCTGTTCTGTAAAAGGTGACTGGTAATCTGCTCTACTCATCTCTTTGTCCGTTCCCTTATGAGTTTGTTAATTAGAAAAGTGTGTCCACTGGAAAGTAAAGCACTTATTGAGTATCTGGACCACCAAGTTTTTATTTTTCTGTGTTTACTTTGATCCTTGGCTGAGGTGGTAGGACTACAACTATAAATTATCTTTGTGATTTTATATCACTGTGCTTGCAATTGGAAAAAGTCTTTTTACCTACAGAGTGTATTAATACATAAAATTAAAGCACTTCTTAAATTAAAAAAATACTGTTCTGATTATTATGTAAACATGAACCAATTAAAAATTCCCAAATACTTAGGAAACAAAACACAGAATTTCTAAAGCACAAATTGTGATAACCTTCCTTGCACAAAGGCATGTTCTATAAAATGGATACAACTGTGATCAGATGGCTTAATAAGTATAATTAAAATAATTATATGACTACATACATTTTAAATGTTATACACTAAACAAGAGTATATCATATTTTTATAAGATTTAATTTTGATTTCTCATGAAAAATGTATTAAATCCAAATTTATGAACATTATTACACTGGCTTATTAATAAAAAAAACTAAAGTTCCTCTTGTATGTTTAATATTTTTAAAATATAATATTGAATTGAATCATAATTCTAACTTTTCATATCAAAAATATTTTTTTTTGTAATATGTCAGCTTAAACAAAATTTTCAAGATTTTCATGTAACTTAAAACTCGGTCTAATAGTAAACTAAGTTAGTTTGTGAATAGCCATTGAATACATAAATAATTTGTAATGTACTATACTGAAACATTGAATACTAAGGATATGTCAATTATTGTTTTTCATGCTCTGTTTTCATCACTACAGAAGAAAATTTTTTCTATTGATATTCTAAAGATTTTCTTTATTTACTTAGAGAGAGAGAGACAGAGAAACACTGATGTGAGACAGAAACATTGATTGGTTGCAACTTGTAATCACCCTAACCAGGGAGCAGCCCACAGCCCAGACATGTGCCCTGACTGGGAATTGAACTGGGGACATTTTGCTTTATGAGACAATGCTCAATCAACTGTGTCCAGGGCTTTTCTTTTTCTTCATGAGCTTCTCTAATATTTGATTTTGGAGACTTTGATTGTGTAAATGGAAATGTACATATTTAAATATCCGATTCATGCTCTGAAATTCAGAAGCTTTTTGTAGTCCCCGTATTCTTCATAATAATAAATTATTTGCATGGGTTCCAAAGTATGTATGTCCCTTTTTACTAGGATATAATAAAACAAACCAGTTTTGCAACCAAGACTATATATGGAGTGTCACATTTTATAATGATTCTCATTCAATCAGGCATGGCAAGCCTATTACTTAGGAATAAGGGCCAAGAGCTGCAAAATGCTCCCAGGAGAACTGGACTGTTACTTAGCTTATAGGTCCGAGCCTTACCAGTAGTAAAGAAAATTCCTTCCTCCTAGGCCAGCAAACGTAGAAAACTCTGGGAACCTGAAGAACAGAGGCATTCGCCTAATTTCATTTAGACTGTAGGTGAAATCTAGTGGGGAAAGTTTCCTCATCTGGCTAAGTCATGGTAACTTTTTAAATTCCAATACAGGACTACTTATAAATATTTCCAGTAATTCGCATGGCTCTAGATTTGCTAAGCAGATGCAAGAGAGTCTGTGTAGTTAATTAAGATTTTTGCCACATCTGACCTGGCTGGTGTAGCTCAGTGGATTGAGCATGGGCCTGCGAATCAAAGGATCGTGGTTCGATTCCCAGTCAGGGCACATGCATCGGTTGCAGGCCAGTTCCAAGCAGGGGACACAAGAGGCAACCATACATTGATATTTCTCTCCCTCTCTCCTTCCCCTCCCCTCTAGAGATAAATAAATAAAAAGTTTAAAAAAAAAGATTTTTTGCCATATCTATGTAAGTGTTCAGGCCTGACCTAACAGATCACTATTTTTGCAGAATCACAATGGGGCAGACAGTAAGAAAATATTGTCCAAGACCTGGAAATGAATGAAAAGGATTCTTAGGTATTCTTTCATCAGAATGTTGGATGTTGTTTGGTAGATTATCTAGAGATTTTCTAATTCTATAAAACAGGCACTAGACCTACTTTATTCTGACTGTTATTAACATCTCTGTAGGTATAAACATTATCTTGTAGAAAACTAGTAGTATGCAGACAATTTTTCTCTGTAGCAATGCAAATTAATTTTATATGTTAAAGATTATTGATATAAATCTAAAAAAGGTAATTCCAAACATTATATTTTATTAAACTCAAAGAACTCAGCTAAGTTTACATCTATTAGCAAATTAATTTTTCCATTTCCAAGTGCCTCAATGTTTTTGAACAAACCTTCACAATAAAATCTTTGATACCTGTGCATTTTACATTTTGATGTCATGTTTTGAACTTTTAAACATTATTCTCCAGCAGTAAAGATGTGTGGGGAAGTGTCTATGTGTCCCCAAGTACACATTTAACCCAGCTGGAAGGCTGAGAATGTAACAATCGCTTTCCAATAGCAGGCCCTACAACAGTGGCATCCGATCTCTTTATGTTCTTCAGAATCATTAGCAAAACAAACGAAACTGTTTTAGCTTTATTCTTGAAGACTTTGTTTCAATTGGTTTTTAGCGCTGATAGCTCTCAAAAGCTGCCTTGGTGATTTTAAGGCAGAGCTGGAGCTGGGAATTTCCTTCGAGTATCATCTTAAACCACAGCTGGGAACTGGCTGGAGAGGAAATGGGTTTGTCAGGGATTTTACTCCTTTAGCCTCTTTCCTGTTTCATCTAAACCTATTCTGCTTTTAGTTGTTAGGCAGATAGACACCACTTAAAGAAAAGGTTTCACCGCTTTCCTAGCAATGAACAATCAGAAAATAAAGTTATAAAAGCAATTCTGTTTCTAATAGCATTAGAAAGAATGAATTACAGAATACATTTAAGAAAAAAAGCACAAGGTTTGTAAAATGAAACTATAAAACATTGTTGAAAAAAATGGAAGATGTAAATACATGGAAAGATATGCCATGCTCATGAATCGGAAGACTGAATATTGTTAAGATAACAATACCCCCTGATACAGGGTGCAGCCAGGGGGCCCCCCAAAAAAGATTTAGAAAGGTGTCCAGAATTCAAAGTGTATAGAAATATTGGAGAGACATATAAGATGTCCTCACTGCACTCCCCCCCAAGGGATGAATGGAGCCAGGCCATTGAGAGCTGTTTTGCATAGCAACAGTTTTGGAGCTAACCTCTGGAATGGTTATTTAACATATCTGTAACCTTTAACTGGTTTCGTAGATATGCTAAATAGCAGTGGCCAAGTTTGGAGCCAGAGAGAAGGAACTAGCGGGACTCAGGAGAATGTAACTAGGGTCAGCGCTCCTGAGGGAGGAAGAAGGAACTAACGGGGACTGAGGATGGAAGGAGGAGGACTCAGGATGGAACTAGGGGCTGCACGCCTGAGTGAGAAGGCCTGTGTGAGAGCTTGAAAAAGATAGGCTCCAGGACATGAGGGGATGGCTGCCCAGGTGAGGGGGAAAACCATGCAGCTTTGCCAGAATGGAGATCCCTGCAGCCAGGTGAAGAAGACAGCCACATGCTTTTGGTGGAGTACGGACTCCTGCAGCTTTGGTAGAAGAGGCCCACGCGGCTTTGGGGGGGCCTGAAAAAGCAAGAGAGACTTTGACTGGAACTGGGTACAAAGGACTCTTGCCAGTGGCCCATGAGAGGGTACCACAGTACTTTGGATTAACTCGAGATCCTGCACAGTGACACAGCTGACAGTGCCAGCAGCCTGCAATACAGACGTGTGCTCTTTTTCCTGATTTACGGTACCCGGAGTTGGGACAGTGGGAGAAGGGAGCGCTGTGTGGGTGTAGGTGTATACCCTAAAGGACTTTGCTATTTTAGTGGTGGCATTAGGCCTGAATAGCATTAAATAAACATTTTGTTTCCTTTTCACAAATCTCTGGCATTAAGAGATGTCTTTCCAATTGGCGGCGGACAGAAGGGCCCAGTAGATTTTAGTATTTTGTTTTTGGGAGGGGCCCCTGTTGTATAGCAGTTTTGGGCATCCCTAGGTGGGCCAAATATTGTATTGCCCCTCCCTCGGACCTCCTCTTGTTCGGTAACACCCCCACGTAGCTATATAAGTTCAACTCAATCCTTATTAATGTTCCACCTGGCTTTTTGAAGAAATTACCAGTTATCCTAAAATTCATATGAAAATTCAAGACCAAAATAGCCAAAAGAGCCTTGAAAAGAATAAGATTGATGAACTCATACTTTTTGATTTCAAAACTTTCCATAGTGTTCAGGACTGGGTGGTATTATTAAATAAGGACACACTTACAAATCAATGGAATAGAATTGAGACTGCATGAATAAACCATGATATTAATGGCCATTTAGTTTTTCACAAGAACATCAAAATAATTCAACAAGTAAAGCATACTCTTTTCAACAAATGGTTCTGAGAAACCTGGGTATCAACATGTAAATGAGTGAAGTTATCTCCATTGCTCACACAATACAAAATATCTCAAAGTGGATCACAAACCTAAATACAAGAGCTAAAATTATAACACCCTAAGAATAAAATATAGTAAGTAGTAAATCTTTAGAATCTTAGGTTAGAAAAAGTTTTCTTAGATGCAATACCCAAATCACAAGAAAACAAACCACATATAAATATACATAAATTAGATTTTATCAAAATTGAACATTGTGTGTATCAAAACCTACACACAGATGTTCATAACAGATTTGTTGGATGTGCTTCAGCCAGTAAGTAATTAAACAAACTGTGGCACAACCACACCATGAATAATTAGCAATAAGAGGAACAAACTATTGATTCACACAGTAACCTGGATGGATCTCCATAGAATTATGCTAAGGGAGAAAGCTAATCCCCAAAGCTACATATTACATGATTCTAGTTACATAACTTTCTTAAAGTAACAAAACTATAAAAATGAATAAATGTCTGTGGGGTCAAGGGTTAAAAGGAGGGGGAGGTTAAGAAGGGGACTTCGTGTTTCTTATTATAAAATATTCCTTTAAATTTTTTTCTTTATAATTTCCTAACATTTCCACAATTGAAGTATTCTGTTAGCCAAAAAGTTCATTTAGTTTTTTCTATAAAGACATATTTTTTCTTTTTCACCAATAAATGTATTGATTTGCATATTCTGAGTATGTTGGCTATTTCCCATTATTGGCTTCAAGTGGGTAAAGGCCAAGGGTGATGCTAAATGTCTTCTAATGTATAAGACAGCCCCACAGCAAAGAATTTTTTGGCCAAAATGTCAATAACCAAGAAACTTTGCAGGCCACTTTTGACACTTTCAATTGGTCACAACATTTTCTTCAGAGACTGCCCAAATATTTTGTGTGTGTGTGTTTCAGTTGCATTTTGACCTTTCTTGAAATAATAAAGCATAATATGTCAAAATGTTATGAATTTTCTTTTATCTTTAATATTAAAATGGCTGCCCAAAGATTCCTCAATTTTGATAAGATTATTTTAATGCATGTTGATATGCAGCTGTCACAACAGAGTCTAACAAAATTGCTTCTAATGAAGTTAAAGATGACTAACACTACCAGAGCCATCGCAAGAAAAAAACCCAACAAGGTTTTTGGCCTGCCCAATACCTTTTACAATCTTTCCAGCATCTAAAAGTCATTTTCTTTGTTTAAGAATCCATGCTGTTACAAATTTGAAAAAAAAAAAAAAGAATCCAAGTTTTGTAATATTGGTCCAAATGGATAAGCTCTGACTGTGTTAAAAATCATGTACAATATTTTGGGATATTTGACTCTGATTTTAGACAGCTAATTTTATTGAGTCATTTGTTACTGTTAATAGCAAAACATCCAATTCATTAAGTATTTTCTGAGAATATCTCTTATTAATGACCACTTTATTGTTAAAATATTTGCCTATGATAAGCAGCTTTTCCACTTTACTTTGCTTCAGCAAATTGCAGTTGCCGTTTATGTTGAAATCTGTAACACATTCTCATTTTGCCTCTTAGTCCTTACTATTCCAGTGCTAATACTGGTTTCTACATTTCTACTCAGTTCTGCTTCAATCATATACCTTCATTTTACATTCAAAAGATTACCCATATGTAATTTTTAAACTAGAAACAAAATTGAATTGTATTTTATTTTAAATAATATTACTTCAATTTAATTACTAGTTATGGCTTATGGCAGTGATCATTATAAATCATCTCATCTGCACAAAATATTTAAGTAAACAGATCATGGTGTCTATTAGTACACAGAAGAACTCAGTTCAACTGAATCAATATACTGCGACTGAATATCGGCACACTGAAAACAATGTAGGCATTGGTAACATGATCTACAATAAAATATATTACATTACACAGTTTCAGATAAAATATTTTTAATGGGAAAACATCTTACACTAATTCAGTTTTAATTTTTCAGTTGAATGGCATTAATTAAAATTAATTTAAAATATAATCAAAGTAATTGAAATTAAATAAAATTTAGTTTTGTTGCTTGATTGCACTAGCCACATTTCACATGTGCAACAACCACACATATTTTCAAAGCCATTGGAACAAAGATCCAATCCTAATTTTTAGCCTAATAGGTAAAATTTCTTTGAAGAGTTTGGTAGCAAACTACTGATTTTAACACTGTTGAAAGTGTTCCCAAATTCAAAGAAAGGAGCAAAAGCAAATGCTGATGTGTTCCTCTCAGGCCTAGGGACAGTAAGTCACTGCACCCTTTTTTCAACATATAGCAGGGACAATACATTGAGCCTGAAATTTGGAAAGAGACAAAACTGCAAATAATGATGAGTGAGCACAGATAGCTTTGCATGTCTACTGATAATGCAAAAAAGATATAGAAAGAGTTTAGCTACCATTTTTATTTTCAAAATACAGTTAATCTTCTTTCTTGTAGCCATACAAGTTTTAATCTAAGTATTGCATACATTACAGCATCAGTGTAGAAATAAATGGAAGCAGCAACTTGCAATGGTGGCTCTCAAAGTGCAGCTGACTCATAAACTGCATCACTGGTATAAAGGCCACTTCAGTGATCTCAGGATTCCTATTTCCACAAAAGTAGTTCTCAGACACTTTCAAATGCAGATGTCTTTCTGACTTCAGAAGAGTTACTCTTTCCTAATACTAATTTATTTGGCTTCTTCAATATGAATTTTGCTGGTTTTCTTAAATCACTTTTTTCCCACAGACATAAATGGCTCTAGTGATTTCCCTGAATTTCAAGGGGGCCTATGTCATAAATATCAACACTTTCAACATCATTATAATTATCAACAAATTGGGGGAATCTTTTATTAACTATCTGTCTAAGGATTAGAATATTGCCAGTAGATCTAAAAATGGTTGTTTTTAACCATACTGATTTCTTACTCATGGCCATCTAGGTTGTCCCCTCCTTCATTCTGACAATATGGACCCCTAATTCCCCTGGTATCTGATTGCTGAAGTCAGGCTGGGGTATTGTCTTCTAGTGTTGAAAGAGAAGTAAGATATAATAAAAATATCAATTTAAAACACTTAAAAATATAAACTAACACAGAACCCCTTGCTGACTGAGACACTGAATGCCAATCCAAATTCATTCACTGGCACCTCTTTCTGAGAAGAGTAGTCATGCAAGTGGTCTTCTAAATTCATAAAAATGGAAAGTCTAGACAAATTTCAGCTAACAGATAAATATATATGTATTATATATGATCATTCTCCTAAGTGTACATCAATATAGTTTAACTGAGAAAGGCTAATAATGGCTATTCCTATACGTTTCATTTATATTACATTATTTTCCTTTCACTTGAAGGTGAGATTATATTAGGGATCCTAAACAGATAAATTTAGTACCATCTCTACTAATTTTTCTTTAAAATTTAATTTTAAATGTTTCAGTTTAATATTTAAAGCTTTAAATGTCTGATATTATAATATATATTAAAATGAGCATTCTAATCACTTAGTTATCTAAGTTGTGATTTTTCTGTTGTACATATGTGTTTATATGTAAATGTACTTTTAATTTTTGCAGTGGGTAAGATGAATAGGTTTAAAAATTACAAAAAGGCTATTTGTTTTGTAATCTATCTCAAACAATATCTGAAAATGTTATAAAAACATTCTTATAACACTTTTACTGATGATCACCCTTTAAAGCATATTCTTGAAAAGAGCATTATTATATGTTCAGGAAAAACGGAAGAATTTGTGCACCTTTATTAAACCTAAAAGTTTTTAACAATGAAAAAAGAAAAAGCTGTAATATGTAAATAATCTATAGATAAAATGTAAGTGGTTATTGGTAGAAGATATTAAGAACTGTCTTTGTACATTAGAGTTGGGATATTTTTTCTTTGTTTTCCTAAACTTCTGTCGTTCGCCTAAGCCATGTGCATTATTTTCTTAAGTGAAAAAGAAACACTTATATTATCATGTTTATATTTATGGAGAGGAAGAAACTTAAACATGGGAGGTTTTTTCCCTACTTAAGCATTCATTCTGAACATGAATGGTCTGTAAAAATAAATCTCACACATTAATAAAAAAGACTGTTAATTAAAAAGCTGTCTATAATGTGTGAATGGAACTAGATTTATAAGGTATTTTAATTTTTAAGTAGTACAAGAGAACAATCCAGAATATTTTAAAATAACCTACAATCAGGATCAAATTATTAAGACAGGAAAATATAACTGTCAGATCTTGGTATTAAGCATAAGTAAACTGAATGTATTTCCAAGAATATGAGCACCTACATCAGGGAAATTATCTCATCATTAGAGTTTAATATTTCTGTTATTAAGCTCTTTATAATAAGGATAACTATAGGTACATACTGGAAGTTTAATACATATTTAGTGTTTTATATAAGCAATCTAGAAGACATATACTCACACTCCATTTTACCTGTAAGAAAACAGAAGCCTAGAGGAGGTAAGCAAATTCCTAGTGAGTGTCAGATGACCGATGGAGCAAAATGAGGAATTAGAGTAATTTTAGAATCTGATTCCTTTAAGACATTTAGCAGTAATGTTCAATCTAGTCATATTTTAAAGCAGTATTTTTGAGGGCTTTATTATGTTGTTTCATGCTATTTAGCCATTATGTTAAAGTGCCTTGCATTGACTCAACAATCCTTTATATCCAAAATTAATGCTGCTTTCCAATTCTTTGGTCTTTGTTTAATTGTTTTGTAAAAAAATTAAAACGAAGCATAAACTCATAGTGTTCTGAAAACAGTCAAGGTTCCTGTAAAACAAACTAATTTATAGTGTAGCCTCTAAACAGCTGTAATTATAATATTTAATAAATGAAACACCTACCTTTAGATATAATCAACCCTTTTCACTGAACTCCACTAATGCTATGCTGTATACAATAGACTAATAACAATAAAACATTATTCATATGCTGTCAAGAAATGTAAAATTGCTACTTATTGCCACTTCTGAACTACTTATTCTTCCACTAAAAGAGATATAATATGAAAACTAGTTATAAAAAAATAAATTACTTAATTATCCATAATTTAACTCCAATTAAGGCAGCATGTCTTAATCTTACAGAACACACTCATCATGCATGTGTGCATACATGTGCAGATGCATTTGCTCATCTGGAACGCTCTTTACTTACAAAATGATTAAAGAATTACTCTGAAATGGGAGGCCAACAAAGTGCTGCTCAGTATGCATTAGACATTTAAACAACTGTAGGCACTGCCACAGTCACAAATGTTAGAGCAAAATGAGGAATTAGAGTAATTCTAGAATCTGATTCTTTTAAGACATTTAGCAGTAATGTTCAATCTAGTCATATTTTAAAGCAGTATTTTTGAGGGATTTATTACATTGTTTTCATTTATCAATGCCTATTAATGTGCTCTAAACTTTATTTTGTCCTTTTTCCAATCTGTGTGAGATTAGTGGGAAGGATATTAAAAATACTAGGGATGGTTTATGATTTGTGTTTGCTACTTTTAAATATGCATGATGAAGTGCTGAAATCATTGAGTAACAGAGCCGCTCATGACCTTACATTTGTTTTTTGCTTCTAAGGGGGAATAACATTTCTTTGCTGCCTTAAATAAAAGTCTAAGCATCAAAGATGGAGGAGCGATAACAGCAAACTTTATTTTGCTTTATAATATAATGAAAGAGCCAAATTAACTACCATGTGATGTTTAAAACCAACTCTTAAGACCAGAGAACAAAGTGATATTACTACTATTTGGACATTTGGAAAAGGATAGAAAAACAAATAAACAAAGAAAATTCAGCTGACCAAAGATGCTAATTAGTATAAATTGTATTTACAACAAAAGGATAGCTTCCCCCAAAAAAGACATCACAGAGCATGAAAGATCAAAAATATTAACTTCCAAGGATATTCTGGATTAAGCAGAAGTTTCAGTGTGTACATATAGGGAACCTATCCACTTGGCAGTGGCAAATGTAGCAGCCCCTGATTCAGAAAACCAGTGGAGTGTGAGTTGGCACACAGGAATCAAGTCTGTAAATCTGCTATCCCATGGGGAATCAGGCCTGCATTATACCTAGGATGCTTTGAGGCTTGCCTTTTGCTAAAAATCCCTCACCCTGAATTGAGGCAGAAAAAATTTACTGCATAACTTTAAAGTAACTTCCTATAATCTGAGCTAAACCTCCTAAGCACAGAGTGTAACCAGTTCAACCACTTTTCCCCTTGCATTTGCAAATATCCTTTTCTTTATAGTAATTAGCAACATCCTCTCTTTTGTTATCTGTAAAGGTAACCACCTAAAGCGAACCTGTGCATAGTAAATGAGGACCATCCTCAATGTAATGTGCCCAGAAAAGCAATAAAAGCCTGTCCAGGCCTGGGTCAGGGCCCTCTCTCACCCAGAGAGCAGCCATGCTATCCCTTTTCTCTACAGGACTCTATAGTCTGTGTGAATTTGTTTGTTGCAGCCACAACACACGGACCCTGCTGGTCAGAGTCCACATAATATACACCTGCAATTAACAGGCAATTTAGAAAAATTAAAATAATGTCTTTGTTTGATATCCTACAACTGTATCTCCCACAAAACAAAACAGTAAGCATGAATAATAGATCTTTCTTAGCCACAATACCAATATAATTCCTCACATAATTTGCAAACCAGAGAGTTTGGGTTTTTTACTTGTTTGTACATTTGTTTTAGAAATACTAAATGATGCTTTTATTGTTATTTATAGAGAAGAAATTAAATTTTATTTTAATTATTTTTATCTAAGAAATATACTATACTTTTTATATTACACTTTAAGAAAACAACTTTTACTAATTTTTATTTCAGCCTACTTCTTTGTATCCAAAAATATGTCCTTCTCAAATTCCCTCCAAATTGTTGCCTAACCAGTGGCTATACTCTTGCAACAACAACTATTATCCATTATGCAGCACTTGACATGCCATTCGACATCACTATATTAACTGACTTTTGAATTTTCTTACTCCCTGTAGGTACTTCTCTCCCAAGATTGATGAGGTGCAACACCATGTTTAAGCTGCCATCCTGATGTGACAAATAGCAAGAATGGTCCCTGCAAAGGATGGAGGAAGGAGGGCAAATGAGAGAAGGAACCATGGTGTATTGGGGAATAGCAGTAGCCTCACACACTGGCTTTCCAAGGAAATTTAAAAAGTTTTATTTCTCAGATTTTACACATAACTTATTCTTCAATTAAAGAGTCTCAAAGCTTCACTGGTATATAGTGAAAAGGCAACAATTGGAGAGGAATTAAACTTTTGTCCCACAAACATTTTAGAGAAGCTGAGACAGAAGTTGTTGGCCCTTCCAAATTTAAATACATTGAGACTCTAATCACTCCTTATAATTCCCCAAATAGGATTATCGCTTGCTTTTTAACTATTGAATTCACTCTGGCAGAGCAAGGGTAATAAAACCCATCATCTTCTAATTTTCAGTTAGCTTGATAGAACCAATGTTCATAGCACAGATAGAGTGTAATGAAGCACTCTCTTTCCCATAGGAAGGTCTTTGACTCATATGCTCTGATGCCTACCGGCCTTCACATCTGCTATTTCACCACTGATGGCTGTAACTTGGCATGAAACACCAGTGTCTGCTGGAGCAGCTTTACTCAAAGGCACCATTTTCCTTCTAGGAATGGGAACAGAGTAAAATGGTCTTGGGTTTCTGTAGGCCTTATGCAAATCTCTGTAATAAACATAAGATCAGGCCTCACATACAAGAGACTGTGTATTAGATGAGAGTGGGGAAGGGAGACAACTTTCTTGGGTAAGAATAACTTCTTTACTATGCTAATTAAATTCATAATAAAAATTGATTTAAATATTTACCTCAAACATAATGCATTACTATCAAAACCACATTAAACACCAATAAGCCTATAATACTTTAATTTTTTTAGTTTTTTAATGTTTTTTTATTTTATTTAGTTATTTTTCAAGTACAGTTTTTTGTCTATTTCTCCCATCCCAGCCCCCCCTGCCCTGTGCTCCCCACCTCCCTCCCATTTCCATCCCCCTTAGTTCTCATCCCTGTGTCCTTCCTATTTGTTCCTCCAAATCCCTCCCCTTTTTTCCTCTTAAATTCCCTTCCCTCTCCCCTCTGGTCACTGTCCCCTTGTTCTCTATTTCAGTGTCTTTGTTTTTTTTTCTACTTGCTTGTTTGTTTTGTTGTTCAGCTTCCTGTTAAAGGTGAGATCATACGGTATTTGTCTTTCAACACCTGGCCTATTTCACTCAGCATAATGCTTTCCAGTTCCATCCATGTTGTTGCAAAGGGTAGTAGCTCCTTCTTTCTCTCTGCTGCATAGAATTCTATTGTGTATATGTACCACAATTTTTTGATCCATTCATTTACTGATGGGCACCTAGGTTGCTTCCAACTCTTGGCTATTGTCAACTGTGCTGCTATGAACATTGTGGTGCATAAGTTCTTTGAAATTGATGTTTTAGGATTCTTAGGATATAATCCTAGCAGTGGAATTGTTGGGTCAAAAGGCAGGTCGATTTTTATTTTTCTGAGAAAATCCCATACTGTTTTCCATAATAGTTGTACCAGTCTGCAATCCCACCAACAGTGAACTAAGGACCCCTTTTCCCCACAACCTCTCCAACATTTGTTGTTTGTTGCTTTGTTTATGATAGCCATCCTGACCTGTGTAAAGTGGTATCTCATTGTGGTTTTAATTTGCATCTCTCTGATAGCTAACGATGTTGAGCATCTCTTCATGTGTCTTTGGATATTCTGTATGTCCTCCTTGGAGAAGTGTCTGTTCAAGTCCTTTTCCCATTTTTTAATTGAGTTAATCTCCAAAATATACAAAGCCTATAACACTTTTAAAACAGAAACTTATTTTATCAAACACAATATTCCCATTTAACCTAATGTTAACAGTAATCCATTACCCACAACCAGTAGCTTAACACCATTAGTAAATAAAAAATACTTTTGGAGAAGTAGATAAAGGATATAGCAATAAAAATCTTTGCTGAGATATATCTTTTAGATTCCTAGAAAAAGTGTCTGACAGAAAATGAACAAGACATCAACATGAATAAATGAAACTTTAATAATAGCTTTAATCATTAATCTAAACTGACTAATCAGTTGAACATTGGTGTTCAACCATAAAGCTTAAATTTCATTCAAGTAAGTACATAGAAAAATTAAAACAATAAATAAATTATCCATGAATTATTCAATAAATAAATTAAATGCATGAAAGAAAAACAAAATAAAGTTTCTATTTATTCTAAATAGCTATAAGGCTTTTTCTAATTAGTAACTTGCAAGCAAATTAGCAGAAACAGAGTTTGTCTTGGAAGCCTAATAATACTCTGTTTTCCATCACCCAGGTTAGAGCACCACACCATATTTGAGGAGTGTTTTGTTTCAGTTTAGATCTGTAGGGGGGATGGAGACCGAGGTAACCTCAAGTGACACAAAGGAACATGTCAGTTAGAATTATGTTATAATTTGTCCCTATCAACTAATATAGCTGCATTTTTCCCACAACATGGAAAGGAGTGACAATAGTTCACTAAATTGTATAGGGTAGTTTAATAAGCTCAAGCAAGAAAATGACATGAGCCCAAATCTCTAATTGTTGCTCAGAACCTACCAATATCTACCCATAGAGTAAGGTATTGGGTTGGCCAAAAAGTTCATTTGTTTTTTTCAATAAGATGGTTGTAGTAGTACTTAGTATCTCTAACTTCATTCTAAAGAATTTTGTTACATTGTATTGTGATGGCTGTCATATCAGTGTACATTTAAAAAAACAACAAATTTGGTAAATTTTCATGTAACCATTTTAATATCAAAGAATAAAGAAAATAAGTGACGTTTTCTCCATATTATGAAAAGTAAAACCACAACTGAAACACAATAAAAGATCTGTGCAGTGTATGGAGAAGGTGCTGTGACCGATCGAATGTGTCAGAAGTAGTTTGTGAAGTTTTGTGCTGGAGATTTTTCTCTGGTTAATGCTCCAAGGTCAGGCAGACCAGTTGAAGTTGACAGAGATCAAACTGAGACATTAACTGAGAACAATCAATGTTATACTATTCAGGATATAGCCAATATACTCAAAATATCCAAATCAATGAAGTTATTGGTGAAAATGAAAAACATGTCTTTTATTTTACAGAAAAAACATACGGACTTTTTGGTCAACCCAATACTTCATCTCTTTTGAATCTGCTTCCCATTAGGCACACCCCTAAATCACATGTCCAGTCCTTCAATTCTAATATGGCCCCTTGCAGGTCTCTTCTCTGATTTTCCCTCCTATTCCCCATAGTAAAAGAACCTGCAATAATGGCTTATACAGAAAAGGTAAATATATTCCCTCCTTAAGTCCCATAGAAAATATAAATTCTCAAAGTTCGTTAAAGAGACAAGTAACAGTCAAGATTTACCCCATGATACTTCTCTGAGAAAGAAGAAAGTTCTAACCTTCGTCCTGCCACAAGGCAATTTCCCTGCACACCTACTGGGGGCTTCCAGGAATGGTGTCAGAAGTGAAACTATGATTTGATTTTTACTCTCTGCAAATCTCTGTTGAAAGGGCTTTAAAGACAATTAGGTAAATAATTCAGAAGAAGTAAGAGTGTGGTCAGCAGATTATTTCATGTTTCTCTCTGATATTTTGTGGAGTCTGTATTTCAGAAGAGAAAAATGCCCACCCAAATATGAAAAGAGCAAAGTTAATGCAATCAGTTATCAACTATTAATGCCAATAATGAAGGCATTGTTCAAAATTCAAATTAAGTTAACTATTCCTACATGGTAGAATCACCAGAGGAGGTAATAAAAAAATTCAGATGCTCAGGATCCTTCCTCAAGAATCTACTTGGCCTACAGACAGGCCTGGAGCCTCAGTGATCTGTGTGGCCCAGAGAGGGGCTTGGGGCCTCAGCAGTCTCTAAAGCTCCCCAAGTGATTCTGATGTCCTACTGTGCAGACAGGTTGAGACTGCTGATTTAAACAAATGGATATTTTAAAGATGTTTAAAACTTATCAAATGATACCCCAAACAGGACCAAATAATGACTCTATCCCTTGAAAAAGCAAAGTGATGTGATAATTAAGACTATCTCCTTACTTACCAGAGTGATGTGATTGCCTGTCATAGACAAGACTGTATGTCCCTGAACGTACATGCTGTCCAGTCCTCCTGGTTGCGGCACAGCCACATCTCTTGAGACTTAGGTAGAAAAAGGACTGGCCGCATAAGTAGGAGTGCTTTTACTAGGGCTCCTGATAAAATAGTCAGTATCACTAATGTTGCTGGGCTGTGGTCTAGAGTGTACGATACATGCATAGGTAGGTACAACCTATTAATAAGTCAAACATTTTAGCTACAAAACTTGAGCGATCATATGCCTATGCTCATGCTATTTCATTTTTAAACTGGCTTCTAGGAACAAAGACAATATACTCCTTATGAAACCCAAAGCAGAAATGTGAGACATTTTCCTAAATTATTGGGGAGAAATGGAAGGTGTCATCACTAAGCATACAGTTATTCTAAGTTTTTTAAAAAATGACCTGAAAGTAAAGCTTTGTGACCATTTAGTAACACCTAAATAAACAGGGTAACTCATATATGACCCAGTATGAAATAAATCATCCCTGTACTTACTGAAGTACCATTATGAAATTTTAATTACTGCATTGTCAAAGAATCCCTTCTAGGTAGTGGTGAAAATGATTATAATATGCATGATAGTAAATATGGTACATAATGAAGGGCACACCTGATTTCTGTCCATGTGCAAACAAATAGTTATTGAGCCTCTTTTTTGATGACCCCGCTTAACTAGAAATTTGTTATAGAAAATATTAAAAGGCATTCAAGGAATTAGTTTCAGAGTTCTGATGCACAGCACACTGATTATAGTCAGTAATACTATATTTTAAAATTCAAAGTTGCTAAGAGACTAAATCTTAATTGTTCTCACCACAAAAAAAATAATCGCATGATGTGATAGAAGTGTTAGCTAATACTCTGGTGGTGATCATATTGCAATATATAAATATTTCAAATCACAGGTCATATACCTTAAACTTACACAATGTTATATGTTAGTTCTCTCTCAATAAAAATAAAATAAATTCAAAACTAATTTTAGATGATTTTTCTCATCTTCAAGAATAATTTTAAGTCAATTTTTTATGTATGCAAAATGAAACTTTCAAAATGTTTACCACTAATATGGCAAAAGAAGCATACTCATTTAAAAAAATACTTTGCAAGGTTGAAAGTACACTACACATGCCACTTTGACAATTTACTTTTCTAACATGTAAATCTCTTCATAGTACATATATTACCTTGACATTGTCACCACTGTCCACATAAAAACAAATATTGTTTTGTAGAAATGAAGAAAAATATGGGAAATACCTAGTAAATAGTGTATGTTTCTAAATTTATTTATTAAATACTTGCAGTAAGCTGCCAATTTTTTACATTCTATCCGTCACCTCAAAAATTACTTACGTTCTTTTGGCATTTAAAAAGCAAAAATCACTCAAGCTTTCAAAAATCATTACAGGCATGCCACACAAGCCATTCAGGCTTAAAAACCTACACTGTCACCGCGGCATAATTTAATTTCAGGAGACCACTGAACCTCTGAGCACAGAAGAAGTAGCAGACTATAAAGTACATGTTATAGCTGCATGTGCTCTAATGGCTTAAGGCAAATGTTTTAGAAATTTAATATGAGCAAACATTTGAGGTCATGTGGGTGAGTCCAAGTAGCTAATGCACTTCATCCATCTGAGCGGGGATGGTTATGCCATGATGTGTTTGGCTATTACTTTTGTTGTTGATACTATGAGTCCCTTGGTTATAGCTTTCATAATTAATAAGTCACTTAACCTCTCCATTGTTAAGTTTCTTAATCTGTTAAATGAGCGTAATGAGAATTGCTCTTTACCTTCCTCAGAGGTTATTGTGAAGATTAATGAGATGGCATTTAGCATGGATTTTGAGTTCTCCTAAAGAGGGAGATGAGGCACACAGGAAAAGCAAAGAAATTGCTGCTCAGTACCAAAAGACAAAGCTTTCCCCTCAGATGGGTGAATCCACTTGTTTGCACTCACAATACTATCATCTAGATTTACAAATAAATTGACTCTATATTTTGAAGAAACATTTACAGCTCTCTACAGAATAGAAAAATGTTGAAAGTAATCACACTTTCTACCTAAAACCCTCTGTCACAGGTGTTCCATCAATTAATGCAACCATGTTCATTGCTCCAATGGATAAGTGAACAAAATTTGGTAAAAGAAGTGAGATGCTGCCATAAGGAAAACAAATGTGTAACACTGATTTAGGGTCACAAAGCAGATGACAATGAAGTCAATTAGAATCTGTGAATATATGGACAAATAACATTTATAAAGTATGCTTTCTAATAACTTGGAAGATAAATACACATGAATAATCTTTTAGATTTGGCTAAAAATATTCGGACAAAATAACAAAATATTTAATGTATTAGCGGGTTACTTTTAGCTACATAGGATAAAGTAGTAAAAAAAAAAAAGAGATTAACCATAAGAAGAAGAACAAAGAATGAGGAGGAAGAAAAACTAATTTAAAAGATCTGGGCTGCTTGCAAACATCATTTAGAGGTGACACAGAGTTAGGAATTGCATGGTCAGTTAAGGAAAGTGTTTCTCATCCTCACCATTCTAAGTAAGTTCTCAGAATTGTTCCAATATGGTGTCAGACCTTAATTAAAAGATCAAATTAATCATGTTGCCTTGAGGTGCTTCGTTATGACCTCTGAAAAAGTTAGGGCCAATCCTTGCAGATTTTCTCTTCTGGATAAAGACCTTCTAGCCCTAAATAGCAATGATTAAATCAATAGAGACACATCTCTTGAAAAAAACAATGGGTGTGGGTTTTAGATTATAAATGGACTCCGATGAATTTAAAGGCCATAAAGGTTTAGCAGCGATGGTATTGACAAAAGCACTGACCGTGGTGTAAAAGAAACAAAGTCTGTTGAAAACGTAAAAAATTCTCTGTGCCAGTAAGTTTCTTGAAGTAGAACAACTGACCTGTAAGCTAAATAAAGGTTTATATTAGATGCCACTAACAGGTTTTAGTATTTTTAAAGCACCATTATGTGGTGCTTTAAAACTTTATTGATAACTAATAGTGATAATTGATAACTAATACAGCCCAAACCATATGCAGAATCTGTGTTAGGAACTAGAGATCCAAGTGTGAACGACAGTAATTCCGTCCTTGCCCTCTGCTGTCCAGTGTCATACAGATACAGAGAAAACAGGTAAATACAGTTCCATAAGTATTAAATCGTGTACCATTCTGACTATCACACGGATCCCATCATACACACTGCAGCATAACACATTATCACAAGGGTGAGTACACTACAATAGAACATCTTGAAAAAGTAACAGCAGCTTCACATAGCTTTTGTTATAGTATATTGCTATCATGTTTCCATAGTCCTATTAGTCATTGTTGTTAAACAATTACTTTGCCAAGTTTATGAATTAAATTGTCATAGGTATGTATGCATAGGTAACACATAGTATTTATAGGGTTTGGTGCTATCTTAGGTTTTGGGCATCCACTAGGGGTCTTAAAACATCCCCCCCACGGATAAGGGAGCACTGTATACTACTTCAAAATACAGAGTCTAGAAAAGGGATTCTAAAAATTGCTCCACATTTTTTTTGTTTAAAAAATATGAAAATATTTCTTTCCCATGAGAGCAATAAGAATGAAGCAGTTTAAATTTGATAAACATGATGTGATCTATTTTAATGTATGTTAAAGTCATCTGATTGTTGGTCATAATTTATTTGACTGCTTAAAATCATTAGAAACATAATTTACTCAAGTGCTTAAAATCATTCTAATTCTAATTCTTTAAATTAACCATGTATTCTACTAACATGTATTCAGCTTGTACTGGGTGCTTAGCACATCATGCAAAGCTTTTATTTAATGTGCAAAAAATATTGGGAGAATGGTCCTGATAGTCATTACTATTTAGGAATGAGGAGTCAGAGGTTTACAAAAGTGTTTTATCTAAATACAGCTAATAAGTGGTGGAGCCTGTAAGTAAGTTCAGGTTTCTCTGATTTCATAGCCTTGTTTTTTAATTCCTAACAACTATTCTAAACTGTAGATTGTATTTTCAGAAGTATTGAGCGATATTGGATATCAGTTAAATATCCTAGTAATAGGTAGTAGAATTTTTTTTAACCACCACAAAAAAGACCATGTGTCTTCTCTATTACAATATTTTTTGGAAGACTATATTTATTCATAGATAAAAAGCCAGACCTTTTTCCAATTTAGAAATTGGAAATCCTGAGTCATGGGCATATAGAAACAAGGGACTCAGATTCATTTTGTGGAACATGTGACTCATTTTGAAAATATAGGGATTCTGAAAAAAGATCAATTGGTGGCACCAACTTACACTCTCATTAGTACTGTGTCAAAGTTTCAACTATTTCTCACCCTTGCTAACATGTTGTATAGTAAGACCATTTCACTTGGGCTGATCTGTTTGCTGAGTGATGATAATCTCATTTCAATTTTAATTTTCAATTTCCTCCTTACTTATGAGGTTAAGCATATTTTCATAAGTTTATAGTTTATCTGCATTCCCTCATTCTATAAAATGCATAATGAAATCATTTTTTTAATTTTTACTTATTTATTTATTTTGATCTTCTCTCAAGGACATTGTTTTCACTGCTTTTAGAAAGAGAGGAAGGTAGAGAGGGAGCAAGTGAGAGGGAGAGGGGGGAACATCAATGTGAGAAAGAAACATCAACTGGTTGCCTCCCTCATGGACCTGGGATCAAACCCAAAACCTAGGCATGTGCCCTGACTGAGAATAAACCTACAACCCTTCCATCCATGAGATAAAGCTCCAACCGAATGAGTCACACCAGCCAGGATCATAGTGAAATCTTTTGTCAAATTTCTATTGTGTTGTTGTAGAGTAAATGGAGGCAGTCTGGCTTCCTTACCCAGGGTGTTTGGGTAACTAAGGGAAGCAGTTTCCCATAAGCCTGAATGAGCCTGATAAGCATTGTTCTCATAACCTTGAGACTGGGTCTCATAAACTGTTCCCATAACATGAAGTGGATCTGCATGCGCAGAATTATGCTATGTTATATCATTTTTTGGCTTGAAGCTGGCTTTGGTTGCCTCTAGTACTTAAGCACGTAGGGACTCCATGCTGGGTGTCATGACATATGCCATGCAAGGGGACAGATGGCATGCAGTGTGCCACACAGAGACATTCACGGGGACACTCTGCTTGCAGTGTGTGTGGATTGGCCACCCTTGAATAAAGGCATGTCAAGCATCCCCATGTGTCCATGAATATTCTTCCCTCTGCCCAAATGCCATGACCCTGTCCAGCCTTGAATGGTTGCAACACAGTTGTCTATATTTTTATTTTATTTAAAAGATTTCATTATATATTTTATTATGAATACTTGTCATTTGAAGGTCATGTTTGACAAACATCATCTCTCAATTATAAGGCTTGTCTTTTTATTCTCTTTATTGTAGTTTTAAATTTATTTATTTATTTTTATTTATATTATTAAATTTATTGGGTGGCACTGGTCACTAAGATTATATAGGTTTCAAATGTGTTTTTCAATAGAATCATTGGGCCCTCAGCTAATTTATTGTCTAAATACAATTAAGAACAAATTGGTGATGCCATACAGTTTTCCATTGTTTAAATGAAATAACACTGAAGAAACATCATCTGCTAAATTTTGAGCTACTTTGCCAGTCATGGCTTTACATATACCCCTGAGAAGAATGTGTGTGAATGTAGGAGGAAAGAAGAAAAACTTTTCTTAAAGAGAATATACATGTAATCTCAATGAATACACTCTACAGTGTTCTTTGGGAAAGGAATTACTTAATATTGTGGAATGGTTATTTAACACTGCCTCTGTTTATGCAGTATGAAGGAATTAACCCTTCAATGACAAGGGTTATATAACAAAAGTATACATATTTAAAGTAATTTTCTAGAAGTAAGCATTCCAGAACAATTAGCTAATACCAGGACTCATTAAATTACAAAAAATAGAAGGGAAATTCCTTGGAAATGAATATGCCTTGAGGGTGTTTCCTAGAGTGTCTGTAAGCATCGCTGTTAATCAAGACACAAAAGAATGATATCAAATGTAAACAGACTATACACCATAGTCTCTAGGTCAAGTGTAGAGTTTCAAAATGAGCAAGCAATTCCTTCAATTCCAAACTTCTAGGGCTTCTTTAAAATTTCATACCTATTAGTTATAGTATAAGTATGTATTTGAACAAGTCAAAATATAAGGTTGAAATTAGTATTATTTAGGGCTACATTAAAATAACTAAACAAAAACCAGCATTTAATGTATCCTTTTAAATAGTAATTTCAACAGTAAGAATTCAGCATGTGATAAAATTATCAACATAAAATAACTGTGAATTTAGCAATTATCACCACACTGTTTCTATTATGACTCATGTACAATCTAGAAAGCTTTGATTCTAAAGAGAGAAAGTCTTTCACTGATGCAAACACAAAGTTGTTCCGTGTCCATTTTCTCTGGGTGCTGGGAGCACCATTGTATGTGAGAAAGAACAACAAGAGGTGAAAGAGTAAGAAGAAAAATAGGTGGCAAGGAAAAGTGAAGTCATGCAAAAATGACACTGCTGAGAGCAATGGAACAAAGACAAAAACAAAGCAAAACAAAACAAAACAAAACACAATACTAGAAAGATTCAGAAGACCAAAAAAAAAAAAAAAGCTTTAAAGATGAGAAAAAAGATTTTTTTAATTTCTAGAAAAATTTTGCAGTATATAAAAGCTTTAATACTTAAGATATTTAAGGAAATATCTGTAAAACAAAAATAAAATTCTGAAATATTTGTGAAGTGTAAGTAATCACTTTAGTATGATATCACACATCATTTTACAAACAATTTCCAAAGACCCTTTTATACAATAATAATTTAAATGCATATTTACTCTTTACAATGTTATTTACTCACAATGCATATTTAGTATTTTCAACAGTTTATTTCTTTTTAAAAACTATGAGAAAAGCAATCTCTATTAGTTCTAAATATTAAATTGAGACAATTAAATTATAATTAATGTTATTAAATAGCACCATACTGATCATAATGCTTTACCCATATTGTTTAATAAATTTGATTAAATACTAATTATTTTCTAATTAAATATAGAATACACACCAAGCATTAGCCAAGCCATATGAGCTTTGAAAATAATTAAATTTTAAGAATTATACAAATTTGACTAAGTCAAATTTATCTTATTCATTGGATATTTGATGTCTTTTAATACTTTTAACAAGTAGCTAATTTAGTCTTGTAAGAACTTTGACAAATAAAATTATATAATTAGGCAAACTGCTATTTTCTATCACATAAAACCCAGATCTATGTTTGTTGAATTAGACTGCCATGTGTCCATCTGAACTATAACTGCCTTAAAAGTGAGAACTAGATTTTATTTGCTGTAGAATAACCAACATGTAGTGCAACTTCTGGTACTCAGTAGGCACGTGATTAATGTTTGATGAAATCACTTATTTTACAGCTTGAGTCAATTATTTTTAAAATACCCACTTCTACTGCATATTTTATTTGAACATCCAATTGCATTTGTGTGAAAAGTGAAGGAAAACACTGATGTTTAAGTTGCCTAACTTACAAAGCATTTAAAAATACTTGGTAAAGTATAAAAGTAATTATGAAGCAATACTTACTCCCTAGAGTTACATTTGGTCTCCTCTGGTCCAGTGAAATCAGTTGATGTAAGGAGAGTAATAATAAAGAGGAAAGCAAGGCATTAAATATGCCTGGATATGGACCTTCCATTTAATATTTCACCTGGCCCTGACTGTTGTGGCTCCATTGGGGCCAACAAAAGAAAACGGTAGCTAGTTCCATTCTGGATAGGGGCACATGCCTGGGTTACAGGGGCTGTGCCTGGATGGGGCACAGGTAAGAGGCAACAGATCAATGTTTCTCTCACATATTGATGTTGCTCTCCCTTTCTTTCTTCTTTACTTTCCCTCTTTCTAAAAATAAATAAATAAAATCTCTAAATATAAAAAAAATCAATGCTCCACATAGCTGTCCCTCTGGAAACCATTGCAAGTTCAATGGGGTAGCCCATGTTTAGGGTTTGTGCCATCCAGAATATTAAATGGATGAACGTAGAAAACAGGAAATGTTTATGCTTTTCTCTTTCTGCCATTATTTTCTTTCTTTTTCTGTAGGCTTCTGAATGAGCACACCTTGTCTCATTTTCACAAAGAATTGTAAGTATGGAAATATTTTTACATGAAATCACTCCATTCTCTGGAATAACCAAGCCTGGTTATCAGTTTTCCTTTTTTTTTAATTTTAGAATTTTTCCATTACCATTTAGCCCTCTTATACCGGCTCCCTCCTGCAGTCACCACACCGTTGTCCACATCCATGAGACCTTTTTCCTTTTTGCTCTACCCCTCTATCAACTAACCTCTCCATAACTTTCATCCTACTCTTTCTACCTATGAATCTCTTTATTTTGCTTGTTAGTTCAGTTTGTTCATCAGAGTGAAATCATATGATATGTTATCATGCTTCAATAAATATATATTATTTGTTTTACATTAAGAGATAAAATCTTTTGAAAGAAAACATTACTTTTGGCCATATTGACTTCCAACCAAAAATAGAATACTTGTAAAACAAAATCTCTTTGCCATTTGCAGTACTGAATTGTTTTGCTTTGATGGTCATGTATAATGTTGTATACACCTCTCCACCCCTAAGGAATACGCTATTATTTGCTCTGAATAAATTACAAGTGTTGCTCTTACACTCTTTACTAAAGTGTGTAAGAGATTTGTTCATTTGCACTCTATCATTTTAATAGATTAATTTTAGATAACCAGCAGGACTTACCTTGAAAAAGGTCATGGTTGCACCATCCTCCACCGCGCCGTACTCTATCTTGGTTTGTTTAGCTAAATCATCCGCAGAGTCAATAGGGGATTCCATCCGCTCCACTGTCAGAAAGGCGGCTAAGTTAGCAGTATACGAAGAAATGATGATAAGTGTGAAAAACCACCAAATGCCTCCCACTATCCTGGTGGAGAGCGCTTTGGGCATGAGCTCAGAACCTAACAGAGATTTGGGGAAAAGGTGAAACGAATACAGAGAGTTTGGTCAGCAGTCAGGTACTTTTGGTCACAGTGGCAGAATGGAATCACTGTGTAATAAAAGCTTTAACCATTGATTTACATATTGCTTTAGTAAGCAAGCAACAACCATCGGGAATGCAGTTAGAAGGCAGTCTCTTAGGACACTGTGTTTAATTAAGTATAGTGACAGGAGACTTATGTCCTTCCTGAGAAGTGTAAAGTAACAATTAAGTACTAAATGAATAACTTTTATTAAAATAGTAGAAGAAAACATATCTCTAGTATATAAACCATTATGTACAGTGTTTCATATTCCTGTTAGTCATGTGGGTTTAGGAATTATTAAAATAATTTAATATATG